>NC_135378.1:41433940-42058940 GCF_049243985.1 Paroedura picta
CTTGATCCTTGGCTTGCACATAAGAACACACACTGGAAATTTAACTTAAGCCTAGGACAAAATAATGTTTCTTAGTTACTGTGCTCCTTAATTTATGATAATTGGGTTACATCCATTATTTGAGGCATCTCTTTTGTGACTCATATTACCTGTCTGATCTTTAAAAGATATTTTATGCTGGAATAGTTGTTATGTGTGTAATATAATATAAATGTGACCACTGAAGAAGGCCCTCAGGGTCAAAACACGTTAAGTCTTTTGATGGATCATGCGTAACTATTAATATGATTTTTTAGAATGGGATGTGCAACACCTTCTTGGATACTGTTAACTTTTATTTAAGTTTTTAATGATATTATTTTATGTAATTTTAATCCTAATTATGCTAAGTATGCAATAAATAGTAATATTTTATTCTGTTTTTTGTTTGCTCAACCTCTGGGTTCCTGACTTCTTCAGGGTCACCTAGCAAGCATTTGTGAATTTTATGGACAGGGCTCATTCAGAATTTTCTGGGTTGTTTTTCTTTACCTTCCTGCCTCTTTTACCTCTTACATTTAGCATAAGACACTGCTATATGTGTGAGTTTAATTCACATACTTGCACTGGTTTTCTTTTCTTTTAACTGCCTCTATTTCAAAGTCGCTCCTCAATTTCCTGAGTGATGCAGTCCCCCGCCAACTGTAATCTCCTTCAGCTTTCTAGGAAAATAAACGTGAGCAATGAAAGAACAATGTCACTTTCATTTCTTGTGGAAAATAGTCCTATAAATCACATTTTGTTTCAGTGGAATCAAAGTTCATCCAGTGAAACAACTGGAGGCTGTATAGTAGTGGTGCTACATGGACTGCATTCTAAGACAGTGTTGATTTGCCATGTTGTTCACTCAGGGCAAATGATTCCTACTGGAAGTCATCAGCTCCATAAAATCCCTAGCTAAGAAAATTCTAGAGGCTTGTAAAATCCTGATAATGATACTATATGAAAGCCCAAAGAAGAACATTTTTGCAAGGTTTTGTGTATTTTCATGGCCTAATTTGTGTAAGAGTCTGAATTATGTGATTTTCTTCAGCTTTCAAGGTGAGAAATGTACTGCACTGCACTTGGTTCACCTTCACTGGATGGCATTTTATCAAAATATCTGCTTAATTATGATATCTTCAAGAGAACCCACCTAAGTCCAATTATAGGGAATAAGAAGAGCTGACATTTAAAGGTGATGGTAATTCAATTAATATGGTTTTTGTCAAGTGATTTCATGATACTTACATCTTTTATTTTTCAGTTTCTAAGTGTTATCTCTTTTTACTGGCAATGAGAACTGAAAATCTGTGAACTGCTATAATCCTGTTTACTATAATTCAAAAATTGTTACTTGAGTTTAATTTGACTAAAGAGGAATATTATTCATCTCTGTATACCAGGGATATACATATATTATGAGCCCTTCAGGAATCTAATATTTTAAATAAATAACTGAGCCGTTAGGTCAGTCAATCAATAAAAGCCTGATCACGTTTTAAAAACAGAACATGGACTATACCATCTATCCTGTGATATGACCAATGAAGCTGCCTTATCCTGTATCAGACTATTGGTTCTTTTAGTTCAGTGTTTTCTATTCTGACTGACAGCTGTCCTCTGGACTCCCATCAGAGTACGACCTTTCTCCAACCTGTTACCTGAGATCATGAAACTAAAGTATACTCAAACATTGTTGTTATTTATTTTATTTAAAACATTTTTATTTGGACTTTCCAGTTCCCAATATCCATATTGTGGGAAATGATAACTAGTACTGAATGAACAGTTAAGAAGGAAAATTCTGTCTAGACTTTTTGTAACTTCATTATGATTTTATACATTTGGATTCTTCCTTTGATGATGTTACACCCAACAATTACCTGCATATGTGGCATATTTATCTCACAGGCACAATTGTCATTCCTCTAAATATGTCAAAAATAGTGCAGGCAGTTAGGTCTTTCAGCTACGAATCTTTGAATAAAATACACAAATGATGTAGGTGCACGTGTAAATCAGTGCTTTGAAACAATCCTCTTAATCTGGGGCTTATTTTATTTTATTTTAGGTATTTCATGAGCTGCTTTCCCACTTTAATGTCTACAACGTATCACTCAATAAAATCAAGATTAAAAAGAGTAAGTGAAAAAAAAATCAGAAGTGCTAAGCATCCTAGGAACACAGCAATATGAATAGTAAAAGCCAAGAAATCCCAAGCACTTGAATAAAGTTTCAGTCATTTATTTATTTTTCATCTAAATGCATTTTCTGTACTGTTTGGGCAAGTTCATGGGGAAGAAAATGCTTCTTTGGGGCCAAGCTTGGCAGAATAAATTAGTGACTTCATTTTCTGGTCTCTGGCACATAATAACCAAACTAGTATATCACTGCCAGCCTAGTTGAATCAAAGAATTAATAACTAAAAGGTTGCTGGCATCCTTTGCTCATGTGTCACAATTATCCTTCTCTCAATGAACTTCTTGCTCTTAACTTCTTCAGTGACAACATAATTAATAAGAAAAGGATCAGTTAACATGTCTTAGAAACTGATAGCAGGAAATTCAGCAACAGAATATGACTGTAATGAAATTTCCCATGGTTTTCAGTGGAGAGTTTTCTTGTTCTTATCACTAAAATAGTCAAAGAAATCGACTATAAGTTCATGGCTCTATAAACCACATGGAAATACCACCAAGAGAATGTGTAGTTAAATAAATACTGCAAAACTATATATACAAAGCTTTGGAATGTTTAAAGGAAACGGTGACTTGTAATGCATGTTTTGTTTAGAGGGAAATATGTGTACTGCTTCTTTGAGGAAATGTTGAGAAGAAGTAAGACTCCAAAACACAGAATGTGTATATGAATTGAGACCACCACTACCAGTGGAAATTGATTGAACAATGAGTTGGCTAGATCTGAATGAAACTGGTTTCATTATTAGTCTCTTTCCTGCATGATTTGACTCTTTCAATGCTGCCAACATGATAAACATGTCATTGTTCTCACTTCCAGTTTTTGAAAGTTAGATCCAGGGGCTTTCCGCACTCCTCCAAAATTGCACAATGGTTACTAATTGAAAACGCTACAGTTTTGCCGTTATGCACAATGTCGTTGACAATCTGCAACACTCCTGAAACCGATCTGCAAAAAGCACTTCATTGTAGCGCTTTCAGGGAAATCCCAAAAAGTGGATTCACCCTCCGGAAAGCGCTACACTCCTGCAACCAATCTGCAACACTAGAGGGAAAGTTCTGTGCATTACCATTGTTGTGGTTTCTGCAAAGTCCCTCCCCCTGGCTCTCTCCTCTGATCTTCCGGCGAAGCGATCGCCATTTTTTTTTCTCCGAGCGAGCGGAGATCAACGCACCAGCGAGCCTCCGTTTAGCCAGTGAGGCTTCCCTGTCTGCAGTCCCTCTGTTTACAGTCACTAAGCACAAGCAACATCTACTAATAATTCCAATAGTTGCATTTCCAAATTATGGACATTTCAGATCCCATCTCACCATACACAAGGTCCCAAAGGCTCACAATTTCCAGGAGCATTCTCATTGCTCAAAGGCAAAAATCCCCATCTATCCCACATACAGTTTAACATTTAACAACAACACTAAATTTAAAGAGACACATCACAGATGAGAGATCCCAGGCTGTATTCAAGTCATGGACCATTTATGCACTGGAGGTTTCATGCCAGGCTTCAGGCTGGAGTTTTAGTCATGGCAGGTTGCTCCACCTCTTCCTGCACCCACACGGGGAAGCATTTGGCCTGGTGCGCCTCATCTGCCCCCGATTTGTGCTCCTGCACAGGAGCTGGGGCAGTGAAGTCCCCAGTGCGTAAACGGTCATGGGGTCCCAAAGTGTCCATATAAAAGATTTAAAGGCTTTCCCATTGGAGCAGCAATTTGTTCAGGTCTACCCGGCAATTTGGAGCCAAGCTTATTGTTTCAATCCTGAATATGTGGAGATCTTCTAGATCATGTGACCCTTTCTTCGAAGTGGCTTTGTAATTGAATATTTCATAATTCCAACTATAAATGGGACAAATGATCCTGGATTCTAAATTTAAGAGGCCTTGATGTCATACCCACATAATCCAATTGACACAGGCATAAAATCCCATAAAATGACACATTTGGTTGCACAATTAATACACCCATTTATACTAATTTTAAATCCACTGGAAGCATTAACAGATTTCTTAATTTTCAATATATACCTACATGCAGGACTGGACCCACATGGCAAACTCCCCTTTGGTAAAGTGATATCCATCCCTTGTGAAATTGATGTGGACTGATCCAAAACGTTTTAAATATTCCAGCCGCAGCACCAAGCAAAAAGCAGGTGATTCTCACAGCCACTTATTCCAGACACAAGATGCCAGTGTTTTTAAATAATACATCAGATTTTACTCACTTTCACCAAATGCTCAAAGGAACAACTATATGATGCCCTAGCTGGCCACACCTAGTAGCAGCTGTCTCGGAAAAGCCTGGGTGGCAAGCCCAGCCAGAGGAGAGTCAGAGTTCTGTCCAAGTCACCGGGGGTTAAACAAGTACAGTGCAAAGCAAGGCAAAGAATAGTCGAGCAGTCCCAAGGTCAAAGTCCAGAGAATCCAATAGTCAAACCAAGCCAGTCCACTTTACCAATGCCAGAGTCAAGAGCAAAGCCAGGGGTCAATCAGATGTTTGCAGGAGCAGACCCGGTCCAGGGAGGTAGTAGCATAGATTGCTTCCACACCTGAAAAGTCGCGTTTGTCTTCCTAAATGCAGCCCAGATAATTAGCTGCACCTGGGGGATGACTCACCCATCCTCCCCTGGAGCTAACCCAGCTGGCCCCCATCTATTCTGGCAGTGTGCCTGCAGCCACTGGCTTCTTCAGGGTTCTGCCAACTCCACCCTACGGCTTCGTCTGAGTCGCTCAGGTAATCCATCCGAATCTGATTCAGACTCCTGCTGTTGCAGTGTCCACGATCTCTCATATGCTGGGCCCGACTGACTTGAGCAGCCCTCCCCAGCGTCCCTGTCAGAATCCCCTGTTTCTTCAGCCTCTCCAGCCAGAGCTGAATCAGCTGCCGGGTCCAGTTGCTCTGGCAACACCTGGAAGACAGGAGGTGGCAGTGGGGGCATAACAAACTAGCCTATCAAGTTAAGTTTTCTCCTTGTATTGGAGTAGGTCCCTCCTTTTGAAGCTGTTAGCCTCATTTAAAGCTTTGTTAATACATTTTGGTGGGTACCCACATTGTTCCAGATGTCTAAAAAGGCCTTTACTCGCTTTGCAAAACTCATTCTCCTTAGCATTGATTCTTTTATGTCTGATGAACTGTCCAATCGATAAATTGGTCTTCATATGTAAAAGGTGGAAGCTATTAAAGTGTAGAAGAGTGTTTCTGTCTGTATCTTTACTGTAAGTGCATATTTCCAGTTTCTGCTTTTGGACACGTGTCCAAAAATTAAGGGCGAATGGGACTTACCCCGGGCGCGTTTGCTGTCGCGGGGAAGCCCTCGCCGAAGAGAAAGGCAGGGCAGGGACTACGCGTCCCAGCGAGCCCTGGGGCAGCATCCGGCAGTGCGGCAAAAGGACTGCTGGGGGAGGACGGGGCCATTTCGGCTCTTCCCAGCCTCCTTTGCCCGCACCATATAGGGAAGCGGCTGAGATGCTTCTGCCTCTTTCCCGCTTCTCTGCTGCCGCGATTGCCCACCCGCCCTCCCTATTTTGCGTGGGGTTAAACAAGTACAAGGGAGTTTTTTCTCTGGCATTGTGCCAGCTGTTTTGAAGTTAAGATAAATAGAAAAATGTTAAAAAAATTACATATAATTATATGCTTATGTTTGGTATATTGTTAAAAATCTTAATTGTCACAACTGGTGGGTTTTGGGCATGGGGGAGGAACCATTGGCAAGCAATCCCAGCCTGCGTGCTGGCTTGCTTTTATGGGGGGCCTCCGTAAGCGGCTGTGGGTAAGCGGTGCCGGGAGGCCATCACTCATGGAGGATGAGCTGGGACGGCAGATCCGCATTTCCGGGTGGCCCGGAACCCGGCAGGGGTTCACGCCTCAACGGGTTCCCAAGAGGTGGTCACCTCCCCATTCTATCCATCAGGGCATTGGGGGCACGGGGAGCCCGGTGGGGTGTTGGAGGGCCTCGTGCATACCTGATGAAGTCGCGTGTGGCTGCCTTGTGGTCAGGGGACCACAAGAGGGCTGGTTCTGTTCTCCCCCATGCTGGTCGACACTCTATCGTTCAATAAAAGTTGTGGCCTGTTTAATGCCATTAAGTGTCTGTTGGTTTCTTTGGCGAAAAGTATTCCCCTGCACGGCAATGGAGGTTACATCCTTCTTGAGTGTAAATTTAATTGTATCATGTTGATTATTAAGCCATAACTCCATTTCCCAAACACTGTTAATGTCAGAATAAATCAAGAAAATGTCATCATGAAACTGAGTATAAAAAAAGACATGTTTAAAATATGGATTAACCTGTTGGTTACATAGCCAAGATTTTTCAGTGTCTCACCTGTTGAACAAAAGTCAAAAACTGGGGGGGAAAGTGTGTGCTCAAGCTGTCAAAGGTAAACAGCAGAGCAGACTATGATATCAAGGGATGAACATTCCCACATGATATAAAGGGACAAACATCCTCACATTCTTCAGCCAATTCAGGCTGTCAAAATGGCACAAATAAAAATAATAAAAATAGAAAAAACAGTCTTTGCTGTCTAGGTGGCAGCATGATCATCCCATACAATCATAGAACAAGAGGAAAACATTTTTTGTTTTAACTTCCCTTCTGGCATAAAATACCTTGCTTCATTCTACCTTTAATTTCATTATTCTTGACCATGTATTTGATTGATATGCCACACAATATGCCAATTACCTTGATGCTACATTGTGGTAAAAGGTGCAAATACATATGTATTGCTGCAAAGTGCATTGCAAAGCACTCTCTCTGTAATCAGTGCAACACAATGAAATCGTTGTGCACATCAGACTGCCCATGATGAACAATCTTTGCAGGGGGCAGTGTGACTCTGTCTATTTGCTGGGACCTTTCAGGGACTTTGAATACCGTGGTAGGCTTCTGAACTGTTTGGTAGCAGTGGGGCTCAGAAGTACACCATTCTAATAGGTTTGTTGCTTCCTAGATAACTGGTACCAGAAGGAAGTGCAGGACGACAATTATTCAGATCCATGGCACTTGTGCAGTGGTATGCTGAGGAATTTTATCTTATCTTCTGTAGTGTTTAGTGTACTGGAAACTGCTGGGAGATATTGTAATTTTGGAGTGATATATCAAATATCAGGGGAAAGAATTCTTCCCTTCACCAGGTTTGTTTGCAAATGCCCTGATTTCTTCCTATGGAGAAGCATTTAGTCTTGGGAGTCGCACTGAAGCAGTACAACTTACAAAGAGGTTAACCACTTGATCTGCTCTTTGTAAGGAACAGGCATGTCTAATTGATTTTGATGGAAATTTACTTCCAAGTAAATATGCTTATCGTTGCAGTCTGATTCTAATCACGCACACACGTTGCAAGTGCCATTCATTTCAATATAATTGACTTCCAAGTATATAAGCTGCAGACTGTGGCCTTGACTTTTCTCAAGTTCTCCTGCCTCACTGCTCATATTTATTTAATCACTTGTTTTCTTTCTACAAGAGATGAAAATTTGGTTCTTATAACATGACTTTCCCTTGAAGAACCTTGGATTCTGTCTTGTAAGATTTTTATTGAATTAAATGATGGATTTGGTGGATAACAGTGTTCATTTTTTAGATGTCATTTTACACACATAAAATACAAGCTTTTATTTATATTTGATAGCTGATTTATATATATATATATATATATATATTTAACTTGGAATATGATAAAAAATACTGCCTGTAAACTTCAACTATATTTGATAGAATTGTATTGTGTTAGGCCTTCTTAAACCAAGAAACACTGTGATAGCTGAAGCTAAGGGACAAAAAAAATTAAATAGATCACTAAAGAACGGGACGGGAATAAAATAATTCCAGCCAAGTAATTATGTTTTGCAGTTGTTTATTAGAATGATATTTTCTAGATACTGCCAGTTGCTTTGGATAGTTTTTAATTGTTGGAAGCTGCCTCGGGGTTGTGTTTTTGAAAAACAGAGTACAAGATATAAATGCTTCAATTATAAATAGAGTAAAAAATTAGTCACATAAATTAACTTGCATTGTAGGTGAATGCTAGACGTTTTAGGCTCGTAGAAAATGCTTTTTCAATAAGCAAATATAAGCAGCATTTTAAACTTGTATATTTTGATCTTAGAGCATAATCTTAAAAGGCAGGTCTGGCTCTTTCAGAAATGTGAGGAGCAAACATAAGGTAAACAAGGCAATAGGCCTGCTGTTGGGTGAAGGAGATACTCTGACAGAGGACAGAGAGAAAGCAGAAAGAATTAGTTTTTGCCTCTGTGTTTTCCCAGAACAATATAGACACATCTAGGCCTGGTAGTAGGTGAGGTATAGTGTCTGGTAGGCAGGTTGACATTGACAGAAAGGTTGTTGAGAGGCACCTGGCTGTACTGGATGAGTTCAGATTCTCTGGACCAGATGGTATGCACCCAAGAATACTCAAAGAATTTTCTGGAGAACTTGCAGAACCCTTGTCCATCATGTTTAGGACCTCTTGGAGAACTGGAGAGGTACCAGAAGACAGGATGAGAGTGAATATTGTTTTCAAGAAAGGGAGGAGAAATGATCTAGGAAACTGGCCTGTTGGCTAGTTAGTCTGACCTCAATTTCAGGGAAGATAATGGAGCACATTTTAAAGGGGACAATCTGAAATAATCTGAAGAACAATTTGTTGATTTGGGAAAGACAGCAAGGATTTGTGTCTACCAAGTCCTGTCAGACCAACATGGTTTCCTTCTTTGACCGAGTTATGGGCTTATTAGATCATAGAAACTCAGTGAATGTTGTCTATCTGGATTTCAGTAAAGCTTTTGACTAGGTTCCCCATGATGTTTGGGTGTGTAAACTGGAGGAATGGAGACTGGACTTTTAGTTGGTTAGGTGAATAGGGAATTGGCTAGAAAACCACACCCAAAGATTAGTTGTCCACTTTATTAGACTGGAGGGAGGAGAGCAGCGGAGGGCCACAGGGCTCAGTACTGGGTCTGGTACTTTTCAACATTTTTATCAGTGATCTGAACAAGGGGGTAGGGAGACTGCTCATTAAATTTGCAGATGACACCAAATTGGGAACAGCAGTGGACATCCCAGAAGATAGAGATAGAGTTCAACAAGATCTGAACACACTGGAAAAGTGAGCAAATGAGAACAAGATGCAATTCAATAAGAAGTGTAGAGTTCTACATCTGGGTCACAAAAATGGGAAGCATGCATAATGGATGGAAGATATACTTCTGAATAGCTGTGTCTGTGAATATGATCTTGGGGTATTTGTGGACAATAAGCTAAATATGAGCAGACACTGTGAAGTAGTGGTAAAGAAGGCAAGTGCAGTCTTGGGCTGTATCAACAGAGACATCACATCAAAATCACAAAATGTTGTTGTCCCACCATATATCACATTGCTCAGACCCCATCTGGAGTACAGTGTGTAGTTTGGGAAACCTTTCTTCTGGAGGCCTGTGAGGAAGGGCTGAGGGACTTGGGAATGTTCAGCCTGGAGAAGAGGAGGTTGAGAGGGGACATGATTGCTATCTTTATATATATGAAAGTTTATCACTTACAGGAGAGCAGGGAAAGGTTCCTGTTGGCAGCAGAGGATAGGATCCACAGTAATGGGTTTAAAGTATGCATAGAATGGTATCAGCTAGTTATCAGGAAAATATTTTTCACAATCAGACTAGTTCAGCATTGGAATTAACTGCCTCATAAGATGGTGAGCTCCCATTCACTGGCTGTCTTCAAGCAGCGGCCGAACAGATACTTATCCTGTATTCTTTAGTCTGATCCTGCATTGAGCAGGTGGTTAGACTAGATAGCCTGTATAGCTCCTTCCAACTCTACAATTCTATGAATACAACCATTTTGTTTGCTCAATCTCACCCATTTACTTTCCTTAATTCAACTCACATCCCACATATTTTTTTTTCTGTGGAGGTCCCATAATCCTCAGTATATTCTTTTGGTGGACAAAGGCTCCAGGAGGCATAACAGTTGATTCATTGCACTTGACTCAGATCATACAGTTTACATGAAATCTTGTTCACACCAAATTAACCTGAGATAAGATGGTGATATACAGTTTGTGATGCCAGTATAAATATTTGCTCCACAACGAACATGGCAGTCTAGTGGTTAGCCCACACTGGGACCGGAGCATGTCAACTTCTTAACTATGGCAATGCAAAGCAAATCAAACTATTATTTTTAATTCATGCATTTCTTTATCAACCCCCCCCCCCAGATTATTAGATTGAAAAGCATTCAAGGTATCCAATTTCAAATTTGGGACTTTGGATCATGCAATAAATTGCCACTAATGAAAAAAAATGTTTTAGTGATTCCTGCGTCCTACTGCAATGACCTGCTTGCCCTTCCTGGTGTTCTGGGGATTCCCTGTTCCACAGTAGTGGCACTTCAGGGAACACTTTGGGTTGCAGTGGCATGGGGACAAGGAAGTTTTTGCTTCTCTGGTTGAAATGCCTTCCATTAGCAGAGATTTCAAGCTTTGGATTAGAAAAACTTTTGCTTTTAGTAGTAAGTATCCCTGTGATATTATTATTGTATCAATTCTTCAGGCCATTATATTTTATTATCTAATTATAACAAGCTGCAGCATTCAAATTGGTATTAAAAACTGTGCCTTGTTCTTCCCCTGAGGAATGCATTTGCTTCATGAGAAGCAAAATCTTAGGAGGATTTGGTTATCCACTTAACAGGGTAAAGAATAATTTGTAATTGCTTTTGAAGAAGATTCCATTTGTAAAGGTACTTAAACCACATTCTGAGCTTCCAAAAATCATTTTCTAATGTGACTGCAATGCAAACCATGATGAAGAAATAATATATTTGAGATTAAGAATCTTTACTGTTTATGTGTTTGTACTTTTCTTTAAAAAGTTCTCAGACTGAATAAAGAAACTGGGGGGGGGGGTCCATCGGACTCAATGAACTTTCTATGGTCTTTGCAGCAGTTGTGAGCAAATTACAGAACTTCAGTCAATATGTAAAAGTGAAAGTAAATACACTGACGATGGCGCAATTACTTAGTTGAAGAACAGGAACATTGAATGATTATCATCCAGTCTCAAAGGTACCATTCTTGAGCAAGGATGACTCAAAGAATTCCTAGGCCTTTTCTGTACCAGGTAGTTGCTGCAGGTATTTCACGGTGGGTTTCTGTTTGTTTGTTTTTTAATGTATGTGTCTGATCCAGCATTCAGGGTGCCCAGCTGCTACCCTTCTCATAGCACCAAGTGGCTGATTTGCTCCACCTCCCACAAAAATTCTCTATAGGGATGTGGCCTCCCAGAACCAGGCATGCAGGGAGGGTTGCTGCCCCCCCCCCCCACACACACACCATTGGAGGGGCAGCAATGCTCAGATCAGCTAAGGAGATGATAGAAATGGCACTCTGGCATAGGCTAGATGGACCCATAATATCAAGCCAGTCTTTACCTGTTTAAATACCTTCCCTGCCACAGACTCAGTTATCCCAACACTCAGCACTGAGCAGCTGGAATGAGATCAAGCAGCTAGAGTTTATGTGACACCAACCTAACTGAAATACTGGCAGGCTGACCCCTGGCTTGTACTTCCTCCCTTTCCTCTCCCTCTCCCTGAAGTTTGTTATTCCTCTTTGGTCCTTGCTTCTATTAAACATTATCATTATGCTGTGCTAATTTACTACTCACTCTTTACCTATATGGGTGGAATGCTGCTTCAGACCAACACAGCTACACACCTCTCCATCAATCTAATACTTTGAAAATGACCTTTCTGTGTGTGTAGAGGCTGCAGACAGCATTGCACAGCACATTAAGATGCATTTCTTATGGTCTTGAAAGTAAGCACAGTTGGGGGCTCACTGTGTATGTCAATAGACTTCAGCTGTAAAGCCTTGAGTTCAATCAGCATCCGGATGCCTTTTTAAACAAAATTTTAGTTATCCCCCCCCCATTATTCTTCTACTTACGTTTGGGGAAAAAGTTGTAAACCAGAAACAATAAATAAGTAGACCATTTTACTGTGTTAATATAAATATTAACTGGTGTTCACAAAAACCTGTGTTAAATGCCATTGGGGGGGGGGGCAAGGAAAGGGAGTTGCAACATCTTTATCACTAAAGACACTAAAAACCAGTTTCCAAACCATTTCCAAATGAGCTTAGAGGGAAAACTTGTTAAGAAACATTCCTTGGCAAATATGCAAGATTGCTGGAAATCAGATTTTTAAATAAATCTTGGAAATCTTAAATAAATTTGCTTGGAAATCGTTTGGAATGAAACTGCCTTTTAATATTGAGCTGCCAAAGTGGCAGGGTAGCTTAAATTTTTCCCCTGTTATTTAAAAATCTGATTTCCAGCAATCTTGCATATTCCAGCACTATGGAATTCTCTATGGAAAAGTGAATACCATGTATCATTTGAACCACTAGAGCAGCTTCTAGTCCCTAGAAATCTGGATTGCGGCCTGGGAAGTTTTTTACTGCGGGGGGGGCGGGGAGAGGGAGCCGCGGCCCGGCGCCATGGCCTTTGTGGCCCGGCGCCGGGCCGCGGCCCGCAGGTTGGGGACCACTGGCTTAGATCATGTCAAGCTAGTGGAACCTTTAGTGACCACGTTTCCTTTTGCCGCTGACCATGCTGAGCATTAATGATTTTTCTAGCAAGTTTGATCGCATGATGTATCCAAAGTAAGTGAGCTTTAGCTGTAATATCTTCCCTTCTAATGACATAGTTGGTTTGATCCTCTCTAAAACAATCTTGTTGGTAACTTTGGCTGTCCATGGTATTCGCAGTATTCGTCTCCAACACCATAATTCGAAAGCATCTCTTCTCCTGTCTTCCTTTTTCAGGGTCCAGCTTTCACATCCATAGGTTGTTATGGGGAAGACAACGTCATTGACTAGCCTGCACTTTGTATTAAGGCTGATATCCTACTCTTCCATATTTGGTTCATGCCTAACATTGTGTTCCCACCAAGTGTTATTCACAGTTTTATTTCATGGCTGCATCCACCACTTTGATTGATCTCCCTCCCCCCCCCAAAAAAAAATTGGGAACAAGATTACTTTTTTAAAGATTCAAAACTCATAATTCCAAAAGGCGTGGCAGTAAAATAAGCACTATGCATCTATAATTAGATGCATAGGCATAGCAATGAAGAAGTTTTACTTAAAAAAAATACCTTGCATTGTGGGCCCTTAAAAACATGTAGAAAGGTGATTGGCTGCCTGGCTTGACTGACAGGAAGAGGAGAGCCATGTGTATAGTGTGTTCCACTCTTCCGCCATTTCAAGCAGGCATGCAGAGTGCCAAAAAGCGTGATAAGGTGGCAGAGGAAAGCAAGAGAGCCAGGAGGTGAGGAATGGCTGGAGGCACAATTATTATAGTTTTAAGCCATTGTGCTGGCATAATGCTATTTTTTTCGATATGCAGAATGGCCCTAACACACTCCTTCTCAGTTCCACTGTATTGTACTTTAAAACTGTAATTCCTGAAATTCCATGGAGATGTAATATACAACAAAGCAGGTAATTCTGGAAAGATAAATAAAGCCCCTCATGGCCTTGTACCTCTTATTTGTAGGATCACATCTTTCCCTCTGCTCCACCCTGGCAACGTGGCTCATGTCAACATAAATTTCTGAAGGTGCCAAGCTGAAAATGGGCAAAATCAAAAACTGCCTGCACAAGTGCTTTCTCTGCTGCCTTTCCTGCTTTGTGGAATGGAATGCCTCGAGGAATCTATCACTTTCCTGGCTGTCTACAACCTTCAAAGCTGAATTATTCAAGAGGGCATTCTGGGCAGGTGATAGAGTCACACTGCGCAAAACAGTTCACAAACTTGGATTAAGGATTAGGAACTGTGGTCTATCCTGCTGTGGATAGCTAACTGTAGTAGCATCCTATTATGTAATCTCTGTATCACTGAATGCATATGTTAACACTTTCTGCCTGGTTCTGGACTACAAAAATCCTACTACATTGTTTACTGAATGTCCCATTTTGTTGATTGTAGTATATGTGGTCCACCCCGAGTCCCTGTGAGAAAGACAGACTATAAATACCATAACTTGATAACATAAAATAAACTGCAATGAAGGCAGATGAGGCTACAGAAATCTTCCATGCACACAGCAAGCTACACATTTAGACCAAGTAAAATACTAGTGATATATCACTTGATAATCAATAAGAACATGATGAAACTACTAGTGAAATACCAGGACTGTTGTCTATTGTCCATTGCCATTGCTTCGACTGTCTTTCCAATGACAGAGTCAATGCTGATTCAAATTATGACACAAACAAAAAAGCATGGCTTAAACAAAAGGACTGTGCTTTTGTTCAATTAGAAGATCGTTGACAGACTTTTTGAGGAGAGTTGGGTCTCAACCAGAAAGAAACACATACAAATAGACAGGACAGTCAGGACAGTCAGAACTAGTTTCTAGAAGGGAGCACAGAAATGCACTCTGCCACGGCAGAAGCAGCAAATAACACAGGTCAGGGCAGAAACAACATTGCTGTTTCCTATGTTGTCTAAGCTGTGCGACTGTTCCTCCACTCTGTAAGCAATTGTCACACACACAATACCTTTATTGGCATAAAGCAGGTTAGCAAAATGAACAGAGAGAGTCAGGATACATAAATCAGCACATATACTAAAATTGGAACGATACAGAGAAGATTAGCATGGCCCCTGCGCAACCAATTGTCTAAAGACACAGTGATCAGTCTGACCAATTACAAGCTGGGGGGGAAGTTTTCAAAGGACAGCTGAACAAGCAACTACAATGATGGGAGGAAGAAGGCACATCCTTGCCCATGTGCATCCCTCTGTAGTCAAGTCAGCCACTCTTTAAAAACTCCCCTACATACACAATTCTAATCAGTCAGACGGCACCTGAAGAGGTCAAGGTCAGCAGGGAAGGGGTAGGCAGAAAAATGTAGAGGGGAAAAGAGGGTGGTAAATTGTCAGAAAAGGAGATGGTGGAGATATATTGGAGGAGACTGACAAAGAAGGGGGAGAAGAGAAGTAAGACTGTCAGGGGAGGGGGAGAAAGAGGGGTAGAAGAGGAAAATAGAAGGGAGCAAAAATTGGGGAGGATAGGATATGAGTCCCTTGAGTGCCTCTACTTGTATATTCTAATAGTGAAGTTGGCCAAATCTGAGGATTCTTTAATCCAATAATTGCAGTTGTGAATGGACAAGACAATTTTTTCTGCAAACCTAAACAATGAGTACTTACTTTTATAGTATTCATGATGTAGGAATGAATTTAACACTACTCAGAATTCTCTTCCATAAGGTTTTTTTTAAAGGTGACTACAATGAATATTGCCTGAAGGGAGCTCAATTTGCCACTGAAATCTCACCTGTTGTGTTCAAAATAAGGTGTCTCAGATAACAGGAAGACTATGCAAATCTTACCCTTACTATTCAAATAATGAGACCAGGCATGTTCTTCTCACAATGTTCACAATGCTCTCACTTTTAGCAATACTTCTGGTATCCCAGGAGATTCTCCACCCAATCAATTATTACAAGCCATTATCACTTGCAGAGTTTCAGATTCTTCTCAATGGTGTCCATGTACACAGAGATGCACAGCATCAACACAGAGTCTTTCTCCTTGGACTATGTATTTAAGCAAAGCTATAGTTGTGCTATATAAAGTACTTGTGCTTTACCACTGTTAATCTTTCTACTACATGTAAATTCTAACTTAACCTTGCTCTATGGAAAGAATGTACCCCAACAAAATGAATGTAGCCTGATTTTCAATATATTCTAATACTGGATTGACCATGTGTACTTGCAAACTCATCATATGTAGATGACTTTATTTGCAGATAGTTTAGGGCCATGGAAAGCTGTTGGATTTATTTCTTTGGAAGGGGGGATTACTTCTTTGAAAACAAAATGCAAAGTAATGGCTGAACACACAGTCCTCTCATATACGGACATGTCCTTTCTGTACAACTGGCTCATTATTTTTTATTGCAATTGTTAGAGGGCAGCTATATAAAGGTTAAAATATAACTTTGCTTTTATTGGGGCTTTTCTTGTACTGCTAGATATGTTGTGATTGCAGCTATATGTCCATCTTTATTTTCCCCCTCTGCCAAACACATTCGGACAGTCCAGCCCATTTTTCAGTATTAAATTTTCCATGGCAGGGAAATATTGAAAAATTTGAAAATATTCTTGAAAAATATTCTTTGTATCAAGACTTGATGTTGTTTATTTGATGAGAAGTGATGTTTTGTTCTTCTTGCTCTGAACAGTTTTTTAAAAGGGTTTTTAAAATTTGAAAACAGCTTTAACATAAGCCTCTTTTCTCATAGGAAAAAGCATTCTGAGAGCCAATAGATCAAAGTGTAAAAAGCATGAAGAGAACTAAGGGAAGGGCAAGGTTTTTAAAAGATTTTTTTAAAGAGGGGGAGATAAAATCTCTATTATGGTGCACCATCACTACATTACATTATTTTACACATCACTATCAGAAATGTTTTACAAAATCTCCCCATGTTTACCATTATCAATATATACTAGGAATAAAGCCCATTGTATCAAAAATACAATGGGCGCTAGCAGGCGCTCCGGCTTTCCTGGGGGTGCGGGCAGGGGTCTGTGGAAGCGGCTGTGTTCCCTGAGAGTGGGTAGAAAGGGAGAGGGGTGGGAGATGTGCCACATGGTCCGCAGTGCGCAGTATGGCAGGGGTCCCAGGGGCAGAGCGAGGGAGAGGCGAGGGCAGCGTGAGGGAAGGAAGCTTACCGGTAAGAGCAGGCATTTTCAAGGGCGGGAGGCGGCTCCGTGGCGTCCTTGTCGTGGCGGCGGGCAGGGAAAGGAGGTGAGAAGGGAGGTCGTGGCTTCCTGCAGCGGCTCCCTGGCGGCCTCGTGATGCGCGCGACGAAGTTGGAGTGCGGGCGGCGGCTCCTCGGCAGGTTTTCGTTGTCCGCGGCCATTTTGGAGGGCGGGCGGCTCCTTCCGGAGCTAGCGGCACTAGCGGGGCAGTGTGGGGCCCCCGAGGCGGCAGGGCGTCGGCAAAGGAGGACATCAGGCTGCCGGCAAGAGAGCAATTATACTTACATTAAGTAAACAGATCCCGTGGAGAGGTAGAGAGCTACATTTTGAAACAAATGACAGAAATAAGCATTAACTGTTCATTATTTTTAATAAAAGAATGTTCAAGTTACAGGCAGATACCTTGGATCAAGCATTAATCACTACCTTGGTGAGAAAAGACCATTTCTGTGAAAGTGTGAGTTTGTGGGTTCTGTGGGACAGAACTTCATATAACAACACAACAGAGGAGTGATTTTTAAAAGTCCAAACAACTAACTTCTCCCTCTTTCACAGCTTGCCTCCCCCAAAGCCCATCTTTTCCACTCTTGTTGGTGGGCCAAGAAGCCTGCAGCTGAACACTCTGTGCACTGGCTTCCAAAATGAGATATGAACTCCCCACTAAATAACATAGTTCTGAAACAATAATTCTAAAATTACAATCTAGGACAAAAGCCTCCCTCCTTTGCCACTTTCCATACATAAATCATGGTTACCTTAAACATGGTGTTAAGAGAATTTGGTTAAGGTTTAACCTCTCCAGCAGGGCATGCTTGCTTTCCTCTGCTTTCTATACATACTGCATCCTTCTGCACCAGGACTAGAAATGCGTATGACAGTTCAGAGCCCCTGAACTGATGTTTGGGGAAGTGTGTCCCCCAAACATTTAACAGACTGTTGTTTGTTCGGCTGTTTTGGCTTGTCATGAAGTTTTTGTCCTTCCCTATCACCATTGCTTTCCTCTGCAGAGTATTCCTCAGTGGTTTCCCATCCAGGTACCAAGCCTGCTTAGCTTACAAGATCTGATGAGATCAGACCATACTATGCCACCATTCCTCACAATATTCAAATTTACTTTGTTTTGCTTACCAAGTCTGTTCTGTTTTTTGATGACTTTGAGGTGTTGTTTGCAAACAGTATTGCCAGCTGATTTTCACCTGCATAGATGATATTAAGCATTGTAGCTAGGTAATTGTTGATCACAAATGCTTGATTAATATGCCTTGGGTTATCATGAGATGCCTCTTTCAAAATTCAGTAGTAGATGTATGCTTCTTTTGCAGTTGCACAGTTGGAAATACTTATTTCTCTTCTGCTCTTCACAGTCATGACCCTTACTTTTATATTTGATCAGCTACAGGATAGTAAACTGGGTGAACAGACTGTCAAAAGACCGATCTCTAAACCCTCTAACCTTGGTTACTCACCTATGTTTATCTAGTTAATACAAAATATTTGATGCTGAAAGGAGAAATATCACTGAAAGGTGAGAAATGAAAAGTCAATGAAGGTTTGCTAATACATATGTTAAATTTTGATATAGGATTTTGCCATTTCTCATAAAGTACAGTTAAATCAGGATAAAGGAATAGGGCACATTTGTGTTTTTCAAAGGATTCCTGTGGCAAAGAAGATAGCAAGCAACTCTTCTCTAGCAGTTGCTCCTAGTATTAAGCCTCAAAACTGGAGCAAATATTCACAAAAAATTAAATAAGACTATGCAGTTTCAAAACGTCTATTTCTTCTTGTACTAACCTGCTCCAGCTGAATATAGGATTGCATCCATGCATGAGAACTGACAGCAGCATGCGCAAGCCACAGAATATTAAGCACATTAAAGTTCCATTGAAACCCATGAGACTTCTCTATGTCTAAATCCCTATAGAGATTGTGCCCAGAGTTTCTTCATTAGATAATAATTATCATCCATTTAGAGGAAAGATATAGCAATTAAAAAGAAATTTCCAGGATCAAAAATGGAAAAAACTATTTCATAATAAAGTGAGAATGGATAAAATACTAAGAATCTAACTACAACCAGGGTGTTGAAGCTAAATCTATCCTCAAAATCTGCTTTATTTGTCTAATCACTGAACATGATGTAATATGATGTAAGTAGCTGCACTGGTTACCAGTTGTGGTCTGGATCAGGTTTAAGTTTTTGGTTCTGACCTTTAAGGCCATATGTGGCTTGGGCCCTGCCTATCTGAAGGACTGCTTATCTGCTTATGCCCCACACAGGACTCTTCACTCTGCGAATATTAATCTGTTAATTTGGCCCCAGAGAGGTATGCCTGGCCTCGACCTGGACCAGGGCATTTTTGGTCCTGGCCCCAACCGGCAGGCATGAGCTTCTGGGAGAGCTGAGAGCCTTGCTGGAGCTGTCAAAGCTCCGCAGGGCCTATAAAATGGAGCTCTTCTGCCAGATCTTTGGTTGAGGCTGGGTTGTTTAAGAGCTTTGGGGCCCCCAGGCTTCGCTATATGTGGGTGGATGGTTGGGGAAGGGATGGATGGTTTTTCTTTCAGCCATCTGGAGGTTTATGATTTTAAGAATTGGGGATTTTATGGGATTTCATGGGTTTTTATGTAATCTGCCTTGAATCCCAACAAGGAGAAAGTCAGACTTTACATGTAATTATATGATGCTTATGATGTTTAATTTAATGGCAAAAAGTTAACTAAAAACTGCTGGCATATAGTAATTATTTCAAGTTGTATATTACTATTATGAAATTTTAAAAAAATGTTGCATAAAATCTTCCTGTTCCAATTGTGTGTGTGTGTGTTTTACAAATGTGGACATGGCTTTTTAATTTATTTGGGGGAGTTTCTTTTATAATCTTGTCAGATATTATAATATTTTATGGTATTGTCAGATCTGTTTGCCTGCCAGTCCCATAAGCAGTCCATGGGGATTAGAAACAGGAGACTGAAGACACTTGCCTTCTGTTTCCAAGGACTGATATATCTAACAAGAACATCCACACACAGGTTATTATTTGCATGAACTACAAAATGGGAACAGGATCCAACGGCTTCTTTTGCTTATTTTACTGGAGAAAAATATTATTGCATTAACAGTTTTGCCAGTAATCCCTTGATGTAGGAGTTGTGACAGTATTAAATGTGGCGGATCACAGCAGCAGCCAGAAAAACAGTGTCGTAACTATGGCAACCTCTGGATCTAGTGTTTTAGCGGCACATAAACGGTGGGCTGCATAAGACTTCTGATTGTCTGAATTCCTCTTCTAAAACCCATCCTGCTGGCAACTACCCTTTAAGTTGATATTGTTATGCCATCCAAGAGCATTTCCTGGTATCTGATATATCGCTGGAGGATCTGGGCTAGTGCTATGTTTAGACAGGTTATCAGAATATGGACAACAACAAAAAGCAGTACTTTTGTTCAGTTTTCCTACATGGTTCAAAACTGTTAATTAGCAAAAGGGATATTTGTGATGAAATCAGTATGAGGGCCCTCGGATAATGTAACAACGGTAGCATCTAAAAGAAGAAGAAGAGTTGGTTCTTATATGCCGTTTTTCTCTTCCCAAAGGAGTCTCAAAGTGGCTTACAATCGCCTTCCCTTTCCTCTCCCCACAACAGACATCCAGATTTCTGAAAGGGAGAGGGAATCAGGGCCGGGCCGCGCCCGTGCAGGCCGCGCCCGCGCGGCCCAATCCGCGGGCGCGGTTTGCGGGCGCGGCCCGATCCGCGGGCGCGGCTCGCGGGCGCGGCCCGAAGCGTGGGCGTGGCCCGCGCGGGCGCGGCCCAATGCCCTGCCAGTCCCCAGCCTAATAAAGGTTGGGGACCACTGATCTAAGCCAATACAGGGATGACTATGAACCAACTAAAAGGAGCAGTCAGAGACAGGCTCATGGTGAAGACGTTCCTGTAGCATCGCCGAGGGTCAGACTGAATGGGTAACATCATCATCAGACAGGCATTATTTGTGTGTTAACTGGTGGGGGAATTCTTTTTTCTTTTTCTTTTTCTTTTGCTCTGCCTGGACAATTTAACACATATTCATTGCTCCAGGCAGTTTGCTTCAAAAAAAGAGAGAAAATCCCCATCCCCAGGATAAGAGGCAAGGAAGTAGGTATGAGGGCGGATGCTGGAGGCGGAGATAGCGCTACTCCACCTCCACACATTTCCTTAGCGTGTGGTTGCTGGTTGGTCTCCTCTTGCTTGTGCTACATAGTTGTGGATTCCCCAACTAGTGCTTTAAAATGGAGGATGTTGCTGCCGGTTTGCTGTTGGGATGTTGGATGCTGACGACATTGTTTGAAATGCCAAAACTATGGCATCAGCCAAAGGTAAGCTTTTCACTATATTTTCTGCGAGCGGAATGGCCCTCAGTTTTACCTAATGTTTCTTTTGCTTTGACAGTGTATGTCGCAGTGTATGTCAATTTCACATTTTAATTCAAATGTTGCCTTTTTAGTACTGATTTGCTCAGAAACTATTTTGGTTTTTAAACAGCAACATTGCTAAGAGTGTCTTCCCTTTATCTGGGTGCCCTTGGGTCAGTCACTGTTCTCTCAGAACACTCTCAGACTCATCTATCTCATAATGTGTCTGTTGTGGGGAGAGTAAGGTAAGGCATTTGTAAGCTGCTTAGAGACTCCTAAAGGTACAGAAAAGCAGGGTATAAAAACTTTCTTCTTTTTTTCATATATAAGCAACAGCAACAAGAATTCTGTTTAAGAAAGTGTCTGTGATGTTTCCCCTGTCTGTTCCTATGTCGGGTCATTCTTCATAAGTCCTTCCTATACAACTATTAATGCAGAAAAAGACTAAAAAGTGTATAGTAGCACTGACAAAAAGAAAAAAAAATAGTTTTTGCTCTTGTCTTGAATAATTCCTTGTTAAAAAGCTATAAGATACATTTTAACAAGACAATTTACATTTTGCAAATGTAATCTAAATAAATAGATACATCCATTAAAAGGGATATAAATCCTTGCTTGTTATTATTTTTTTAGGAATACCAAAGATGAGACACATCAACATTAGTTTAAATGAATTAAAAGTAAATAGGGTTCTCTTTAAAAATATGACTGTCAGAAATTAAAAAAAATATTGCTCTCTCTCTCTCAGCTTTCCAACTAAATTAAATGACTGGCCTTTTAACACAGGAAATGAGAGGACATAATATTGCTTACAGTTTTTTTATGAGGGGGTGGAAGATGGGACTCTGAATATCAATAAGCCTCTGTGTTTTATTTACATATATTCAAATTGGTTACGCTATTGAATTCACAATTAGGTGGTGAACTGTTGATCAGAAAGACCATATAATTGTGTGCATACTTGATATGTTGTAGTAAGGTATTGGAATGTAAGATGGGCACCTGCCAGGGGCTGGCCATTGTTAGGCACAGCCAGGCACTGCCTTGTGCCTTGCCTCACCTTGCATTTTATCCAGCTGTGAACCGCCTCTGCCTTGTCTTGTCTCACCTCCTGTGGAGCTGAGTACTACCTTCTGCAATGACTTGTCTCATGTGGGCCTGAGCCAGACACCATCCTTAGCTCTGCCTTGCCTCATTCATGGCTCAGCTAGCCTTGCCTAGCCTCACACAGGCCTCATGCAGGCGGAATGCTGCTCCCTGCCTTGCCTCACACAGGGCTCATCTGGACTGAGTGCTTCCCTCTACTTTGCCTGGTCTTCCCCACCCTCTTCTCCCCACCTGCAACCTGAGCTGTTTTTCAGGTCTGTATAAAGTTCTGTCTTGCCTCCTCTCAGGCAATCTCTATGTTCATGTATTCTCACATTTGGGTGATTTGGCTATTAGTGTATATATACATTTGCTTGTGATATCTAAATATTCCCTTACCAAACACTCCTTGGTTGATTATATACAACAGTAAATCTCACCAACAGTCTGCAAAAAAAGACGTTTGCTTATTTGATTCTGCATGTCGCAATAGTTTCACCATGGAAAACCCATTGGAGTATTTTGGATTATGCATGGCATTAACCCCCATGGCATTTTCTGCATCATTTCCTTGCAGTATCGTAAACTTGTTTTGCTTTGATCTTTTCCTTTAAGCTGGTTCCAGGGATGCTGTTTCTGGCATGCATAAATGTTACTGTGTTTTCTGTTTCCTCCCCTAAGCTGTCTTACACCAGTAAAAAAAAAACAGAAATGACTTTATCAGAACCCCGCAGGGAGGTCAGGTTGACTCAGGTCATGGAGGGGTGTCTGATGGGGAGGGAACCAGTGGATGTTGTTATGTTGGTCGGCCTCTAGCAAATATCTGGTGGAAGAGCTCCCTTTTGCAGACCCTGCGGAATTATAGGGGTTCGGCCAGGGCTCTGGTCTCTTCAGAGAGCTCATTCCAGAGAAAGCTGTGACCCATATTGAGGTTTGATATGCTTCTTTGGGGGCAGGGATCACCAGCCAGTTGGCAGTGGAGGAGCATAGGGCTCTTTAGGGGGTATAGGCAGAGAGACAGTCTCTCAGGTACACTGGGCCTAAACTGTGTATGGCCTTGAAGGTAATTAATAAAATCTTAAGCCTGATCCAGAATTCATTTGGGAGACAGCTGAGTTGTTGAAGTATAGCTGGATGTAGGATCTCCTTGGTGAAATGGTGAGAATCCTGGCTGCAGCATTCTGAACTAGATCAAGGATAAGGGTAGTCCTGCGTAGACTGAGTTGCAGAAGTTCAGTTTAGAGGTGATCGTAGCATGGATCACTATGGCTCGGTGTTCTGGGGCCAACTAGGGCACTAATAGCTCAGCTTGGTGTAGGTAATAGAAGGCCTGCCATGCTACTCTCATGACTTGTGCCTCCATGGATAGGGAGGTGTCAAGGATCACACCCAGGTTTCTAACAGAGTAGGCTACTGCTAGACTCACTCCATCCAGGTTGGGTAAGCATGCTTCCTTGCTTGGTCACTTCTTAACCAGCCAAAGGACCTCTATCTTTGAAGGGTTGAGCTTCAGACAATTCTGCTTGAGCCACTTAGTCACTGCTTCCAGGCATCTTGGGTTAAACACTTACTTCGGTCTAATATGGTATGCTAAAAAAACGAGCCCATACGTTTTAAAAGGGGGCAATTTAACAGCATCAGTGATCTTACTTTGCTGAAAAACTGTGAGTGCATAACCTCCCCTTGTTTTATCATACATATTAGCCAGAATGTAACAGAAAGGTAAATGAATTTAACAGCACATTGATATCAATGGACAAGCATGCCAAACCTTTTGCTACAATGAACATTATAATCCCCATGGTGAATATGACACATACAAGCCATCCATACAAATCCAATTCTATTCTGATTTGGGTCACTGTCACAGTGGACTCGTGAGGCTAGCCAGAATCCATGCACTGTTCTATTGCTATTAAGTCTCTGTCTAGGTCTGAATAATTTTTTCAGTAGTGATTATAAAAAAAATGCCTCTTGCATACAGTCTGAGAAAGAAAAATTGTAGCTATGTCTTTCGTAGAATGAATTACTTTTGTAAACTCTTTAAATAGCTCAGTTTTCAGAATCCCAATTCCCACTACAAAGAATCTTCTAGTATGTTACAGAAAACTATTAAACACAGTTTCCAGTTTCTAAAAATGCTACACTACACTAGGGATATCAGTTTCCTGACAGTTTTGCATCATTAGACTTCTTTAATGGAATAATTTTAAGGGCAGTAATTGCAATACATTGTTATTTAAAAAAAATGAGACACAGCTCTATAGAAAGGATCTGCTCGATTAATAACATGCAATAAATGCTTAGGAAAGAAAATTTATATAGCAATCTTTTTCTTTTTTAACTAAACACTTGGGATATTCCCAAATTATAATTCCCCTCACATTTGAATTATGGGTAAAATTGTTACTTGTGATCAGCACGGATAAAATTCCCATTGATCAAGTCTTCAGTATCATCAGTGAAGTACATGTTATCTTACATCTTGTCAATATATGAGGAACTGTCATCCATAAGGATAAACACAATAACTATTCTCATTATATATAAACATGAATTATATGTGGCTTTCTTAATGTACATAGTTCTGCTTTATGTAACATCTTGTCCACATTCTCAGGCATTACAAGCTGAAAGGCATCCAAGGACAAGCAGGTGTCACAGTAAAAATTTTTGAATATGCATCCATGTCAGCAGCTAACTCAGAGGTGATCTGGACAATTTTGTATGCAAAGTAAGTAGTAAATTGATCACAGTGGCAGTCATGTGGGCAGAATCCAACTCCCCAGGGCTATGATATATAAACCTAGGGATCACATGAAACAGCTCAGCTAGAAGATTAAATGCGGAGGCAATGCAGATGCAGAAATACAGCCCTTTCTCCAACATCACCACCATAGAATAGGCTATTATATGGGCTATATCATATCTTTCTGGAGTGTCCTTTATATGCTAATCTCAGGAGGCATTATATTTTTATCATGTTTGCAAGCTCATTCCTATGACTTAGTTACCTTTTAACCTTCTGACAGAAGTAAAAAAAAGAACTCTAGAAGTTGCAATTTTTTTTTACTCTTTTTGTATATTGGGTGATATGATTAATAGCTACCCACTCCTCAAGTTCAATGTATCATAGGGTTTTTATTGAATATAAGGAAAGGAAATGAATATTGGCTGTAACTTGTGTTCAGTGAGTCTCAGTCTTGCTTTTCCTCCAGCAGTTCTCTAGCCATGTGCCTCCCATTTCACTACCTTCAGTTCCCTGGAGAATGCTTGGATCTCTCTGGTGGAGAAAGTGCTATATAATAAACAAATACAATCACTGTTTGTTATTTTTTTCATTTATTCAAAAAAAGGAGTATAAAAAAATCTACATATTTCATTTGCAGAACTATAAATATTAAGCTGATATTTTACAATATGCCATGGATTTTTCCATGGTACTTATTGTTCCCCCCAGATTCGTATTTTCATACAACTTACATAGATCAAATTATTTCTTTCCATCTAATAGTACCAATCAATAGTCTAATATTGTACTCTCCTTTCTGATATTGACCTATTTTGCATAAAAATGTAAGTTTTTCCATCAAACAAATACAATCACTTCATCCTTCTATTACTATGCAGAGAACAGGAAATTCCAGGAACACCAGCATAATGATACAGGCTGAGGTTCCACCTACATAGCACAGATGTAAATAGAGCTTCCTTCTTAAAAGACTCATTAGTTAGTTTTTTAACAACTGACTGACTATTGGTGGCTAGGTGTCTAGAGATCAGATTGGCTAAGTGTCTAGAGAGAGAAGTTTTCATCAACAAACACAGTTTACAAGCCCAAAAATTTAATTAAAGATTTTATGACATCAGCCATGAAAGCTTCAAGCTAAAAATAAAATGCAATTTATAAGGAAAAATGAAAACCACAGATCAATATAAAGGTTTTTGAAACGGATATTCCAGTTACTTGCTCATATAAAATGAGTGGCAATCTGCATTTAAAATTTCAAGGGCAGAATGTTATGCAATGAGGCGGGGGGGGGGGAGTGATTTGTTCTTCTCAGTAAGAAACACATATGAATGGATAAAAATAAAACTGCCCATATAATTTTGGGGAAATACATATCTGTATTGTTCACATCAATAAGTTTCCATATAATAGTACTTTGTCCCCTTAAACTCGAAGGCACGTAATAATCAGGGGCACAATCTAGATCAAGCTAACCACTTTTAGAAGCAATCTCAAGCAGGTCTCTCACATGTAGGTTCCATTTTATTCAAATGCTTACTCCTAACAGTTTAGGATTGCAGCATTTAAATCTCATTGGATTCAGCTGCATATTTAAACTTCTACTGAAAACAAAAATATTTTGAAGTGTTAACTTTGACTGGATCATTGTCAAGATTGTCTTTGATGAACATGAGGTAATTCATGTCATAATGCAGATAAATAATAAATTGTATTCTTAGTCTGCAGTCTTGTACTCACAAATCAAATCATCCACTGGAGCATAAGGAGTTCAAACTATTTATGCGCTTTAATAGAATGTATTGAATGATTCTCAATAGGAAGATAAATTGCTTTCATTCTAGCATTTCATGTGCATAGCATACCATTCAATGTACCATGAAACTGATTAGATATAACCAATCAAGACAATCAAATGTAATGCAGATACAATTCCCAACATAACAAGCTAAGCACACTTTATAGTGAAGGCACGGCAGAGAAAGTTGGAATAAGAACCGTGCAAATCACTGGCTATAAACTAGGTTCTTAGAACTGAGGATTAGGATAGAATTGGGGAGAAAACTCATCATCTTCAGAAGGATATCTGTTGAGTTCAGAGGTGCTTTATGTTGTTCAATTGCTGAAGAGTTGTCTTCAGTTACCTGGTACTTTGAGAGGGAAAAGAAGAACCTATCACTCACCATCTTTGCTTCTTAGCAGTTGTGGCTATCTTCGGAAAGAAGTTATTTGGCATCTGCAATAGCCACCTTAAGAACAGCTCAGTGAGAACAAATGTCCTGTGCAAAGCTAGCCACAGCTGCTGAGCATTGGCCTCTGGGTCCAGTTCCTTTTCCTCTTTGTCCCAGCACTCACCAAATGAAGAAACAAGTCACTGAGCATGGATTCAATGTTTATTTAACTGTATTTATATTACTGCTTATTTCAATAAGCTGATGGTTTTGATGGTGGGCTGCACCAGGCATCCACATGGTTTGCCTTCTGGACAGATCCATCTTGGCTCCAAACTCAATCAGTGTTTCCACTGCCCATGCATATCCCTATGTCCACAGAGATTTCCAGTTCTGTCCCTTTCTTGTGATGTGCTGCAAGGCTATTGCCAGGTTCCAGAACTGCCACTCAGCACCAAGGACACTCCATGACACACCCAGCTGCAAGGGATGGAGACATGCCTACCCTCATGCAGATGTTAAAGACACACCCTCCATCATGCCGATGTCTCAAGGGGCTTGCTGATTAACACTATCTAAAGCAATCCGCCCTATTCCTGACATACAATGGGGTTAGCCTAGTTTAACATCTTGCTGACTATGTCACACAGAACCTGATGAGGATCATCTAGCTAATGTAACACTCATACTCAGACAAGTACATCCCATCATTTCTCTATAGATCCAGAATATCATAGAGGATTGAAGGATGCAATGTAAAAGCTTCCCCATCCCCAAGATTACCTTTTTAATGGACATTACACTGAACCATTTCATATTCTTCCTAACTCTGGAGGAGCTCCAACCTAAACTCAATGCTCTGAGGCAGCCCACCTGAATTCTTCTAAGGACTTGATCACTCTTATTACTCATGTAGCACCCTTGGTCCACACTAAATCATTCTCACTTAAGTGTAACATTAGAATTTTGGGACAACTGCCGTCTCTCAATACCCGATGGAGAGAGGACAGGATATACTATAACCCGTTCTTACCAAACCACTGAATATTCACCAGAAGATGAAGGCCTAGCTGAGTCCCTCTGAGTCTCTTTGCCCAGAAAACAGTGGAGTGGCCCAGGATCCTCTCTATGATATGGCTGTACCTGTAAGAAACAAAGCACACATTGTGAATCAGGCTACAAGCCTCTGATGTCATGTTTCAGTTCATGCAACAGATTAACTGTGCAAGGCCAAGGAAAGAGGGTGTAGAAAACTCAGCATCAGACAACAGTCCAGGAGACAGAGTTACCAGGCAACAGCATCAAGATCAACAAGGCCAGAGAAAGAGAGTTGGAAAGTACATTGTCAAGAAACAGTCCAGAAGTCAGGGTATCAAGCATCCATCCTGTCAGTAGCAAGGCATTTAGGAACATATTGCATCTATGCCCACAAATCCCCCTTTAGAGAATTTATAGCTGCTGGCATTGCATACAGCCAGCTTTTGCAATGACTCAACTTCACTGTCAACCAACAGCTGGCTTTCCTATGCCTAGCCTGTAAGTCCTGCCTGAGCCTTTTCCTGCAGCTGATGACCCTGGAAAAGTGGGAGCAAGTGGCTGGTCTTCAGCTGACAGGTTAGAATGTCAGATTGTGTCAGCTCTGCACCCACTCTCAGCTGCAGGTCAGGGAGCACCTGACCCTCACCCCACAGTTGCTCTACTGGTGTTAACAGTGGGCTGGTCACACTGGTCCCCCTCCTTCTTTGAGGAGTCCTAGTTGTCATTGTGTCTTGGCTGGTCCATGACAGCACACTGCATTATTTAATGTGGCCCATAAGGCCACCATTAGCTGATCCACTATATATCTTTGCCAGACAGGGTCATGCTGGCTGCCAGTGATGCAGCCCCAATGAACACATCCTAAACTCTTGTGCTGGCAATCCACCCCTCCCCCCCCCAGTACACAGCAGGTCTTTGCTGCAAATCCAGACCCCACCAGAACACAGCTAAAAACGTATATTGCATCAGGGGCCTTCTATTACCATGCTGAAACTGGCACCAAGGCCACTGCTCCATGCCTCCAAACACAGGCCCAAAGTCTTAAAAGGTGAACAAGTCCTTCTCCCTCCCTCACCTCCTCCCATTCCTCCTTCAAGATCAATGCACACACTCTTTGCAGGGAGGCTTCACCACCTTTAGCACAATAGAATATGAGTTAATGGCAGATTCCATTCCCATTTCTGGAGGAGAATACTTCTGAAAGATATTTGACTTCTTTTAGATAGTTAATTGAGTTTTTAGAATAATCCTTCATATTCCTTCATAGGAATGCAGGAATACCAGCATAATAACCTAAGTTTAGTAGATGATGCTCGAGTAAAACTAAAACTCTTTCATTTTATGTCTATGAGATTTGCTTGAAGACAGACAAAAGTTCTAGTAGAAAAACATTTCATATTTGTTTGAGAAACAGGTTTTTCTGATAAAACATGATTCTGCATTATCTTTACATCAAAGGTAAATAGTATATTTAGGAATCATTTTGCTGCAGGTGGGGGCTCAGGAGACTCATGAGGTGGTTCCATCCTTCCACTTGTCAGGCTGCTGTTCTCATTTCTATAAATAATGGAACAGCCAGTACCATGCTGACCTGTAGAAGAATGTGATGCAAGACTCCGTGGTTCATCAAGGCCTACTGAATGGGTACAGCCCATTCAGCACCTAAAGTCTCCTTAATGTTCTGCTTCTCTGATGCCCCTGGTACAACAGAGTCAACACTGAAAAATCCATTTTCAAGGCAGATGGAATGAGGGAGCTAGAATTAAATGGCAGGCAGACAGAAGGCTGGATAGGGGAGCAGGTACACAGGATAGGGGAGCAGGAATGAAGTGAAGCTCCATTCTACTGGAACCATTCAACGAAAATGGAGAATTATATGGTCTTCCCTTTCAGTACTTAGTTGTATCCAGTGGCTTCTCACAAAGGACACAAATACTCAGACCAAGATGTTCTTAGTGTGAATCATAGAGAAGCCTCGTATCTATTTGGTAAACCTAAGGTTCAATTATTCTGAAGCATTCACTGGACAAGTGAAGATGACAGATTGCAAGTGCAGTTCATTATATTGTTTTATTTCAAATATTACAGCATAACTTTTGGTACCAGTTAACCAATTATTGGATATTTATTTATTAATTTACTTGCAAAACTTATACCCCGCCTGCCCTCAACAGGGCCACCAAGTGAGTATAATTGTAGTTAATATGCTGGCATTGTTAAAGGTCCTGCTTGTCTTAAGATGCCTCTAATGGATTCTGGCAAGGGGAAAATAAACAAATGCAGTATCAGTAATGCTGGTCTTTGAAAGAGCAAAACAGATCAATTTTTTAAAATCCCTATGTAGTTGTTACTAGCACAGGAGCAATCCTGGAACAGATTATGCTAATAGATTTTGTGGAAGTAGTTTCCTAGATGTTGATTCAAAATTGAAAGTTGTTTCATTGTAAAACGTGATGCATTTTGATTTTCCTCACTGTCACTACTGGCCTTTTATTTGCAAGGTGAATCTTCCTCTCAAAGTTGTCAGACAAGGATGTGTTTTATCTCTGTCTCTTCAATATATATGCTCAATGTATCATAAGGAAAATTGGATTAAATAGTATGGAGTAAAAGTTAGTGGAAGGAATATTAACAATGCAGAACACACTACATTATTAGCAGAAACCAGAGGGCTATGAAAGGGGTGGCAGGCAGGAGGGCATGAGAGGTGGCCGCGGCTTCCTGTGGTCCGCATAGCGGGCTGAAGGGAGTGGAGAGCCCCCCCTGCTGCCGGCGCTGCCACAGGAGGCTCCCTTTGGCCACAGCGAGAGGACTTCCCAGGCTAAAGGGAGTGGAAACCCCCCCACACCGTTGGTGACAGGGCTTTGTGGCCCGCAAGGAGGCTTCAAACTCCTTCCCCCCCCACCTCCCTCCCAGCAGGAGCCCTGTCACTGTGTCTCTCCTCATGGTCGACAATGGGGGCCACAGCCACAAGGCTTCTACCAGGCAGGGAGGGAGGGTCAATCAGGGTGGACCTGGACGGACAGGGCCCTGGACAGTCTCCTTGCAGGAGGCTGTTTCCCAAATATATAAGGGAGTGATATAGTGTAATGGATGGCATAAGGCTGCAACAATAAACTAATTTACTTACTTACCATTACTGTGTATAGGAGTGAAAGTTTACCAAAGAAGAAAACTGACAGAAAAAATGTGTGTTGACATTTGAAAGGTTGGAGGAGTCTTGCAGATACCATGTACTTCCAAAAAGATAAATTGCTTCTAGATAAAATCAAACAGACTAAACTAATCATATTGTGAGAGGACAAAAGTCAATCATGTGAGAAAAGGTTGACAGGAGTAGGAAAGGAAAAAGAGACCCAACGTGAAATGGATTTCCTTAATCAAGCCATCCATGGCTTGCAGTTTGCAAGACCTGAGCAAGGATGTTAATGACAGAATATTTTGGAGGACATTAATTCATAGAAGTCACATGACAGCATACACACACATGTATTCCATGTCTAACTTGAGTGTGATTAAATACTGTTTCTTTTTTGTTATATTTATGAATCAAGTTGAAGGTTTTGTTTTTTACCTTTAAGGCAATCTGACTGATATAGCCTCCCAAAGGCATTGCACTCAGCAAATATGAACAGGCTGGCAATCCCTGGCCCCTAAGATACATGTTTGGCCTCAACCAGGGCCAGGGCCTTTTCTGTCCTGGCCTCCATCTGATGGAATGAGCTCTCAGAAGAGCTGCGGGCCCATCAGGAGCTAGCTCAGTTTTGAAGGGCCTGCAAGATGGAACTCTCCCACCAGGCATTTGGTTATGGCCAATAGTTAGTAACACAATTGAGTTCATCCCCTCCCTGCAACAAGCCCTTTCCTTGGATAAACAAGAAGCATCTGTAAGCGATGGCTTCAGATACTGGTGCAGCAGTAAAACTGAGTGAGGTGTTTTAATTTGTTTCAAATGGTTTTTAATTAATAATTGTTAATTGTTCTTCTAATGATATTTTAACTACTATGTTAACCTTGTTGTTAGCCTCCCAAGGCAACTCGCTGGGAAGGGCAGTCATATAAATCCAAAAAATAAATTTAAAAAATAAAATTATTTAGTCTAATCTTGGAAAACCAGTTAGTGCATTTAGACATTCTTGGCTATTTCCTTTGCTACTGGGTTTCCCTCTGCAGATGAACCACTCCAGTTGTGAATGATTGCTACAGTGCTGTAGGAGCACAATATCCAATGATGTATGTATGCTGCTGAAAACCATTATGTCACGTATTGATGGTTTCCCTGAAATGCAGTTGCAGGAGGGTAGCCAAAGTAGACACTTTACTTTCATAGAAGCTGCCGGAGGAGAATAAATGAAGCCGAGGGTGCTAAAATGAACTCCTTGAAAGGAAAACTCTTGAAGAATATGAATTGCAGTCTGAGTATGTGTCAAAGGAAGCAAACCCTTCAATTGGCTGTAGATTTGAAAAGTAGCAGTTGTTTTACTTCTGTGCCCTATGTGAGAGTTCACTGCCATTTATGTGAGTGGTGAAAGCAGCATGGATTAGAAATGAAAACAAAACACTCTTTGTGAGAATTCATTTTATTTCTACCACTGCTCTAAGTCACTTGCCACACTCACATGAATGTGAATGCTGCTAACACTGATCCAATATTTACCAGTATTAATCTGACAACCCAACCCTGGCTGGACTATGCCCAGATTATATATTTGACTAATAGCCATGGCTGCAGCATAGCACAACAATGCCTATAAAATATTCACAAACCAACCCTTCCCTCATTTAGCTATAAGGCACAGTGCAAGAGGTATAACATGTAAAGAAAAACAAGCATCTTTCGCAAGATTGATTAGGGCCTCTGAACATCCAGTGACAGAACTGCCGAGGGTCATAGCAAATGGGCTGAAACTCCAAGTAGTTTGTCTTTACTAACCAAGTCTTTTGCTTGACTGAGCTTTTGGTTGAAGTATATCCCATTGAGATTCTTAAAATCTTCTTGCATTTCTTTGGCAGATTGACTTTCAAAGTTTCATGGAAACATTGTGGAGTTATGCTGTGAAACCTATTCAGGACTGCAACACTCTCCTAGAATTCTTTTTCTGAAGATTACCCTTGTCCATTTCTTATGCCACACTTTTGGAACACAAAACCCACAGCCAAATCTTTGTCCTCATGCATCAAGCCATATGTAAGTTAGCTCTCTGTCTGTTAGGTTCATTGACTTATAGGAGGACATTATGTGCTAGAATAAGATGCAACACCAATGTTGGGATGAACAAGGCCACAGCTTTATTACCTCCCCACAGGAGAGTTGGCACAGCATGGGAGAGGGAGCCTCGCAGTCAGCATCCTGCACCAACAACCTATGGAGTCCAGAGGTGCCCTGGGGACCCACACCATTCCAAGCTGGGAGAGCAGATCCTCTTGCCTACTGAAGTCCACCACTCAGGGAAGCAACCTATGAGGCGGAGCCACCAGGTGCCAACCTGATTTGACTGCCTCCAGGCCACCTGGCAAACGAGCCCCTGGCCTCCCAGCTGGGTAAGCCATGCTCATATACGCACCACCTCATAGAGGGGCCCTGAAAACCAGGGAGTCTGATTGCACACTGGACTCCCTACCAACAGGCTCCATACCATGGAAACCCAAGCTGTGAAAATTATTGAGCAAAACATCCACCTCAAAACCCTGAACAATGCTGTATGCAACTACATAGGATGGGTGGGAGGGAAGCAGCTCCTGCAGTATTCCTGGTGAAGAGTGTGAGACCCATGCAAGTAGCCATTTAAATAGTTGCCATGGGTCCCACCCTGCCCTTGATGCTGTGCTTTCTGGCAGCACTTACACTAGAGGGCCTCTGGATGATCGGTTCTTCCCCCCAGCAAGCCATCCACAGCATCAGTGTTCTGCCGAGGTAAGTCTCAGCCGGGTTTTTCACAGTGAAGCAGTTTCTATAAAATACCTGAATGTCTAACCTGAGATTTTTCTGTTTTTTTGTCAGGAAGGAGATATAAAACACCATCATCTTGTTTCAAATTATTATTCTTCGTATCTTCTGGGGTGGGGGCAGTCAGCCATTGTCTGATGCTAGCCTAAAGCATCTATCAGAAACCCTGCCACTTAGAGATAATTTAGGGGGCAAGAAGGACACAAATCACTAGATAACTCAGAGCGATCAAAGTGCCACATCTAGCTCATGAAGTACAGCTGAATTTTGCACCTTTAGAGGTTTAACAGTTCCTGTTTTAAACTGACAAATGTTTTCAAATCTCAGGGAAGCATGACCTCCGGCTGTAGGCCATTCTGGAAGCTTTGTTGTGGCGAGGGATAGAGCATCAGGTACAATAAGTGATGGAATCAAGGCTAGAGGCAAGGCCGCATATTCACACATAATTTGACCTGAGAAAGAAGACAGTTGCAGAGAAATCTGAAAAGGAATAAATGTTAGGACTTCAGAAATAGGTAGTGAGCAATAAATATCAGAGTTGTATTCTGCAAATAGACTTTGCATATTTTATACCATTGCTCAAAAAACACTGCATTTATAAAGCACCATGAAGTACATAAACTATTTGGAATAATAGTGTTTTATGCAAGTAAATATTCTCATTATAATGAAAAGTATTTCTGTTTTGTATAATATGTTTCTGCTCCATCCTTTATGAATATAGGATAGAGCTGCAAGGTTCCATGTGAGGACTACAGGTCTTCTGTAATTACAGCTGATATCCAGAAAGCAAAGGTTAATGATCCTTGCAAAAATGGCTATATTGGAGGATGAACTCCATGCAGGAGCGGTTTAAAGATTTACAGCTCCTGTAGCATCAAAACCAGTTTAAGGATTCGCAGGCCTCTAGTAGAGTACAATTGCGGTGGGAGCAACCAAACTGGGGGTGGAGGGAAAAGGAGTGTCACTCTGGGGCCATTTCCACACCAGGGGCTTTGTGCTGGGCTGCAGGCTGGAGTTTGAGACAGGACAGACTCCTGCAGGGGTAAGCATTTGGCCTGGTGCACCTCATTGCCCCTGGATTTATGCTTCTGCATGGAAGCTAGGACAGTGAAGTTCCCAGTGTGGAAATAGTCGCAGTGTCCTTAAAGAGGGAAGAGAAGAGAGGAAAGAGGCTACGGCCCTGATCCATGGAGGGGAAGGCATTATACAGGGCCCCTGAAGGCATGGGGTCCATAGCACATGCTACATGGATCAACCAGCCCTGACTCTTTGGCATTATACCCTGCTGAGTTCCCTTCCCTCTCCAACCCCCAGCGTCCCCAGGTTTCATTCCCACAATCTCCAGGAATTTCCCAACTTGAAGTTGTCAACTCTAAGTAAGAGCCTTGCACACTGAGGATTATTAGGGGAGAAAATTCAGAATAAAATGGCCAATATTACAGTGCCCTTGTGTAGATCAGTGATGTGTCCTTACTTGGAATACATGTACCATTATAGTTACCATATGTCAAAACAGATATCAGAGAGCTGGAAAATATTGCGGGGGGAAAAGCAGCTGATTAAGGAGTTAGATCATTTTTCTTATGAGGTAAGCTTGTAATTTGGGGATTCTGGCGTTTTCTGGCCATGCCCAGAAAATACATTTGTTGCAACATGAATAAAAAATGGGAAAACAATTTGAAACATTTTCACTAAGCAGAATTTGAGCACATGATCAAAAATATCCTTTGAAGAATTTTGGTGCTCAGAAACCTTCGCTTGCTGTATGACACATACACTGCAAGAACTTCATCTTCCTTGCTGAACATTTCTTTTTGTTCACTTCTTTTCATAGCCCTGCAGGTATTATAGGGTTTTTGTGTTTTATTGCTGTGCCTATTGTAAACTGCCACGAATCAGCAGGTTTAAGAGTGGCTGTATAAAAATCCAATAAGAAAATGAATATATATAAGAGTAAATGTATATTAGCATTTTACCTTCTTCTGCGTAGAAATACTGAAATTAATTGGTTTGCTTATGTTCATTTGTCAGTGAAAAATTACAGCAACTCTTGCACAGAGCACAGAAAATGAAACTGAAGGTGTTGCTTTGCATACTATTTCAATTATTCATTACAAAATTGCTATTTAGAAATATTCCTTGTTTTTTCAACTGGCCTTTGGTTGAAGCAGATGCCCTTTTTCACTCTTGATGTAGACATTTCCCTATGTTCAACTCTATTGTGCTTGATGCTTATGTCATTGTTACATAAATCATTAAGAAAGCTTGTCTTGGATTCTTTTGGATGACAAGAATGAATGAATGGAAATACTTTATTGGAATGATTTGTCAAAGTTAATATACTCCCATTTTTTTCAAATTCTAAACATATTGTATTACATGCCTCCATTTGAGAACTATAACCACCCAACCCATGCAACAAGGTATTTCTTGAATTGGTACCAGGTGAAATACTTTACTTGTCATAAAGGTATTTTGAAGAGCACTGTGGAGTTTCTCGGATCCTGACAACCATTCATTTTCCCAGGAAGAAGAGCCATAAAATGCACAAAGAAGTCAGATAGAAGAAGTGTTTCTGAGGAGAGATAATTATTTTCCTACTTGTCATGGAAAGCTGTTGTAGAACATGGTCTGGGTATAGATGTGTATGCAATGTGCACAGTGAACTGATTGAGGGAGCACTCTTCCCATAGGTGCCAGTTCTCTAAATCTGGATTGAGTGAAGGTTCCCAAAGGTTAATGTTTTGTCCAAACACTGGGAGTCAGACACTTCTGCAGGAAACAGAAGGGGGTCTGGAGGAGCATTTGTTCCATAAACATTGTCAGATTTAACTGTTCTGCATTGTTAAGATTATTTTAGTGTTAGGGTTTATGTCAGGGTTAAGGGGGTGGCGATGAGTATAGAGCCAAGAGGCTCTATAACATATTGTATTACAAATAATAAATTGTCTTTGGCACTGTAGATGGTGTATTCCATGGCATGTTTCCCACTGTAGTCATCTGTCAGGTGATAACTCCCATATTTCTGTCAAGAGATGGTTTGCTGAAGATACTTTGTACATTCTTCTAAAAAGTTGCATCAAACATTTTGTTTTTGCTTGATCTATTTTGTAAAAAAATCCTTGATGAGAGCATTTATCATGTTATTTCAAAGTAAGTTGTTTGTGCTGTCATGCCAGATTGGAGATTTTAAACTAAAGTAGTTTTGACTCCCATTCCAAAGAAAATCTGCTATATCCAATTCAATTTTGTAGAGAAAAGGAATAATTAGACATGACTTTTTGCTGTTTATCTAGAATTTCTGTGCAGGGATGTTTTAAAAGCCTGATACCAACACTCATACCATGCTGACACCCCTCCATACACCACTTTATTTTGAAGAAAATATATTACAGAAGAGTTTTATAGTTCTAGAATGAAATGTTAATTTGAACATAAGCCAGCTGAAACTGGCATAAAATACATATTGGAAGAAAACAGATCCTCTCAGAGGTCCAGAGAGGCCTGGGCCACTTCCAGTTTTTGAGGTCCCTAGCCATAATGATAGATAATGACATATGAAAATAAAATAGGGGATATTATTTAATAATGTACAAAAATAACAAAGTTGTACACATTTATAAGATAGTTATCACATATTTTCATCTTGAATTTGGGCCTAATCAAAAGCTAGAAAATTAACCTGGATGAATTTGAATCCCTCTTTAAATTATGACCCAGACCAAATGCCCCTTGCCTTCCAATTTGTGAAAAGATTTACCAGTGTGAAAAGATTTACCATGTAAAAGAAAGCAGAGATGCTCCCTGTACTCCAGTCTCCCTGTATTCCAGTCATACAGTGATACTTGGGGTATTATTTTATTTGAACGTGATGAGTAAATTTACATATATATTCAATGCAGCTGCCCTTGTAGGACGCTATTCTACAATAATGTGGAACATTCACATTATTCAAAAACATAGAGTGTTGTTACTATTTTAAAGCACCTGACTTGCTGCTTTTTTCTGTTATTTATCCAACTGAAATGCTGAATATGACAGTAGTTCTATTCCAAGAGCTTGCGGTCAAGGGCAGAATGACCATATGGCAGCTGATAGGAGCAGCACATTAAAATCTATAAAAGTTATACTCAGCTTCACAGAACATTAACTCCCAGCACCAAACAGATCTAAAGCTTAGACAAAATTGGTTTTTCAGCACCCCTTGCATATACATCATCAGCACATTTATTACACCAGGTGCAATATTCATTAGGAACAGATTTACAATACCAGATGCAATAGCAATTCCAATAATAACTTCCCATTAATATTTTACCGGGAATGCCAAATGCTTGTGAAGGGAGTTTGATTGGGTCGGAGGATGCATAAACACCTCCCCAAAGGTGGCATGCATAATGATAAAAGACTTACTATTATGCCCCGACTACTGATCTTCAAAAAATAATAAACAACTCCTGATCTCCTCACAAAATGTACAAGTAAGAAGATAATATTTGCCAATGTATTGGTGATTTTCCAACTGAATATTGTTCTGCGCAATTGTAATGTACTAAATTATATTAAGAGCCTCTTGTGGCACAGAGTGGTAAGGCAGCAGACATGCAGTCTGAAAGCTCTGCCCATGAGGCTGGGAGTTCAATCCCAGCAGCCGGCCCAAGGTTGATTCAGCCTTCCATCCTTCCGAGGTTGGTAAAATGAGTACCCAGCTTGCTGGGGGGTAAAACGGTAAGGACTGGGGAAGGCACTGGCAAAACCACCCTGTATTGAGTCTGCCAAGAAAACGCTGGAGGGCGTCACCCCAAGGGTCAGACATAACCCAGTGCTTGCACAGGGGATACCTTTACCTTTATCTAAATTATATTATCATGCATAATATATAATTTTCAAAAATACATGTATGCAGTTTGAAAAAAAGCATTTGAAAGGTAGTTGTAACAAGTGTATTAAAACAAATGCTTTAATAATTCTTTGGCGACTATGGATTTTTTAAAAGAAAAAGCATGAGCTGTTCAACATCAGTTCATAAGGAGTCTCCTGAGAAAATGGTTGTTTCTTGCAGAGCACACAGCAGGACAGGATCATAGTACAAGTTGCCATTTGGGATAGCATCCTCGTAGGAATGGCATGTCTCTCCTCTCTCCTCTCCTGATCTATTCTGTTTGTTGTTTGCCAGTCGATAGGGCAGCCTCCCTCCCTCCAGTCATAATTGGAGAGCTATTCAACTATCTTTGGACAGTGCTGGGGACAGCTCATGTCCATTTTAGAAGTGGAAGGCCTTTCCAAAGAGAGCTGAGTTCCTCTCCAATTGCAGCCATGGAGGGAAGGTGGAGGGGACAACAGAGGCTACCAGGAGCATCCCGACTAAGGCACAAAGGCTTTGCTTTTAAACTTTCCATCAGTTAGTCTGGCTGCTTCTAGCTGCTGCTTTTGTCTCCTCCTCCTCCCTGGCTATAATGGGAGATCGGAATGGTTATTGTAATCATGTTAGGCTGGTCTCTACCTTCTGAAGTCTTGGAAAAACACCTGACAGCCAACAGGACAAGTTGTTATTAAAATCAAAGCTCAAGGCGAGACCAGGCAGATATATGTGTAATACAGAAACATCTGAGCTGAAAACATTTGGCAGTTGCAAGATAAGAAACACAAGCACAGAGCATGAAATATGAATTTCGGTTGGTAAAATAACAGAAAGGAACAACAAACATAAGAAGGGGAGGTATTTTAAAGACTCGCTCTTGCATGAGTGGCAAGGTCTGGAAGGAGCCTCTTGGGGCTCCAGAGAACAAGTACCACAGAAGAGTCTCTTTCCGTGACTATACGTCTAGTGTGTCTTCCCCATGACTACTGGGGGCATGTCTTGAGTCAAGTCTTGGTATACTGACATATTTCATAAGCTGTTTCTATAAAGAATTGAAATTAAATAAACTCCCAGAACTCTTCAGTTGTAGGGAAATCTAATTTGTAAGTTTTAGGGAGTCCAAGCTTTTGCAATTACACAAAGGTCCAGGTACTGTCTTAAATCACTGGGTAGCATTTTTTCTCCCCCACTTCACTATAGAGGCAGAGAAGATGGTGTCTTGACTATTCCTGTAGCTGCAGAGCAGCACACTCTGCCTATACATTTTGCTTCCTGGAACAGATAACTGTACCTTGATGAAAAGCCTGTTTAGATTATTGCACAGAGGAGGATGCTCTCATGATATGTCTAGTATTCACAGACTTGGTTTATTTTACTTGTCATCGGGACGTGGGAATGCAGGGCTACAGGCATTTGCTTGTGGGCTCAAATAACCCTTCCCTTCCACTTATGCCTCATCAGAGAGACACCCGGCTTCCTAGAACTAGCACTTCAAACATTACAAAGTACACAGACTGGACTTGTATCCCCATCTTAATCTCATCCATGCTGTCGGTCCTTCTTGATTCTTGTGTGCGCAAGTACTGATTTGCATCAGGGTCTTCAGCCTCCTCCTTCCCTCCCACTTTCCCAGTCTGAAGAAGTCCCAACGGGCACCACTGGGTCTCTGGGGGAAGCCCATAATCATATCCTAAGGAACATGCAGACCCTGCCTGTGTACTCTGCAATATGTAATCAGGCACTGCTTACAATTTCTCTCCCATAAAAGGAAACTGCGTCTTTTAAGGGCATTGTGTTGACTTGTTTTGCAGCTGTTCCCTGAAAAATAACTGGAAAACTATGTTTATCACTATATGATTAGGCATTATATCTACCTTACAGCAGACTTAAACCTAGCTTGGCATTGTGTGTCCAGGTGTTGACAGTGTGCAAGACATAACGCTAATAGAGGCATATTGTGCCTAGAGGGGGCTTTGTAACAGCTATCAAGGACTGTGGAAATTCAGGCTCTATAAAGCTCTCATAACTGAGGCAAAGTAGCCTGAGATATGTTTTTTAAAATTGCTGCTCTCTCCGAATGAGTACCAAGTGACCCGTTATGATGTTTTCCTTCATGTTTATATTTAATTACGGTTAGCTTTTTGTACTAGATGCATGCATTTTTGTTCTGCAGTTGCAGGCTTATTTATAGCACAACCAATGAAGTCTGACTTTTCCTGTTTGCCTTAAACTTGCATGAGATAATTATCCATCTCTAGACCCCCCCCAACCCACCCTGCATACACAAGCTAGGCGTAATTTATGTGCATACTTATTTACTATATTTCTATATTGCTTTTCCTCACCACTAAAAGAGTTTGCGATACAACAAATGAATTGTATCACCCCTCCAGTTTCCAGTATTAGTCCTAATTGTTAAGCACTTCCAGTTGGTCTTCTTGAGGCAAAAGCAGGATGGCAAATGAATGTGGCCTGTGGCATCTCTACAGCTGGCAGCTGCTCTTCTTATTTCACACAGCCTTGCTTTTACCTGGGATCCAAAAGGCTTAATCCTGTGACACAAACCTGTCTCAAAATGCTCAGACAAAATTGTAGAGTGCTTTAACATGCTATGCTTTCTTTCTCTTCATCTTTTGGTTTGGCCAAAGTATAGCTGACACCTTTTGCTGGTTTGGGCTTTTATCTGGATTTGTAAATCAGTGTATTGTTAATTTTGTATGAAGTAGAGCAAAGTTTGAGTGAGTCTAGGGGCACCTTTAAAACCAATGAAGTATTATTCCGGATATAAGCTTTTGTGTACATGCACACTTCTTCAAATATATTGAAATAAGTGTGCATGATGTAGTTGGACAAAGATAAGACTTTGTTTCCTTTTGAAAAGCAAAACCAATTAAGAACAAAGCTTATTTCTAGGCAGATGTGGAATAAGGGGAACCATCACTATTAGATGGGATGATTAAATGGGGACACTTTATTTAATTTTACATGAAGTATGTAGGGATCTGCAGCAAAACACATTTTATACTGTATCACAATGTGGACAATTGATGGCATGTAGAAAAGTCAGAACTCCTCTGTCTGTGCATCACTGAGTTTCTGACATGGTCCTGAGTAGCCAAGGTGCATACCAACCACGATCTTCCTTTCCAAGCATTTATCAATGATTGCGGGAGGTTCATCATATTCCTTTCCCCTGTCCAAGAGGTCCATGAGTCAAGGATAATAGCTCCTCTGAAGGGTTTATGTCCCAATATCATAATGGCACTGAAGGCTCAAGTTTTATTTCTTATTACCACTTCAACCTATCAACAGATGCCTCAGGATACCCATGTTATATATACAATTCAACCTGCACTGATACAACCACAAAGGACACCAGCTCACTGCTTGGTCCCCACCAATCCATCTGCTCTTGAGATTCTCACCAGGAACTGCTGCAGATCCCGCCAAATGTCATAACCATACTGAGGAAATTGCTTTCCATCACACTTGCACATGCAAGGCAGGCAATTCTAGGTGTCAATTGTGCAATCAATGTGCCACCCAGCCAACAAAACCAACTCTAGTCCCTCTTTTCCACTTACTTTGCAGTGTGGTTATTCTTGATAAGCAAATAAGCATCAGTTGCAAAGAGCTCCTCCACCCTTTCTATAGCAGCATTTCCATCAGGCAGAACCTGACACAAATGTTGACGTATGTGGATGACCCCTTAGGAGTTGTACCTGCAAGGAAAAACTGCATGTAGGATCCAAGCCTTAGTGTTCCAAGAGCCAAGCTGGGAACAACTGAGTGTTGGTCTGTCTCTGATGTCGCTATAGTTTGTCAGCACCAGTATTCTATGTCCTCCTTTAACAAAAGCATCAAAGGAAAAAGAGGCTTTATCTGAGATAGTAAAATGTCTGGGATTGTCAGTTCATCCTGAGTAAATGGAAATTGTTGGAAAGTAAGAAATAATCCTATTTATTAACTGGAGTTCAAAAAGGTTAGTTAATTTACTTTGCATGAAAATGCTCTCTAAGGCATGTGATGTATTGGTGTTTGTTTGTTTTTTTAAGGAAAATGGCTATATCACTGCAACCATATAAATCTATGCCAGGAATCACCACAAGAGACATGCATATCAATCATTTACACAAAAGAGGCAAAGTAAAGTGCACGTCAAGCTCATACCAATGCAAGAATGGATAGGCTTTCAGTTCCTTGCATAATTAAAATGATCATTTAAAATGCAAATGTGTAGATATGATACACTGGCTGAGTAATGAAACATTCTGATTTGGGAACTACCCATGAACGAATATTTCCTGATTCCTAAAACAGCTTCTATACTGATGTGCCTTGAATATTTCTCATCACATTGTTGTTAATGAAAATGTTTCCATTTTTATTTAATGGAGCAATATTATATCCCTTTATAATAGTTCTTTATCCTAAGAAAAATAACTGAGTATATAAAGTATATAACGAAGTGTAAACACAATAATGTAATATTTGGTTGTCAAGGTAACTGAATAATATAATGTTTGATTGCCTGTCTTGTGCCATAATTTTTTTCCTATGGAATATTGGCAAAGAAAGGGTTCAGCTTTTGCCCAAGAATTATATAAAATATTGGAAAGACCTAAACACCTCAAATGCTTCTCTGTGAGCTCTCCACTATTTTCAGCCTTCCTACTGTTAGTTTTTCTTCCCTAACATACAGTTGGACTGTCAGTTGTTATCATGATAAGTGAAATAAGCAGTGGTGGTGAATAAAATCAGAGTCCAGTAGCACCTTTAAGACCAACAAAGATTTATTCAAGGAGTGAGCTTTCAAGTGCAAGTACTCTTTGTCAGACTATGATCTCCTTACATGACAGGAAATATATAGCAAAAATCAATTCTGTTACATCAGTAGACCGTGTCACAACCTGAAAGTAGCTGTTGTATTGCAAAGGAACTTCAAGAACAGGCTAGGAAGGGAGACTGCCGAAATGCAAGTTATTACAAAACTCAATGCTATGACATAACCAGGATTCAATAGGGACAAAGACTTTTTATCTCACTATTCATGCTAACCTTGTTCAACTTGTGTATCCATATTCCTCACTATGTATTTTATTTGTGACTAGTAATAAGGCCCGCTGTATAATGAATACAGCGGTCGCTAGCAACTCACCGGTTTTCGTCGCGGCGGTCTCACGGTAGCGGCGGCAGTTCTTGGAGGCGGCGGCTCTGGGAGGTGGCGGCCTGATGTGGCGAGAGGCACGAAGTGCCTCTCACTGTGTCAGGCCGTGGGCAAAGGAGCAACTGCGAGCCGTGCTGCGTGCAGCTCGCAGTTGCTCCGGCGGGGACTCGACGCCTGCAGACTGGTCCCTCCAGTAATCTGTCCAGAGGAAGGGGCCACTCGGCACCCTTCCTCATCACGGACACATCCCGCCTCGCAAGCCCTTATCCTTTTATTTAGTCCGCGGCGCCCGTGCCGCGGGCTGTGTTAAGATAATGTGAAATATGGCATTGTAATGGAATTTTGAGTTTGATTCCCTGGCCTTGGAATAGTGACCAGCAATTCCCTGGGAGGAATGTCTCGCAGTTGTATGGAGCAAGCAACATATGGGGAGGTGATAGCCTTTGATCTCGGATAACAGCATTTTGGTTTCTCTTTGTAAAGTACCCTGAATTCTAGGGGATTGATTGGCTGTTTTGACAAAGGTTTATCATTGGCTGTATTTGGTTGTGACACAGTCTACTGATGTAACAGAATTGATTTTTGCTATATATTCCCTGTCATGTAAGGAGATCATAGTCTGACAAAGAGTGCTTGCACTCGAAAGCTCACACCCTGAATAAATCTTTGTTGGTCTTAAAGGTGCTACTGGACTCTGATTTTATTGTGCTACTTCAGACCAACACGGCTACCCATTTGTATCTATCCTTATGGAAGGTTTCATGAAGTCTTCATCCTTATGTACCACGTACTTTTCTACTTCCCTGAGTTCAGTTAACAGTGCTTAGGCAAGTTGTGGGGGAGGGATAAAATGGACCAACAGCAGGGACTAAGATAATTAAAAGTCAGTTCCATGAACCTTCTTTCCCTGTGCTAGACAAAATGATTTGAGTTGTACCAGTATTAAAAGAAACAAATTAGAATATTGGCAGACATCTAGAAGTCCTTGTTCTTGCTCAGTCTTTTTTCCTTCCTCAATTGCAGACTGGTTGAAGATTATCTGTGATTCCAGAACTCATGTTCAGGATGGTAACCCTAGGTGTAAGTGTACATGCGCTAGGGACTTGTGGGAAACAAGGCAGAATCAAATATTGTAAGAAAATAGCTGTGTATACACCCACTCGTGAGCCCCTCACATTCCCATTCCCTCCAAGACCATCATTGGCCATTTTGGGAGGTGTGGGTAGGTCAACATGACCATATATGGTCATATCACCTGATAAATGCTTAACACATTTAAAATATATTAAAAATTAATTCCTACTCATTTGGGAAACCCTTTCAGGGCCATTAAGAAACCCAAGGGTTTCATGAAAGCCCACTGTAAACTTTCAGGAGAGATTTTCATTACTAAGTTCAAGTGAAGAATTATGAGGCTGACAAATGAGAAATCGAAATTGTTCAAGATTTTCTACTCCATGACTCCAACATCAATCAAAAAGAAGACTCTCCAAGAAATTAACACTGGGAAGGGCAGCCATGAAAGAACTAGGAAAGAGCCTTAAGGGTAAGGATGTATTGCTGGTGACCAAGATCAAGCTGATTTCATAGAATCATAGAATCATAGAATCATAGAGTTGGAAGGGGCCATACAGGCCATCTAGTCCAACCGCCTGCTCAACGCAGGATTAGCGCTAGCATCCTAAAGCATCCAAGAAAAGTGTGTATCCAACCTTTGCTTGAAGACTTCCAGTGAGGGGGAGCTCACCACCTCCTTAGGCAGCCTATTCCACTGCTGAACTACTCTGACTGTGAAAAACTTTTTCCTGATATCTAGCCTATATCGTTGTACTTGAAGTTTAAACCCATTACTGCGTGTCCTCTCCTCTGCAGCCAGCAGAAACAGCATCCTGCCCTCCTCCAAGTGACAACCTTTCAAATACTTAAAGAGGGCTATCATGTCCCCTCTCAACCTCCTTTTCTCCAGGCTGAACATTCCCAAGTCCCTCAACCTATCTTCATAGGGCTTGGTCCCTTGGCCCCAGATCATCTTCATCGCTCTCCTCTGTACCCTTTCAATTTTATCTACGTCCTTCTTGAAGTGAGGCCTCCAGAACTGCACACAGTACTCCAGGTGTGGTCTGACCAGTGCCGTATACAATGGGACTATGACATCTTGTGATTTTGATGTGATGCCTCTGTTGATACAGCCCAAAATGGCATTTGCCTTTTTAACCGCTGCATCACACTGCCTGCTCATGTTTAGTTTACAATCCACAAGTACCCCAAGGTCTCGTTCACACACAGTGCTACCTAGAAGCGTATCCCCCATCCAGTAGGCATGCTTTTCATTTTTCTGACCCAGATGCAGAACTTTACACTTATCTTTATTAAATTGCATCTTGTTCTCATTTGCCCATTTTTCCATTGTGTTCAGATCTCGTTGAACTCTGTCTCTATCTTCTGGAGTATTTGCCAGTCCTCCCAATTTGGTGTCATCTGCAAACTTGATGAGTAGTCCCTCCACCCCCTCATCTAGATCATTAATAAATATGTTAAAAAGTACCGGGCCGAGCACCGAGCCCTGAGGTACCCCGCTACTCACCTCTCTCCAGTCTGATGAAACACCATTGACAACAACTCTTTGAGTGCGGTTCTCTAACCAATTCCCTATCCACCTAACTATCTGAAAATCCAGATTGCAGTCCTTCAACTTATCCATCAGAACATCATGGGGAACCTTGTCAAAAGCTTTACTAAAATCCAAGTAAATGACATCAACCGAATTTCCCCAATCCAGCAAACCTGTTACTTGGTCAAAAAAAGAAACTAGGTTGGTTTGGCAGGACCTGTTGGAGACAAATCCATGCTGACTTCCTTGGATCACCAAATTGTCCTCCAGATGTTTGCAGATCGCTCCCTTTAATATCTGCTCCATTATCTTCCCCACAATAGAGGTCAGACTCACTGGTCTGTAGTTTCCTGGGTCATCCTTCCTCCCTTTTTTGAAGATCGGAATAACGTTTGCTCTTTTCCAGTCCTCCGGGACATCTCCAGTCCTTAAAGAGGTTCCGAAGATGATGGACAAGGGCTGTGCAAGTTCTCTGGAAAGTTCTTTGAGTACTCTGATTTGTACTCTGTACTGATTTGTACAACCCATTACTATGTATGGGTGTGAATGTTGGTCAATAAAGAAAGCCGGCTGGGAGAAAGTTGATTCATTTGAAATGTGGTGCGGGAAGAGAGTTTTACAAATACCTTGGACCACCAAAAAGACAACTAAGTGGTTCTAGATTATAGAGGGGCAGACAAATAAAATTAATTACAAATTTTGGCTGGTTCATGAAGCATTGTTCACAAACTGAAGAATTGTCACAAACCTCCATTAATTTTGAAGTACTTTTCATGCATTGGGATGAGCAGGAAGAAGGGATTTTCCACTGGCTTTTGCTCTTCATGACAAACAGCTGAACAGCCTGGTGCAGAAAGCAGGGTTTAAATGGCTCAGACCCATTTAAACAAAACAGCTGCTTTCTACTTCATGCAAAAAGCTGTGGGTAGCAAAAACCATGGATTTAAACTTTAAACAGCTCACAAACAGATGCAAACTGGTTCAGTTCACAAACTGGCATATCAGGTAATGGTCCCGTTTGTGTACAGCTATGAACCACTAATTGAACTGAAAAATGCTGTTTGTGTCCATCCCTAAAGTTAAAGGTAAAGGTATTCCTTGTGCAAGCACCGAGTCATGTCTGACTCTTGAGGTGATACCCTCCAGCATTTTCATGGCAGACTCAATACGGGGTGGTTTGCCATTCCCTTCCCCAGTCATTACCGTTTTACCCCCCAGCAAGCTGGGTACTCATTTTATCGATCTTGGAAGGATGGAAGGCTGAGTCAACCTTGAGCTGGCTACTGGGATTGAACTCCCAACCTCATGGACAGACAGCTTCAGACAGCATTTGTGCCGCTCATCACTCTGCGCCACAAGAGGCTCTTGTGCCCATCCCTATTGTAGATCAAATCAAGCCTGGACTCTCCCTAGAATCTAAAAGAACCAAGCAGAGGCTATGGCAATTTGGTCACATTATGAGAAGACAGGACTCATGAGAAAAGACAATAAGGCTAAGAAAAGTTGGAAGTAGTAGGAAAAGAGGGAGACCTAATGTAAGATAGAATGACCCCGTCAAGAAATCCACGACCCTCAGTTTGCAAGATCCTTTAAAAGGATGCTAACAATAGGATGTTTTAGAGGTCATTAATTTATAGGGTCACCATAAGTCAGGAGCAGTCTGACATCAGTTAAAAAAAACACACACATACACATACAGGGCCCCTAAGCATTATGCCTTGTTATAACAACACAGACCTAAGACATTTTCCATGCATTAAAAATTACCCATGTGGCCTCTTTGCTATTCTTGGCCTACCTAGAATGAGCTGAAAAAAGTTCCTTTGTGATATGAAGCGAGTAGTTGCTTGTCATACGTGGATCCCATTTGCCTTCCCCCATCCTGGTATGAGAAGAACTTTATATTGTGTTACAATTAAATTACAAAAGGGAGGTCTAACACAATTAACTTTAATCTAAATTACATACATCTTGTAAACTATAATGATATTAAACTTGTAATCAAGCAGTCAAAGATTAAGCATTTATTCTTTTGTCCTCTAGCTTGAAGTAAAAGACAGCTTCTACTATAATTAAATCAGTCCCCCCCACCCCAGTATTTGACTAAGCATCTGATTTAATCTGGTCCTATAATTATTTTAAACGATTTTAATTAGTACCATCTGCAATGCAACTTGCAAACAAGTTACATCTGTAAACATGCATATTAGATAAGTAGATTGCTAACTAGTTAAAAAGTTCTGAATTTATAATGCTTTCTTGACTTATAGTTGAAAATAAGTGACAACTGATAGAAAAATTATTATAATAAGTTTTAAAAAAGGAATACCAGTGCAAAGGAAAATTATTGCCTGTTTTGTTTTTTGAATTGCTAGGCAGGAGGGCAGGTACTGGCGTGCAAGAACTCAGAGACATACAATATTGTAAATTTTGGCATAAACCAGGACACAGCTTTATTTTAATAACTCAAATGGATGTGAGAACACTGCAGGTGAGAGGGTGGAGAGAATGAGCAAAAGAACTCCCTCGTTGACTCTTGCCTCCCTCCCCTTAGTATCACTATTGTTCAGATTTGTAATAAAGCCAAAATCAAGTAAGAGCCAAGGTAATCCACTGTCCCCATGTGCTACTGCTCTATTCCTCAATGGGCCAGGTGTATCTTCAGGCAGTGAGGATCAATAGCAATGGATGATGACCATGACAAAGAGGCAAGGCCAGGCAAGCACAGGCAAAAAGCAGCAAGAGCAACTGAGGCAAAAAGCAAAGAGGGCTGGCTACAGCCTGGCCCCCTTTTTAGGCTTGCCACCAAGACCAATCATGTGGCATCTAGCAGAGCACTGTGCTCCATGAGCATGTGGTGTGCTCAGGCATGCGCACGAAGGAACTACTGTATTCCAGGTTTGCCGTCTCTCCTCCGCCGAGCACAATGGCTGCTGCATGCTTAAGGCAACATCAGCATTTATCTTAAGGGTTATATAGGAAATACATATGAGAAAATGACTAGACATGAAACTTTGCTAGATTCCTTGTCTGTTTTAGTGTGTTATTTAAAGAAAAAAGTTTGAGTCCAAAGATACCTTTAAGACCAACAAAGTTTAATTCTGGATATAAGCTTTAGTGTGCAAGCACACTCCTTCCGATACATTGAAACAGTTTTCCTCCAGCCTTTCAGACAGATGGTGGACAGATGGTGGGTTGTGCATGGACATGTAAGCTTATACCCAAAATTAAACTTTGTTGGTTTTCAAGGTGTCACTGGATTTCAACTTTGTTCTGTTGCTTCAGACCAACATGGCTATCTTATTTAAAGAATGTTTGGCTAGAAGAGAAGATTGCAACTTCTTAATAGCAGCAAGAAAGATTATAGCCTGGAAACCGATTAAAAACAATTCAGATGTTTTACAGTTTCTGGATTTTACCCTAGCTTTTCATCCTTGCAAAATTAACATAAGGCTGGCAATCAAGGAACATCCCCTCTTATAAAAAATCATCATGACATCCACCATAATACAATAACCAATGAAGAGTTTGATGTCTAATAGTAAGAGAAGGAAAAGAAATTGAAACTCATATGTATTCAGAAGATGACTATATTCCTTATGTTTGGGATAAAATGATACAGTGTACACATTTTAAATCAACTGTGTGCTACTGTGGGTTTTTTTTATGAACTTGTAAACTAAAATAAACAGCAACTGTATTTATAATTTATATGAGGGAGAAAAACTGTTATTATGGTTGCATAATCTGAATTCTGCCTTAAGTGTCCAATAAAGTAATAATGACCAGATAGTACAAGTTGTTCCACCCACATACAATTTCATTACTTCTCTCTCTCTCTCTCTTTCTCTCTCTCTCTCTCTGTAGAACTAGCACTGGAGCCCACCCACACAGAGCAATTTGAAAGCCTGAGACCTAATTGTTAGCAAGATGTATGTGGTAGAAAAAACAATATAAGGTAGCAGACAGTTGCCTCTAGCACATTAATAATATCATGGAATGTCTGTGTGATCAGTTCCTATAATCTAATCAAAACCCTGATAAATAAGAAAAGCTTTAATAAGAGGAATTCTTTTGTGTGTGTTTGTGTGTGGGTGGGGGGGGGGTTGGAATAATCACTATCACTATCACTAATCACATCACTATCACTAAACATAATAAAACTCAAGTTGACAGCTCACTTCCTACCTTATTGGACTTCCCTGGGCACCCCAATACAGACCACTCTGCCAATGAGGGCAAATTGGTTTAAATTGCATGCAGACAACTTACTCCCTACCTGATTGTCTGTCCTTGGAAATATTCCCCCAATAGGAGATGGCCCTCAGCCACGAGTGGCCCGCCCTGGTAGTTTAGCCCCAATCAGGATGGAGCCCTTAGCCAGGAAGACCTAATAAGGGGGTCATCTCTCCACCTTCAACTTCCTACCAGTTTCAGAAGTTTGCTGGGTAGAAAAGGAGCCAGCCTCAGAGCATGCCCTGCTGCCTTTTTCAGCTCAGAGGACATGGGGGAGTGAGCTGCCTCCTGCTGCAGCCTCTGTGTCCCTTATGGGGGGGGGGTGCTACAGGAGGCCCAGAAATTGAGACCTGGGATAGCCAGGAAAAGGCTGGAAATGTTTACTCATGACTAAGCCAATTGATTGCAATTTGTAGTCTGAGGAGGAAGGAGTGCATCACAGGCAATTTGCAGCGAGGAAAATAATGTGGACTGGGAAGAGGTTGACTATCTCTTTCCATATGGATATCACCTTGATCTTACTGCAATCTTCCGAAAACCATCACAACAAAGTAAATTTGAGCCCAGTGGGATGGAAGATGGGGAAACTGTAGACTGGGCAAAGAAGTACCATGAGTCCATGGGGAGACGTGGAGGGGGGAGATACTCTTTCCCAGGAGATACTGTTTCCCAGTAGCACTTTCCCAGTAGAAGAAGAGTTGGTTTTTCCAACCCGCTTTTAATTGCCCAAAGGAGTCTTCAGAATGGCTTATAATAGCTTTCCCTTCCTCCACCCACAACAGACACCCTGTGAGGTAGGTGAGGCTGAGAGAGCTCTGAAAGAAACCGTTCTGTGAGAACAAATTCTAACAGGACTGTGACTAGCCCAAGGTCTTTCCTGGAGGAGCAAAGAATCAAATCCAGTTTGTCCCATTAGAAGCTACTGCTTTTAACCACTACACCAAGCTGTACAAGCAGCCCTTTCCTCCAGTGGAACTGATCTCTGCAGTCTGGAGAGGAGTTTTCATTCTGGAGGTTCTCCAGTCCCCTTTCTTAATGGTAAAAAAGTTAAGAAAATCTGACAGAGGCAGTAATTGAGAAACCTTCTGTAAGTTCTTTGTAGGTGAGCATCCTAGCACCCGTTATTTTCCTGCATGCAACCAGCTTTGATTCTAGTAGCATAATATTTGTAAGGATTAATTGCCAATATCTTGTCATTATCCCCCTCCCCCAAATCCCAAGGAAATAATGGAAATTTAGTCTAAAGTAAGGCTTCTATGTTTATAGAATTATAGAGTTGGAAGGGGTCATACAGGCCATCTAGTCCAGCCCTCTAATCAAAGCAGGATCAGCCTAAAACATCAATAGTAACTATCAGTTCAGCCATTGTCAGTGAATGGGAGCTCACCATCTCCTCAGGCAGCCGATTCCACTGCTGAACTACTCTGTGAATCCTCTCCCCCATAGCTTACCAATTCTGTTCTACCTGTAGTTTAAACCCCTTACTGTGAATCCTATCCTCTCCTGCCAACAGGGGCAAATCCCTGCCCTCTTCCAAGTGACTATCTTTCAAAAACTTAAAGACAGCAATCATGTCCTCTCTCAACCTCCTCCAGGTTGAACATTCCCAAGTTCCTCCACCTTTCCTCATAGGGTTGGTCCCCAGGCCCTAGATCCTCTGACCTTCTCAATTTTGTCCATATCCTTTTTGAAGTTCATGCCTTTTTAGCAAAGAAAATTTAAGAAGATGATGTATATCTGGGCATAATATAGATAGGTTATGCAGTTCCTCACTGTTATGAGTCCTCTCTATTTGAAGATGACTAACATGACCAAAATCAGACACACTTTCAGTAAGGAAGCAAGTCCCAGAGCATATGAGAATCACTGTCATTTCAAAGATGATAGTGAAATGGCTTCAGATCTCTGCTGGACTGCAGGCCATGTGCAGGTGTAACTGGGGTTACTTGCAGCCAGTCCCAAGAACAACATGTATCACAATTCTGCATTTCATATAAATCCCAGGTTCATTCACTGTCAAGCTAGCTTGTGAAAGGGTTCTTTTTTAGATTTCTGATGTTATATAGTATAACACACATTCTCAAGTGATTCAGGAGGTATTCTGCATGGAGCCAAATAAAACAGTTTAAAAAACAATCAGTTTAGACCACTTTATTATATTACAATCGTTGTTCTGCATTGAATATAGTTTGTTGAAAAACTATGTTGCAATGCTCTCTGCATGAAACAATTCATAGTCCTGCCCCCTGTAGTTTTGCCAGCTCCGCTTTGTTCTCTAATGCAGTCACTAATCTGCATAACTAAGGAGCTTCTCGGCATGACTAATAGATCATCTCAGGCAGGCAGGAGAGAAATGGATTGGTAAAAAGCATCTTTCAGAAACGATGCTTAAAGCAGTGATCCCCAAACTTTTTATCACCGGGGACCACTCAACGCCGGGGACCACTCAACGCCTTTTACTGAGGCCCGGTGGGGGGAGGGGGTAGTTTACTCTCAACCACTGCCTTAGCGCTTTCTGATTGCTATGGTAATGTTTAAACATCCCTTCAAAATAAGATACAGACACGCCACAACAATGAAGTGTGTTGTAAAGGGCTGGGGGGGATGAAGTAAAGGGCCGGGGGGGGAGAAGGCGTCCTTCGGGGCCCACCTCCAATTAGTCGAAGGACCACATGTGGTCCGCGGCCCACAGGTTGGGGATCGCTAGCTTAAAGCACCGAAGAGGTAGTAATTTCACTCTTCTATGCAGAGATCAGAAAAACAACGATGTATTTAGTGAGTTTTCATTAACTTATCCATCATGCAGAAGTCTCTTGGCCCAGGCAGTCTCTTGAAAACATGAGAGTGCAATATCCCATTCAACAGCCAGTTTTTTTTACTTTAAATTGTGATATGTTTACTATGGAAATCATGCCACAATTAAATACAGTTCAGAAACAATAGCCATTTCTCGTATTCATTGGTTTCCAATGAGGAATGAGGGTCCATTCATAAAATGAAATACTTGTAACATGATTCTTACAACATCTACGAAGCCCCAGGGGCTGATCTTCTGATAACGGTGTCAGTCACAAGTAATTGTGTGCAGAAAAATGTGGATGCCTTTGGAGATTAGTGTGGAATCTCCAGGGCATTTCTTTTCTCCCTTCCTTAAAGCTCTTGTGAAGTCTGATGGTAAGTAAAATCCACATCTGTTAGCCTTTTTGAAATCAAAGAGAGATATGATACTGTAACAACAACAGAAAAGCCTCACCGGAACAAAACAAGTTTTGGAGAACCCAGGTTAAAGCTTCATTAAATGAGTGAGAGCAGCATTTTATCCTTAAGGCGTGCAAAAATGTTTTAAAAATCCATTTGCTTTCAGGGAGTTGAACAGCCTATATGAAAGTGAAAATTATTGTTTTAGCTATTGAAAGTTGTTGTGGGTGTAGTAGCAAAGAAGCTGTTGCAACAAACTACTCTATAACTATTGAAGCCCATGATGACCTCCCGCTGCCCATAGCCCTGCATGTTTGAGTTGTTTGGACAGAGATGACTCTGGAGTCTGCTAATTCATTGCAACTTCTAAGCAGACTGCAAGCTGAACCAGCAGGTGATTGGACATCCCCAGGAGGAGCCTCTTCCTCAACTACTGCAGGCAAAATGGGACCATAAGATTTCAAACTGATGATGTATGGGAAACTTAGTTCATCTACAGCAGGGGTAGTCAAACTGTCGCCCTCCAGATGTCCGTGGACTACAATTCCCAGGAGCCCCTGCCAGCGAATCCACGGACATCTGGAGGGCCGCAGTTTGACTACTCCTGATCTACAGCCTTATCTCATACATGTCTATTTGGGGGGGGGGATCCCATTTTATTCATAAAGTCTTTCTCCCGTAAGTGTTCATTGGATTGCAGCCTTAGTTTCCTTCATTTATGAACTGTAAAGAAGTAACATTTCTCAATGGGATTTTCCCCAACTTTCCCTTCTTCCATCTCCCAAGCCAGTCCTGAGGATTGGGCATGGAATACAATACCAAATTCTGATTTGTGTCATGCCGTTCAAGTTTCTCTGACCCTCAGAAGCAGATGGTGATTATGGAGCTGCAGTGGGGAGGACGGGGAAGGAACTATTCTGAAAGTGACCTCTGGATCCATCTAACGTTCCTTCTAATTTTCCCCCCAACTGAGACCAATTCCGCACCTGGCCACTGCTGGTTCCGCATGACAGGGCAACTAGCCCCACTGCTTCCTGAGCTCTTTCATGGGAAGTTTTTCCCTGACCAACCTGGTCCACCCCAGATTTCTGCTTTCACAAAGGGTCAGCCAGGGCAGGCAATACAGTTCTGCCGCACTTCATGGTGGGGTGTGTGTAGGTTTTTAAAATTTTTACTAACATGGGATTGTGTAACAATGCAATTTGACCTTCATGAAAATAAAAAGATGCCCCAGTATGCCCCATAGTGCTATGAAGCACCATGGAGCTGAGTGAGGCATTTTCTGCCCCCTCCAGGACCCTGGCTGCTCAAGCACATAACTTAAGGAAACACTTGATCTAATCCTGTATTGCTTCATCAAATACCTAGTTTACATCAAAGAAAACTGGAAAAATCCAGCCATACAACTTCAAAAGCAATGGTGTGTCTCATTCATCTCATTATTCTCTGCTCCTTCAACATAAGGGCTTTCACAAGGAGTTTTTATGGTATAATTCATGGAAAATCAAACAAAAGCAATGTGTTTGCTCTTCTGGTAGTGAGTCTGCATTCCTTACAAGAAAGGATTGTTTAGGAAAAAGGGATCTTGTTTCAGTGCACATTCAGATGAACACTTTTTATGTGGACATCCACCTTTCTCCTTAGTTCTTTTTTTTTTGCATTGATAAAATGGATGAAAGAATCGGTACCCATGAAATTGTCTTATACTGAGCCCACCATTTGTCAACCAGTAGTCTTACATGCCCATTAGTATAGCGTTTAAAAGTGGTGGGCTCTAATTTGGACAACTGGGTTTGCTTCCCTACTCCATATGAAACCTACTGGATGATCTTGAGCCAGTCACAGTTTTCCCAGAACTCTCTCTGCCCCATATACCTCACAAGGTGACCTTTGAGGGGAGAGGAGGGTAGGTCATGGTAGCTGCTCTGAGACTCCTTAAGGTAAAGGAAAAAATGGTATAAAACCAATCAATTTTCTTCTTTAACACCTGTAACCAATGCAACAATATTATGAACATAAGACTACCATGAGCTGTTACCACTACCATATAAAGAGCCACACAATTGCAAGTATATCAAATATATTCATAGCACAACATACTTTCATAAACAACCCTTTTTCTGCCTACATATATATCATGCAAGAAAAATAAGAAATCAGACCAAAAATTCAATAAATCTTCAGTCATCTTGTTCCTAAGAAGCATTTTTAAAATAAAAAATCTGAAAACACCATGGAATTAGCATTCTCAAAGCACTTATTTCTCAGACGCAATCAAAATTAATGCTGGCAGAAACACATTGAAGCCTGTGTTATATAATCCAGAAGTTTATTATGAGAAATTGTGTGTTAAATTTTCTTACAGATATAGATGCCCATGCTATTGTGATATAAATTAACCAGCCACCAAATCTATCTTTTGTTGCTAATGCTTCCAATGTAATGCAGAATTTACAAGTGTTGCTCCTTTTTTCGCTTTTCAGTATAGTCCCATTGATACTTGTTTCTATGGTAATCACAGCATAAAGGAGAAATAGGCAACTTCGTTTTGCATCAGCCACAACTCTGAATATAAGCATTAGCTGCTGCTATCATTCTGAATAGATCTGTGGCATTTCAATGAATCATAGGTTGGTTTAAACACAAAGGACTAGATCTTGTGAACTTTATAACGTCAACTTACTCCTCATCTCCTCCCCCCCCCCTAGTAGAACCTTCCACCAAGCTGACCCTTGGGGAACTCTTCTGAACAAATGCAGAGATGTACAGAGGGCAACAAAGAGGGGATTTGAGGAAATGGAATCTCCTTCCTCCACTAGAAGAGAGCTCAGAGGGACAAATACATAATGTCCAGAAAGGGATGAGTCAAATCAATATAAATGTCAACATGGTCAGTTATGTGGATATGCAAATCTGGAGATCAGACTCACGAACAGACAAAACAGATATTTCTGCAAACCTTAAAAAACCCAAGTTTGCAGAAAATTCTGAATAAAAAAATACATTGGGGGTTTACACCTCCCCCACCAGTAATAGAAGCAGCACCTGTGGCTTTTCCCGTATGGATTTTCCTGTAAACTAAGGCTAGTTGGGAAAGCACTGCTCCAAATTCCATCTTGCAGAGAAGCCGCAATCTCACAAAAAGCAAATATGTTTCATTTAGGGATATTCTACCTGTGTTTATAGCTTCCACTTGGATTTCCAATGACAAAACCAGATTTGTAATATGACCTCAGCCACACTGGATTCAAAGATGACAGCCCAAAATGCAGACTTTTGGTAATTATTAAATACCAGGGGTGCCCACTCAGTACATCATCTCTGTTCTGTCTAACATCACTTCAACAATAAAACATCTGATGGAAAACGGCAATAAACGAGTTACCATCATCAGATGATATAATTACAAATTACTGAATCCACAGATACTCAGGAGGTATAACTCTGTCTATAAAATTAATTGGGTCTCAAGATAGCTTTCCAGTCAATAATTAAACAATATGCATCTACTGGAATTGAACAAATAAATAATATGATTTGCTGAGCCTATTGACTTGCAGGAGAGCATTTTGGGCTCAAGGAAGACACACACGCATTTCCATTGGGTTAAACATGGTCACATGCAAGTCAAAAAGCAATAGTGAGAACCGGGCATGGAATAACTGATTCGTTCAAAACTGAGAAAGGACTTTGGCAAGGTTGTATACTGTCACCTTGCCTATTTAACTTATATGCGGAGAACATCATGAGTAAGGCGGGGTTAAATGAGTCACAAATTGGGATCAAGATTGCAGGAAGAAATATCAACAACCTCAGATATGCAGATGATACCACTCTAATGGCAGAAAGCGAAGAGGAACTAAAGAGCCTGTTGATGCGGGTGAAGGAGGAGAGTGCAAAAGTTGGCTTGAAACTTAACATCAAGAAAACGAAGATCATGGCATCCGGCCCTCTCAATTCCTGGCAAATAGATGGGGAAGAAATGGAGGTAGTGACAGATTTTATTTTCCTGGGCTCCAAGATCACTGCGGATGGGGACTGCAACAAAGAAATTAAAAGACGCTTGCTCCTGGGGAGGAAAGCTATGGCAAATCTAGACAGCATCCTAAAAAGCAGAAACATCACCCTGCCAACTAAAGTGCGTCTAGTCAAGACTATGGTCGTCCCTGTTGCAATGTATGGCTGTGAAAGTTGGACCATAAGGAAGGCCGGACATCAAAGAATTGAGGCTTTTGAATTCTGGTGCTGGAGAAGACTCTTGCGAGTCCCTTGGACTGCAAGGTGAACAAACCTGTCAGTCCTAGAGGAGATCAGCCCTGACTGCTCCTTAGAAGACCAGATCCTGAAGATTAAACTCAAATACTTTGGCCACCTTTTGAGAAGGAAGGACTCCCTGGAGAAGAACCTAATGCTGGGAGCGACTGAGGGCAAAAGAAGAAGGGGACGACAGAGAATGAGGTGGTTGGATGGAGTCACCGAAGCAGTCGGTGCAAACGTAAATGGACTTTGAGGAATGATAGAGGACAGGAAGGCCTGGAGGATCATTGTCCATGGGGTCGCGATGGGTCAGACATGACTTCGCACCTAACAACAATAACAAATACGGCCACAGCTTTATTAATACTCCACAGGACTGTTTGCACAGCATGGGAGAGGGAGCCTGACTTGTGGTCAGAAGACCACAAGAACCCAGCTCCTAGCAGCACCCTGGATCCCACCCAGATCCCCCGCTGGAGTCTCCTTGCTGCTGGGAACCCATCCACAGGAAGAGCCAGAGACAACCTGGTGCCCACCCAGTTCCCCCACCAGGAAAATCGGTCCCCTTGTTGCTGAATTCCCACCATAGGGAAGTGTCTACCTGGGGTGCAAAGAGGAAACACACACTTCCCTTGGCACTGCCCCAGGCCACCTGGCACTGTAAGCCCTGGGGTGCCACAGAGAGGTGCCCACCTCCTTCTTGGTCCCACCCTGGGCTACCTGGCACTGCAAACCCCAAGCCTCCCCAGCTGGGTTGGCCCTGCTCGCAGACTTGTCACCTCATAGGGAGGTTCCCAACCAGGGGACTCTGATGCACAGACTGAACTCCCCCCCCCAAACAGGCTCCATCCCATGTCAAAACCACCAGCTGTGACAAAATGCAATATAGAGGCATCATTCAGTGGCCATGCAGACATAAGCTTAACAGCCAACAAAACAGGGTGAGTGATAGGGAAGCTTCTCAGGGAGCGAGCCTGGTGCAAGAGGCAGGGCTCTTCCACATGGTGCCTTTCAAGGCACCCCAAGCCCATACCCAGGTGACAACCAGGCAAGCACAATCCTCTCGCGCAGCACCCATGCTTCCTGCCACCATAGAACCTCCCCCCATGTGTCTTCTTGCCGCCCGCTCCTCTGCTCCATCAATGGCGGCTGCCACTAAGTCTTCACCGCTTTATGACATTTCTGAACCTGGCATCAGTTCTCACAGCATTCTTGCACAGTGATCCTGCTCTGCAATATTCCAAAACCTTAGTTGACACCATTATGGCATACATAGAGATGTTAAGAACATAGCAAGTAGAAGGTAAGAGGAAAATGTGACACCACAATCAAGTGAGAAAAGCAGCAGAGATCAAACAGATCTATCTTCTTAGTTCACTGGAGCATGTGCATATTCTTCCTGAAATATTCTAATAACAAGAAAGTGTCAAGTATCTATATTTGAATCCTCCCGTGCAATACACAGACTGGCAGAGATGAATGAAATATTGTGTTGTTGAATTGGTGTCAAAGATCTAATAGCTGCAGGGAGGCACATTACTATCCTGAATGCGGGTGGGAGGAACAATGGAAGTAAGCCATCTCTCATTCCCATTGATATGTACAGATTGTGCAGAAAGGAAGAGCATGGCAGTAAGTGAAAGTTGTTACTGATTTTTGCATGAGAATACATGCACACTTCACTCTGAATAATGTGCCTGAAAGATAGTTTGCTTTAGAAGAAGATAGTCATGATCAGCATCCTCTGATAAAACCAAATCACATGAATCAAGAAGTCCAGATTCAATTCAGTCACAGGGCAATGAAATGCAATTCTTTCACTCCTTGTCTTTTGAAAAGTGACTGGTTGAAGATAGTGAAAAAAAGTCCTTTGTATGTTGTTCAGAGAGGAGTATTCAGGTCCATGAGACTTGTACTACACTGTGATCAAAGAGGATTTGAAACTTTCAGCTAGCATGAAGGATACAGTACCTCAAATAAAGAGCGCATTCACAGATATGTTCCTGATAACCTTTATTCTCTGATCCACTTAAGTTGGCAAGGTTACAAAGCCCTCTAAGATGCTGAAAGTTATGTATGAATGTTGCACATGAAAGAAATATCTAGAGATGGATGTATTCACTATGTTGTGTGCTTTGAGTTTTCTGCAGTCATGGGGTAAAAAGCTAACACAAACAGTTGCTGGCTATCATGCCACTAGGTCTAAGGAACTGATCCAAAGTTTCCATGCTTCTGAATAGAGGAATAATATCAGGAATGTTAGAAATAGAGGCATTCACAGCCACTACAGCTATGATTCTATTTGTTCAGTCCAGATTCAAAGAAAACTCAAGGCTGGATTGTCTGGCCAAAGGAGCAGCCATCCAATGGGAAGGCAGGAAGGGAGATTAATTTTTCCTCCCTCACCTCATATCACAGTTTTGGTTACTTGCTGCTGACCTGCCGTCTTGACCTTGATACCACAGATTAGCTGGTTGCCATTTGAAGTGAAGTAGGAATTCGTGGGGCCTTCTCTCAGACTGATGCTTGTGTAGGGCCCTTTTTTGCCTTTCCGTTATGTCCAGGATGATGGCAATCAATAATTCAATAATGAATGAGTGAGTGAACAAATGAATGAATGAATGAATGAATGAATGAATAAATAAATAAATAAATAAATAAATAAATGATGTGTTAGGGCTGGTCTCTGACTATCTAGTGGGAGTGTAGTGGGAATAGGACTGGTTACAGTTTTAGTCAGGGATAAGAGATAAACACTCTGAGCCATTGGATGGTTGGATGGGGCTTAGGAAGGAGCACTTTTGGTACTGAGCAACATCTTCCTGAACCTGGTGATGGCTCCTCGGGGTAAGAGAATGGCCATTTCTCAGCGTTTTAGGTGTGGGTGAAGATAAACGAGGCTAGCAGTCACTGCTGACTGAGTTTGAAATCAGGGGGGATTTGCTAGGGCAAAGGAAGCCATGGGCAGGCTGCCTATAACAGTCTGCTCAATGAAATACTAGTATCATTAATTAATTACATAGCTCAGAAATGTTTTTGAATAAATGTAAATAAACTAATTAAATCCACATTGTGGTTTCAAGTCTTCATTACAGGGCCTGGGGCAATGATATTTTTAGCCTAAGAAATCTGTCCCTGGTTGCATTGTTTAGATTTTCAAGATTTTTGTTTTGGTCTAAATGACTGTAAACAAAGTGTGTTTGATTTTCAAGAAGCAATAGAAAGGGATAATCATTTGGTTGGGAAACTTAATCTAGTGAGCATCTCTATCCCTTCTTCTTTGCCTTTTCCTGACAGAAATCAGGGCTTAAATGTTGGCAGTGCTGTTGTGCTGTCTAGCAATGGCCACCAAGTAACTGTACCCTAAGAACAGGTACTGTTTTTTGTAAATTTTGTGGATTTTAACCCCCAGTGCATTTTTTGTTTAGCTTTCAGGTTTTATTTTTTGCAAACCTGGGTTTTTTTGAGATTTGTAGAAAGAAGTCTTGTCTGTTCATGACTCCAATCTTTGGATTTAAGTATCTACAGATGAGTATGTCTCTCTCAAACATCATTCATTTCTTGTTTTCAAACAAATTCCATACAAGCTTTCTGAAAATTTAACAGCTCGTACATCTCTTCAGTACATTCCCCATCTTTTTGCAATTACTGTACCTGCCACAGAATTTTCAAGAAAATAGGTTTCTTTATTTTAAAATACTCATTCAATATATAACAGCTCCAAAGTGCTGTTATTTTTTAAAACCAAGGGAATAATAATTCTCTTGTATTGCTTTTATAACTGAACATTTGATATTTGCTCTACTTTTTCTTTCTTGATTTATCATTTCAAAGACAAAACAATACATTTCCTGCACTACGATGTTACTCTTCTCTAGCTTGAGGGCCTTTGTGTCTGTTCTATTGAAATCAATACAGTGTTAGTCACAATTTACTGAAGTCCCATTGACTTGAACAGAGATTCAGTTTGATTCATCTTTCCTGGATTGAGGGCAAATGACAATATTTCAACCCAACATCACTCTATATACTTGAAAACTTACTAGAACATGAATTTTAGATATCTTATTCTGTGAAGATTAATTTACTTACTTTGGGCACATCTTTACTTCTAAAGTATATTACGTAGAAAAACAATACCCATCAATATATACTTCATGTAATTCTAAATGCATGAAGCAAGGAGTACCAATTTCCAATAATAGTGGATTTTATTTTATAACACATTTATTTATCTAGATTTTGGATTGGATCTAGCTATTTCACCAAATTTCCCACCTTATTACAACCCCTTATCCCATGTGGCTTTTGTCCCATGATCCCTGGTATGACAATTTCACCTTCTTCCCTCCTTTGTGTACAAAATTTTCACATATGGGGGGGGGTGGAGGAGAGAGACAAAACAGAAAGAATGACAGGAAGACAGAAAGACAGAGAAAGAAAGACAGGAAAAAAGGACAGAAAGGTATTCTCTCTGAACCACTGTAGTAAGAACTCTCTGCAGAAACGTTTAACAACTGCTGGTGTCTGGACAGCTGCTAAAAACTCTTTTTACTCTTGGGAAAGCCCCATGGACAGAGCAAGGGGAAGGAGGTTCTGACCCTTGGTGATGCCCGGACGGGGTAGGTCTCCAGGGTGTTGTGGCAGGCAACATTTGGTGTTTGGGCACAGGGGTGTATGTGTGGGAGGGGGACATCTCCCCCCCGTGATGAGCACCCTTCCACACATTTCCACCCTTATGGTGTTCACAATCAGAAGGGGTGGTATAAATGGGGGCCCTTGTCCAAGGAACCCATCAGCTAAGTTTCTGTGTTAGCTTGGGGTAAAGAGTCTCGATGGCCCAGAGCCCTGAAACTGGCACTGACACCCAAGTCTTGGGGACGTATATAAATGTGGGCCCTCAGCCAAGGAACCCATTAGCTTAGCCCCTTTTCTCAGATGGAACAGAGAGACTGGATGGCCCTGAGTCCACATGCACCCAAACAGCAGCAGCAGAGAGCAGAAAACATATTTCTTATCTCATTCTTAATCCCATCATTAGCCCTCATTCATTGCTTCTCACATCCATCAAATCTTTGTAAATAAAGATATTGTTATCTGATCCAAGCATGCAGGGAAGCCTGGTTGGTTACATGCATGCCATTTACCGGATAGTTTTGATAGCTGCAATTTTCATAAATTTATTCTGCAGTTTTTTCAACTTTCCTCATCAGCAGATCCCAAGCTGTTAGGAACAAGTGTTGCCCTATGGAGGTTAGTTCTATTCTCTGGAACATGCCTTTATGTTTTACCACAAGCAGAAGATGCTCCATTTCTCCCTGTTACATCTATCTATAAAATATGACATTATGGTGTATTATACTGTGAAGGCTACCATCAGCTTGCATTAGTCACGATGCATTACTTGTCTAATATTAAGTGCCTTACTAGGATTCCAGGTGAGAAATATGAACAATGTGACTGAAAGTTTCCACCTTGAAGACCATGTTCTGAACAGTATTTCCAATATTGTAAAGTGTACAAGACAGGCATGATGGAATGGGTTTTTCTATCTCATGTAGTTTTCCAAATTTGACAGGGGGTGACAAGGACAGTAAATCAAATGTAGTGGCAGAATTCTTCAAAGCTAAACCTTGTGCATGCCTTTTTGACTACTCTACAGACTGACAGTAGCTCTTTCAGATTAAGTTGAGACATGCATTTATGATAACATTGGCTGTTTTCACAGAGCAGGTAAAATATTCCAGCACAAATGATTCTTTAAAAATAAATCACAATGTGACAACTGAGTTTATTGAAGCTACAGAAAGATAATGCATGAATTTATTCAAGCTAGTGCTGGAATTAACATTTTGTCATTAATCCTAATACTATAAAAACATAAGAGTCTTGTTGTAGGGATAAACAGATCTGTTACTCTTCAGATCATGGGATTCTTTTATCCCTTGATTTTTTCTCCAGTAATCCAGACGGAGAATGTTTATTTAATGCTCAAATGGTATTTGTTTCATATTTGTTGTATTGCTGACTATTTCTTAGACATTTGGATTAGGGATGGGTATGAACCAGAACCGAGCACCTGAACTCGGGTCAGATGACTCAACCCCCTGCCCTGAACCAGTCTGGTTCAAGCTGTTCTATTTTGTTTCTGTGGGCCTCTCAGCTGTCAGGTTGCAAGGGCTGCAAGCCTTTGCAGTGCACCAGATAACTCCCCCTCCCCCACTTCCAAAGATTGGAAAGTCATCTGGTGTGCTGAGAATGCTTGTAGCCATTTTGAGCTGACAGTGGGGCATGCACACCCATCTGCTGTCTGCCTAAAATAGCTGCTACCCAACCCCCAAACTGAACTGGTCAAACACTCACAAACCCTGGTCTGGGAGGCATGAGCAGTCACAATGAGATCTGATGAAATGTTGGGGACAGAAAGCCCTCTCCCAGGTAACCACCTCCCTAATCCTAAAAGACAGCGGCACCTGATGTTGAGGCTTTGAAAATGATTGTAGGGGTTGGGTAGTTCCATAACAGAATATGTGGTATTCCAATTATGCTGCTCCCAACCAATATAGGGCTTTGAAGGTCAAGACCAGCACCTTGAATTGCATCTAGAAACAAATTGGGAGCTTGTGAAGATAGGTCAAGACTGGAGTGATATGGCTCCTACAGCTTGTTCCAGTCAGCATGTTGGCTGCTGCATTCTGCACCAATTGAAATTTTTGAGCACCTTCAAGGACAGCCCCGCTTAGAACACACTACAGTTAGCAAATTTAAATGTCACCAGGACATGCACCACAGTGGCCAGATTTTTTTTCTGCCCAGGAATGGCTGTAGCTAACCAACCAATAACATTTGGTAATAGGCAATCCTATAGCCACATCTGCAACATCCTCATTGAGCACTGCAGTAGGCCTGGATTCAAAAGCATCTCCTTTGTGATTAAATAAACAATAAATGCATTCCAAAGGAAATATTTCCATGATAATGTGTTTAATAATGGTGACAACAGCATGGAAGCTCTATGCTTGCCCCAGGCACCCTGCAGTCATGAGACAGCAGCTTGGATTTAACTAGTTTATTTAAATAATTAACCTCATCATATTGAAATTGACAAACCCACCCTGACTTCAAACACTGCCAATGTTGGGTGAATGCTGTGTGCTGAAAGGTGCCCAGCACAGCCCTAACCCCTTCACCTGAGGCACCAGTGCCACATTTGGAAAGACATTGCTCAGTACCATGGGGCACATGTGTCAATTGCCCCTTCCGTTCCCCCCAGGTGCCTCTTCTTGTCCCCACTCTGATCTCTCCAGGTTGCCCTGATTGCTGTTCCCTGCCTCCCCCCTCCCACTCCCTTTTCCCGTCTCTCTGGGAGGTGGGATTTGGTTCTCTGCTGTGAAGTGTTAAAACCATGAGCAGGCTTTCCGGCCTGCTCAACTCCAGTATTTCACACCCGGCTGGGTTCAAACACTTCCACCATGGGAAAGGATTTCTGGCACTCCTGGGAAGGAAGGGGGAAAGTTCTACTCATGCGCCTATAAAACCTAGGTCCAATCTAAGAGCAGCATCACAGTCAATTTTCCTGTTCCACATATTGCCTCAGCTAAATTTTCATCTGTATGTACAGATGAACTAACCTCTAGTGAAATGCCAAGACTCGGTAGTCACTGAGTTGGGAAATTGAGGAAGGGCCTCACAGCGGTACGTTGATCTATGGCCAATGATACGCAGTTTTGGACATGCATGCAACTAACCAGGCTTCACTACATGCTTGGATCAGATAACATCACTTTGGATGTCTCTCCGTGCTTGCCAATCAGCCCTACCTATCCTGATCAGCCCAGCCCATTCCTGCTACGCTAGTTATGGCCTACACAGTCAATGACCAGCTCTGTTTAAGTTACCTTCCCCACAATCGCATGAAGAAGGTGAAAAAAATTAGAGGGAACCCAAACATTCCTGATAGATTCTAATGGGGACTGGCTAATCCCATGATAAGGAAAGGTCGGTCAGCGGCCAACAGAATCCTGCTGGGGGAGGCATAGTTAGAATATAGCTTGGACATCCACATCTCACTATTGGTTGCTACAATTCTGACACCTCATGGGGTGTCATGCCTTCTTTAAATCCTACTGGGCCTGGGAAAACTACTCCCTGGCATTAATGCCAGTAATTCATTAGAGCTAATCACCACAAAGTTTTAAATGGTGAAGATAATGAGTTTCACAGTTAAATTTGTAGACAATTATTTCCCTCCTTTTCTTCCGATTCAATGTCCAATATGACAATATTTGATTCTTACTATGATGGGTTTAACCACCACACTGCAATTCTAAGGACACTTTCCTGAAAGCAAACACCATTGAATAGACCTGAGTAGAATTCTTAATAGAACTGATTAAGACTGTATTGATGTATCTCTTGTTCTGATCCAATAAGATGGTCCATTTACTTGACGTCAAATATTATTCATTAAATACTAAATGTGTTCATTAAGTAGAAAGAACATATTCATCAAATGCTAAATGCAGAAAACACTGAGCCTTCTCACTTTCTTGATCAGAAACTATAATTAATGCCTTCTTTCAGAAATTCAAATACCAGCCCCATATTGTATTACCTATAAATGTCAATTTAGAAATTTAGAAAATTTCTGTTTACTAGTAATTTTAATAGGTGATATCAACATTGATTAAAACAGAAGAAAGAATCTGAATGCATTCAGCTCCTCAAAAATGGTTTCGGAATGTTAATTTAGCTAAGAACAGTTCTTGCAAGCATAATTAGTAGGATATAGCCTCAAAAACAACAGTGTGGCTCATTTCCCCCATCCCCCAAGAAAGGTAGTGATGTAGGTCTTAGGAAATTAAGGACTAATGGCCCAACTCAAAGAACCAGGAGGTCCCATGTACACAGCTTACCTTGCAGAAGTATATGTTAAATAGTCTTTTAAGGTACAAGAGAAAAAACGTGTGCACTGAAAGCTTGGATGCATTCTGAAGCTTCTGAATTGTGACCACATCTGCTGGTATAATACATGCACTCTGGAGTACATGCATATTTCATTCCTTTAGGCAGCTGTTTAATTATCAAAAGTCTCTAAAGCAATTTTCTATGTTATAGAAAACAGAATATTTGCAGAATAAAAAGTGATAAATATCATTATTCAAAAACATATGAAGAGTATCCAATAGGAGGCATTGGAAGAGATGTGCATTTAGCATAGTTAGATTAAGGACTTCCAGATATTTTTCAAATAGTCTCCTCAAGTTTTCTGATTGTCTCTTTGGAGACTTCCTGCTCCTTTGGGCACATACTTCCTCCCTGCTTACCTCCAGAACAGATAGAATGAATGAAGAACAACAGTTAGTGAGTTAGATTACTGGGACTCGCCTTTATCTTTACAAAGTTATTTCAATTCTCAATACAGCTATTTAGTCTTTAAGCAGCCAGTGCTTTACCCATTTGCTTATTTAAACTCTGCCAACAGATTAATGTCAGTATATGACTTTTAAAAGCCTGCTCTTTCCTCCCTCCCCATCTCTTTTGCCTCCATTAAGACAGCAGGAGACAGAGAAACTAGCTAGCAGTAGGCAGGTCTCCCACCATCAGATCCAAGGGCATATCCTGCTAGTAAACGGGAGTGCTGGAGATGAGAGATGCTTTTCCATGCAATCTCCTCCTGCAACCTTGATCTGCATAGTATTCCCTATTCAGTACCTTTTCATGAATTGCCTCAGACAGGGATAGAAAAGGAAGGAAACTTGAAGCGCTGGCCTGGTCCAAAGACCAGCCTGTAAGAGCAGCCTGAGACACATCAGTGCCTGCAACCAGCAGCAGGTAAGGGGAGAGGGCCCTGGGCAAAGGGTTGTGGTGCAGGGCCTGCTAATAAGGGCCTCTTGGCCTGCTGAGGGTGTCTTGGCCTGCTGGCTGGGCCTGCTAACAAGGGCCTCTTGGCCTGATAGGCTGGGCCTGCTAACGAGGGCCTCTTGGACTGCTAGACTGGGCCAGCTAACGTGAGAAAGACATTGTGGTTCAAATAAAAATGCAATGGCAGATTTATACTGCCCTGAAGAGAGCTTTAATTTTATATGTGAATGTGCTCATGGGACAATACCTTTCAAGTGTGCTGTATGTGTATGTGGTTGCCTCATAGATTTCAATGAAGTGGTACTGATCTTCCTATGTATGTGTGTGTTAATTTATTTCTTCCATTGATGAAATGTGAGAAAGCAACACCCATTCATTTTTGTATACATTTATTTAAAATTTGTATGCCCTACGTGTTATCTAAAATTCTTGAGGGGGGGTCCCACAAAGCTAGAAATCAATCTTTAACTATAACATATATTATATTAAACTACAGATAGTAAAATGTCTTGGTGTGTTACAATGTTTCTATCTGGTTTCAAAATTTATCAAGATAGGAAGGGTAAATTACAAGGACAGAGTGTTTCATAAATTTGGTAGGTTCTAGGCCACCTCAGAAGGCCTGTAGAACTGAGTCCCTACTGGGATTCTGGGCTGTTTCATATGAGACCAGGTGACCCTACAGGTACCCTGCTACCCATTTAGGGTCTTATAGGTCAATCAACCAGCTATGATTGGATTTCTTTGAGTTTTGGAGTCAGTCTGAATCTGTACACCAGACTGCCGGGAGTAGGGGCCTCCTTAAGGGAATGAATGCAGGCTGAGCAAAGCCTGCTGTGGCTGGGGTGGCCTGGTGGCACTCAGTGCTGGGTAGCAAAGAGTTGTAAATTTAGAGGCTGGCACCTGCTGGCACCCAACATTTGCTGCCCCCAGGATGGTTCCAAGATAGCTGGAGTGCAATGCATTACTTGCTGGCCAAGTGTGTGGTTCAGCTGCAAGGGAGGCCTCTGGGAGTGAAGCACCCAGCAGTTTGCTAATTTCCAGAAGACAGCTCTCCCCATGCTGCACCCTGTTCCTGGCCTTGTTTACCCCAGTCCTCATTTGTATGTATTCCTGTATTCCTGCTATCCAATGAACAACACTAGAAGAGAATCTGCTTGATGTAGATTCTAGGGTAGAATGATCTATAAAGCTACAGTTTTTTCGTAGCTTCCCGTGCATATTTGCTTTACTTATTTACTGTGAAATATTTGCCTCCTAAAACAATAATTTCAGATTGATTTTTTCCCAGTATCAAAATCTCCATTTTTCTTCTATATGCCTGAAATTAATATTTGCATTCTAAATGTGTGACTTGAAACATCTCTTTGAATTCTCCACCAGCTGCTAAACAATTCTACAAAAAACTTTCCAGCAAGTGTATTGAAGCATAAACAAAACTACTTCCTTGTCACTTTTGTACAACTGTAGCCATTGCTGCATTTTCTCTTGCCAGCCTCCATTACTTTCCATTACTTTTGCTGTTTTCTCCCAGCTTAACACTCTTACTTAGGGTTTCTTTTTAATATACTATTTCTCACCAAAAAGCAAGTTAAATGCTCTACATATTACAAAAGCTGAAAGTACAGGAACAGTATTGGCAAGTTTTCATTAATCAAGTTCCTTCAATTAAAAATCAGATTTGTTCTGCTTGCGTTTGCTACTTTCATGCCTGTGTTTGCACAACAACACAGACTGAAATATCTGTATCCATTTTAATTAATATTTTGAGCAAATAGAGTAAGACCATGCAGCAGCATCAATATTTCTCATTTAAAGAAAACCAAACCAATAAAGCACTACATTCAAATAAAATGGGATATGCAAATGAGAATTTTGCACAGAGAGCGGGACAGGGAGTGCAGGTTGGTCAGTAGAAGCTCTGAATTATTACAAATGAAGTCAAATAATGTCAATAGAGAAAAGAAGCATATACCTAGTAATTTTTTAATGCAAAAAGAATATAATGACAGATAGTGAAAAATTGCAAGATGAATACTAGAATTGCATGTCACAAAAAGGAAGCAGAAAGGACAAATTGTTTTGATCAGTTTTTTTTAATTATTATTTTTATACCACTGCTCTCAGTGGTTTACAATAAAATGATAAAAACACAGTTAAACCCCTAAAAAATCCCCTTAATACAATTAACAATCAACAAGATGGTAGTTGATAGGAATGCCAAAAAAAGAAGAAGAAAAAAACTTCCACCCACCCCCCTGTTCAGCACATGGGTCAAAAGCTCTTTCCCTGGGAGCAAGGACTGTGACCTGACGCACACATTGAGGATCCACTGATGGTAACTCTGGAACATCATACTGGCATGCTTCCTGATCCTGGCCTCTTCTACCCAGCCACAGGACCTCCATCTTGGAGGGGATGAGTTTCAGGTGACTCTGCCTGAGCCATCCAGCCACTGCTTCCATTCTACTGGCAAATGTATTGGGGGGGGGTCCAGCCAGATGATAAAAAGAGTGGGAGAGTGTATTGCCCCCACATGGGAGCCCAAAAGGGGTCAACAATTCATTCTCCACAGCAACCCTCTGTGTCTAGTTCTGGAGAAAGGGGACCAGCCATTGCAGCACAGTGCCCCTAATCCTGGTCCTGGTGAGGCGGCAGGCCAATAGCTCATGGTTGACCATGTTAAACATGGCCAACTGATCTAAAAGCATGAGAATAGCTGAACCACCTCAATCCAGCTGGCAACAGATATCATCCATCAAGGCAATTAGCACAGTCTCCTCATGGTGGTCTGGATGGAAGCCAGACTGATATGGATCAAAGGCCAACGTTTCTTACAAGAAAGCTAGGAGCTGGTCCACCGTGGCCCACTCCACCATCTTACCCAGAAATCCAAGATGCAAGACTGGGGGAAGCTGGCAGGGTCCAGTGGGTCCAGCACTGTTTTTTTCAGTAATGGGCATACCACAGCCTCCTTAAGCACCTCGAGGAATTCTCCTGATGTTAGGGAGAAGTTCACAATCTCCCTCAAGGGGCCTCCTATCTCTTTGATTAAAGCACTTGGCTTTTATTGGCTTTCCCATCATCCATTAGGTACCACACCAGAACATTTATCTCTTCTCTTTACTTCATGCTGCAAATAAATGAAGAAACACAAATCCTCCTTTCTTCCTTTGCAAGTAGTTCTCCACCAGATTCCTAAAAAGGACTGCCAAACGTGTTCTTGTAAAGAGACTGGTGAAGCACAAGGCCTTTACTGAATACACAGGTTGGGTCTGGATCCCCATCTTGTGTAACAGACAGGCATAACTTGTGAGATACTCTTGATTTAACCTAGACTTGATTTAACCTAGACTATATGACTATGCCCTTAAAAGGGCTTTCCTCCCTGCTGTATTACATATTTTTCCTTCCAACTCATCAAGAGGTTGTTTCCTACAAATTTTCTCACAATGAAAGAATGTGTCTGCATAGATGCAATAACCCAGATATACTTCTGCATTTGGTTGCTCTAAATTTTTGATGTACCATTATTATCTTGGGGATTATATGGAAAATTTGAAATATCTCTAGTGTGGTCCAAAATGTTAACATGTGTATTATATAATGGGCAGAAGTCATCCTGAATTAATGCAATTTTACAAACAAACAAGGACATTGGTTTTTTCCCATTTGGAGTTGAGGTGTCCATCTAAATCATGAACTAAGCAGAGTTTTTGCTTCAGGGTGACAGTTTACTGAAATACACAGGTTAGTGTTCCTGATGCAGACAAATAATTTGCTTGCTTTGTGAATCATGCAATAGACTTGCCTCTGTGGACTTCACATTGTCCATACGTAATACAGGTGCTTGCTCAGATCCTCTGCCCATTATCATTAGTCTTTATACAATGGTGGACCTTCATTAAAAGAGTCTTTATTCTACTGGTGAAACCAGAACGGTTTTATAAGAGAAATCTACATCCCAGAAATCTTTGCTTTCCTGAACATGTAAATGTACTTCAACCTTATCATACTTATATTTGATTTTACCATCTTTCCTCAGGGAGATTTTATTCCAAAATTGCACCTAAAAATATAACTGTGTCCAAAAGATATGCGATTTAAATGCAAAGGACTGGAAACTGGGGACAGACTGGGATAAATATTTTATTAATTGAAACACTATTAGCCAATATCAGACCTTACTTTTTAACTGGATTTTGGGGTCAGGCTAAAATTAAATGAACTGTTTTAAAATGTCCAAAGTATATGACTGAATACAAGAAAAGGGCAGAAAAGAACAAATTTAGATCCAGACACTTGAAGTAAACACCAATTACAGTGCTCTATCTAAATGCTGCAATAAACTTTTCCATGCTGTGTCTATTGGATGATTTTGTAAATTACTATTATCTGCTATTGAGATTAAAGAGGGAAAATCCTATCCCCTCCAGCAAGTATAATTTAATCTCCTATGATGAGGTGCTTATGAAGTTGCCTTATGGATGACTTTCATTTACATGCATTTAGTCAAATCAAGAGCTCTTTCTTTACAAGTAGATCTACATTATTGCATAGTATTAGGTAAACTGGGATCACTTTTAATATGTGGTCTCATGAGGGAAGAGTCTCATCTGGGTATTTTTAAAGCACTAGGGCCTTTCTATGAATCTCCATAATCTCACTCTCACCAGTTATTGTATTTATATACTGCTCTCCGTGAAGGCTCAGGGTGGTTTACATGAAACAAGAACAATAAAGTTAACTCCATTTGTAATAACATGGTGATAACAATAACATTAACATAGTAATAACAATAACAACATTATAGAATGGTGGAATACTGCAAAGAACATTGAATTCAACTCATACTGAGGCCCAGTGGGTTGGGTGAATTTGTAGTGGTTGTTGTAGGAGGGAGGCTTGGAGGCCCATGGGAAGTAGTGGTTTGACCTCAACCAAATGCCTGCCACAGGAGCTCCCTTTTGCAGGCCCTGCAGAACTGTTCAAGTTTCGTCAGGGCCCTGATCTCCTCTGGGACCTCTTTAGGTGGGGGCCAGGATGGAGAAAGCTCTGGCCCTGGTTGAGGTTAAGCAGGCTTCCTTGGGGCCAGGGACTCAAGGATTTTAAACACTCAAGGATGCTCAAACGATCTCCTAGACAGCAAGAGTCATATTGATCTCATGATTGAGTTTTGCATGGGTTATCATTATCACATAAACACATGCAAAATTAGTATATTTTATATCAAAGGTAGAATTCCCCGCCAATGCAGGATGGTCACAAAATCAAAAACAGTTTTCTACTGCTGGAGTGAGCACAATAATTGATTTGCAACCATACGAGAATAATGTACTAAACTCGTGATGCATGTCTATTTATTTAGCATACATTCTGGAAATCACTATGACTCCTTTCCCATTGTCCAAATTGCTTATTTGAAAAAAAAAACAATTAATAGAATAATTCATGAAGTGCAAATTTATTAAATCACATGGTAGGAAACGATCGAAAATGGCAGCATAGTTTTACTTTAGCATGTACTTCCTAAAGCATATTGCTCAACATCATAGCTTTGTTCACTGAAGATTACATTCAAAATGTGATTAGCTTACTAAGTGACTCACTGAATACATTTTGATTCTCAAGCATCTTTAAACATATATTTGATATATTGGCATAATTTCAGTGACTGACCTATTTGGCTGTCTTCCTTAATATAAAATAGGTTGTCTTCCAGATCAAAATGGCAGCCTTATACCTTTTAGTGCAGCTTCTAATAGATCAGTTGAAGAACCTGTACAGTTTCTAAAGACAGTCTGGATGTAGCAAAATGGTGACAAACTTAATTATTTCTGGTGAAACATTGGCTAACTTCTACTTTTGTCAAAATATAGGGGACTTTATTATCCTCACTCACTTGAATATATCTCTTCCACCCAAATTCCAGCTAAATGTCTATTTCCAGTTCTCATATGTCCATTTGTGAGTGTCAAATTACCAATCAATGAGAAACAGGAAGAAAAGAGCAGTGAACTGTAACAAAAGAAACCAATACAATTAGCATTCCAAGGATTATAAATGAACACTACTCAATTCTGTCTCTACTGAATTCATGAGCTGTATTCATAAAAAAAATTGCAAGCATATCATGATTGGATTAATTAAGCATGATGTATGCTTAATTAGAATTATGTTCTAATGTTGGACTTTTGACAATTAGTGTTATCCTTGTTGTGCGCAAGAAATTTCAATATGCATATATGGATTTGAAATGCCAAAAACAATTTTAAGGAAGCTAATTTCCATAAACCAGATATGATACATTTTAACTAATGCATTCTAATGTTATTGATATCACTGTGTCACTTTATTAAGGGTTAAAGATTAATTACATATGTAGAAAGAAGAATTTCATAAATTTGTAAATCTCCTTGCCTCCCACCATAAATCAAGTAGTAACCTTTTACTGTCCAATTGTTGGCCCATTAGCCTCCAGTGGGAAATGGGAAATCATTCTACCTGACAGCAAAAATATCTATCACTTAAACTCCTTATCCAGCCAGTGTGTGTGAAATGTAGCAGCAGAAAGGGAAGGAAACGGCAAACCACAGAATCCTGGGGAAATGAATTGGTGACCGCTGATAGGGATGAATTTTGGAATTGTCATCCAGAATGATGTTCAGAAATTCATATTCCATTATAAGAGCTCCACTGGACAGCATGCGACTAGTGGGCCTTTCCTTTACTGGTCTGGATGTTATGCACGCACTACGTTTCCCGAGAGTCTCTCTTTTCTTTCTTCCTTCACAACCATTATAACAGTAGATGTCGCAGATGTAGATGTCGCAGTAGATGTCGCAGATAAATAGTCTTGACCCAGAGTTGTATCCCCGACCCCGTTATTTTGGGAGGCAGAAGGCCCTTTGTCCATGAGGAATTTGTTCTCATATGAAATGGATGTGCATTTTCCAGCCACTCCAGAAACCAGTGTCTGAATATACTTTTATAGGTTTTTTGCAGGGACTTTTTTAAAATCAGCAACAGAACCAAAGAACTGGTCTGTTTTACTGGTTAGAGTGTCACAGGAAGACCTCATCAAAAGTCTCAGGTGACCACAGGCCAGTCCCTCTCACGCAAAACTATTATGCAGAATATTTGAGGATAAATTGGGAAGAGAAACAAGTATGCTTCCCTGTGCTATTGGAGAAAGAATGGCATAAAGATGAGACAAAACCATGACATGGTAATTGCTTCTCTCATTCTGGGACAAGAATCAAAAGTACACTGTTATTCTCTAGGTTGGTTGGGAGACCAGGAGAAGGAAGAACAGAATTTGCTGGGAGATCACTTCTGGGGGAACAGGAAGTGGTGATGATAGCCCTAGATTTTCTAGAGTTACTGCCATTGCTTTTGGGCTTTTCCTGGAAGTGACATCATCTTGCTCAGACTACCCACCATGTTCCTACTCTGAATATGCAAATGGCACAAAATTAAATTTGTTGCTGAATAATGCTATATTTTAATAAATCCAAAACTTAAAAAGCAGAACATAGTGTATTTCTACCAATTTTTGTGGTTGGCAGTGGCATAGAGCGGCTGAAGAAAGGAAAAAACATGAACAGTGCAACCGTCATCTTTGCTCAACCCCTTGCCTTCTTACAACATGAAAGACCAGCCATCTTCTGCTGTTCTTGTTTCAACTGAGTTAACATTAAGAACTATGGTCTGTTTTTTCCTAAATTACTCCAGGTCTTAGTTGAGAATAAATGAACTGGCTATAATTACTACAAAAGTAAAGTGTATCATTATTTAATTAGCTCTGGAATGTAAAGTAGTCAATATTGCACAGTGACCTGTAAAAGTCAACTGTAATTAGGGTAGACATTTTGGCTGTTGACTGGATAACAATTAGGACAAACAATTTGCTTTCCTGAAAGTATTTGGCAATGACTCCAGTTGCACTGATTATATTATCTAGACATTATGGTCTTGTTTCATAAAAAACTGTGTTGATATTGGAGGACTAGTAATTCAAGAGGCTGAACACTGTTGTATGTTGTGCTACAACAGAAAGATGATACATTCTATATGGAACTTTTTGTGGCATAAGCCTATTGAGCTGGCAAAGCTGGAAGCGGCATGTGGACAAACTGGCAATGCTGAAAGTGCAGGGTAAGGGAGTTATTGGTGCCCCCCCCCAAAAGGGGGCAAAGCTGCAGGTGGGGTGTCACAGGAGACATTGCTGTCAAGCTGATAAAACTGGAGGTGGAAGACATGGAAGTTATTGCTTCCCCTCCCCGAGTTGACACCAGAAGCCTGTGCTGATATAAAAGGGCTAAGTTAGAAAGGAAGGGTTGAGTGAGAAGGGGTGGGGGTGAGAGAAAAGGAGGGAATGAAAAGGGATGGGGGAGGAAGAAGGAAGAGGAAAGCATGGTATGCCTCTTCCCTGTAAGTTTATTGTGGGTCCCAAGTTGTATTTATTATTTATAAAGCATCATAATAGCAGGGCATTATTGTGTAATTAAATCACACAGAAAAAAAAGCCCAAAGCGGGAGGGAGTGAGGAGCCAAGAATCTGAGCCCTGTCTGTCATATCCAAATCTAATGCTTTACCCACCAGACCATTATAATCTGAATCTTCATTGCTGTTAGTGTCCAAAGAAGCTTGTAAGAGGATTACAGTCCTTAAGGCCAGGAATCTTGAACTTTGCCAAAATAAGCTTCTCATAATAGAATGAGACATAGCAGGAAAAGCTTGAGCATTACAACTTGTAACTAAGAACTCAAAGATGTTTTGAGCGGCAGAGTGCTCTCATCTTCCTGGCAATTTACTAAGGTCAACAAAACAGAGAAAGAGATGAAGAGTACTTGATCCTGTTATATCCCAGAGAAAACTCTGGAAAAGCATCAGTAGTCCGGGGGAGGGGGGATCCCTTCATATACCTATGAACCTTTATTGGATATGGAGACCAATATAGATTGTTCATTGGTTTATTAAATCTTCTTGTCAGGGCTTTGAGGGACACCCACTACTAGGGCCCCCTTCTTACCCACCCACTCAGAAGCTCCTACCAGCCAGTTATTCTGATCCGAGAGTAGATAATCCTGCCTGATTCCTTTCTTCCTTGAGGCCCTATCCCACATGTCGCCAGTACAGATTTTCAGAGTGTCATTGTCCCTCTTGCACCAGCAGAAAATATAGTAGAATCCAATCTTTTAAAAAATCCTCTTATCATATACAAAATTCTCTAGGTAATTCTATTTGACCAGAAAAACTCAATGATGAGTTCATTGTGCCATAGGGTTGCAAGTTCTGTTGTCAGGAAGGGGACAGGTGAGAACTTAACAGGAGCAGGCAGGGAAGAAAACACATGTTGCTATATCAACCAGACGTGATATAACCATGTTGGTGACATTGTTGGGGAACACTCTGATTTTGAGGAAAACTCTATGGCAGGGGTAATCCACCTTTGGTCCTCCAGATGTCCATGGATCACAGGTTTACTACCCCTGCTCTATGGTAAGAAGCTGACCTTACCATGGATTTTTGCCCCCAAACCAGAGCATCACTTCACATCATTGAGGCTTTTGGGTGATGTAGCTATATCATGTTTACTTCTGGCTTCTTGCATGTTGGGGTGGGGGGAGGGTAATTTCCCGCAGTTTTTTTCTGAGAGCCTTAAAACAGGGAAAGAGACTCCAAATGGAGGGATCCTCCCATCCCTAACTGGGGCCTGACAACCATATTGTGACATTTCAGAATTTATTATATTTAGTGATTCCACAAGGATGTTCTTTTCTGCTGAAAGCTTGGGGAGGGAAAACCCAAAGTAGAACCTAAATGTCTCTGTAGATACATGTCTTTACAGTTGACAGTTTTGGAAAGAGAAGCTATATACTTTACTAATGAACTGGCAGCTACATATTCATTTTCCAGGAATTACTGCATTTGAATAGCACTGACTTTTTTTTCAAGTAGAAAGCAATTCAAAACACTTTTGCCTACTTTGAAAGTCAACTTCTTGACATGCATTTATGTGGAAAAGAGTTATAATGCAGTTGACATTGAAAAATACAGTATATGGCAAAGGTTCTTATTTTAGATAAAATAGCTCAGAAACTACATTATGCCTTTGGCACATTCCCCTGTTTAATGGATCCAGAACAATTTATGTGGACTACAGTATCTACCTACAATCACTTTACCTTTATAACACAAAGCCGGAGACTGACATTCCAAGAAGAAAGGTCAGAAAGTCAGGTCACTTTGAATTTACTCAATCAACTAGGACATCTTATATTTGTTAAGTTATAGCTCTGAAAGGAAGAGGGAAATCATTCTCATAGAGCAGCCATTCACAATGGGGGCCATAGGGTTCCCTGGGGGACCCTGGCACATTTGAAGTGGGCTACAGACTGAAATTTTTGAGAGGGATAGCCCAAATGGTTTTGGGGGGGAGCTGAAAACTGAACTGATGAAATACCCTTTTGTCATATATGACATCATGAATTGCTAGAACATTCTACCTTCATCTAATGAAAAAAACAAGAAATAATATAATCCATTCCTTTGTGTGTGCTTGAATTGAAGCATTTAAGGGGGGGGATATGAATGTACATGCCTCTCTTTGGATCAAGAGTGATCTGCCAAATAAATTTCCAACACTGTGAAAAAAAGCACAAATATTTTTAATTGACTTTTACTTGACATATTTAGTTGAGTGCAGATTCAGCAAGGTAGTTTCTTTGACATAATCCAGGAAGAGAAGTGATATTGTGACAAGAGGTGACCTCTGACTGTCATTGCCTAATTTTGAGCCTGATCTTGCTTGCTCCTGGGGAGGAAAGCTATGGCAAATCTAGACAGCACCCTAAAAAGCAGAAACATCACCCTGCCAGCAAAAGTGAGTCTATGGTATTCCCAGTTGCAATGTATGGCTGTGACCATAAGGAAGGCCGAACATCAAAGAATTAAGGCTTTGAACTCTGGTGCTGGAGAAGACTCTTGCGAGTCCCTTGGACTGCAAGGTGAACAAACCGGTCAGTCCTAGAGGAGATCAGCCCTGACTGCTCTTTAGAAGGCCACATCCTGAAGATGAAACTCAAATACTTTGGCTACATGAGAAGGAAGGACTCCTTGGAGAAGAGCCTAATGCTGGGAGCGGTTGAGGGCAAAAGAAGAAGGGGACGACAGAGAATGAGGTGGCTGGATGGAGTCACTGAAGCGGTGCAAACTTAAATGGACTCCGGGGAATGGTAGAGGACAGGAAGGCCTGGAGGATCATTGTCCATGGGGTTATGATGGGTCGAACATGACTTTGCAACTAACAACAACAACAACATGACACTTGCAGAAAAGAAATCAAGCTCAATAATTGCATTAGGTCTGATAGTTCTTTCAACTTTAATGTCAGAAAGCTCATGTTTTCTTGGTATTCAATAATAAATTATTTTCTGGCTATCTGTTCATGTTATGTTGCATTCTTCTGTGACAGGGGGGCCTGGAACATGAGAAGAGATCCTGAAAATGCTGTGTCCAAAAATATGTTGAGACAGGCTGTTTTGGAGGATGAGGGGACTTACCAGGACCAGCAAGGAGGCCCAGGCCACATTTGTGGCAACATGCACTAGATCTTCATGTTGCAACATTGCCATTCTGTTATTGTGGGGGAAAAACCTCTGTGATATTTTATGATAAATATTTATTGTATATGGCTGAAGACATTTACAAAGCAAAATGTGGACAATAAAATACAAAAATTAAAACCGTGATTAATACATGAGAACAGTAAACATAAAATGATGTGCCAAAAAATTAATAAAATTAATGTATCAGGATGGGGATTCTTGTAAAGTGCTTTAGATTTGATGTTCCTGGCAGCTCGAGCAAAAAGTGCCATCCTATACAAAACAAGAATCACGTGACTTTTTCAGAATCAGAAGTGTGAATTGGGTAATCTTGGTGAGGAATTTATCTCTATGTTCTGAATACAAAGGGCAGGCGAAGATATAGGCCTTTCAGAGCTAAATTCCCACAAATAATGGCATTGAAACTCTATGGTAAAATGCCTTCTAATATAGACTTTTTGCCAAATACCAGAGTGACAGCCAGACATTCCGGACACAATGACATTGTACAGCAGAAGTGATGTCATCATAGCCTCCCATGTTCTCCCAGTAAGTCTCCTTGCTGGCCAGCCAATCAGTGGCGAGGATGGGGCTTGGCATCAGGGGATCTCAGAAGTTCAGGTCTACAAGTTTAGATAAATGAATAAGGATATTTTGCCACTCCCTAAGAAGCATACTGTGCTATTGTGATGCTCTGAGAGCATGGAGATGGAAACAATCCCATCCTAAACTCTTGCTGAGCACTCTTGGTCCAAAACTAATAGTAAGGTAGTATTTTTAGACTTTCCCAGGAAGAGATCTATGGTTTTTTCTTCAGATTGCAATGGACAGCATACAAATTGCCTTCTTGGACCAGTTCAAAGCTCATCTATTCAAACATTTTATTCCAAACAGAAGCAGGGCATTCTGTTAGTATCATATGTTAGGCAGTGTTTTCATGTGTTAGGCAGGTAATTATCATGGGTAAAGTAGCACTCGCTCATGTCCTGGATCCCAGCTGAAGAGATGATGTTCACATGAGCTTTTCTAAAACATTTAAAATTCACATTTCAACTATTATTTCCCTTTAGCAGGTGCTATGATTACGGGCCACTGTCTTTTGCAGGTGAAACGCCTGAAAGGCAACATCTGTGAGCTCATTTAGCCACTTTATGAAGTGTCACTATAAATACAGACTAATTTCATTTGGGGTTTTCTGACCATCACTTTGCACTGAACAGATGTTTCCATTAACTGTTCAGAGTGATAATCCACTCCAAAGGATTAATTAATTCATCAATGTGTATGAGGTGTTCAGTTTTCCTTCCAAAAGCTTTCAAGCCTATGTTTATAAGAACTTGTTCAATTAAAAGCCAAAAGGAACAACCTAATCCTACTGAAATGGATGATAGTTTTCATGATATAATTAAGTGGTAGAAAGTGGCTATTCGTGGTATATGGGTTAGCGGAGACACTAGTATGACCAAACTTTGGTTGAATGGCAATCTGTTTATGGTTAGGAACACAAGTATAGAAGGAAATACTTCTTTACGCAGAAGTTTATTAAAATGTGAAATTTGAATAACAAGCTTTAAAGCGGGGTTAGAAAGATTAATGGAGGACAGTGGCTACTAGCCATAGTGACTGAGAAGAATATTCACATTCAGAGACACTAAGGGGCTTTACGTACCGGGATCTTTGTTGCAAATTGGTCACTGAATGAAAAATCGCCATTTAAAATAGTGGAATTCGTCGTTATGCATACCTGCCTTTGTAGTGGAATCCAGTTGCGTTTTGTAGCGTTTCCCACAGCTTCCGGTCTCGGCAGAAAAGGAAGCGCTATTGCCAAGCTCGTCCCGCCCCTGGCCGTCAAGCAGCCAATGGGCAGCCGTTAGCATGCTCCCAAACAGCCCCTTTCCCTTTAAGAAAGGTTTTTTTTAAAAAAAAACAGACCCATTGTAACGAATCTGTGTAGATTCGTTGCAACGGAGAGACCCATCCAGCTGCCTAATGTGAGCTGTCGTTTGATCATATGATCGTTGCCAAGCTGCCTCGAGTGAAAAAAAAAAATCCTCCCCCCCCCTTCTCACAGGCCCGATTTTCGGCTGAATTAATGTGTAAAAAATAAAGGGACTTTATTTCAGCAAACGGGCTTTTATGTGGTTTGTGCTTAGTGACTAAAGGTGAAGGACTGAAGTCAGGGAAGCCTCTAAACAGAAAGAGGCTCGCTGGTGCGTTTATCCCCGCTCGCTCGGAGAAAAAAAAATGGCGATCGCTTCGCCGGAAGTTTGGAGGACAGGCTCAGGAGGAGGGACTTTGAAGAAACCGCAACAATGTTAACGCACAGGTCTTTTTCGCTAGTGTTGCAGATTGGTTGCAAGAGTGTAGCGCTTTCCGGAGGGTGAATCCACTTTTTGGGATTCCCCTGAAAGCGCTACAAGGAAGCGCTTTTTGCAGATTGGTTTCAGGTGTGTGGCAGATTGTCTACGACGTCGTGCGTTATGGCAAATCAATAGCGTTTCCAATTGGCAACCATTGTGCGATTTTGAAGGCATGCAAAAAGCCCCTAAGTCTCTGAATCCCAGTCTCTGAATCCCAGAGGCAGGGAAACAAGTCAGCTTCTATGCCCAGTTGTTGGCACTCCAGAGGAATTGCTTGGCCACTGTGTGCAACACGATGCTGGACTAGATGAACCACTGGTCTGACCCAGCAGAGCTCTTCTTATATTCTTAGGAAATACTGAGGACAAGTATGCTAGGTGAAAAGGTGTGCGGGCAAAGCACTTACTGAAGCAGCTCAGTAAGCAGTCTGATGGGAATGCATGTTGCTGGTGGAAAATGGAGGGAAAAAACCTGGCATATCTATAGAAAGTGCTTGCTGTAGTGGTTAGTAGTGGCGGCTTCTAATCTGGCAAGCCGGGTTTGATTCCCCGCTCCTACACATGCAGCCAGCTGGGTGACCTTGGGCTCACTACAGCAGTGATCTGACCAACTACAGCTGTTCTGACCAATCAGTGATATCAGGGCTCTCTCAGCCTCACCCACCTCACAGGGTATTCGTTGTGGGGAGAGGAAAGGGAAAGTGATTGTAAGCCACTTTGAGGTTCCTGGTAGAGAAAAGTGGCATATAAAAACCAACTCTTCTTTATCTGGTGGGGAAAACCTTTCTGTGTTCAGTGGTTTGACTACCAAGCCAGAGGCATCCACTCATCTTGAAAATACTAGACAGACATTAGAAATTATTGTCAGGAATTCCTGAATGCTCATTCACTGCATTTGGTGGCATTTGTTACTAGGACCTACTGAAACCACTCACTAAAGAATATCTGTCTGTTTTGCCTCTAAATTGCTCTATAAGATTGGATTGTCAGACTTCAGTCTTCAGGGTACTTATTCCAGTCAGTGAAGACACTGGGATTATAAACTATGGAACTGTGAAATTAGAATACCATTTTCCCCTTTCTCTTGAAACTCCTAAGATTAAACCAGTGACGAATGAAATTGTTTTGCAAATTAACTGGACTTGTGCCACCTTCTGTTTGGAGTTTTAGATGAAATGTCTTCAACATTGTCCATGTATGGTGTTTTTTCATCGGTGAGTTCACAAAAGAACTGGAATGGCATCAGTCATGATCTCTTGCATTTATTTATGTTATGTCACTCTTTCCAGTAAACGTCCAGTAAACCAGTCAACAGTGAAATAGGGTCACCCTCAGACCGGTATTAGTCTCTACATATTGAAGGAACTGCCAAGGGAAGTAGAAAAAATATTGGGTTTTTTCATAAGTGCAAAAGCCTGGTAAATGCTGAGCATGCTCTAACAGGCACAGAATACTGAGGGCAGCTGTACATCACTTAAGGAGGAGAAAAGGAAAGCTAGAGGTGCTGGGAATGTCACCAAACTGACGATCTCCTCATCTCATAGCCACACATTTTTATCAGCCTACCAAACAGCTTTGCAGCTGCTCAGTAAATGGACTTTCATTGTTTTGTTTTGTTTTTTAATTTGCACCTTCACAGCATGTAACACCAATATTCCCCTAAGGACATGGAGTGGTAATAAACTGACAAAATGTTGGACTGCAATTGCAATAAGGATGTGTGAAAATACTTGTACAAAAAGTACCTTCGGCAACGTAGGTTTTGGTAAACATTGATTACTCTTAATGAATAAATGACTGGCAGATTTGCTCACTCTTTATTTACATAATTGCCTGTCGGGTGATTTAGAGTAAAGGATGGTATGTATGTGGGAGAGAGGAGGGGTGAAGGACAACCATTGGGCTGTGTGGGAATGCACATGCAGGAAGTGTTGCTGCTTGGACTGTACTGTATTCTTTGAGCAAGCTGAAAGCAGCCTGGTGATCTGTTTGTAAATTGTCTGCTTAAAAATGGCTTTTCATCACAACTAGTGAACAGAACATGAGTTCTGCCAACAATTGTTCAACATTCCAAAAGAAAACAGAATATAAATTGGCCCACTTAAGACCCTAAGAGCTTGGGTCAAGGGAAAATTGCCAGTGATTTATTTCACTTACAATCCCTTGTGAATATCTAATTCAATGAACCACATTCCAAAATATATTCCATGGGCTAGAGGTCTGTAATATTTATTTCTGCCTGAACGCCTTTTTTTTTTGAGTTGCATTATAATCTTTTTAAACAACTGATAATTAATATTAAATAATGTATAAAAGAAGAAATAATGAAGTCCCCTCAGAATTGTTTCAGAGATGCCTTAAAAGCCATAATAAAAACATTATAATTCTTTAGATACTTTTGACATTGATTTTTCTCCTCTAGAGGTTCCACATCTCCTGTTTACATGAAGCAAAAGTCATGATTTATTTGTTATGAGAGAAAGGGGTCTTTAACTTTCCTTTTTGAGGATGAGTAGGCATCAGTGTATCAACTATATCAAAGGTTTATGGTTCCAACCATCATAAAATGAAAGTCATATTTAATGGCTTTCCTACCTGCCTGTGCAATTTCCAGGCCTTATTTCTACAATGAAGTAATGCAATACCTGAGGACTATACTTCCATCTTAAACAATTTAAAAGGCAATATAATTAATTCAGAATTCCCGAGCTGAAGATTTTCTGTCATGACATGTTAGAGAGTGACATTGAATGTCATTAACAAAGCTTCAAAGCTGCAAATGTGGATGTGTGAAAGGCAATTTATGAAATGTCCTAGGATACTCTGACTGTTTGACCTCATTTGTATTCCTCTGACTCTCTGCATAGATAAAGCCCATCTGGCACTTGCTATTTTGTGTGTGAAATTCTTGCTCAGCCCTGTCACAACAGTGTGTGTCCAACTTTCCTTCATTGCGCTAAATGTTCAGAGAAGCTTGGGTTATCAAAACACATCAATAATTCTCCAGATCATAAATCTCTTCACTCTTGGAATCACCACTGCCTATAAAAATCAAATGTATTCAATAGCCGAAGGAGAACCTTATAAATACTGAATAAATGAATGACTCTACCACTAAACAGTTTAAAGTCAGCCTTTAAAAATGCTTTTCCTCGACATGTTACAGAAATACTTTCACAAAACAAATTACAATAGACAGACTCTGATATAGTCTCTAGAAAATTAATACATGATTATTTGTATACATATTGTTATATCCACTATGCATCAGGAAATAAGATTATATGTGAAAGTACCATCAAGTTGCAGATGACTTAATGACAACACTTAGTGTTATGAAGGCAAGGGGCTAACGGAGGTGGTTTACCATTGCCTGCCATTGCACAGCAGACCTGCATTTCCTTGGTGATTCAGGTATTAACCTGGGTCAAGATCAGACAAGATTGGGCTATTCAGGGCCATCCAAGTCATGGTGCAGGTGGTATAAGCACCTACAAAACTAATAATCCACCCACAGACTTGCCATTTTCTTATACACTGGCTCTAGATCACCAACTCCTTTAGGCACATAATGATAAAACCCAGGAATGGACAATGCCCACAAGAGGAAGACCATTGGGAGTTATGTTACCCTAGTTGAAAGCAATGAATTGAAGCAGAAAGCTTCCTGAATTGGAAGGAGATGCATGATTACTATACTGTTATCTATATTATTTCAGTCTTCCTTTGCTCTAGACCAAGTTGCCTTAAAAGTTGCAGGACTCAGAGCAGTATGAGCTTTGCCTCAGTAGCAGCATGCTTTTGATTTTCTCTGTATTGGAAAAAAATGTAAAGAATCTCAATGTATGTTCTGGGACTCATTAAGTTTAGTATAACTATGCCAGTGTAACTGTGTGTGGGTTGGGTCTCTGTGTGTATTTGGAAGTCTGTACATATATTATTTTTCTTAACTTTCTTTTATTACAGCTCCCACATACATACTTATGGCAAATGCAAGAATTTATATCACTTCAAGTGTGGTCTATCAATGTACGTTGACAAGAATTTGGCTTGTTCATTAGGCAGGCAGAATAATTTTCAATATTGCTGTAAAAATATTATGAAAACTGACACATTCAATCAATTATAACACTGAGACAAATTAACTTAGACTAATGCTTAAGAAAAGTAATGGCCTTTTCATGTCAAAATTTAGCACCAATGCTTTAGTTACGCATGACTGGAAGGAGATCTCCTAAATTCCCCTGATTTATATATATTATTTATTAATTATATATACACACACACCTTGTCTCACATTATTTGGATATTTAAAAGCTACATAGCACTTTATTAAAATCCTATGTTTGGGTGTTCATCTAAGAAATTCTTTCTTAGGCCCATTATGCACGGGGGGAATAGCGCACATTCGGGGTGGAATGGCAGCGACTAAAATCACCGATAACGCACGGTGCCAGCTGCAACTGGCTGCAGATTCAGTGCATGCCGCCGAAAAAGCCACGTTAGCGAAACGCGGAAGAAAGCGCAGCTTCCGGGTGACCGGGGCACAACCAGAAGCGGCGCCGGGGTCACCATGTGCATAATCGGTTACTCTGGGTTTTGTCGCTGTTGCTTCCCGTCCCGTGCATAAGCAGTTTGCTTCACTTCTTCCCCCTCCGTGTTTTCCATGTGACCCGAAATTGCCGTTTCGGCGGCCGTGCATAATGGGCCTTAGTGACACTAATGGCTGCTCATCAGTGTGAATGTGCAGGACAGGTCAGTGCAAATCAGTGGGGCAAGCATTCGTAGGTGTTCAGCACAGACCAAAGAGATCATATGCGATCGAAACCTTCAAACACTTTAAGTTTGACTTTCAAATACATTTGTAGCAAAATTTGCAGTGTCCCTAGTCACAGAAGATTAAAATAATTTCTAAAACCATAATGTCAGAAATACAATCTAAAATAACACCCCAAAACACCCCTAAAAGCAGAACAAAAACACTAATGCCCCACCCTCATAAATCAGCTAGCATCAAAAACCTTACTAGACATCAACATTTTAACCTATTGCCAAATATTGTGGGAAAATGTGGAAAAATTGTTTGGAAAAAGGAGGTTTTCTAGAATAGCTGTTTTCCCCACCAAATGACACCAAAATTTCAATATTTCTAGTCTTTCCTCTTTATTAAATCTCTCCCCCCCCCCGCCGCCCATTTTAACTGGACATTTATGGCCTCCATGAAGAAGGTGCCCCCAATAATACTTCTATCCATATGAGGAGAAATTATTTCTGGAAAAGCTTTTTAAAAAATAAATGGCACCCCCCAAAAAGCAGGTAACATAATGAACAACACTTAAAATGAGAACAGTAATAAACAGCAACTTCCCTTTTTTCCTACACCCCAGAAAACACATGTGCATCCTCTTCATAACTAACCCCAGAGAGAAAAGGGAAACATGAACAAACTGCAGATTGAAAACTGAGAAAAAGGATTCCAATCTGATTTTGCTTTTTTGTGATAAAAATAATTGTGGTTCAGCAACTGCCAGAAAGCCTTTAGGTGTGGGTATGCACCATAAGACCATGCAAGGGAAAGAAATGAAATGTCAACAACTACAAGGACATAAAATCTCCTCCTATTGAAACCTAGGCTGATTCTGCACTTACTTTGTTTATTCCGTTGTGGATCCTGCTGAATTCAGATCAATTTGAACTCAGGTCTTCCTCTATCCCCACCCCCCATTGAAACAGAAAGTGCTCTGCACGTGATTAGGGAAGCTCAGAAGGGGGTGGGGGTCAAGTGCAGCAAGAGCCTCTTTCTTTCTTTTCTTGAAGGGGGGGGGAAGGATTGGAGACAACACAGGAGGGGGAATAAATCCAAGAGGAAAATCTCAGCCTTCTGGCTTCTGGAACTTCTGCTGAAAGAAGTTAGGGCTTCCCCTTTAAGGGAAGCCTTGCATTCTGGGAACCAGGAACTGATGCCCTGGTCAATCGGGGCTTTTCTACTGCATTGGAGGCTTGTCATCAAGTTATTTTGGGGAAAGCATACAGCTGCATGCTTACTCATGCCAATTTTTCAAATATCGAGGGTTATATCTACTCCAAGATATCACAGGGGAAAGGTAGGGTGACTCTGAATCAAGCATGCTTGTTGCTGATGAAAAATTTAAATAATCCAAAATCAAAATGGAAATCATATTCATTGTAGATGGTAGGGATTGAATCGACCTGGGATTGGAATAAAATCTCCGTGCAGATTCAGCCCTTCTGTGCGGCTGCAGAGCTGTTTGAAAGCTATTTAAGGTGGATAGTGGACAGATAAACAGGTGACTGCAGCTGTCAAACATAATATGTTTCCCTAACAAACATGTTCACCATGGAGGTCATGGCAACCCTATTCACAACAGTTTAATCTCTCTGTTTCTCTAATGATCATTGGGAAACATTGTTCTTGTCTTCTCCATTGTTGCCTTACCACAGCCCCATGAGGCAGCACAGCTAAAATTGGCTGCCTCTGTTTCCCTATAATGTTTTATGGCTGAGTGGAGATTTCAACCAGGGCCTGTTGTGCATGTATCAGTTTTCAATACAGTAAGTTTGCCAACCCTTTGAAATCATCCTTTAAAAATATTTTTATAACATTCCCATTTCCCCCCAGTGATTATGCACCTTTAAAAGTTCCTATAACTCTGGGAGGGGGATGAGAGTTTGTGGAGGGAATTCCATTGCTAGGCAACATCATTTACATTCCAACTAGCTTTGTGCACAATTAGCATTTCAATTGTAGCCAGTATCCTTAAGACAGAGAGCCTTGGTCTGAGGAAATGAAGCTATGAAGGACTGATTTCTGGGAGAAATCACTTTAAACTGGGTACCAGAGAGCCACTCAGAGTTAAGGCAAAGCCCCTTCCTTCCTAAGAAAAAGTCACATGGAACAACCAGGCTGTCCTTGGGCTATTATGGGCAATGGGAGACTGAATCAAATTGCATGTTCACCTGATTGCTGACACTGAGGAAGCAGAAATCAGCAGCAACCCCACATACTATGGTCACTGATCAGAGGTAGAGCTTTGTAGTCTCAGGAGCATTCATGGAAAGCTGTGGAGGAAATGCATACCACAGGGTAGTTTCTACTAATTTACATAGCAATAAAGTTGGCTGGGTTGCCAGGGCAAATGGTATGTTCACGTGATTGCTGACAGGCAGAGTATCAGCAGCAGGCACTCATGCTCCCATTGGTAGATTAGGGATTGCAAGCAGAAAAAGGGAGGAGACAAAAAACACACTGACATTTATGCATCAAAAAAGACCGTTTTCAGTGCCATAACACAAGAAAGGTTGCTGTAAAGCTAGTTTCAGAAGCCTCACCGATAAACTGTTGCTGGAACTGTAGCTAGTGTTTACAATGCAAAATAACACAATGGATTTCACACTGTGAAAATGGTGATACATTAAGAATTAAAAAATACAACGTCATTTTTGGCAGTCATTTTGCGAATTTTCCATACACCCTGGTTCACTCCAATCCAACTTTGGCACTGGCTTTCAATGGCAATTGGTCTACCTAAGCCCACTGAATATGCTTCTTTGCTTAACCATCAATGTTGTCTTATGCCACAGGAGGTCCATGTTTTTAGCCATTGTCCTTGAATGGGCTGATTTGCATTTTTATTGTATTCTTTAAAAAGTATACCATATTGTTATTGATTTAACTCTATCAGGAATTCTGGAAAATATTGCATTACTAATGGTTTCTTTCAGCATTATCTTGCAAAAAATAAAACATTTCACCACTTGTTGCTTATTTTTCTACTTTCATTTTTTTTTAAAGTTTGAATTATAAGTGAGGAACAATACTAAGATGCAGTTAGACTCAGGCCACTTTGGAACCAGTTCAGGGTGAGTTCAGTTCCATGAATTGTTCTACTGATAGGGATGATTAAGAGAATGGATAGGTGCTTAAGCTCAGTGTAAACAGAGTGTCTGTTGCAGTGTCAATACAGGAATCTGTTCAGTTCTTTTTCCAATTAAATTTTGTGAGCGATTTTCAGAGCAAAACGTGGATGGGGGGTGGGGGTGGGGGGGAAATCAATAAAAAAAAAAAGATTTCAGAAGCTGCTAAGAAAAAGAGAAAGCTAATGTATTAAAAAAAGGAGAAAACAAGCCAGCATGAAAAAAATGTATGCAGTTAAAAAAAAACAAGCAGAAAGAAGGATATAATAATGAGGATTAAAATAAAACAGATTTATTTGCATCATAATAAAGATTTATTTTACAGTGCTGACACCAAACATTAAAAACTAAGTGAAAAATCAGTGGGAGGAATTTACATATCACAATGTACCAGTTAAAATAATAACACAATAAGTTGACAATTTAAAAATCCAACTTGGCAGTAATTTACTGAGAAACAATGTATATCATAGTAATCTGAAAAGAGCTGTTGATGAAGAGAGATGTTGAGATGGAGTATTGGCTTCACTCCTGTTTCAAAGTTTTCTTCTTCAAGGCCAGCCTCTCACATTTCAATTACAGCATGTCAAAAGCTTAACAAAATTGAAACAAAGTTTACTGCCAAATAATACCTTTAAGATCAACAAGGATTTATTCAAGGCATGAGCTTTCGAGTGCAAGCACCCTTCTGAATCTGCCAAAAAATAGTAATTTCTACTGGGCTGCCATTCCACAAGTGGTGGGTGTTGATCCGTCACTGTTCATCTGGTCATTTTGGGGGGGGGGATGGCAAGAAATGGGAAGAATATTGACAGCAACCTCATGCACTGATGTCCCTCCCCATGTGACTGGGAATGATGTAAGTACATTATTGGGGGATATTCTGCCATTTGAGCAAAACTCTGAGAATTTCCCCCAAAATGCCAGTGTGTCCCTGTGATGTATTGACATCACTTCCAGATGCATAGGAGAATTTCAGTGCATCACCAGCAATGTCATTATGGTGTTGGCAAGGGACCTCACCACCAGTAAGTCCCCACATATGTTTGCATGCCCAGCCTGACAACCCAACCCCTATAGTGCAGAGAGATGCTCAGTTGTAAAAGATCTACTTCGCATGCAGAAAGTCTCATGTTCAAAGTCCAGCATCTCTAGAAAGAATCAGGTCATAGGTTATGTGAAAGACTTCTTGCTGGAGGGCCTCTCCTAATTTGAATAGACCTTAATGGATTAATGGTCTGATTGAGTATAAGGTAACTTCATATGTTCATGTGTGTGCAGTATCTGACAAAGGGAGTTTTGGCTGACAAAAGCTTAAACTCCGAAAACAATTGTTGGTCTCTAAGTTGCTACTGCCTCAGACATGCTCTGCTTTTTCTGACTGACACATTTACTCACCTGAAATAGCCTGTTCTTTGTAGCTTATTGTTTCAATATCAAGCTTCAGAGTCTGTGCAAATCATAATAACCTTTAGGGCGACTGAACTCCTAATAACCATAGGATCTTTCAGTCATAGAAATGATCAGAGAGATGGCTAGGGAACCCATCTTTGTTGAGCTGCCACTCATGATCATTCTGCTTTCCATGCTTACCCAGGTTTAGGAGTCCAAGACACACAGCTTTCCTTGTGTAGGGCTGGGCAATCTCTGTCTTCATATATGCCAAATAAACGAAGTATGTTTCATGAAATACCAGAACTCTTCTTCACTTAACCTATGTGCTGGATCCCGGATTTATTCCCTATTCAAACTGTAGCAGGGGAAGCTGAATGAGTTGTGGACCTATGCTATGCTAGAGAACATTCCTCCACAAAATTTCCCTCTGTCCAGCCACACAGGCAAGCAAGGTGTACTGAGAGAACACGACAGATGTCGAGAGAATAAAGCGAGCTTGAGAACAGATGCCTGGCTTTCAAGTCATGTCTGTCTGCTTATAGTGCAAAAAATATTTGCCATCACAAGATATAGCTGCACAGGATGACAAGAGACAATTTGAAGCCAATAATTTAAATATGAAACATAAATTTCCTCAGGCTTCTCTAGCAACAAACTGTTGAATGCAGATAATAAAAGGGTAAGGATGCTTTCTTTAAAGAAATGGGAGTTGTCTGAATAAGAAGAGTACAAGCTCTGGAAAAACAAATATAAACTCTCAATAAGGCAAGTAAAAGGAGTAACTGAAGAAGCTGTTGCTACAAATATGGCCAATAAAACATTCTTAAAATACATCAGAAGCTAGGCACAAGATGGAGAGATAGCTCAGCTCTTAGGCAACAAAGGAGCAGAAGGATCACCAAAAAGGAAGATTGCAGAGAAAATGAATGAGATTGGAGTCAGTGACCATAAAGTAGAAGACAGTTCACAGAACCCCATGCCAGAGCACCTATTTGGGGGGAGGATGTCTGACAAAGACTGATTCCACATGGGCAGAAAACGCCAGACCAACACTCATATGGCAGCAAGGTTAATCCCATCCTTCCATATGATGTCAGTGCTGTCCAAGCCCCATCCTGGGTCTGCCACACTTTCGGCCCTCCATTTCCTTACAGCAGGGGAATGTGGTTATTTCTGTATTTCCTGGTCTGCCACGGGGGGGCAGCAGGTCCTATCCAGGTGCAGGCCTGTGTGGATAGGAAAGGCTCAGCTCATCCTACTCCTATGGCATCCCAGAGGGGACAGAAAATTCTCCACTGGGCTCCACAGCACTTTGTGGTGCCATGGTGCTGACTGAGGCATATTTTTATTTGCTCAAAGATGGGATTGCATTGTTATGCAATCCCACCTTTGTGCAAAAAAAAAATGTAAAATGATAAATGTAAAATTGCCAATCTCCTAACAAAAAAATACAACTTTTCACTACAGTCTTTCTAGAAGATTTGAAAGTACCACACATAATCATTTTAAAAGGGTTAAAGAAGGGTGCAAGGATATTATAGGCTAGTAAGTATAATGTCTGTTCCAGCTAGTTGTTAGAAAGCATTAGTAGCTCTATTAATAAGCAAAATTAAAAAAATCATAGAAAGAAAGATCAGTCTGGCTAAGAGAAATCCTAACTTACTAACCCTCTGGATTTCCCCCCAGACTATAAACAAGTTTGAGGATCTGAGTGATCTGGAGAACATTATGGTTTTTTTTTTTTTTTGTTTTGACAAAATCCCTCATGTAAAAACTCCTGTGTAAGCTGTATAAAAGGGATGGATTTTCTGTGGATTAGTAAGGTATTAAAAAGAAGAAAGCTGAGGGAAGAAAAAAAAATCTTACAATGGGGTAAACCGAGCAGTGGAAGCCTCCACAGATCTGTATTACAACAATTTTAATTTTGTTCATAAATGAGTTGGTTTGCAGATGACATTGAATTATTCAGAACTAAAAATTAAGCCTGCTATGGCTAAAATACAGCGGGCGGTAGTGGATTTGGAGGAATATGGAAGGAAAGGAAAGTAGAAGAGGGAAAGAGGGATGGGAGTGAGAAAGGAGGGGAAGGAATGGGTGAAGGGATGGGTAGAAGGGAGAAAGGAAGGAGAGCAGAAAGGCAGAAAGACAGGAAGGGGGAAAGAGAGGAAGTGAGAGGGAGAGATAGAGAGGCAGGAAGTAGATAGAGAAATAGAGAAAGTCAGGAAGAGAGGAAGGAAGAAGGAAGGCAGGCAGGCAGGGAGGTAGGTAGACTGAGAGTGTGTGGGAAAGGAGGGGGTAGCAAAGGGTTCGGTAGGGGGAGTGGCAAGGGGGTGTGAATGGGGGGTTGCAGGGGCAGATCGTGGGGTAGAGAGGGGTGGGTGCGTAGTTGCGTGGATTGTGGGGGTGCCTGTGGGGGGGTTGGGGTAAGATGGCAACAGTTGGGCGGGTGTGGGGATCCACAGGGGGGAGGCGGGGCGAGGTTTGAGGGCTTGAGGGGAAGACGGTGACGGCTGGGTTGGTGGCTGGGGGGGAGCATGGCGGCGACTTCTGGGGGTGGATTGTTGGGAGGGGGAAAGTGGTGTGGAGTGGCAGTGGTTTGGGGGGAGAGTTGGGGGCAAAGAGCAGGGAGGGTAAGTGGGTGGGTGTGGGGGGGGGGTGGCGCGGTGGGGGGTTTACTTTGTCCGTCATTATGGTGGCAGGCATCCTAGCTGGCTGGGCAGGCTGGGTTGGTGGCTGGGGGGGAGCATGGCGGCGACTTCTGGGGGTGGATTGTTGGGAGGGGGAAAGTGGTGTGGAGTGGCAGTGGTTTGGGGGGAGAGTTGGGGGCAAAGAGCAGGGAGGGTAAGTGGGTGGGTGTGGGGGGGGTGGCGCGGTGGGGGGTTTACTTTGTCCGTCACTATGGTGGCAGGCATCCTAGCTGGCTGGGCAGGGGTGCAAGGTGCCCCTCCCCAGCTGGCAGCAACACAGCCTGGCACCTCCAGGAGGCCAGCGATGGTGGGCGGCTGGCCGCATTAGCAGCGGCCAGGGCCGCAATCACGGCCTGGGGGTAAGGGTGGTTGGGAGGCTCGGGAAGGACCCCGCATTTGTGAGGCTCCTGCCTCGGGAGCCAGAACACAGTGGCCCACTTTTTCCTGGCATCCCTCTCCCCAGGCAAGGTCCCTGCTTCACCCCCGGGAAAGGAGCAGGGCCGCCACATCTGTGACACGGCGGCCCTGCTACTTTCCCAGCAGCGAACCATCTGTGCGAGCAGTCCAGGGTGGCCCAAGTGGCCAAAGGGGAGGCGCGCTGCGCACGCCTCCCCATTGGCCACTTGGCCCCCAAATGGCACTCAGAAGGGCAATCAGGAGCTGCTTCATGGCTCCTGATTGGCCCCTCCGAAGTTTTATCATGGACAGGCCCCGCCCTTTCTCCGCCCACATAGCCCTTAGAGCTTTAGTCTTACCGCTCTGCGGAGCGGTTTACAGATGATGAAAGCCACAGTAGACAGCGAACAGTCCCAAGAACTTTTCTACAAGCAGGATGCAGCAGATAAATTTCAATGTAAGTAGGTGCTGAGTGTACATTGGGACCAAAACGTTAACCTTATATGTGCACTGATAGGGACTAAATTGGCGGTGACTGTCAAAAACAGGGATCATGGAATTATGGTTCATCATTGAAAATTGTTACTCAGTGTGCACCTATAGTGAAAAAAGTCAATCGCAAGTAATGTTTTATTAGGAAATGAATTATATATAAGATGCCCAATGTTCTAACTTCTAATGCTATCGTGTAAATCTATTGTCACAACATCTGGAATACAGTGTATAGTCAGCCCAAATCAAAAAAAGATATTGTAGAGCTGGAAAATATGTGCAGAAGAGGGTGCCCAAAAAGGTTAGAGCATTTTGCCTAGGACAAAAGACTGAAGAATCTGGTCTTTTCAATTTACAGAATTAGCCCAGAGCCACTGCAGTTCTGAATCCCAGTTTCTGGGGGGCAAATTTGCAGATGGTAGCTGCTGTCTTCATTTCCTGCAGATGGGCTTCCCAAAGACATCTTGGAGTCTGTTGTGGGATACGTGATGCTGGATTAGAGGGACCTTTGGTTTAAGTCAGCAGGGCCTTTGTTTTGATATATAGATGAATGAGAGACCTGAAGCAGAAGCGTTAAGGACTGCTCCACATATTAATTTTTCCTGATCACATTTCTAATAATTTTGTCTCTTCCTTTTCTCCTCCTCTAACCTCAGTGTTGCCTGCGGCTTCTGTTAGGTGGTGATGCCATTTAGGGAAGGAGCTGGACACTCAGGCCTAGTTAAGATGGTGCTGGTGGGAGGCTCCCTCCTATTCCCTACCTCCCTTGGCCTTCCTGACTCCAGCACCTGCTGCAGCCACCTCTGCCCAGTGGGTAGGCTGTGAGTGTAAAAATCAAAAGGGGTGAGTTGGCTGTGGCGTGATATTGGGGTGGGGGTGTCTGGGCTATCATCTCAGCTCCTGCCCTTCTTTCCAGCCTGCATGAGGTGGAGCCACCATAGCAGTAGCAAAGGTGAGACGGAGTGAAAAGAGGGCTAAGAGTGTTGGTGGTGATGTCACTTTCGGTGACATGTCACTTACAAGGTATGGAAGGGAGGTGTGGCCCGCTGGCATCACTTCTGAGGCTCCTTGAAACCTGGAAAATTATTCTGGGGGTCCTCCATGATAAAAACATTGAAGAAGGTTGGTCTACATGGTAAGCATTTGCCTGAAATCTTGCCTGGATGGTAAGGACTAAGAACCTCGCATCACTAGAGTAGGGGAAGCTCTTGAATGTGAAGTAATATAACGTTTCACCTTTTACAATTGAACTCTGCCCAGCAATGACTGTGATTTATCCGCAGTTCCTTCTATATGATTCAGGTTCTGTTTTTGTTCAAATCACTCATATGCAAGAAACCAATTCAACAGTGTTCAGAGGTGGACACTGAATTATTTAAAAAGTATGCATTAAATGGAATATGTATACCATTTATCTGACTTCTTTTTCTTATAAGAAACAGTTTTGTTTCTGCTGTCACATTCAAAGACGTTTTTAAAGAACCACCTACATACCCCTTCTCTACCTGAAATACAGCACTTCAACATAGTCGTATTTACGTGTACTTTTGTTTTTGCACCACTTGGTACATTACTGTGGCTACAATGATTAATTTATGTAATACGTCAGAATTTGTAGCACAACAACAATGTCCTTCAAGTGCTTCTGCATTTTTAAAAATAATTGATAGTTACAGATTAAGAGCACTTTCCACTTTAATGTCATTTTCTTTCTGTAAATATATTTTGCCAGATGTTTTAAAAGTTTCATTTCTTGATCAGTTGACAATGCTGCATTTTATTCCCATCATTTATCCTCAGGGGAACAAATTGCTTGACTAATCTCATTGCATCCTGGAGGGAATGATTGAAAACTGCCTTGAACTGCCAGGGCTTTTACTTTCTATCCTTTGCTGGAGTGAAATCATATTTTCTAACTGAGTTGTTCCCTAACTTGTTTTGAATTACTCTAGCAAAATTCTATTAGTATTTGGAAACTGTAAATTAAACCAAATGTGTATGCTTTATAGCTTCCACAGTACTTTGCCTTGCAAATTCTCTTCTCCATACAACAGTAAAATCAGAGTCCAGTAGCACCTTTAAGACCAACAAAGATTTATTCAAGGCGTGAGTTTTCGAGTACAAGCACTCTTCATCAGACTATGAACTGACCATCATAACAGTAGAAATATATAAGTAAAAGTTAGTTCTGTTACATTAGTAAACTGTGTCACAGCATCCAAACACAGCCACAAGATAACTCTCTGCCAAACCAGCCAATCAGACCCCTCAAGCCCATTTGTAGTTCTCAAAGACATATCAGAAATAAAACTGTCAATGCCAGTGATCCACAGCTCATACCCTAGTATTTACTGCTGGCCCCATCTGTTTCCATACCATGAAACATTCCTACAAGCAGAAGCTAAGCTGGCAGCTATCTTGTCCTGGAACCAGAAAGTAGAACTCAAAATTACATTATATATTACTAACAGTCACATAATCCCAATTAAAATAAATTGTGAGGAATGTGGATACACAAGTTACACAAGGTTACAACAATAACTGAACTCTGACACCTCCACTTTAAAAAGAACAAGAGGTTCAAAAAGAATTAACTAGGAACATACCATTTATAGGTGAGGTTTTTTTTAAATAGCAGGAGCATCATTTGCAAGGGTCCCTCATACTTTCAGTGAAATAATTGGTATTGGGGATTATTGTTGCTTTGATCATACAAAATAAGAAGTCATAAGAAACACATTCATCTATATTTGGCTTAGACCAGCCAAATGTACAAAAATTCATTTTTATGACAGGAAACATTTACAACTGAGTCTGATTTCATTGGAACTTGGTTGCAACTATATTTTACTGAAGTGTGCCTTTGCGTTTAACATGTGGAAACAAACACCCTTCATGATTTTCAGAGTAATCATTTCAGCCAATAGAAAATATTTTGGAAGCTATTCTATTCAGAAGACCCATTTTATTCAGTAGGGTTTACTGTCAGGAAAGCATTCTTAGGATTGTGGTTGTAGTATTGTTACAGAATGTGAGATATGGCTCAGGACTCATGAAGTCCCCTTAAACTGTTGGCTCAGTCTTGGGCCATGTCATAGTCTAATGGATGAAGACAAACAATCTGAAATATATGCCATCAAGAAGAGAGGGTGGTTGGTGAGGTTTCAGGTGCAATTTGCTTGTCAGGAACCAAAAAAAGGTTAACAAAAAGGGAAATGTCTGTAGGCCTAATGGAGGTGCACCATAAAGCTTCTAAATATAATGTAATTATAAAAATGCCAGTATTTATTAGTAATACAATTTAAAGTAAAAATACCCAAAGGCTTTATACATAGCCTCAGATAAAATCCAATTTGTTGTGCAAATTTGGCTTTATTTATTTTGTGTTGTAAAACGCTATGAGATATTCTAATTAAGAAAAATCTCCATGGAATCTGGTAACTGGCATAATCATCTCTGAACAGGCAATCACGCAGGCATACTTCCATGTGTATTTATATGAAAGCTGACTCTGAGAAGGGCAGAAAAACAATGTATAGATTTCATAAATAAATACAATAAATATAAAATGAATGGTCCTTTGAAGTTTTCAGTACTACTGAGTAGTGGGGGCCAAAATCTGATTTTGATATCTAATCATAATAAGATACATTCCCATATATCGATTTGGAAAGCAAGTGGAGCAGGGGCTTAGGCAGCACCAACATCCCTCGGCGAAGGACTATGCCCCCCCCCAGACCTCAGTAAAATTGTCAAGTGTTGACCGATCCCCAGTGATAAAAAGGTTGGGGACCACTGGTTTAAAGTATAGCAGACCATAGATCATGATTTAAAGGTACAGATGTTTTTAAAGTGATAGAACATCTGCTTGACTTGTAAAAGGTCCCAGTTTTAATCTCTGGTTTCTCCAGGTAAGAGAATTAGGTTGTATGTGATTTGGAAGTGTGTTGTATGTGATTTGGAAGTATTCTATGGGAGATCTTGGAGCGCTCGTGTCAATACTGACCGTGAGGGACCATTGGTCTGATTCTGTGTCAAGTAGCTTTGTGTATTCATGGGCATATTTTGAAATGGAGCAGATAGCACTAAATGATACATGTTGCTCTAATGTGTCCAGAAATGAACAGTGCAATCTTAGAAACAGTTTCCTGGAAGTCACAACCTTTGAATAGTGAATTCCAACATACCTATTTAGGATTTCAGTTATACTATTCATCTACCTAAAGTTCATTAAGATCTCAGGTCAACTGATTTTAGTCAGGAATGGAGACAAGAGACAATCTATTTATTGTGCTTTCTTGAGATTTTTTTAAATGCTCTGAACCAACTTGAAAATATTGGTATGAAGCAGCATATTTTTTTAAGAATAACTAAATAATAAATAAAGAGTATCTACACACTTTGACAAAGCAATGTGCTATTCATGACTTTCCAAGGTGATTCATAGTCCTGTATGTGAACAGATAATACAAAACGATAGAACATGCATTCAAGTCCTTGTAAAGTCAATAATTTTAAAAGAAAATATTTGGATATAAGTAAATTATTGACAATCGGGGCCAGAAGTAAACTCTAAAGCTACATGGATTGCCATTAAAGCTAAATTTGAAAACTGTCAACAATGACAACAAAAATGTGAGGCATCAGATTTTCACAACCCATTCATAATAAGCCATATTGTGGCTAAAATGGTTCCATCAGCTACATCAAGGTCAATAATTATGCTTTAATACTGAGATTTCAATTCATGAAACCTGTTTTCTGTTTTTACCTTTTGTCTTCTGATATATATTGTGTTACAACATAGTAAAAAGGACATGGAGCATTGTTTACAAACTGATGCTCAGCCAAACAAAAGAATCTCTGTCAAGAATACTGACTCCACAATTTGCAAGCCCTTCTGCTTCATTCCAGATTGAAACTACAACAGCAAAAGATAATAGTTCCTGCTTCTGAGATTCCATCTTCCCATGGCTCATGGAAAATTCAGAGTAAAAAAACAACCCTTTGATATAACAAGTGGGGAACTTGCAAGAACTTGGGGGGGGGCATGTCTTTTGTCCTCCCGCACTATTTTCTTTTCACTCCTCCCCAACTATTTTGTTTTCACCTCAAAGCCTATAATCTTTTCCTGCCTCCTTCTCTCCTTTCTAAATACTTTTATCACCCCCTTTTATTCCCCCTACCATTCCTACTGCTGGTATGTTTTACCTGAGAAAAGTCTGGCTGACTTGACCAGATCTAGTTGTGTGGTAGGGAACACAAAAGGATTTGTATAGCTCAGTTTTTCCTATATCCCTTTTCCTACTCCTTGCAGTCCAATATCCTCACCTTTTCCTGCATTCCTTCCCACTCACCAACCAACTTATACTTTATTTGCCATCCCATCTTCAGGTGTATCCTCATTTGAAATTCACAATATCACAATGGCTTTTGTAAAGTAGATGCTATTGAATGGCAGCAAGCAGCTGGGCCAGGGAGAGCAATGCAAATAGATCACTCTCCCCCCACTTCTGGCAATACCGTTGTGGTTGCCTAGCAACTGCAACTAAAGACATTTGATGTGTAAAGCTCCAGGCACTGCTTTTATTATTAACTCCCGAATGTAAATATTCTTTCAAATTTCAATTTTTTTCTGCAGACCTGGGGTGTTTGTCTAGCCCCAATCTTTGGATTTGTGTATCCACAATTCTGGTGATATTGCGAATTAGAGATATCAACATACAAGGAACTCATAGGAATTTGAAGAGGGCATCTAGTTTCCCCCTCCTGCACTATTTTCTTTGTCTGTTTTCTTGTCACCCCCACGTGCTCACTTTTCTCTGATTCCTGTTCTCCTGGAAAAAAAAGTAAATTGAATGCAAACTGAATGTTGATGAGTGGAAATCAATGCAGAAGGGGGAAAAACAACACATGTCTACTTGGAAAGCAGGATAAAATGCTGAGGGGAAACAACCAAAAAGAATGTACTGTGAAAATGAAGGAAAACACCAGTGCAAAAAAGCCTGTCAAGAAAATTTTACATTGCCAAGCAAATGTCACTGAACTTGCTTTGTACAGGCATCTCTTAGCCTTTCTTGCTGTTAGCTCACAGCACATATGATGGCAATACTAAGTTTTCTGGAAGAAATGGAGATGCATGATGTTTTAGATAATTAAACAAATATACATTTAGCTTCAGCAGAAAAGTTCACAGAAGTTGCTGATGGAATATATCTTTTCCCTTCCATGATAATCTACTGTTAGTCCTAAAAAGAATTCCTGAGGCCCAAGCAACATTCATGAACATGCCACAGTAGCTTCAGTAAGGAAAAGAAATCAGGTATTGTGTTCCCAAGACTTTTCTTCTCTCTCCTAGTGATAGTTTGCACTGGCAAAGGAGGAAGTAATTTCAACCACAGTCTTTCTTTATTGCTAGCCACCTCCTTAGAGTTTGTTAATAAACATTCTCTAACGTTCAAAAAGAAAAAAAAGAAAACTATTGGGACAGCCAGCAGGCTACTGGGAGATAGGTTAAACAGAGAAAGATCTATTCCACCCATTTCTTCCACCAGCTTTACTGCTGGTATATGATAGATACAAATTTGTTTGGAAGTTTCTTGCAAAGCTATAATTCTATGATCTACAACTATTACAAAAAATATCCTCCTGATCTACTTCGGAATGTATTTTCTTTGTACATTCTGAAACTACTCTTATTCTCTTAAATTTATCTTTCAGACACCACATATGTTCCATATATTAGATTTAGATACCTTTGTCTCCAGCACATTAATCATTGAGATGTGCAACATTTGCTTCCTAGAGGGACACAACTATGAACTATGATAAGTCTCTGTGAAGTTCAAGCAACAATTGCTTGGATAACACAGGTAGAAATACATGTGAAATACATTGTAAAGATTATTTGTATCACAGCTATTTCCTGGTCCTATGGAAATATATAACTTTTGCACCGTGCTATGCAACCTATAAAAAACGGTTACCTTTATGAAGAATGTAGAGCATGAAAATATAAATGTGGTTTGCAGCCAACTAGAAAGCCAAATGGAAGCTAGTGGAAAGGAATAGAGATGTAATATCTCACTCCTCCAGCTTATTTAGAATAAATTTGAACTATTTATAGAATGACACTTAATGCTTGGTTTTAATAAGGTTACACTCCTATACAATATAACATGGCTACTAAATTCCTTCCTTCCTTCAGTAGCTTCCAGATCCTTTTCCCTGCAAACCACAAATTCTACATTGATCAATGACAGCTCATTCCTATGAAGAACTACTATAGTCTAATCTCAATTAATCAATGAGTTTAGATGGGAATAACTTTGCATAGGGTCTCAATTTATCATGGTGGTGGGTAATAGAATTAGATTTCATACATAACAGTGCAGGAGAAGCAGAGGGAATAGAGATCCCTTACTGGCAAGTGCTGTTGGGAGACAGCAGTGGAAGAAGCAAGTGAAGATGAATGCTTACAAAGTTTGTATTGTTAGTGATTGTCAAGATGCAGAGTAGGGGAACCTCAAGAGTCTCACAAAGCTGTCAGTTCCCCTGAAGAATCAACAAGCAGGGCACAGAGGCCAAAACTTTTCTCTGATGTTGCTTCCTAGCACTGAGGTTCAGAATTTTACTACCTCTGAATGTGGAAGCCAGTGTGGTGGCTTAACTTAAGAGTGGAGGACTCTAACCTGGAGAACCACAACTCCACTTGCAGCCAATTGAGAGACTTTCAGTATTCTTAGGGCTGTCATCACAAAGCAGTTCTGTTAGAGCTCTTTCAGCTCCACCTACCTACCTGACAGGGTGTCTGTAGTGGCGAGAGGAAGGGGAAAGTGTTTGTAAGTTGCTTTGGGATTCCTCTGGGTAGTGAAAAACATGGTATTAAAAGACCTGCTCTTCTTCGTTACTAACCATGGCTAGTAACCATTGGTTAGCCATGAATCTGGGTAGCCCCCTTTTAAAGTCATCTCTGGCCCTCACTATATCCTGTGGTCACGAATTCCACAATGTAATTACTTGCTGAGTAAAGAAATGTTTCCTTTTACCTATCCTGTTACTTAGCCTGTCTCATGTTCCCCCTTAGCCTTCTTTTATTCCAACTAGGAAGTACAAGACTCTTCAACCTCATAAGAAAGGTCATAATCATCTTGAAATCCTTTTTATTTTTCCAGCTTTGCAATAGTTTTTTTGTGATTGGTAACTAGAACCATACACAGTAGTCCAAATGAAGCAGCAGCAACATATATCTATACAAGGGAATAATATTATTTGTTGTTTTATTCTTAATCTCTTTCTTAATAATCCCCAGGATGGAGTTTGTGTTTTAAATTAATGCCACACATTAAATATTTTCATTGAGCTACCCACTATAGCCCCCAAAACACCTTCAGACTTGGTTTTTGCAGTAAACTAGATAGTAAAGAGTTAACTGAAGCCTTTATTAGGAGTGGAGGGAAACTCCACCCCTCAATTTATTCTTTTTCTTTTCACTTCCTCTTCTATTTTGGGACATATTAAATCCAGGTAGGTCCGTAACCTTCTCACCATCAAAAAATGAGCAGGACTCACTCCAGGGGTGGTCTGTGGAGTGATTCTATATTTCAGATGAAATCAAGCAGTTTTGTATCCATAGTCCCATTTGACATCTTTTTCATTCCCTCCTTGAATGTTCTGACAACCCGTTCAGCTAAGCCATTGGAAGCTGGATGATAGAGAGATGTTAAAATATGTTTAATTCCATTCTTCTTCAGAAACTCTGTAAATTCCTGGCTAGTAAAATTTGGTGCATTATCCGTGACAAGTACCACTGAAAGTCCGTGACAAGCAAACATCTGTCGAAGTTTGTCACATGTTGCAGCTGAGGTTGTGGTATTTATTGCATGAACCTTCATCCACTTGGAGTGGGTATCAATTATCAATTATAATCCAGAAAATCTTCCCCCAAAATGGTCCTGCAAAATCTAGATGAAGCCAAAACCAAGGTTTCCCTGGCCACTCCCAGGGATGTAAAGGAGCCAATGCTGGTGGCGTTGACACATTGCTTGCATTCCTGTTCTAAATCCTTATCCAGATTTGGCCACCAGATGTAGCTACGGGATAAAGCCTTCATGCCCATAGGAGATACCAGGGTGGGCTTCATGTAATTCCTGTAGAACCTTCTGTCTTCCCTGCGGAGGAATGACTACCCTGGTACCCCACAGCACATATCCATTTTCAACACTCAGTTCATCCTACAGGGCTGTCCCAAACAGAATCCTGAAGAAGCAATTTGTCCCTAATGGAACAGGATGACTGAACTAAATGTTGAAAATGGATGTGTGTTGTGGGGTATTTTGAACAGGGACCAGTCTACATGCTGGGACCCTGGGGTCGGGGGTCTCAGTAAGAGACTGGCTAATACTGAGTGTGGCCTTACCCAGCTGGGAAGATCAGGGGCTTGCAGCCAGGGGGAAGGGATGGTTGAATGAGATGGACTCCCAGCAACCATTTAACTGGCCTCCTTCCAGAGGAGGGCATCAATGGGCAAGGGACCCACTGGCCTAGCTGGGAGGGAGGGAACACAGGGCACCCCTTGAGCCCATGTCAGCAGCTGGATAGCTGCACGGAGGTTACTCCTTATCTCGTGCCAGGCCAACTCTCCATTCATGTTGGTTAATAAAGCTGTGGCCTTTTTGTTGCCAAAGGAAAGACTCACATATTGATTGGCCCTTATGCCACCCTGCTAGTCAATAGGCAGAATAAAGGTGGGTGGGGTTGGGTGGAAAGATACATATTGGAACCATAACAATTTGACAGAACCAAACTGGTTCTGACCAAAGGCAAGTCAGCTATGCTGTAGGCTCAACCAGGATCAGGCCCTCAGGGCACTTTTAAATCTTTTCAGACTGCCACCATTTCTAGTTTGTTTTTGAAGTACAGTGTTGTTTATGCATCTGCGTCTTCTATCAGTGACTGAATAATAAATTCCCATTTTCTTTTGTGCTAAGCACCCAAATGAACAAGCAGAAAACACATATGTTGCATCAAACCCTTGCTTACTTCTAGCCTCCTCAGATCTATTTTAAACACAGCTTTTTGAATCATGAAAGCTCCAACTGCCCCCTTAAATTTAAATTTATTTTTACCCATTTCCCAAAAATATCGCTGCAAGAAAAGTAAGGAACATTCCCTATATTAATGTTAAGGTTCTCCAGAGCACTGGGCATGCCCACGAAACTTCCAAAGCCTTGGGGGTAATGAGGGGAGAAGATATGTAGCTGAGGAGCTTGTTTGTGAGGGTTCCAGTTTTCTTCCTCAAAAACCATGCATCTGCACTATATTGGACCTATTACCAATACTTATTCAGTCCCATCACAACAAGCTACCTCACTGTAATAGTTCTGTTTTCTTTTGGCTACATGTCTTTACCTTCAGAGCTTCAAGAAATTGTTATACCTAATTCTGTTTGTGGTTCTAGTGTTTAAATCAAGCTTTCTCAATCAGGGTTTCATGAAACCCTGGATTTTCATGATGGCCCTGGAAAGGTTCCCTGAAAGGTTGGGAGTTAATTTGTTATATATTTTTAAAATTTCTTAAACATTTATCAGGTGTCAACTGGTCATGTCAACCCATCCCCCCCCCCCCGGTCTGGAGGGCATGGGAAGGGGAGAAGTCCCAGGTAGATGTGTACATTGCTATGCTTCCCAACCATATGCTGCTGAAGAATGTTTTAGGGGGTTTTCAATGGTAAAAAAGTTGAGAAAGACTGTTTTAAATTAAAACATCCATATAATAAGACCATATAAATATTTGGGAGATTTTTTTGTACAAACCTGTGCCCAGGGCTTCTTTCTCCTCCCCCACCCCATCTGACAAGTAAAAAAAAAAAAAGTGAAGGATTGAAAGCCTCTATCTAAAATGGAAAAAGCTGATACCCATGAGAACAGAGGGAAGAGAAGTACTGAGTGATGAGAAGGATTAGAAAGCAACATATTGGAGGGGAGCATATGAGCAAATTGGGAGCCACTGAGGTATAAATATTCTTACAGGTAGATATTACATTTTTGCATGGGGACCAGCATGTGCATGTTGCATATCTCAGTTATATAGACAATTCCAAAAGTAATTCCAATGGACTATGAGCAATAAAATAATTCAATTCAAAGTAATTAGAGACACAGCAAACCTCTTGGACAATCATTTGGCAATGATCAGAACAACAGTTTTTGGAAACTGATATTCTAGGCTGCCTGCCAAGAGAGCACGGTGATTAATCTCAAATAAGTTCTGAAAATGCCGTTTTATACAAAGATGCCAGAGCAATTTAGTGCTGTATGCACATTTGGGTTAGTGCTGTAGCCACTTGAATATGTCAGTTCAACTCAACATTCTAATGGTGAAAATGACCAGAACAATTACTTCTATTGTTAATACCGCAGGAGCCACTTATTCATTTTAAATACCAAAGCTTAACTTAGCACACTTGCTCACATTAGCATAGCTTTAGAGCAGAAACAAAAGCTACCTTGAAATATTTTTAACTTCTGGAGCTTGCTAAACTTATACTCCCCTCGGAACTCTTGTACTCCTTTATCAGTTTGTTCACTGAGCAGCCTGCCTTTTCAAAACCCCTTTTCTGGGGAATTATTCTCTTGATTTATAATACAGCCATTTGTCAATGAAATGAAAATGTTTCATTTTATTAAATGATTTGTGATTATCATCATTCATGGCACCTGGTGCTCCAAGAATGATCTCAACTCTGCTCAATACCCTGCCCACATCCTCTTGTTTCCTACATTCCCTTTTCTTAGCCAACTGAATAGATAATAAAGGCTTATAACTGGTCAAAAGCTAGGTGACAAAATCTATTCATTTTTATATCACTCTTCCCCCAGGGAGATTAGACCAGCATATATGTTTCAGAGAGATCTTTTGTTCTCACAATGGCCCTGTCTGCTAAGTTAGGATCAGAGACTGTGGTTGCCTCAAAATCACCAGTTGAGTTTTATGACTGAGTACCTTACTACATTATACACTTTTTTTGAGTAAGTCATTGGGTGAACAGATGTTGTGTAGAACAGCCACAATGCATGTGGAGAGAGGCTTGAACTCCATTCCCTCTGCACTACTTTCCTGACCTGAAACAGACTTAGGGAGCCACTATTTGTCCTATGATTAAAGTTAATAGGCAGCTAATCAATACATACTGAGTTTCCTCAAGGGAGTAAATAGCTCCTCAGAGTTGGTTCCAGATGTATGTGTGGGGGACCTGTTTTCAATCAGTCCAAATAGGGGGGGGGGAGCTTAAGTCCCTTGTCCTTGTATGTCATGGGCCTGATCTAAATTGGGCCTACACATACCCAGGGACATTCCAGGGATCAGTCCATTTTATACTCAAGCCCCAAGTAGGGATTTTGACCTGAGTTTCTTAGTTTCTTAGTTCGTAGTCCTGAATGCTAACCATTATTTCTCACAATTTCCTAATTTTGGGCAGAATATTACCATTAATCTATATTTTACCATTAACTCTCTCATCCAATGTCATAAAGAATTTGGTTGAGGTAATGTGGTGTCTGTTTAAATCCCAAACAATATGTGTATAATAGAAAAAGGGAGATTAAACATGTCCCTACTGTAGAAATCTGTGTGCCAGGCATGTTAAAAGTAGTGCATACATCTTACATATCAGTATATTTTCAGTATTTCTATGCCATATATAGATTCTCTAATCTGCTTTGGCCACCAATATAGTTGGCTCAAATAAAAGCCAAATGGTTTGGCTTTTCTTTGGATATATTTGGTAGCTATGTCCTGAAATGACTGCCAGTCATTTAAACTTAACATCTTGACCAGCTGACTGATGATCAGCTGCTAAGTTCCTTTTTGCTTCCCCATCTTCCAATGGAAAGGAAGTGAAAGGGACTGCTGGAATGCCTTGCAACAATTTCAGCCTTACAGCAGGCTGGTGTGCCTGCCTTGCTCTAAATCTGTAATAGTTCCAAGTAATTTCAGCAATCCTTTTTGCTTCCCTCCATTTAGAATGAGAGGAAGCAAAAGGAAGCCCTGAAATGGTCGGCAGTTCAAACTATCCCTCACACACAGCCCAAGCTGATCCTGGGTAGAGACTTTTTTCCATGTCAGGCTTTGGGAGGGCCAGTTCAAATTCTCCCTCACAACCCAAGCTGATGCTGAAGAGAGGCTTCTTTCCACGGGATCAGCTGTTTGGCGGGCATTTAAAGGAATCTTGATCCCTTTAAATATCCAGGAAGCCAGAAATATTCAGCTTTCCTGAATATTTTCTGAATCCCAACACTATTAACAATATTGAGATTCAGGGATATTAGGAAATACCTAGTCAGCACTTCAGACTAATGTGTGCAGAGGGGTTTGTTAGTGACATTTCTGGGCCCTCCACTGGATATTATTCATTAGATTTTTGATTTTGTATTTTTCCATACAGTACCAGAGGTGACTCAAAAAAGATTATTGCCACTTCTTAATAGTTCCTACTCGTAACACTTTTTAGTGACCTGGATAGTGCAGGCAAGCCTGATCCTGACAGATCTCAGAAGCTAAGCAAGGTCGGCTTTGGCTAGCACCTCTAAGGAATACCAGAGTCATGACATGAGGGCAGACAATGTCAGACCACTTCCAAATGTCTCTTGCCTGGCTGCCAGACATTCTTAAGCTATCCTGGCTATGTTATGCACATGCCATATATGATTAATAAATAAATACTGGATACTAACAGGCTCTACAGAGGAGTGTATTCTACTAACTTGTTTTCAATCCCAGAGATTTATTTTGAAAACATCAGCAGATGGTGATTAAATATTTCTTCATAAAATGTTATGTTTCCAACTAGACTATTAATTTCCAGATTTACTGGATAAATCTGGTAATTGATATTTTATAATCCTCAGAAAGCAAGTAATATGTTGGTATCTGACACCCCTGCCCAAACCACCACTGGATTTTGTCAAGTTAGCATACATCTACTCAATATTTGAGACTAAAAGCCAAAGATTTCTCACAGCCGTTATTTTATCACACTCTGAAATCATAGGTCCAAATATATTATTGCCATCTCTATTTTTCAATTATAATTTATATGCTATCTTTCTGTCTGAAGAGATAGAAGGGTAGCATATAAACGTTTCCATCAAGCTATGCCTTGAGGGTAGTGACCAAATGAAATTTAAAATGCAAAGCAAATGTTTCTGTAATATATACAGCCCCCCCAAGATATTATAAAACTACTATCCTGCTCCAATGGATCAAGTCTTAAGCAGAACAGAACCATGAAAAGCACTAAGTTATTTGATCCAGTTCAAAAACATCCCAGAATAAGAAAGTCTTCAGTTCGCGCTAGAAGGCCTTGAAGATCCAGAGAGGCTTGGTCATTTGCTGGTTTGGTTCATAATCTATTACAAATTGTGGAAAGTCTAAATGTGCATACCTCCAGGTCTCCTTCCAGACTGTCATTGCTATTTTTAATATATGGAAAATTTCTATTTCCTATTTAATAACCCAAACATGTGAGGTGACTGTCACTCTAGTATGGCTGTCTACTGTGACTTTCACTTTAGTATGGCTGTCTAACTCTGTGTTCATTCATTGCAAAGGCAAAGATTGTGGATCTGGAACAATTTGTACATGCATATTCCTGTACGGTCTCAATTTGCACAGGCATATTCTCTTTATCTGTCAAATTCTTATTGTTCCAAACTTGTGCGAATGAGAAAAGAGATGTTCAGGGGGCAATGTGGATTATGATCTCTTGTGTTCTTGGCCAGTATAACTTTATTGTTGTCCACAGAAAGGCAGGCAATTGTGCAAAGTCAAACATTGGTATTTAGAAGGTAGGTCATATAAATTAAGTATCCTGATTGAATAGACATAGGGAGACAACAGTCCATGAGTTGTTTGTGCTGAAAAAGACATCACCTTAATGACTCATCCATGCCCGTGGGTGATACATGCCTCATCAGTGATCAAGAAATTACTAAATGTCAACTGTACAGACATAAACCTGTACAGACACATTTTCAGCACGGAAGCTACAAAGATAATTTATTTAACAAAATAATGTGGTCAGGATTCTGTAGCATATGAAGCCACTTATCTTGGGCAGACTGCAGAACTGCTTGCATGAGCAGATTTGGAACGGCTGAATATGTCATCTGATTTGAAATTCAAGTAAAAAATCAAGGCAATCCACCCAGTGCCCCAACTCACACAAAAAGTTTGATCATGGAAGGTGAAAGTGTTTGTTGTCTATTTGTGAAGCTCATCACACACTTGGCACTAATTTCAAGTTGTGGGAGAGGGTATTGCATAATTTGTTAAAACAGTTGAAAAAGCCCTCCCATGGAGCCAAGTCAACAAAACCACCTAGGGCAGCATTTCCCAGACCATGGACCCTGACCCCAAATTGGGTTCCAAAACTACTGAAAATCGGTCCCCGGGTTATGCCCTTTTTTTGTTTTGTGCTTCCTCTTTTCGTTAACGGGTACAATAGCAAGTCAATTTTGCCTTGTTGATCACTGTGGTGTATCAGCAACACTATGCCTTTAATTTAGGCCAAAGTTCTAGACTGTTCTATTTAATTCCATGACTTAGTATGGATATGAGCAGGAAGAAATAAAGTTGTTTGTCACACTAGCTCTAGACAGAGAAAATACTGGATTTAATAAATTGTAATCTTCATTAAGTTGTTCTGCCTCCTTATTTTGATAGCTTGAATTAAGGACACCACAGTCACCATTCCAAAAAGTTTGGGAAGCAGTGACCTAAGTCCCCCCTCCCCCAGTATAATGGAGCAACCAAGCAACCATTTTGCAATATAGCTAACTAGAAATGAAAAGTTATTTTAGGCATACAAAAGGTTATGTAAAATGGCCATTACTTTCATGTATGATTATTTTGGTCCTTTAAGTCAGGAATAAGGTTCAAGATGTACTTTCTGGTCCAAGAACAAAGCTTCCATTTTGGGATTGTTTAGCTCCTAAACCAAGGATTTTGCTCACAATCTAAACAAACCTATAAAAAATTGCAAGGAAATTTACAACCCTGCTGAACACCATGGGAATCTACACCACTGTATTTTTTGACAAAGTATTTCACATCATGACAAAACTGTAGAATGACATAGTCACCTTTACACAGATCTTAAAATTAACAGATTCCAGGATTAGCCTAACAACTTCCTTCTGCCTCCCACTTTCTCTTCAGTAGGATGATATTTATGGTTTCACATATTCCTGAGAGTAACCACCCGTCTTATTTTAAACATTAACAGTGAAGTCTTGCAATCGTCTTTAGGAAAGTTCACAAGAGAGACTATGGGGAAACTAACTAAAGGTATCTAAGTAACGTGTTAATTATTATGCTCCTTCCTACTTCAGAAAGTATAATGAATTCGCATGGAAAACATCTTCAAACTGGAAAGCTTTTTTGTATTTAAAAAAAAACGTCACCAAGACTTATTACTTAGCCTACTTTTGAAAAGGCTACTCTATAAATAAAAATGTTTTCACAACTTCTTGAGTGAACTGAGTGGTTATACACAAGTGGCCTAGCGACATATTTTGTTTATGTGTACCACTTTGTTAAGAACGGGATGTGGGCCAGTGACCGCCAAAGCAAAGTAACATCACACTGCAACATTCTGGCCAGTCCAAGGAAAATCTCTGATGCATAAAAAACAAGTTTTATGCATTTGACAACTGATTATGCCTCAGTGGGTTTCCAGAGAAGTGTCAGTGCATTTGTGGAGGAGGAGACCTAGCTGTGCATCAATAAGAGAGACAATAATCTTAAGTGTCTTGGAGAACATGCATAATAAAATTAGAATAATATTTATATCAGGTATTTTGGGAGACTGAACAGGCCAGTTAATCATCTGGCCTTGAATGGCAGCTACATAATAAATGTGCTTTTTTTCCTTATTTGATTGTCACACTTCAGTCTATTTTGTATAATGTTGCTTGTTGTTAATAAGCACCAGTCTTGTGTATTTAATATACAGTTTTTTCACAAGTTTCTTCAAGGTCATAGTACTATTCATGAGAGGCATGATTTTGTGTTATGCCTACCTGATGCAGCTAAGCAACCATATCTTGTTTTACAGTTCAGCTAAACATTGAAATGCAAAGACAACAAAGGCAGAATCTACTTAGGGTTTCAAAGTTTCACTGATTCTCTACAAGTGCATAGTCATAACTAGTCTGCAATCAGATACAAACTCAGAGAGTGTATTGGATCCTAGACAGACCTTGAATAAAGAAAGCGGGGTCGCCGCGTGCATAATCGGTTACTCTGGGTTTTGCCGCCATTGCGTCCCATCCCGTGCATAAGCGGTTTGCTTCGCTTCTTCTCCCTCCGCGTTTTCCATGTGACCTGAAATCGCCGTTTCGGCGGCCGTGCATAATGGGCCATAGTGATTAAGAGTGGCAGGCACTAAGCTGGAGAAGGAGGTTTGATTCCCTACTCCACCACATGAAGTCTGCTAAGCGACCTTGGTCCAGGCACAGCCCACTCAGAACTCTCTCGGCTCTCTTTATCTCACAGGATGTGTGTTGTGGGGAGAGGAAAGCAAGGGCATTGTAAATTGCTTTGAGACTCCTTCAGGTACAGAAAAGCAGGGTAGAAAAAAAACAACTTCTTCATGAGTGGGCAAGGGAGATCCTATCAGTCTGGTTAAATGACTTAAATGTTAGGATTTCAGAAGTAGCTAGAAGCTTCTGCAGGAATACAGAATTGTTTACTTCAAAGCACTACTTAACACAGAATAGTAGCAAATGCTCTCTGCAGATAGAAAGCAAGCAAGTGTACTTTCTAGTCAAGCAAAGGTTAAGGTGACATCATCTGGAGGTCTTACCCTCTCCCTCCCTTTCCTGCTTTCCATCTGAGAGGAGGCTCCTTGTCTCAAGGAGGAAGCCTCTGTACAGCATGAAGATCTGCATGTTTCTTTTATGGGAGGAATTCAGGATGAGATGGGGCAAATAACCTCCATGAGATCAAATTCTATGAAATATCAAAGAGTAATTTGAAATATCTCTAACAGGTAGTGTCAAGGTTTACTTGTAGAAAACCCAATAAATATTAGTATTAAACAATTTATATTTTGGCCATAAAACTAAGCTTGACACCAATGACATTAACAATTCAGAAAGTGTTGATGTTAATGCGAGGAAATTGTTGGCTTACTTGTACCTATTGTGACAAATATAAAGAGCAACACCAAGTTCAGAAGCATAATTTATTACATATTTTGCTGATACAAGCAGACATGAAACCCTTCTCTTGACAAGGACACAGTACTTATTTATTTTCTATGGGGTTCAGAGGTGACCATGCTCCTACACCTTTTGGGGCTTCCAGATCCTTAGAACTGGACAACGGAGGGCTTCTGTAGTACCTGGAACCTCCTTCTCCTCCTGTACAGCTAGGAGAGACCTGATGAGTTCCCAATATTACAGTTGGTCTCCAGACAACCAAGATAAATCCCCACTGAGAAAATGGCTAGTTTGGAGCGTGGCATTATGTACCAATGAGGTCTTACCCATCACTAAATCCTATCCTCCCAGTCTTCACATCCCAATGTACAGCCTGGACAGACAGCCCATCCTCTTCTTCACTGGTCTGCTGAACGGGAGACCAGATGTCCCATATCTGAAAATCTCCCAGAATTCCTCTTCATTGTTTACTGCTGAGCAGCAGGAGAAAAACTGCCAACAAAGAAGAATTGCTCTAACAGATCCCATACCCCCCACCCCTGTTTTCCAGCTGGCAACCCTACTTGCTTCCAAACCCCCGATGAAGGCACTGAAGCAAGCTGGACACAACCAGTCAGCTTCCTCAAAGCCTCAAAAGAAGAATAGTAGGTTGTACCTCTCAATGTCCTGGCTGGGTTAAACCACTGGCAGCTGTTGGAACCAACTGTATGGAGCCTTTAATGGTTCTAACTGTGTTGCTGATACTGTGGATATCATCTTTATTGCTGCTGTCATGACTGGCTTCTCTGTTGCTATCACAGTGGGTTGCTAAGCAGCCACCTCCATAACTTCTGAGTAAGTGGGGGAAACGCCAGTGACAGGAGTTGGCCTCTTCCTGCATATTTAAATTTCTCATTTGCCCAGTCTTTAAAGTTGATAATGTTCAATAGCACCACAAGTATCCAACAATATATGAAGCATAAGGTGGAGTTTTACAAATTAGGGGTTGGGGTAAAGAAGAGCTGTTTTTTTGTACTCTGCTTTTTCTTTGTTTTGTGCTGTTGTATTATGTAGGGGATTTTATAGGGTTTTTTTAAATTGTGGTTATGTTGTGACTCGTCTTGAGCCTATGGGGAGAGGCGTGTAATAAATACAACAACAATAGTACTCAAAGGAGTCTCAAGCAGCTTACAATTGTCTTTCCTTTCTCTTCCCACAACTTATAGTCTGTGAGGCAGGTGAGGTTGAGAAAGCCGCTTTGAGACTTCTTCAGGTAAAGAAAAGCGGCACATAAGAACCAACTCTTCTTATTCTTATTCTTGAAACCATCCAGGGCATTATTTGTTCCCTGCAGGCCTGATCTAACGGGTCTTCTGCAGGATAGGACCCGTTGGCCCTCGCAGAGCTGTAAGGGAACATGGTAGAATCTGTGTTCCCCTAGCATGGGGCTTCTGGGGCCCATTTCATGCCAGACCCAGCAGGACGGTGGTCTGGAGGCGGTGTCATATGGACATGGGGATTAGCCCCATGTCCATATAGACACTGTCCCGGCCTTTACTGTATGAAATTTTCTGATGGACCATCATGACTACCAGAGATTTATGGATGTTTAGAAGTACATTCTGTTCATAGTAGCTAAATAATTACTTTGCAATTAAACTTTTGCAAAAAAATGGGAGGTGGGAGTCAAACTACTAGCAAACCAAAATGCATTGCTGGTGAGCTGGGCCCAGTGTGGTAGATCCCAGTTGTGTATCTATTACATACCCTTTTCCTGAAATTTAATAATACCAATTTGATCTACAGGTAGGCAAACCAGACCACACTTAGTACAACTTGTAACAGAATTTTTACTGCTATCTAATGTATCTCCTATACATTGGGAGTAGCCAAGTGTGTTAAAGTGGTATATTGGAAGCAATATTTCTTTTTATTTATTGACTTTAATGTCTCCTGTTCCTTGCCTCAGGGAAAATTCACTCCGTTCTCACTGTACTCAGCCAGAACATTATACACAATGATAGATAGCTACAAACTGTGGTCATGGTGGATAGATTCAGTAACCATTACACAACAAAGTGGAAACACAATGGAAAGTATATCCATATGCACCAGTCGATAGGAGAAGCTGCTGAACAAAAGGTGATTCTTCAGAGCCCTCATAGCAGCAACAACAATTTGTTATTCAAGTCAGCAAGGCGAGTTTCAAACCTAATGGAAGAACTGTTGTGGTTGGCTTGTCTACCAGAAAACAGTCATGAGCTGTGTTCTGAACGAATGCTCCAGAAAAGTAATGGCTTCTTCTTAAATCAGATGGTTTAATTTATCCTAACAATACAAAGTAGGGAAAAGAACTGTTTTTATTACATTTTGAAGTTTTCTATGTAAGATTTTGGATCAATGCCTTCAGACTCTATGGCTGAATTTACATTGCAAATACTACCACTTCTCAAGTTGGGAATTGTAAGGATACAGCCTGCCATAAAGCAATTCCAAGTTTTTACTTAAAACAGAATTTTCAATCTTTTGAATACTTTTCCACGCCAAGTTTTTAATCTAATAGAATATATTCACTTTAAATGAACCTGGTTTTAATTCAAAACTGATTTAAAATAAGGGTATTTTCTTTTTAAAATAATATAAATAAAATAAAATACAATGAAAGATTTGGGGGCTGAATGAAATCATGGTAGCAGAACTGAGAAAGAATCAGCCCATGAACTAGAGTTCTTACTAAGTGGGCAGAAACATTACTTTGTCTGAAAATAGGGATACAGTCAAAGTATTGTATATGTTCTATCTACAGGATGAATAATTCGTTATTTTATTTATTTTATTTTATTTATCATACTTATATACCGCCCTCCCCGGAGGCTCAGGTTAGCAGGGTGACAGTATTGCCAGAGAAGACTCAACTCGTTCTTTGGTATAAATATGGCCACAGCCATTTATTATTGTGCTACCTTCAGATGAAGGGTTGAGCCTGACCCCTCAGCTATCTGGCTGCTTAATCTGAGGGTCCTTGGATGCCTTGGGACCCACTCTATCCCAGCTGGGAGAGCAGGTCCTCTGTGACTGGAATTCCTGACTGGGAAGCGACCCCATCGGAACTCACCAAGCATCCACTTCACTTTGGTGCCCTGTAGGTCACTTGGCTACAAGCCCCTGGCCTCCCAGCTGGTTAGGCCATGCTCGGATGTCTGCCGGTCTCATTAAGGAGACCCCCAACCCCCAGGGAGTCCAGTGCGCAAACTGGACTCCCTGAAAACAGGCTCCTACCATGCCTAAACTGACTGCAATGAAGAACATAGTGAACCATAACAACAAAATCTGCAGCAATGCCTAAAATATGGCTGGGAAGGAGGGAAGCAGTTTGACTGCGAAGCATGAAGAAGGGGGAGGCGGGAGCATGTGGTGCCTATAAAGGCACCTGTGCCCCCCCTCCTATGCACACCAAGCGTGGTATGCGTGCTCGTGCCCGGGCCCATCTTTGTCTTCTGGCTGCTCACCCGCATCACCAACGGTGTCTGCGGTGAGTCACAGCCGCTAATTGTTATGGAAATGGAAGCTATAGAAGAACAGAAAGACTTTGGAACAAAAATGGAATTCAGTCTTAGAAAAATTGGCTTAGATCCAGAACATTTCCTCAGAACATACTTTCTTGCCCCTTGTTCTGTTGCAGCTCCAAAACACGCTCTAAATGCTACATCTGAGGAAATCAGGACTCCCCAGGAATCACTTTTGAGGGCCATTTGGCTGCAGTGAGAGAGGTGACTCTGTAGGTTGAAATTCATATGCCCATGAAAGCATCTTATTGGATCCAATCTAATGAGACTGAGGCAGTGCTGAGACATCCAACCGGAATGTTATGTGGGATGGTTGTTGTTGTTGTTATGTGCGAAGTCGTGTCCGACCCATCGCGACCCCATGGACAATGATCCTCCAGGCCTTCCTGTCCTCTACCATTCCCCGGAGTCCATTTAAGTTTGCACCTACTGCTTCAGTGACTCCATCCAGCCACCTCATTCTCTGTCATCCCCTTCTTCTTTTGCCCTCGATCGCTCCCAGCATTAGGCTCTTCTCCAGGGAGTCCTTCCTTCTCATGAGGTGGCCAAAATATTTGAGTTTCATCTTCAGGATCTGGCCTTCTAAAGAGCAGTCAGGGCTGATCTCCTCTAGGACTGACCGGTTTGTTCGCCTTGCAGTCCAAGGGACTCGCAAGAGTCTTCTCCAGCACCAGAGTTCAAAAGCCTCAATTCTTTGACGCTCGGCCTTCCTTATGGTCCAACTTTCGCAGCCATACATTGCAACTGGGAAGACCATAGCCTTGACCAAACGCACTTTTGTTGGCAGGGTGATGTCTCTGCTTTTTAGGATGCTGTCTAGATTTGCCATAGCTTTCCTCCCCAGGAGCAAGCGTCTTTTAATTTCTTTGCTGCAGTCCCCATCTGCAGTGATCTTGGAGCCCAGGAAAATAAAATCTGTCACTATCTCCATTTCTTCCCCTTCTATTTGCCAGGAATTGAGAGGGCCGGATGCCATGATCTTTGTTTTCTTGATGTTGAGTTTCAAGCCAACTTTTGCACTCTCCTCCTTCACCCGCATCAACAGGCTCTTTAGTTCCTCTTCACTTTTAGTTCCTCTTCACTGTGGGATGGAAGGCAGGGAAAAAGTTGAGGGTTCTATTACCAACAAATTGGTGAAATAATCTGTAGGTCAAGAGCTAAAAGTTAACATATTGGTATCAGGTAATGTGGTGGGCTTGGGTGATTCATAATAGTTGGGAGATAACAAGATACATAGTGAGCCATACAAATAGCATAGTATTCAGTCACTTAGTAGTTACTGCCAGGCTAGGCCCTGATGAGTTCTCCCTTAGAGGTCAAAAGAGCCCTTGAAAGAAGGGAGAAGCCCCACTGCCTTTGCCTTTTATTGAAAGAAAAAGAGGATTGAAAGCTAGCAATACTATTCTGATTGCCTAGCAACCTCATACAATGGGAACTACAAAGAGCAATGGTTTCTTAAAACTACAGGCACTGCTTCTATTATGAGAGGGGGACTTACCTCCCCAAAAGGTATTTTAAAAAAGATATTTCAGATTTTTCTGCCAATGGCCTATTATGCACGGCCACTGAAACGGTGGCATGGAGAACAAGGAGGAGGAAGAAGCGAAGCAAACCGATTATGCACGGGACGGAACACAATGGCGGCAAAACCCAGAGTATCCGATTATGCACACAGATACTCCGGAGCCGCTTCTGGTTGCACCCTGGTCCCAGGAAGCTCCACTTTCTTCTGCATCTCGCTAATGTGGCTTTTTCGGCGGCATACATTGACTCTGCACCCGGTTGCCGCCTGCAGCGTGCATAATTGGTGATTTTAGCCGCTGCCATTCCACCCCGAATGCAGGCTTTCCACTCCGTGCATAATGGGCCAATATGGGGCAATTTTCAGTATTGTCTGGTCATAGCTCAAGTCTCTGGATTAAAATCTCAACAAATTTGGCCATGTTAATAACTAGATTTATTGTTCATTTTTGAAGGATTCTAAACTACACTGAATTTTAAACACATACCTATAAAACAAATATATAAACAGTAATTTGGAAACAAAACCTTTATATATGTATACTATTAAAATAAAATATAACATAGTTTTTGTTTTTGCTTTACTGTATCTAGATTTGATTTAATCACGTTTCCAGAACAATATCTCATATATGAAATGTATTAAGTTTACCACAAAGTTTGCCCACTCTCTGTTGAGGTTTCTCCTTCTATTTCCCCCCCTCTAATTTCAGACCTATCTATTTCAAATAAACTCAGTTATATTACAATATTAAAATAACGCAACCCTGCATTTTCCCCTTACAAATGAGCCTCTCTCTGCTTATTATTCTGTACCAACTGCCTCAAGAGCTAAAATAACGCAACCTTGCAGAGAGAGGCCTAAAGGTATTATTTATTGAGAATATTTTCACTTTGTTTATTGACAAAAAAAATCACAGGTAAAGAAATTTACAGATCCATCAAGACTTCATTAAAAAAAAGGGGGGGAAAGATTGACAATATGTCCAGCTACATAAACTTGCAAGTCACTAGGAAAACTACAAGGAACTAATATAGACTGTGTTATTGATTTATTTCATTATGTTTGAAAAACTCATCAAACCGACAGAATCCAATATTCCCAGGTCACATTTACTGAGCAATGGTGTTATTTTTTCCATTTTTTTTGCTCTCACAGATTTGATGAAAACCACTTCTCAGAGAATTTGCAATGTTCCAATTGCAAAGCTAATTAAGAAGATTTGCTCTGATGAACCCATTAGCCATTAGCTTTATAGTAATGACCTTCAACAAAACATTTATAATGAAAGGCTTAATTTTGTAAACAACATTTATAAGCGTAAGGCAAAGGAGAGGAAAATTATATAACTGAATTCTTCCACGAAAAGGCGTGTGTGTGATATAGTTTTCATTGATACGGTAAATATGCAAGCTTCATGCCACAAATGATTATAGTGTTTTCAGTGTTTGGTAGGCATAGTAGAAGAGCAAGATTCAAGTCCAGTAGCACCGTAAAGCCCAACAGATTTTCCATAAGAGAAGCACTTGACTGTCATAGCTCTTCTTGAGCTTTGAATCTCAAAAGCTTATACTTTGGGAATTGGGAATTAGGATGTAGGCTGGCCTTTACCACTTTGGGTGACTGGTGACAAATATACTTATTAGCCAGTAAAGTAGACAACTAGCAGAGCAGGGAGAGGATAGGATCTTAAGAGCTGCCTTCCTCTCCCTTTTTAAACAATTACAAGAGTCTTTACATGGAATTCAAAATATTTTCCTGCTAACTGCCATTTTGTGAATTAATTGTATCCTTTATTTTACTGCATGTTCAGGATTTTCTGAAAATCATGTGTCTACCATGCACCTGTTTACCTCTTCCCCTTATAAACGAGACCTCTCAGAAATCCAGAGAGTTCCAAGCCAAAGATATATATAATCTGAAGGAGATTTTTAAAGTCCATTTTTCTTCTACCAGCTGCCCCCAACAGGATCTGGGAAGCCCAAAGCCCAGGCCAGATGGTATTGTCCCTATAATTTAGAAGATATAATCCAGGAACATATTCTTTCATGGGAATGCCTCAGCCTCTATGACCTGTTTGCATAGAAACTGGTTGGCCACTGTTTGAGACAATGCTGGAAAATTGGTAGAGTATTGGTCTAATCCAGCAGAGTTTTTCTTATGTTCTTATTGATATCAGCCAGGAAGCATTTGTTTTATCATGAGTCTTAATATATTCCTCCAATGGCACTACCACATTATTTGGTATTTTCTGATTCAGAAAGAATGTGTGGTGGTGGAAAAGTGCCATCATGTAACAGGTGACAAATGGCAATTTAGTGGGGGTTTCAAGGCAAAAGCCATTCTGCCATGGCTTGCTTCCATATCACAAACCTGGCATTCCTTGGAGATCTCCCATCCAAATACCTGTCAGGGATGACCCTGCTTGGCTTCTAAGGTCTGATAAGATCAGGCAAGGCTGGGATAGCCAGGTCACGTCAGAAAGAATGTAGCTGACTGCAAACTGGATTCATCATTACCTTTATGTAGTTCAATGCAGAGGCTTTATTATTATTTTTAACCAAGAGTAATGCCGGTAATGATTGCCTACTGCTAAATAATATCCAATCAAAAAAGGACTGTGTTATTCCAAAAGGCTTTGAACTTTCTAGTATACTTCCACTTAATACAGGCACAATAAATTCCTTCATTCCAAACCTCAAAGGAACAAAAAATCCCCACCTCTAACAACACTTCAGAAACTGGGGGGGAGTGGAAATGTCAGTGAGAGTGGAGCATCAAGGTTAGATTGCATTTGAGAAAGATACCTCTCAGGCCTTCATTTCACATGGTGAAAAACAAATGCAATTATTTTCCCATTCTCTTTCAGAGGAAAGAGAAAAAAGAGAAGTTTGACTCTGAATTTCATATGACTCGCATGTATTCTACCAACATAATGTTGCCAAGGGGGTAAAAGTTGGAGAAAAGAAGGAAGGAAGGAACCTCCAACAGTGTTGGTTGACTCAGAGCTGCTTCAGTTTTTTGCTTTTTTTTTAAGTCAGTGCCTAAAAATAGAACACATGCAGGGCTCCTATGACTGAGTCAGAAATGTTCCCTTTGAGGACAGATTTGGAAAACACAAGGATTTGGGGGGTGGGACAAGCAATGTGTCTCCTTTTTGCATCCTGATGAATCAGTAAAGCTTTTGTAAACCACTGTGTTCTGCTGGCTTATTACGTTCTGCTGGCTTCTTAAGAATGTCAGGATTGTTGACTGTCTAAGTCATTCCTGCTGGCCTGAGCAAGAAACTGTCAATTTCATGGAACTTCGTATAATATGTCCATAATAGGAAAACATCAGTCACTGCATATAAGAATCACTGATAAGCACTGCCATCCTCAGCAGAATCCTACTTTGATCGATTCTATTGGGCTTGCTTATACAACAGTACTGTTCCAAAAGGTGCTGATTCTGAGCTCTACAAGCTCTTTCCAACTGGTTCCCAAATTCATCTCGGCCCGGCTCTCATTACATTAGATTAGATCTAGTGCCTCACCCTGAACAAGGAGGGATTACGAGAGACTATGGTTGCCATTGTGATTGTTATTTTAATGGGGATTTTATTGGGGTTTTATTGTTTTAGAATCCTATGTGTAAACCATTGTGAGGCTATGGCAAGCAGCGGTATAGAAATTGAACAATAAATAAATAAACAAACAAACAAATAAACATGCCCCTATGATGGATGACAGCTAGAATTTAGCTGAATGCTGCCCACCAGCACAAGAATCCTGTCCCTATAACCTGCCTTGGCCACATAGCCAATAATGGTGGCACTGACTCACCCGATGCCGCTAGTTGATGCGGCTGAAGAAAAAAGGTGTTCAGAACAAGGGCATGCCCTAGATATGCATGCCGAGACATGCAGGGGCAGTACAGCTCAATGTCATAGTGCATAATTGGAAAGTGGGTGACCCATGGGCTATAAAAGGTTTCATGTGCACCTACCCAGCCTCTTTCCCGGATGCTGCAGGAGAAAAGCAACCCCCTCCCTTTTGTGTTAAGATGGTTTTAATTTTAGGTATTGTTGTGCTATGTTATGGGTTTGTGTATTAAAATATTTGTCACAACTAGTGGTTCTCATGGGATGGAGCCTGGTTTGGAGGGAGCCCAGCCAATATCCCAGACTTTCTGGTTTGGGGCCTCTGTAAGAGATGGCAAGCAAGTGTCCACCCGACTGGGAAGATGGGGAGGGGGTCTCACCTTGCCAGGTAGCCTGGGGAGGACTAGAGGAGGTAAGTGCTCTAGTCATTCAGATCTGGTTCCTGTGTTTGAGTTATGCATATATATAGGGAAAAGTAACTGTTTTGTCATTCAGAAAAAAAAACAAAACAAAGAAATGAGACGCATCTCTTTCTAAAATGAGCCAATTAAAGGAATTATTTATTTATTTATTTATTGCCTGCTTTTCTCACTGAGATTCAAAGCAAATCACACAAAGTAAAACAATACAAGGATGGGAGTTTTTGCCATTTGTTGTTCATTGATATATGCTGGACAGACTAATTTTAAATGTGTATCTCATGAGGAACACATTATGGATAAACACATTTGTGAATGGATCAGCTCATGTTATAAATGAATTCACCTTGAAGCCAAAATCTGCTATTTATTTTTCTGAGGGACATCATGTGAAACAGAAGTCTCCAGAACTCTAACAGTGCAAAGCCTGGAGTTGTAATCAGTTTTTCTAGGATTGGAAACAGCTTTAAGTATGCTGTTTTCGTCTCTTCCCTCACTTTGACAGCATGAGAGTGTTTTGCTCCAAGTAAATAAGCTAGAGAAAGAAAGAAAGAAAGAAAGAAAGAAAGAAAGAAAGAAAGAAAGAAAGAAAGAAAGAAAGAAAGAAAGAAAGAAAGAAAAAGAGTGAGACAATCCATTATTAACTTTATAAATAACAGATAAAGGAGCATCACTCAACACTGAAGCAACTGGATGCTAAGAAAAATAATTGGAAAAGAGATCAGTTTGATATCACTATTTAATCAACTCTCACTGTTTGCTCCAGAAACATTAAAGTCTGAAAACCACTAGTTTATTCAATCCAGTTCCAATGAAGCATTAATATAAGGAAAAACTAACTGATGTTTGAAAGTATTTGAGACTGTTTGTTTACATACTTCACATGTTACACTCAACCTTGGTAAAGATCAGCATTTACTGGTAAAGAACCCCATGTTCCAATTCAGAGGGAAATTTAGCCGTAAAAGCAAGAAGAAAAGTTGGATTTTTTAATACCCTGATTTTCCCTACCTGGAGTCTCAAAGCTGTCTGCATGTTGAGAAGCAGGAAATCAAACCTGGTTCTCCAGATTAGAAACCACCACTCTTAACCACTATACCATGCTGAAATAAAAAAGGCTGTTAGGGGCATCCAAGATCCTTTTGGTTTACTCTGCATGCTTTCTTGATGAGCCTTCAAGAAAGGGAAGGAAAAGGAGTTTTTTGTTACAGTAGAGACAAAATAATTGTTACAGTAGAGACAAAATAATATTTATGAGGACTGCCAAATATCGAATCTTCAGAAACATAATGACATAATCCTGCATCCTATGAAGGGCAGGGCAGGGCAGGGCAACATGTTCATCTGCTTATAGGGTTATTTATTTATTATGTATTGTATGGCATGTGTATAGTTTCGCCAAGAGATCCAACAACTATAGGATTGTCTGGCAGCCAGGCAAAAGTTGTTCAGAGGTGGTTTGCCATTGCCTGCCTCTGTGTCATGATGACCCTGACTTTCCTTGGAGGTCTCCCATCCAAATACTAACCAATACTGATCCTAGTTAGCTTCTATGACCTGATGGGATTGGGTATGTCTGGGTTTCATAAAGTCTTGATGGCACTGGATGGGTGGAAGTTAATTGATTTTTATCCAATTTTTTAAAACATTTTAATACTTTATCAAGTGATATGACCATATGTGGTCATGTTGACCCCCCCAAATGGCCAATGATGGGCCTGGAGGGGGGTAGGAAGGGAAGGAGCCCCGGGTGGGTGAGTACACAGCTATGCTTCCAATCATCTTCTGCACTATTGCACCACTTTGGGGCCGGGGGCTGAAGTCTAAAGACTGTTTCAGGGAATTATCAATGGTAAAAAAGTTGAGAAAGGCTGGTCTGCACTAAGCCAGGTCAGGGTGCTTATGGTGGTATTCTGTTGTGAATCCATATAGTCAAGAAAGAACAGATCAGAGATCACAATGAGTATTAAAACAGCAACTGGAAGAAAATGTTTTTCAGTCCTCTGTTCACTGTCTGCAATAATTCTCCCTTCTTCCCTTTGTGATTTTCAGCTGAGATGCTCAGAATGATGCAGTGAAGAGACAGCACAGAATAGCAGATTGTGTTTATTTTCAATCAGAGGATGTTTGATGGCAGCAATTGCTACAATTTCAGCACATCTTTATATGAGGCATCGTATAAATTGGTATTCTTCACTACCTCAGAAGTTAAAGCAAATTATAGTATTCATCTGTTTTCCTGGGTCACAAGAGGCTAAAATATTGATGTGAAGGCTAAAGGTAAAATCACGGAAAAGATAAATATAGTGGTCAATCCTGGGACAGAAAATGCAGTTAACTGCTATCACTTCAGCTAAGGCACAAATCTATAATATGTAGTGGAAAGCTTTGAAGAGTCCAAGTAGTCTTTCTATGAATTCTAAAATTATTCTCACATGTGCCTCATTTTAGGAAGCACAGGAACTTCAAAAATATTTGCATGAGCTGCTGTTATACTACTAAGTCTCCTCAGCAACCAGAGTATTATTTGTGTGAACATGTCAGATCAGTACCAGAAGATATAGTGTCTTCATTGTAACAGAGAAATAGATATACTTGACATGGGTAAGTCTATGGAGAAAGCCAGGTGTATTATTCTAACTCTTGTGTTTTTGTTTTTGTAAGAGTTACAAAAAAAGAACTGAATAGCTACTGGTCAACTTGTCTGTTTTCATCATTAGCAGATTATGCTTCTGAAAGTAATTGGCTGGACCAGGCATTGGCTGGACCAGGTGAACTTGACCAGGACAGGAGCAAGCCAGAATTTTTGAAAGCCAGCTTAGTGTAGTAGTTAAGAGCAGTGGCCTCTAATCTGGAGAACGGGGTTTGATTCCCTGTTCCTCCACATACAGTCAGCTGGGTTATCTTGGGCCAGTCATAGTTTTCTCAGAGCTTCCTTTGTGGAAGGAAAGGTGATTGTAAGCTGATTTGGGTAGTAAAAGGTAGGGTTAAAAAAACAAAACAAAACAGTTATTCTGACCATCAAGTTATTTTTCTTCATCTGAAAGCTGCTGCCCAGGTCCTTACAGGAACTAGGGGAAGACAGCACATTCAACCAATGCTTGGCCAATTCCACAGGCCCCAGATTGAAGACCTAATCAGGTTCAAGGTGCTGGTACCTACCTTTAAGGTCCTAAACAGTCTGGGACCTGAGAAAGCTGTGTTTGAGTACTCAAAAATCTGCTCAAGATCCCCAGCTCCAGAGAAGTCAAACTAACCTCAATCAGAGCCAGGGTGTTCTCTGCCTCGGTGCTGGTCTGGTAGAATGCTATTCTGGATGAGATCAAGGCCCTGAAGGACTTTAAACATTTCTACAGGGTATGCAGGTCAGAGCTGTTCCACCAGGCTGTGGTTGAGGCCCCATCAATAATTGGCTTCCCTACTCAGATAACAGCAATCCTACACCACACAGCCAACAACATCATACACCTCCCTCCCATTAGAGAGAATGCAGTGAGTTCTTGGCTTTTAATGCAGTCTGGATTTTAGTATTTAAATGGTATTGACTGTATTGTATTCCCTCAGGAAAGACTAGCATACAAATCAGAAAAAAAATTAATAAAATACAACAAATAAGTCAGCTGCCAGAGGCTCAGGGCTCTTGGTTCTGACAGAAGGGCCCAAAGAACAATGGGTCAACAGGCAAGGCAACAGGATGAGGCCCCAGAAATTATATGCTGCTGAGGAAGTGTTCTTTGTTGTAATGCAGCAAAAAATACAGCACACACACACACACCACCAGCAACATGTAATTTTAGAGCCTTTGAAAGGTAATTTCTAGATTTCATCTTCACGGCACAAGAATAAATAGTCCAGCTGTACATGCCACAGTGCCACTGAAATCTGCTCCTGCTGAGGGCTGACTGGCTGCTAGATCAACTGCCAATGATGAGAACACTACAGCAACAGATAATAATAGGGAGCAGCAGGCAGCAAGCCCTGTCCCTGTGCATAACACATACACACGTGAACACACACCTGGCAGCTGCCTTATACTGAATCAGACGACTGGGCCATCCAGGTCAGTATTGTCTATGAATGGCAGCAGCTCTCCAGGGTGTCAGGTAGACGTCTTTCACATCATTTAGTGTCTGGTCTTTTAAATTGGAGATGCTGCCCTTAATTGGTATCCTGCCCTTGGTTACATCACCCTGGGGAGCAGACAGCAGTAATGCACAGCTTGGTGGGGACTGGAGAGTGAGGTGTGTGGGAAAGGGGGTCAGTTGTATGTTTTATGATTGTTGGTTTCTGTATTTATTACCTGTTGTGAGCCATCATGAGCTAGCGGGCTAGGAGTGGCAGGATAATAAATAGGCAGGCAGGCAGACAGACAGATAGAATGCTGAGATTGAATCCTGGGACCTTTTGCATCCATGCTTCGCCACTGAGCCTCAGCCCCTTCTCACAGACATGACAACGATTTGGCAATTACTGTAAATGAAATTGCTGTTAAAATAATCTCCATATCTATTTCTTTTCACAGATTGTATAAAAACTGCCTGGAAGAAATGAAGCCCACTGCATTCTAGGGCTCCATCAAATCCAACTTCAAAAAGAAAATTCACATACTCACTATATGACCCATTCAGTTTGGAAGTCCATCCGTGGCCTTTGCTACATAAAATGGGAAGATTCTAACTTGCTGTTTGGGGGGAAAGTATGTGCTCCAGATTGGTTGAGCAAGTACACTGTATCGGCTCTAGGCGCACAGCATCTGCTTTACAGAAGGCAAACTGACCTAAGAGAGCAGGATGGATAGCAGGTCTCTGTATATTTTGGTTCGGATTGTTCAACAATTCCACAGCAAGGGCTTTTCATCCTAGTCTTCAAAAAGTTCTACGTAGGTTGAATAATGAGGCTAGCTACCCAGCTAAGGAAACTTCAAAACATTTTTTAAAGCTTCCTTTGAAGGTGAAGACATAATCCAAAATGTGTCTGAGTATTCTCTGATAAACTTGTCATGTTTTTTTCCCCCTTTCAATCTCAACAAATATTTAAAAAAAGGGGGGGGGATACACAACTTTCTCCTTTTTATTTGCAAAAGCAACACCATAGGATCCAAAGTGTTTTTAAATGTACTGGTTGCATATTTGAAGGGAAACAGTAATCATAAACTTTTGCATTTAACACATGCAAAAATAAAGAGTTTTGCCTGAGGAAAATGAGGGGATGCCAATTTCTAGCCCTGGAGACCCAACAAGAAAGAAATTAATACAGGGTCTTTGCGGCTGCAGAGCGTAGCCTTGCTGCTGTAAAGGAACAGATATTTACCAGCCTCATCCCCTAAACCAGGCTTTCTCAACCAGGGTTTTGTGAAACCATGGGGTTTCTTGGAGTGGGAGTTAATTAATTTTTACATATTTTAAAAATTTGTTAAACATTTATCAGATGATATGACCATTTATGGTCATGTCAACCCACCCATCCCTCCCGAAATGGCCAATGATGAGCAAGGAGAGGGCAGGAAGGGGACATGTATACAGCTATGCTTCCCAATCATATTATGCTTGATTGCTTCACTCCTGGAGTTTCTTGAAGCCTGAAGAATGTTTCAGACATTTCTCAAAAGTAAAAGTGTTGAGAAAGGCTGCCCTAGACTAAACAACAAAGATGAGGAAGTTCTGTCTTACTTTAGAAGGTAGAGAACTGAAGACCAGAGCATCAACAGACCACAAAGGAGCTAAATTCAGACCCTGAGAGCACTTTGGCACACATATGAAGTTCATGGAAGAGAAATTACTTCAGGTTCAGCTTCTTCCCTCACGGCAGATATGAAATGCAAAAATTAGTACCAGTAGATGACACTCTAAAAAAAATATTCGCAATGTCAAAGCATCAGTGAATGGATTCAGGAGGGAAAGGAAAAGGTAAATTTCACAAACCAATGGGGAAGAACATGTTTATTCAATTCCATCCTTCATTATTTTGAAATTTCACTTTGGGCTGCATTCAACTGCTTTAGAATTCTAATTTAAATGGAAAGTGTTCTAAAATTAATTCTGAAAGTGGACCAGATACAATTACTATGACTTTAGTTCCTTTCCTTCCTTTCTCCCTATATTTCACTGATTTTACATTTGACACTGTTAAAATGGCACAAAAAAAGGCTATATAACATGGACACTTATGTATTAAGATACTTTTTGGGTACTGCTTTATTAATATGGAGTTGCATATATATGTTACCTCTAATGGCATGGAGTTGCAGTCATGCGTGCCACTCAAAAAATTTCTGATGTACCAAGATATGACTAAAAATATATATGTATTATAACACATCTATAAAGTGTCTCAGATTATACCTAGGTGGTGATGGACTTGGGCAGGATTAAGACAAGCTCCAGTAGTACTTGACTCCAATTAGAGTCATGATGGGGTGCAAGTCCAGGAAGCAAGGATAGCCATAAGTCAAGCTGCCAACAACTGAAGCATGACAAGCCCCAGCAGCATTGCCTGCAAGAACTTGCCTTGGACTCGAGTGGTGGAGACACAGATCAGATCAAAAATGGGCACAAGCCATTCCTGTTGCTTCCACATTTGTGGTTCCACCCAGGTAATTATATGGGTTACTTGGGTAGGTAGTTATCTGACCCTAGCTGAGGCTCCTTGCTTATGTCAGCATTAACTATAAGATGAGTTAACTTTAACATGATAAGAAGCTAGAACAAAGGCTTGTCTTGAATGATTCTGACCTTACTCTGGCAGTCTGAGAAAGAATGGCAATGGCCTTTCCTAGGAAAGATCTGGGTCCTGTGGGACTTATATCAATTCCGCAGGGCCTATATGATGGAGCTATTCCACCAGTAGAGGCTGGCCTCACCATTGGAGAAGGAGGAGAGTTGGAAGATCTGCTGCCCTACCAAAAAGCCCCTATCTGGGAATTTTAATTGGGGGCATTCATAATATTGTAAAGGTTATAATTTTTAACATGTATGTTGTTTTTAATGTTGGGATGGATAGGATAAAAGTGAAAAAAATATTATAATGTATCTTATGCCAATGAGGACACTCAAGAAGTACTGGAAGGAAACTGCTTCTAGGTCTTATCATACCACTCTACTTTCCTCCTTCTGGGGATGCAATCCATTAGATAGGAGGCAGGAGACCTTTTATCTGAGAATTTCATCAACTCAAAATTATGTTTCATATGTGCAGAATGAAGTGGAAATCCCTGGATCCTTGAATCTACTTTAAAAGTGCCATACTCCTTCTATTGCCTGGAAATGAAAGGACAGTGAGAAAAATCAGCACATGTTCCTGCTGAGGAGGCTGCAAAGAAAGACTTCTTAAAAATAGATGACGTTTATAAAATCTATCTTTGACCCATGGTCAAAAATATCTCTACCATTCCAATTAGTGTAATTTACTGCATACTGCACAATCATAACTGATGAGTAAGGTCAAGTCCAGCTCTTTAATAGCCACAGATGCCCCTGAAATCTATAAAAAATAAAACTGATAAGGAACGATAAGAGTCAAGAATATCAGTTTCTAGATGCTAAACCTCCCTGAAGACTAGAAAGGAGATAGAACACAATGTTGTTACCAAAACAGCTAAAAATGTGTGTTTTTTCCCTCTCAAATATAATACAACTTGATTTTGATGATGTTAATCATCCCAGGGTGTTGACATCACCCTGCCAACATCACCCTGTCTAGCCTTGACTAGACGCACTGCCAACGAAAGTGCGTCTAGTCAAGGTTATGGTCTTCCTAGTTGCAATGTATGGCTGTGAAAGCTGGACCATATGGAAGGCCGAGTGTCAAAGAATTGACACTTCTGAACTCTGGTGCTGGAGAAGACTCTTGCAAGTCCCTTGGACTGCAAGGTGAACAAACCGGTCAGTCCTAGAGGAGATCAGCCCTGCCTGCTCCTTAGAAGGCCAGATCCTGAAGATGAAACTCAAATACTTTGGCCACCTCATGAGAAGGAAGGATTCCCTGGAGAAGAGCCTAATGCTGGGAGCGATTGAGGGCAAAAGAAGAAGGGGACGACAGAGAATGAGGTGGCTGGATGGAGTCACTGAAGCGGTGCAAACTTAAATGGATCCAGGGAATGGTAGAGGACAGGAAGGCCTGGAGGATCATTGTCCATGGTGTCTCAATGGGTCGGACATGACTTCGCACCTAACAACAACAAATCATCCCAGCAAGTTTCCGAAGAGTCTTTGGTATTTTGCAGTCAGTGGAGGGTTGGGGTAGAAGAGCTGCAAAGCTCCTCATTTGCAGTAGCCCCGAGAAACCCCTAGCAGAGAACAATTGGCCTTCGACACACTGAGGGACTGCCCACTATGACTTGGTGCACTCGATAATTTCTTTTTGAAATAAAATCAGGGTCCCTGAAGCACACAGGGAGACTAAAAACTAACAATCCACAGGGCCCAATGATGGAGCAACCATTACCATTGTAAAGAAGGACCCCGCTCTTCGTGGTAGAGACCCACCTCACGTCCAAAAGTGAAGGCTCACAGAGTCTCTGCATATGATTTGGTGTAGGGATGCGCAAGGTGGTGAAATCAGGACAATTGGACTCCTTAAAAAAACAGGGATTCCTGAAAAATCTCATATCCTAGTACTGGTTACAGACTGAAGCCACACTCTTCTCACATCCACCACACCTGATCCCCAGGCTATCTTCTGCAGTAGAAGCCTGACAAATAGCTGAGAAGCAGGAGCAATCTGCTCCAATCTCTCTGCTGTTTTTCAGATATACCAGCTGATTCCTGAATATATCTAGGATTTTTGGAGATTTTTTTGTCGTTGTTGCCCCCAACCCAGATACCTTTATCAAGAAACAATTTTTCCAGTACATGTTTGGCTCAGGTAGATCCAAATGCACACCTCTAATTTTGAAGGCTAAGAGGAAGCAATCCTTTGAATATTGTGAACCTAAATCTGTTGACTTTGCCAACCATTACATATAGATAGAGGGGAGTTAGTTGTTATTAAGTGCTAATTGAAGTTTCTGAAAATATGCATGTGATTTATGAAATGAAATATCCCGAATTCATGTATGAAAACACTGTACAATTTATCCCACCAGAGGATGTTTTGTACTCAACTCACTCACACATAGAATCACATAGAATAACAATCTTTAAGGAGATTTTACCTTTCCCTTGAGTGATGATTAATATTGATTTGAATAATGATATGTTTATTAACTTTCTTAACACTTTAAATAAAAAAAGGATAAGGTGCTCTTAGGTGTTTCAAGTTGAAGTCAGCTTGCCAAAACCACAGGAAAGGAAAAACATTCGCCATCTACTTAACAGCTTTCAATAACAGTTGTATATCATTATTTTAAGAGTACTGTGTGGGAAAAGATTAGAGAAATCTCAAGCAGTGTAAATTATCTTTATTTGACTGAACAGAGCATGTTGAAGTAGCTCTCTGTTGTCCAATTATGTGGCCATGGATAATTACAATAAAAAAAGAGAAAGCAGCGCATATGGTATAGTGAACAGAATATCAGAATAGGATCTGGAAGACCCCCGTTCAAATCTCCATTCTACCATGGTGACCTTGGGCTACTCATGCCTATGAGGATAAAACAGAGGAGGGGAACAATGCAAACCACTTTGAGTCTCCATTGAGGAGAAAGCCAGGATACAAATAAAGAAGAAGAGCTATTTTGGTACCCTGCTTTTTACTACCTGAAGAAGTGGCATACAATTGCCTATTCTTCCTCTCCCTACAACAGACACACTGTGAGGAAGGTGGGACTGAGAGAGCTCTGAGAGAACTGGGAGTGACCCAGTGTCACCCAGCTGGCTGCATGTGGAAGAGGGGGCATTGAACTCGGTGCTCTGGATTAGAGGCCTGTCGCATTGTAACCCCCAAGTAGGGGCCGACCTCAGACACCCCACTGGATAACTCTGCTTCTTTAGTGAGGCAGACACAGTTACAAAGCAAGGAGTCTAACTAAACCATTCTCCCTGCCACCACCCTTGAACTAGGAGAGGAAAGGAGAACGAGTGCCATGATGAATTAATGTTAACAAATGCATGTGCTTACACTTGGATACAGTTAGGATGAGTACTTAAGACGTTAAACCATTTGAAAAACTTTTAAATATCATCATCTATTTCAGGGTCTGAATAATGTTGTGCTTGATAGTAAAATACTCATAAACCATAACTCTCAGATTAAGAGACAACACGGGGGGGGGACTGAAGACGAGCACTGAAAAAAAGGAAAAACTCTATACTTGTCCACAAGCGTTGTTCAGTCAAGCAGTACATAGCTGTGAAATAACTACTGAGCTGTGAAATTGACATTTGAACCAATAAACTGGACTTTTTCCATCTTGAATGTCTTTTAAAGCTTTATCAGTTATGACATCCTGAAGTGACAGTGCTCACTAATGAGTGAATTAGGTTTCTATTGGAATGAACAGTTACTGTGAAAAACAGTGCATTTCTTTTAATTGACAAGTAGCTGACACTTGCCACACTGGCGTTTGCTCAGTTTCTAGGAATGTATTTGATGTAATTTCATTCTGTCAAGGACTCAGAGGAAAAAGAAGTGCTGTCCATGTTACATTACTTATTTGAATGGCTTAGTAGACCTTGCATGAATGCAAATGGGCATAATTGTGGAAATATTGTGGAGAAGCCTAATTGTGGAAACCATTTAAGCACCACAGCTCAACAATTTCTTATTTCCACATCAAAATATATATATTTAAGTCCAGTAACACCTTATAGACTAACAAGCTTTCCAAGGTATAAGCTTTTGTGAGTCAAATCTTCTACTGGAGACCAACTCCACTACCCACCTGAAACCATCTATATTATCCACCAATCACTCTATGGGCGCACCTGGGTTCAGGGATATGCCGACTGATGGTGAAGTACTGATGAAGCAGTAACTAAGAGTTGATATCAAAAGGCCTTTAAAAAAAAAGATTGACGTCAACACAGCTCCAAAGTCATGGAGACTCCTACAGACCAGAAAGATTTCTTTGCCAATAAAGGATCAGTTTCTGTAATCTAACTTTTACCATCCAGGACAGACACATATAGATACCATGGAGATACATGGAGAGAGCCAGAATAGTATAGCGGTTAAGAGTGGTGGCCTCTAATCTGGAGAACCACTTCCACTCCACATGCAGTCAGCTGGATGACCTTGGGCCAGTCACAGGTCTCTCAGAGCTCTCTCAGACCCACCTACTTCACAGATGTCTGTTGGGGAAAAGGAAGAGATGGTAAGCTGTTTTGAAGCTCCTTTGGGTAGTGAAAAGTGGGATATGAAAATCAACTCTTCCACTAACAGCTTGCATTTCAGCTGACATTACTTGAGATGACTTCAGATAAAACAAAGTAGAGTTGATGTTATTTCAGATCTTGAATAGCAAATTGGTGTGAGAATCATTTTATTAAAAAAGCAGTCAATGTTGTTCAGAGAAGCTCAGCTACTGGAGCTCCATTGCAAAGGGGTCATGATAAGTGTTTACATTTTGACACAGAAAGTGTTGTGTCCTTAACCCCACTCCAGCACTTCCCTCTGTAGTCTGCCAGTACTCCCCCCCTCAATTAGACATCTGAAAACCACTGCATGTCTGTTTGGGGGCTAGAATCTGAAGTGGGGGCGGAAGAAGGGCAGTGGGAAGAAACAGCTAAGAATGTACTCACCTGCCATCCTTGCTGCTTTCAAACACAAACTGGTTGCTAGAGCTCATAGGCTTCAGTAAAGTAGTTTCTAAAATGTACTGCAAAAGCATTACACAGAGGTAGTCAACCTGTGGTCCTCCAGATGTCCATGGACTATACTTCCCATGAGCCCCTGCCAGCAAATTCTGGCAGGGGCTCATGGGAATTGTAGTCCATGGACATCTGGAGGACCACAGGTTGACTACCCTTGCATTACAGGACTCAGCCACTGAATACAAGCAGCTCAGGTTCACTACGACATATTCCAACACCCACTTTACACTGCTACAACGAATAATGCTTAATGGTGACAACGGTAGCTGAGAAGAAAAGTTTCTTTCACTGCCGAGCCTGACATGTAGTGCAACAGTTTGAAAGCAATTCCCAAGCAAAGATACGGATGCTACACTGGCTGCCCAATCCATCTTCGGTGTCCTCATCAGGGTTGTTCCCATTTATATCACTGCCACTGGCAACATGTGTACTAGGATTGCCCCAAACAGATTTCCCTTCTGCTTTTTTGCTCATTGCAATTGTGTCATAAGCTGTGCACATGTGTGCTGAGGAACCTCAAGTTCACTTTTGATACCACCAGTAGAAATTGACATTTCCTACCTCCTAAGGGTTAATGCAGCTGTCATTCAACATTATTCGACCTTTTCCTTCCTCAGCTGTTGAGCCTGGCATTTAAAATCTCTTTTCTGAATACAGATGTGAATAACAGAACATCATATTTGAAATGTAGCTCTAAATCATCCCTCAAATAAAAAAATAGAATAAAAATAGTTTCATAACAATGAAACAGCGATATTCCATATACCGTTCATTCGTAAATAGATTTTCCATCTTGTTAGATCAGAAACCCACAGTCTTAAGATCTGACTGGCAATGAGACTATCAGTATGTATTACAGCATAAAAAGGATGTGTACTTTGCTCACATTCTGGAATGATTGTAGAATTCTGGACTTACTTGCAGGCTGTGGGATCCTGATCCATTCTGGAAATTATTTTCATCTATCTTCGTAACTGTTCAGTGTCCTATTACAGACAGATGACGAACATTCTGTAGCATGACAGTTATTGATGCAATGGCTACCATCTTGGTTTTAGTTTTAGCTTGTTTATTAGATACACTTACTGGCAGTACAAGTGTATCTAATTATAATGATTATAATGAACTAGCAAGAAAGCCCATTGCAACCAGGAATGCAATGGGCGCTAGGACCCAGGGGACACCAGGAGGTGCTTTTTTTTCCTGCTGCGTGGAGCTGTGAAAGGCTCCTACAGGGTTTTTTTTTTCTGCTGCTTGGAGCTGGGAAAGGCTCCTACAGGGTTTTGTTTTCTGCTGCTTGGATCTGCGAAAGGCTCCTACAGGGTTTTTTTTTCTGCTGCTTGGAGCTGTGAAAGGCTCCTGCAGGGTTTTTTTTTTCTGCTAGCTCTCGTGGGCGTGCCGGCTTGGAGCTCCTACAGGGGTTTTTTTTCCTGCTGCTTGGAGCTGGGAAAGGCTCCTTCAGGGTTTTTTTTCCTGCTGCTTGGAGCTGGGAAAGGCTCCTACAGGGTTTTTTTTTCTGCTGCTTGGATCTGCGAAAGGCTCCTACAGGGTTTTTTTTTCTGCTGCTTGGAGCTGTGAAAGGCTCCTGCAGGGTTTTTTTTTTCTGCTAGCTCTCGTGGGCGTGCCGGCTTGGAGCTCCTACAGGGGTTTTTTTTCCTGCTGCTTGGAGCTGGGAAAGGCTCCTTCAGGGTTTTGTTTTCTGCTGCTTGGATCTGCGAAAGGCTCCTACAGGGTTTTTTTTTTTCTGCTGCTTGGATCTGCGAAAGGCTCCTACAGGGTTTTTTTTTCTGCTGCTTGGAGCTGTGAAAGGCTCCTGCAGGGTTTTTTTTTTCTGCTAGCTCTCGTGGGCGTGCCGGCTTGGAGCTCCTACAGGGTTTTTTTTTTCTGCTGCTTGGAGCTGCGAAAGGCTCCTACAGGGTTTTTTTTTTTCTGCTGCCTCTCGTGGGCGTGCCGGCTTGGAGCTCCTACAGGGGTTTTTTTTTCTGCTGCTTGGAGCTGCGAAAGGCTCCTACAGGGTTAATTTTTTTCTGCTGCCTCTCGTCGGCGCGGCGGCTTGGAGCTCCTACAGGGGTTTTTTTCTCTGCTGCCTCTCGTCGCGCTAGCGGCGAAAGGCTCCTCCAGGGGTGTTTCTTTTTTTTCTGCAGCTTCTCGGCGGCTGGAGTCTTGTGTTGTGTTTGCGGCGGGGGCTTCCTTGGGGCCGGCCTGACGCGGTGAGAGACGCTTCGCGCCTCTCACCACGTCAGGCCGGGAGCAACTGCGAGCCGCGCTGAGCGCGGCTCGCAGTTGCTGGGGCTGGGAATCGGAGGGACCAATCGGCAGGCGCTTCGCGCCTGCCGTTTGGTCCCTCCGGTTGTCTGTCATGAGGAAGGGTCCAATCCGGACCCTTCCTCATCACGGACACATCCCGCCCCAGAACCCCTTACTGTTTTATTTAGTCCGTGGCGCCCGCGGCGCCACGGGCGGTGTACAGATTATAATGAGCCAAACCCCAAAGTTCAACAGCCTCTGCCAAAAAAGACTCCTCTGTCTAAAATGGAAAATAATTATACTGTGGATTTCAGCCAATTTCTGTGTTTATTCATGTGGAGAATTTTCACCTTCCTATACTGCTATACATTTTATTTACATCATCTTGTAGTCTTGCAATGAGAATAATATAATACTACAATACAGGCATCGAGCTTTCTATTATTTTTTTTATTATTATTATTTAATTTTTAGACCGCCCTTCTCCCAATAGGTCTCAGGGCGGTTTACAACATAAATAGTTAAAACACAATAAAATCCCCATAAAAACCCCAATTAAAAGTTACATATAACATATCACATAACATATAGCGGCGGTGGTCACAATTCTGATCTTAGTTCAGCCTGGTGGAGAGAATAATGTTCAGAAGAGGGTGGCACCAATACAATACATCTAACCATGATCTCGGTGTTAGAGATCTCAATATTGGAGGGGATCCTCTGATGGATTAGTGGGAGAGCTGCCCTGGCCTCAACCATATGCCTGGCGGAAGAGCTCCGTCTTACAGGCCCTGCGGAAAGCTGGTAGATCCTGCAGGGCCCTTAGCTCTTCTGGGAGCTCGTTCCACCAGGTTGGGGCCAAGACTGAAAAGGCCCTGGCCCGGGTCGAGGCCAGGCGCACATCCCGTGGGCCCGGGACAACCAGTAAATTCATACCCGCAGAGCGGAGTGCCCTGCGGGGGGCATAAGCAACCAAGCAGTCCCGCAGGGACAACTACAACTACAAACTGATTTGCCCACTTGAATTTCATTCATATCAAAATACTGCATAATGCCTTATATTCAGCAAAAACCTCGATTCTTTTACGTCCCAGTTATGAGTTTCAGACTTTGGTGCCAGGCTTTCTGGGCTTTTGACAGGCTTTCTTTCACACCTAACCCTTCCTCAAGCAATTCAAAGTCCAGGACCAGCCAGTTTAACTGGTTGTTGTTGGCAGCTACTGGTGCAGACTGGTTCTGGGGACCTACCATGGCAGTTAAACTGGTAGGATGATGGGTAGAGTATCTCTCACTGTTCAACTTTTCCCTTTGAACTTTCCCTAACTGCCATGGATATTAGTTGGACAGGGTATAAGGTACTAAGTTTGCCCTGGAAAATGTAGTACTCAGGCATGTAACATACTAACACTAATCAACCTGCCAATGCTAGCCTGCAACATGGTCACCACCTAGAGCTCCCCACACTGCCTTGGAAAATGCCGGGTAGTTCCTGAGAGTGGTGTAGTTTGGACAGGGTCTTTAAGGTGACATTGGGGTGGCCCTAGCCTCTCTGGTCTTGACAACAGATACTATGGGAAAGTCATAGAATATGTGACCATTTTTTTCTTCTCTGTTCTTTGGGACAGGAAATGGAGGCTGGGGGCACATAACTTCTCATGCTGTATGTAAATGGGAACCAGCAGTCAAGTAAGTGAAGGGAGGGAGTGGGAGGAGGAACTTTCCATCAGCTTGGATATATTATCTGAGTTGAAATAGAACTGAGGACTACAATGTTTACCTTCATTTTGAATACGTAAACTGCCTTTTATTACAAGTCTACATAATATAAATTTCAGCATCTCTAGTGAGAGAAACATTAAAAACCATGCTGTGATTTTGTAGTTCATATATGATTCTCAGATATATAAATGCAGAATGATCTGCCACTCTGCTAACAAAAACACTGCACCAGTCGTTATCCTCTGCACAACCCTGAACAACCCTCTGAACAGCACCCTGCCCTCACCTGTGGAGGAGATGGCTGTATGTGGAGGAATGGGAATCAAACCTAATGGGTGATAGACACTCTCTAAAGGAATGTGTGTGTGTGTGTGTGTAGTTAAACTCTAGGTTAGTGCTAAAGATATCATTTGGAGAGCTAGATATCACTGCATTACACAGGCGGACCAAGGAAAGCAGACTGATTTTTCATATTTGACAATGACAATGATAAAGAAATACATTAGATGATCCAGTAAGTGTCAGAATCTCTGGAAATTTCTTCCAAGTTTCCACGGAAGCCAATGAAATGACCAAACTATCTTTTAAAGCATTTTCCTAGATTCCTAATACTACCCAAAGACATCATGGCTTACAATCTATTCCTAGTACAAAGAAGAGGATATGCTGGATATGCATCTTGACAGTTCCCAAACAACCTTTAAATAATGGCTGCACACATATTTAAAGAAGACCTGCTACTTTGCAATCCTACAAGAAGTTTCAAATTAACACCAAGCTGACACCCAATATTATTCCTGAAACAATTGTTTCTGCCTGAATTTCAAAGGATAAACATTGGCATTATTGATACAGATATAAAAAGAGAAATGGACATCTAAACCATCATGCAAAAGAATCTGCAATAAAACATGTATCATTAGGTATGTCAACATTTGCAGAATCTCAGTGCCTCAGTCTTTGCTAGAAAGCAATCTTGATCCTATTAAGATAGCCTTAATAAATAATACCCTTCCAGCCTATTCAGCTGTTCCTTAATAGTAATCACCTGAGTCCCTGTGCAACATCCAATGCCCTTGCTGAGAACATTCCCATGGGCCTTTGCTATTTCCTGTTGTTGGGAACCTTCTGGGTCTCTCTAGTGGTCATCATCAATGTTTACTAGGTTCCGCAGCTAAACACCACCCCTGGGCTTTCAGCTGCTCTGACAATATCATTCAAGTTCTCCAGCTGCTTCTCATTAACATGCTTCTGAATTCCCGTCATATTCAAACTATAGACTTGGCATTGCTTTGAAGAGTTTTAGGAATTGCTAGTAAAAAATACACCTGGGCTTGATCCAGAAAGTGGAATTATTTGGTTCTTTATTTGATCTATGTCTGCCCGAACAGTGTAATGTTATGTAAAGACCTATAAGAAAACAGAATTGTAATCTGTGACATGTTGGCTTTTTGGACACCTCTGTCCTTATGGGTTTATTAACTACATCTGACGGTCTGCTGAAGGTGCTATTGCAAAGGATGACTCATTGGAATGTTGCTAATGTTGGATTCCACGTGGTATTTTTCAGGTGTCAGGCATGCCAGTGTCGCAGCCCTGGAGCTTGCAGGTAACATACTGACATTACCAGAACATTCCAGTCAGCAAGCCAACTGTTAATGGGATCCGCATTGATGACAAAGATTACCCAATGAGAAATGACTTCCTAGATTTCAGGTTTAAACCTCATACTGGATAAACACGCTAAATGCCCAAACTCCACATTACCAGTTTGATGTTTTGGCTTCCCATACTTTTCTAAACACAGTCAGAGCTTCTGCTTTTATTAAGCACTACATAGCCCTGATCTTAAGGGACTGATTTTGTGAAGGGAGACAAGGGCCCATTTGAAGGATCACTTTGCTCCATACAAACCTATGAAAATGAGAATATAAATTAGTTGAGTGCCTGTGCAGATAGGATTTGAGATAAGCACTTCCATGCTGGTAATTTCCGAACAACCCTGTTAAGTTCCAGCAGACACACCGACTCACAGCTAACCAGAACACTTCAATGCGGTAGGTAAACAGGGTCAACAAAGGATGGGAAATGACAGTTTGATTCAAGGCATTATCCAATTCAGCTAGGCTTTTTGTAGTTGTAGTAACAGGCCCATGTGGGGTCCTTCCCAGGGCTCTCTCAGCATTGCCAGCTTTAATCATGGCCTCTGTGCTTGGCAACAGTACAGTAGAAGAACTTCTTTGTTCCAACTTTCATAATCCCCACTAATGCAACCTCAGCTTTCACAGGCCTGCTCCTGGGCTGCAAATCTCTCTCGGACCTGCTCTGAATTTCCCCTTCTTCCCTCTTTCTAACACTTTCCTCTCTTCAGAAAAGAACCAGCTGTTTCTTAGGTCAGAGTTAAGAGATATTTGGAAATGTTGCTTCTCTCCAAACCACTTAGTTCAACTCAAGTCACATTTATTTATATGGGCACAGACTAGAATGCAGAAATCAAGCATGAGATTCAGCCCTGGCCCCCACTTGGTGGAATGTGTTACCCAAATTGCTTTCACATGTATCCTGGAACACAGCTTTTCGAGCTATTGGGGGGGGGGGGGATCAGCCAAATTACTGCAAGAGGGGGGTAACCAGCAAATGGATCTCACCTATGTATACGAGGGTAATTCCACCTGTGGGAACTTAAGGCAGACACTGATGTAAATGGCAAAACAATAAAATAAGCTTTATTGAAAGAAAATAAACAAAGGCAAAAAACTAAACTAACACACCTACAGACAGTCATATAGAGAAGGGGGAAGAAAGGTGGAAGGTTTGGTATAATTACCTGTCCAAGGAATGGAAGGTCAGAGGAAGCAGCACAAACCAGCGTGGGAAGTCTCTAAAGGTCCCAGGTTGGAAGACATTCAGAGTGGCTGTGTAAAGCCACAGTTTTTATGGGATTTTGGGAAGGGGGCTATGTGACAAGATTCAGGTGAGCACATAATTGAAATTTTTATAGATCAGGATGTTGAACAATGCCCTGGCCAGATAAGGAGATGGCCAATGATGGGCTTAAACAAAGGTTTTAATGTCTCTGAGGAAGAGAGCCATCATGTCTCCATAGGGCTAGCTGACAGGATGTGGGGAGGAGATTTCCCCTTGCAGAGGAGCCAAGTGTGAATATGTTTCAAGACAAAGGGTTTGCCTAGGAGACCGTGGGCAAACAGAAGGGGCCAGACTACTCAATTAGAAAGACAATGAGATGAGGTGAGGGTTTAGGATGTAAGTGAGATTTGAGCCAGGAGGCACCAGGGTCAGGCAGAGGCTGTCATTTCTAAACCTAAGGCAGAGAGCAAGATTTCTAAGATGGAGTTGACTTGGCTTGGCTTGGCAGACCTTAACAGTGTCATGGCTTTGGCTTAAGCCTAGACTATTGAGGGGTGTCATTGGTTATAGAAGACAGCGTGCCTGTCAGTGAAGTAGGGAGTCCTGCCACATGTAACAATCGACAGCACTTCAGTTTTACAAAACAACCTCTAAGCCATAAACACTGAATGAGCAATTATTATATTTTTTACCATCAGCTGGAAATTTTTTCTAAAAAATGAATGTTAACTAAATGGCAATAAATATAATATAATTAGAAAACTAAGTGAGATCTACAAGATCAGAGAGACATCTAGGTTATTTGAAATTATCTTACTGTTCCACATCAGCTGGTTTAAAATCAGATTATCTGGTTTAATTGGTTTCTTGATTGAACTGTATATAGATATGAAATGGGATATAGATATGGGGTAGATCATATATAAATAGTAGTTCAAGCAGCTCCAGAGAGGGAGGTACAGCTGTTTTGCTTGATTTTTTCTCCTTATACTAGTGTTATATGTGCCCCATAGCACTTTGTTCATAGATTAACAAGGTTCTCCCCCCACACCCAACCAACAGCTGGCAGCCATGAGGGTTTGCCAAGGGGGAAGAGAAAAGCAGGAAAAATTCTCGGTCCGTGCCTTCTGCTTATGGTTCACTGGATCTACCTCTCTCTATGTATTCATTTCAAATAGATTATACATTTTGCAGAAAATGTGGATGATATGATAAATGCATGTAAATACAAGATATTTTTCAAGATGCCACATTCATCTTTTAAGAAAGGTTTTTCAGGAGGACTATGAAAGATTCTCAGACTGGCAGATTTAGCTTTCTAATTATCTGCCTTTTATTTCTAGTGTGTCTACATAAATACATCCTGTATTTATGCAGGCTTATGAAATGTAGGTCATGGATATTTCAGACTGTTTTAAATTTCATTTGCATGGAATATGCCCTACAAAATTAATGTTTCATGTCCACGCTTTTAGATGAGCTTTTTCTTTCAGATTTTTGAAAAATAATATCCTGTTACAATTACCTAAGAATCCAGGCATTTGGGCTCTGCTGATAGTTTTAACACACTTTTGACATATAAAACAATCTATGATTGGCTGGATAAGTTTTTTGATGCAGATAAAGATGTCCATCCCTATTCAGGGGTTCCTGCCATTCCATTACCTAATTGCTCATTCCCTGACCTGAATAGCACAGGATAGCCTGGTCTCATTAGATCTTGGGAGCTAAGCAGAGTCAGCCCTGACTAGTATTTGGGACCACCAATGCAGTCCAGAATTCCAGAAAAACACCTCTTAATATCTCTTGTCTTGAAAAACTTCATGGGATCACCAGAAGTCAGCTGTGACTTGATGGCAACCCCCCCCCCCGCAAAAAAACAACAACATACCATTGCATTATTTCAGTGTATGAACAAACATCAACACTTTAATCCATAGATGGTTGGGCAAAAAATTGTAGAGTCTTTAATGATCTTTAATTACAATTTTGGGGCTTGAAAACATTGCTTGTTGATAGAAACTTTTTAGATGTTACATCAGTATCAACTGTATACTGTATCAACAGGGCTGTATCAACAGAGGCATCACATCAAAATCACAAGATGTCATAGTCCCATTGTATACGGCACTGGTCAGACCACACTTGGAGTACTGTGTGCAGTTCTGGAGGCCTCACTTCAAGAAGGACGTAGATAAAATTGAAAGGGTACAGAGGAGAGTGACGAAGATGATCTGGGGCCAAGGGACCAAGCCCTATGAAGATAGGTTGAGGGACTTGGGAATGTTCAGCCGGGAGAAAAGGAGGTTGAGAGGGGACATGATATTTGAAAGGTTGTCACTTGGAGGAGGGCAGGATGCTGTTTTTGTTGGCTGCAGAGGAGAGGACACGCAGTAATGGGTTTAAACTTCTAGTACAACGATACAGGCTAGATATCAGGAAAAAATTTTTCACAGTCAGAGTAGTTCAGCAGTGGAATAGGCTGCCTAAGGAGGTGGTGAGCTCCCCCTCACTGGCAGTCTTCAAGCAGAGGTTGGATACACACTTTTCTTGGATGCTTTAGGATGCTTAGGGCTGATCCTGCGTTGAGCAGGGGGTTGGACTAGATGGCCTGTATGGCCCCTTCCAACTCTATGATTCTATGATTCTATGATCAGTCTTTGCTCTTGGCATCATCAATAGATACATTGATAAAAGCAATTTATAAATGTCTAAAGACGGATACTCTATTTATATCTGCACTATGTAGGCGGAACCTCAGCTTGCATTGATATGCTGGTGCCAGTGGAATTTCGTGTTCTCTGTAAAGTGATTGAAGTATAAATAATGATGATGATGATGATGATGATGATGATGACTGAAGGATGATGTAATCATATTGGTGTATGTAATCATGACAGGCTTTCTCAACCAGAATTTTGTGAAACCCTGGGGTTTCTTGACGGCTCTGGAAGGGTTTCCCAATTGGATGGGAATTAATTTTTAATATATTTTTAAATTTGTTAACTGTTTATCAGGTGATCTGACCATATATGGTCATATTGACCCACCCTCCCCTGCTAAAATGGCTAATGGTTGGCCTGGAGGGGGTGGGAAGGGGAGGGGCCCTGGGTGCGCACGTACACAGTCATGCTTCCCAACCACATTCTGCACAATTACACCACTTTGACTGTTTACACACTGGAGGTGTCATGCCGGGCTGCAGGCTGGAGTTTTAGTCATGGCAGGTTGCCTCTTCTAGCACCCACACCGGGTAGCATTTGGCCTGGTGTACCTCATACGCTCCCGATTTGTGTTCTTGCATGGAAGCTGGGGCAGTGAAGTTTCCAGTGCATAAATGGTCTTCCAGGGTTTCTCAAAGCCTGAAGAATGTTTCAGGAGTTTCTCAATGGTAAAAAAGTTGAGAAGGGCTGGCTTATGATATAGTAAATTTTTCCACACTTTACTAATGGAATATCCTTTCTCCTAATTGATGTGATTAGGGTGTTGTTCTATCTCAATAGGTTCTCTTCTAGATAAATTATAATAACCTTTAACTTTTGCAATTACTTCCACTTTATCTGAATCGTGAGTGCTCCAGCCAGCACAACAAGTGTTTCTTTCCCTCAGCACAAAAGAAGAGTTTACTATGGATTGTTTCAGCCACGGTGTGTGTGTGTGTGTGTGTGAGTGTGTGTTGTAGGTATGCTTCCCTTGCTTGCCTGATGGGACTGGAGTGCCCACCAAGCTCTTGTGGGGTTATTTTGGGAACCCACCGTCAGAAGTGTTATATCTAACTTTTTGTCCTTCCAAATCAGACTTTGGAGAATTGGGAGTGGCCTAACTAGCCCACAGGTGTTAACTGTGCAGAGAAGAACATACCAAGATGTGTCAGCCTTTGGCATGGACTATGAGAGTTTTGAGCACTGGATATACTTCCTTTGCTTGTATGGTGGGATAGGGTGCCCACCAAGCTCTTGTGGGGAAACTTTGGTGAGCCCCTGTCCAAAGTCTCTTGTCATGTCCACCTCTCTATTGTTGCATCAGCAATCACTGTAAATGTCACCCAGCTGGATGCATGTGGAGGAGTGGGGAATCAAACCCAGCTCTTTCTGGGACTTTGATTCTGTTCTACTGAGCTTCTTTTGCCCTTATTTGTTTGTTTGTTAGAAGCACCGGATATATTTGGGTATGCAGCAGTTATGTGGAGAACAACTCTCAGGTTTTTTCCAAAGTCATTCTGCATTGTCACTAATCAGACACATATGCTTTCTCCATCAGGAATTCTCTACATTTGTACTGTCAAGTTAGAAAGAACTCTATACCTTGTGCATTTGGTAATGGTGCCAGATTTATATAATGAAGCTCAGGATTCAGTATTATGATTGGTTCTTTAAAGGTAATCCTCCTGACAGGGATAATGTCATCCCATCCTCAGTACTTCCCTGATCTTCCCATCTTCTGTAGCACAGTATCAGCAGGCAGGCCATTGCCAATGCAGAATCCCACTGTGACAGCTATGAAAGGGAACATGCAGCATTAGCATTGCAGTAAGCAGGATTAAGTCCTAAGGAAAGGCTGGATCTGGGCAGCATAGCAGGATCTGTCTGCCTTGCTCTTCTCTGTCCTGTCACCATAAATCCTCAAGAGCATCAACCAAATGAAAAATACATTCTTTGCAAGTCATGTTAGCCCTTTAAGAGATGCAGGCTTATTATACTTAGTTGAAGTGAGCAACACAAGAAATAGATACAGCTTGAGGCTGTATCTTGAATTGGAGGAGAGATAATAAAGCATGCTCACTTGGAGACTCACATGCTTGGAGACATGCCAAAATCAGACTCACCAGCAGTCCTGTCCTCTTCTACACATTTGAGCACATCCCTGCCTTTGCTAAGAAGTATATTCTGTTTCAGGGGCACAATTATGCCTTTCTGTGACTGTAAGGTGTGAGTTGATGTCTTAAGAATAGTTGCCAAGAAGCCATATTCTTCTGTCTCAGTATCTGCTGGCCCATCTGGAATTTCATTCTCCTGTTCAACTGCTAAACAAACATAGCATGCCTTTAAAAACTTTCCAACAAGAGAACTATGTACTTAAAGGGACACTTCTCCCTACGTGAACCGCAAGACAAATTCATTTAACACTCAGACTTTGTAGAACAACTTATTTTTGCTTACCAAAAGCAAGTACATTTTTATTTTTAAAAATCTATATTAATAAGGCATGTTGGGGGAGAAAGGAGCTCCTCCCTGTAATGATTTTTTTTTTTTTAACAGGACCTAAAATAATGCTATATCCTCATGGCAGACTCTGCAGCGTGAAATTGTCTATCCAAGACATGGTACTGTGTAGCCCTGAGCCAGGACCTGGAAAGAGTTAGATTAAAAGAAGCATCAAAGAATTGTTTCAAGTTGCTTATGATATTTCCCTGCTTTCCATGTCTTGAGACAACTGTGCCACTTTTTTAAAAATGCTGGTTTCCATGTAAAAGGAAAAATACTCCATACATCTTTAGAATCTGAATTTTTTAAAATATTTTTCTGTTTCTAAAATCTGTGTTCCTTGTAGAAAATAATAATAATAATGAGCTGGTTCTTCTATGCTGCTTTTCTCTACCAGGAGGAGTCTCAAAGCAATTGACAATCACCTTCTCTTTCCTCTCCTAATAGACACCCTGTGAGGTAGGTGAGGCTGAGAGAGCCCTGAGATTGCTGTCCCTGTAAGACAAACAATGTGGTCAGAACGTTAGACTAGAATATGGGAAATGAAGGCTCAAATCCCTGATCTTCCATGGAAGTTCCAAAGGTTGTTGTTGTTGGGAGGAGGGGAGAACAATGTCATCTGCTTTAGGTCCCCATTGGGGGGGGGGATAATGGATTATAAATAACTGAAGAATAAAACATATACAGATGCACTTCAGGGTATTTTTTATAATCAAAAGCCTGCAACCATATTAGAGCACGAAGCATTCTGTCTCCAGGCAGCTTATTTATTTAAAATAACAACAGTAAAAGTTTGCAGCCGTATTACCAGGAGATCAGAAGGACTATTATGTAACTTATTCTGCCCACCACAAAAAAGTAACAGTTATCGAAGATCCCAGAGACTAGAACTAACACAATTCCAGCTAGAATTGGTCAGTTACCCTGAGACTATTCATAGCAGGGTACCAATGTAATCTTGGCTACACTGGTTTAAACCCATTGACTTCAGTGGATTTAGAACACTGTGACTTAGTTTAGGATTGCACTGTCAAGGAGACAGTTTGCTTTGTGGACTTCAACTGTATATAATTCTGTCTGACCACCAACAGTGTAATCCTGTGTGAACAAAGTAACAACCTAGGATTGTACTGTGAATATAAGCCAAAGAAAGGAACATTGACGATCTTGGGTAATCATACTGATATATATATTTTGGAGAGGAAAGGAGAACATGCTTCATTTCTTCTTAGCTGACTTCTGGCGCAGATGGTACACATTAAAATCTCCTGTGTAGTTCCAGTATTACATCTAGGACTTTTGAACTCTTCATTTACCTCATGTGTGTGTGTGGGGGGGGGGGGAAGAGAATGATTTTCCACTACTAGTGTAAAAACAGAGTGAAAATAATGCGTTTGCAAAAAGCAAATTGCTGATGTAAACATCTCCAATACAGTCATCATTCCCTTTATAATATTCTAAGACTATTGGCCTCAATGTACTTAGAAAGGTATAAATTTGTTTAGGATTGCAGTGTGAGTGGTCTGCAAATACTGTATTGCTGACCCAAAAGTCCACATGTGCCATCATCTCAACAATTCATAGGGAGATGCTAAACAAGAAGCAGTAATTTGGATTCAGCTCGTTTAAGTTTTATTCCAGACCAGGGATTTCTCTCTAGGAGGTTCTGCCTAGTGAAAAGCGCTGTGTTAGATCTAGCTGGTTGTGTCAGAGAGTGGATGCAGTTGGGGTAGGTGATCTACTGACCGGAGTAAGGGAGGAATGTCATTCTGCCATGTATTGGAGTTTTCAATTGCAACATTGTATTTTATTGGGCATTAACTGAAGGGGTTTTATGGAAATTGTTATATTTTACTGTTTATCTTGATGTAAGCCACCTCGGGCTGACTGTGTTGGGAGGGGCGGGGTATAAATTAATTTATTAATAAATAAATAAAAATAAATAGAAATTAGCATAGCAATAAAATAATTTTAAAAGTATTTGGTCACTACTGTTGTGAGTGGCTCCTGTGGTTACCTTATATGCATTTGGATGTCACATAGACCACAGATTTTCTGTGCCTCTTGAATGTCATTGCTTTGTAGCCCAATTGTTCTTTACTATACTCATATGTGCATGTACATCTGTCCATCAGGGACAACATTTCATGCTGTCTGAGGTTGATTTGATTGTCAATATATGCTCTGCTCAGGATTAAAGGGGTTAATTTCCTCTTTTTATCAGTTTAGATCAGCTTCTGGCAGGGGAAGAACTGCAGCAGATCCTGCAAGCTGGCTTGCTAAAAGCATATTGCTGAACAGAACATCATCTCGCCGACTCTGTTCTGCTTCTCACCCATTGTGAGAGAACGTGCTTTCCACATTATATGCTGCAAGCCACTGGCTCCTGGGCACTAGGTGCACCTGCAGAACTAGCTGCTCTGCACTGAATATTGATGAAGCATTCCACTAAAGTTGTCATGTCTTCTTATGCCTGTAGTTCCAAGGCAAGGTGGAAGAAAATAAGAATAAGTAGCTTTGTGTTAACTATTATAATAAGCAGAAACCTGGACACTCTCTATGCTTCTTTGATTTAAGAATCTTCTTCTGTCATATCCAGTCCATAATTGTAATGCAGTGATTATTTCACTTTCATTTCTCTCTCCCCCCCTCCTTTTCTTTTCTAAGGATCACTCAGAATAACTGAATAAAGAATATCAGAACATCAGACAGGTTGGCCTTTGTTATTTGCTCCAATCCAGATCTAAGGGAAACTGCAGGGCACACCAAAGTGAACCTTTGATCCAAACACAAAGTTATCTGGTCATTCAGATCACAGAAGTGCCACTATTTAGTATTGCTCCAAGCCATTTGTGTGTTGTCATGAAGTCATGCACATAATATCAAGTGTATGTTCTTATATACCATTACATATTACATGCATTTTTGCCATAATTATGCATAATTATGCAGCTCATGTTACAGCTTCTGAATACAAGCCAGTTGGGTAGTGCTTAGTGACAGTTGTTAGAGGGATCTTCAGAGGCCCAGGTGTGAATCCTCCTCATGCTGTGGAAGCTTGCTTGGGCCAGTCACATACTCTCAGCCTAATTTACTCCATATTGACTCTTTACTGACCAAAATGTCTAATTGTTGGCATTATAGGTGTTTTGGGCATATCCAGCACCCACACCCATCTGTTTCCCCTTTTAGGAATGCTCATCTTGGCTACAGACTGACTGTTGTTTTTGCTTCTTCCCAGCCTTCTTTTATTTCTCCCCATTATCACTGATGCCACCCTCTTGTTCTAGACTGAAACAACTCTGAGGTCTGAGGACAGCGTTCCTGCCTTCCTTGAGATTTGGTCTCCCCTCCATCTTTCTGAATCCTGGCCTAGCCCAGCCAGCGGGTCTCCTCCATTTCTGCTCTATCCAGATGTTCAGGGATTGCAGCCTCCCAGCTGGCTCAGAAACCATCCCCAGTGGACTGATCTGCTGCTGTTATCCTCCTGCCTCTACCTGATGATGTCATAGGCTGGTGCTAACAGACTGTCAACAAGGATGGCTGTTGTGGGTTGCCCTTGCCTGTAGATCCCAGAAGGGTCTCTAGGCTCCCTCCTTAGGCTGCACTAGTGACTGGAGTAGCAACTGTGACTAGCCTGGATGTAGCTAGAGGTGGTAGTACTGGGCTCAGCATGGAAATCCCAGATGGTGGTGGAGGGCCTGGATCCAGTGTTGAGGGTCCTGTTGGCAACAACAGCAACTCTCAGCAAGGTAAGGTTATTCTCAATATCACCCAACCCAGACAGTAAGTTTCAGCTATGCTTATGAAGTTAACATTTTGTTCATTGCAAACACATGTTTCAGGCAACCAAACAGACAATTGTATGTGTGGACATCACCAGATGGCCAATGCAAAAATCAAACAGATCACATAATCAATAGCAGAAGATGGAAACCCTCTATTCTCTCTGCTGAAACAAGACCAGGAGCTGACTGGGACAAAGATCATGTAAAGAATACATCAGCACTGTTAAGAGTTCAAGTGAACAGAACTTGAAGAACTATGGATTGAAACCAGGGATACAATCCAGGAAGAATAATCAAACATTATCCCTGCAGCAAAATAAAGGAAATCCTTGATAGATGACTAATGAAACTCTTAAAATTGTTAAAGAAGCAAAAGTAAAAGGTGTCAAAAACAATGTCTAGCACTTTGTATGTAGAGACAAAGAGATTATAATAACCAATATTAAGAAATAGAAGATAACAAAAAATGTGTTTTATAAGATCTATCAGTTATCAAAGGGAAATTTAAGGCATGGTTAAGCATGCTGAAAGATCAGCAAAGAAAGACAGTGCACTGTTATTCTTTGGATTTATTTATTCTGTCTGCTTTGATAACCTTTTGGCCTGTGGCTGCTTTGCCTTTTCTTTAGTCTTGGGCTATTTTTTTGATCTGGAGATAGCATGAAAGTACCATTAAAAATGCTGGCAACAGTCCCGGCAGGGTCAGGTAAACCCCTTTTCTCATATACTGAGGTAGTCTACATCATCTCCAAGGCAGCATTGTACAAATAGTTGCAAAGAATCTTGCGCAAACTTGGAGACAATTACACCACTGACTAGTGACTACTATGCCACAGCAAGAGACATTTGGCAGTATCAAATGGCTCTAACTATTCCTTACATTGTTTGCATCACATCTCTTGGCATCTTACTTGACTCTTTCTCCTCTATTGCAACCAGACAACCAACTTGATAAAATTTCAGATCAATTGTTTTAAGACTTCTTTGCTTGGCTTGACCTTATTGAATGACCAGTCTTACTCCTTTTGCAATAACTGGAGGGTATTCAGTATCCCACAGGCATTATCACAGCTCTGCACACGGTTGAGCTATAGCAGATTTCTCTCTCTCTCTCAGCGTTTTAATGGTATCTATTGCAAAACCTTATGTTTTTCTTTTCTGTTGCCAGAGGGCCTGTCAGACTGATGAGTGTTTGCTACATTTTAGGCTCTTAACTAGATTTCTTTTGCATGTTTTACCATTTACCTCTGTTGCTAACTTCTCTTAGGTTCATATAACGTGTCCCTTCAGGGGATCTTGAATGCTCTGTTTTAATGGCTTGAGTCCAATAAGCAGAACCCATGTGGATTATAAATTATAGTACAACTGTAAAGTACTATAAATGGCTGAGCATGACTAATTCTCCATGGTCAGGTGGGAACACTCAGGCCTGTAGCCACAAATTTTTTATTGGGGAATGCATACAGTAGTGGTGAACATATCATTATTTATTTACTTTATTTTAAATGAGCTATGATGTAGCCCAAATTATCTGCAAGGGATCATTCTGCAAAGAAGGTTGATTAATAATCCATTTTATTTAAAATCAAACATTCCTTTCCTTGATTTACACATGATGAACAGAGTTTTGTAAATGTATGAAGATTCCCACCCCCGTATTGTCCCACTTCCACTTCCCTCACTGGCTGGGTGCCAGGTGGGAATCCCCGTCCCCATCATTGTCTCAACATAGAAGTGTTTCTTCTGCTGAGCATGGAATGAAGCTTTGCAAACAGATCACAGAATAAGGTCCATTGGATGGTGTGGATGTCCCCTTTGATTCGCAACACCATCAACTTCAATTTAACTCACCCCCCCCTTAAAAAAGCCTCAATCCCTAGTCTGGTTTGGCTCCACATAACTTGCTATCGGCTTAACAATAACCATTGGCACCCAAGTTGGGATGCAATAGGGTTGTGAACTTCCAGGTGGTGCATGGAAATTCCTCAGAATTGCAAATGATACCAGATTAGAAAGATCAGTTCCCCTGGAGAAAATGGTGATTTCAGAGGACAGACTCTATGGTATTATACCAGATTTTACCAGTTTTTACCAGATTATACCAGATTATACCAGATTTTACCAGATCCCCAGGCTCTACCTCCCAAATCTTCAGAAATTTTCCAATAAGGAGTTGGCAACCCTAGTTAATATGCAAACTTTTCCTTCACAGCTATAACCTACATGGCATATAGGGGAATGGTTTTCCCCCCATACACACACATTTGGGAAGAGAAGCTGGAGACGATCCCCTCTACAGATACAGATATTGAATCCTGCCCCTCCCCTCCAGTCCACCTCTGAGACCAGTGAAAGAGACGACAAAATTGTTTCCTGAACCAATTTTTGACCATCATTTTACAAAGATTTTAAATTTAAAATTCGGGCTCTACTAAAATTTATTGATGAAAATATCATAGGTGAGATTGTTGTGGTTTCAGCAGGTTGTGAACCAGGAAGAAATAAAGCTATGGACTTGGAGGACTTTGGGCAAAAGCTAGAGGAATTTCCACAATGAAGAGAAAATAGAACAGATTAAAGAACAAGAGTTGTGGGATTTAAAATATCAGCTGCAAGAAACAAAGGAGCTAGAGGACTTGGAACTAGATGACAGGGTTGTGGAGGAGGTTAAATGCTTGAAAAAGAAGGCAGAATTGGTGGAAATGCTCAAATTTATTTTTATTATAAATTAGTTATAGTATTTGTAAATAATGGGAACTCTTCTATAGACTTAAATAAAAATGAAATTATGATTTATAGGTCTAAAGAAGGGGGAAATGTGAAAGAATAAGAAAAATAGGATTTTAAATATTTTATGTATTAACATAATGTAATAGATAGTAGTTTGATTTATAACCCTCAGATAAAATCGGGAGTGTTTTTATTTCCATTCTTCTTTTTTCTTCTTTTCTTTTCCTTTGGATTGTATTTTAAAATTCTTAATAATATATATATTTTAAGTTAATATTCCAATGGCAGATTTAGTAGAACATTTCCTTAAGTATCAACATTTTAAGGCCCAATTTAGACATTTCTAGACATACACAAAATTGCCTACGGAAGTATGCAGATGCTGCAGGTTTGCAATCAGCTAGAATCCTGTGGCTATATAAAGAGATGACTCCCATTCCATCATTTTATTTTCTTCACATCATATAGCGATCACTTTTGTATGATCCAGAGTTGTGCTGTGGTGCCAGCACTCTCCCATTGGCAACTGAATGGGAATCAAAAATTGACTGAAGTAAGCCTCTTGTGGCGCAGAGTGGTAAGGCAGCCGTCTGACAGCTTTGCCCATGAGGCTGGGAGTTCAATCCCAGCAGCCGGCTCAAGGTTGACTCAGCCTTCCATCCTTCTGAGGTCGGTAAAATGAGTACCCAGCTTGCTGGGGGGTAAACGGTAATGACTGGGGAAGGCACTGGCAAACCACCCCGTATTGAGTCTGCCAAGAAAACGCTAGAGGGCGTCACCCCAAGGGTCAGACATGTCTCGGTACTTGCACAGGGGATACCTTTAAGCTTTGCTTATAAATATCTGCTGTTCCTTGCTCCGGTCACCTATAGAGAATAATATACTTATTCTATGAATTCCATTTTTTAAATGAAGACAAGAAGTCTCAGTAGTTCCAAACGTGTCCTTTCAGTGGGATGCCCTTAGTGGTTGTAACAGAAGGCTTTCTTTTGTTGGCCTAGATACCCAGCACAGTCCTTCTTTTTCAATATTCACCTTTTCTGTTTCTTCTTCATCTTTCATCCTTTTCCAGCTCAGAGGAAATCAGTCATAAAATTAATAATTACTTTTTATAATGCTTGGTTAGAATAGAATATTTATATGAACAACAATCTAAACTAGACTTTTCTGTCAGGGGGCACTATGTCTCAGTGTTGGAGAATGTGCTTTGGCATGGGCAAGGTCCCAGGTCCCATCCCTGGCATCTACAGTTGAAGGAGTTAGCAGGTGTTGGGAAAGATCCGTCTCTCTCTCTCTCTCTCTCTCTCTCTCTCTCTCCAAGACTCTGGAGGGCTGTTGCCCATTCGACTAAACAATAACTGAGCTCGAATACCAAACGGTCTGCCTCACTAGAAGGCAGCTTTATATTTTCATAATCCAAATTCTTCTTCCACTACATGATCTTTCTGCTTTGCTCCTTCCTTCAGTTTAAATTTCTGGTATTGCTCGGGGGCAACCTGACACTTAGAAGTAAACAAAGTGAAAATATAATGAGTCCTGAGAGGAAGCGAGGGCTGTTCCCTGTTTTATGGGCTGTTTCATTCTGTATTGCCTAATCTCTTCATGTCTCTCCCCAAACCGTTTAGTCATTTAAAAGAAAATATGAAAGATTCAGCAGAAAATGCTTAAGCATTTTGTCACAAAATGAAAAACAGATACTGAGTACTTAGACGGTTGTGCTCCAATGGACAGACCTTTCCAGATACTGGAACATTTTAGTGGTGGTTATCACAATGATAAATGGACTTTGTTTTATACAATAATTTTATCTGAAAGAATATTTTTTGTAGAAAAAGAAAATCAATAGATGATTCACTTATTTCTGGTAACATGCTCTACTGCTAATTTTTACTTCTCTTCCTTATTCCCCCCACCCCACTGTCTAGCAAAATTGTGAGAAGAAGAGGAAATGTGGTGTTATGGATCTTGTCCTCTATGCCTTGTTGTTGGTCCCCTAGAGTAGCGATCCCTAACCTGTGGGCCACAGACCACATGTGGTCCTTCGACTAATTGGAGGTGGGCCCCGAAGGATGCCTTCTCCCCCCCTTTACTTCATCCCCCCCCCCGGCCCTTTACAACACACTTTGGGTGTCTATGACCCATTATGCACGAGGGTTTTAGCGCACATTCGGGGTGGAATGGCGGCGACTAAAATCACCGATAACGCACGGAGCCAGCTGCAACCGGCCGCAGCTTCGGTGCATGCCGCCGAAAAAGCCGCGTCAGCGAAACGCGGAAGAAAGCGCAGCTTCCGGGTGACCGGGGCGCAACCAGAAGCGGCGCCCGGATCGCTGCGTGCATAATCGGTTACTCTGGGTTTTGCCGCCGTCGCGCCCCGCCCCGTACATAACCGGTATGTGTCGCGTCTTCCCCGTCCGCGTTTTCCATGTGACCCGAAATCGCCATTTCGGCGGCCGTGCATAATGGGCCATTGTCTCCCATCACTCCCAGATGGGACTATCTTGTTGCAGAGAAACAAGTTCAGGGTTCCCATTGAATTGTCATTGTCATGTGTTAAAATTTCCATGAAAATAAAATGTTCTTTATGTTCATTGTTGTGGCGTGTCTGTATCTTATTTTGAAGGGATGTTTAAACATTACCATAGCGATCAGAGAGTGTTAGGGCAGTGGTTGAGAGTAGAGGAGTAAACTACCCCCGTCCCCACCGGGCCTCAGTAAAAGGCATTGAGTGGTCCCCAGTGAGTGGTCCCCGGCGTTGAGTGGTCCCCGGTGATAAAAAGGTTGGGGACCACTGCCCTAGAGGAACTGGTTGGCCACTTTGTGTGATAGGATGTTGGACTAGATGGATCATTGTTCTGATCCAGCAGAGCTCTTCTTATATTCTTAACAATGCAAATGACTCTACCAAGCACATGGCAAGAGAACCCAAAACCATTGACAAAAGCATAAACAAATATTAAAAGAAACAAAATAGGGAACTCACATACCTATTTAGTGGAGGACCATGATAATTGATCTCCATGATAATTGATCTCCTTCCCACAGCCAAGTTGCCACAATCTTTTTCTAGGAGGAAATGATACTGCAGCTACACAAACTCTAGTTTGTACCTCAATTCCACCAAACACTGCTGGGATTTAGAATGTTCAGGCTCTAAAAATGTGAACGTTCTTTGTCTCTGTCATTATATGAACTCTCTCTGTCCCAGTGCTGTTCACACTTGATGAGTCACTTTTTGCAGATAAATATCAGCCTGTTTGCTGCTAGCTATTAAAATTTAAAGTGTGGCTTTCTTCGATTATACTAAACCCTCCCCCAGAAGCCCACCTTTGAATTTATCAAACACTCCACTAAGCAAGAAAACAGCAAAATACAGCACATTATGCACTTGTTTTCCCTGAGTTAATGAGGCATCTTTTTTGTTATACTCAGTTTACAAAAGAGCTTTCACTCTAAATTTAGGAGGTTAGCATGGAGGGTCTCTTTGGCCTTGTGATTTTTTCCTCTTGTTGGCATTCAGCTTTCCAAATGGCGTCATGTTTCAAATATCTCACTGTGTAGTCCTTTGAGAATGAACATGGAAACCATGGGTCCATGTCACTAATCCAGATGAAGGTAAACTGGATAAAACCCCAGCACTTTCAGATTGTAGTCCATAAACTGGTGACTGCAACCATGGCTCACACCAGTGTTCTTCAACACATGGGGCAAAACCCTCAAGTGGGTTGCTGAGCCTCTACTGTTTTCTCATGAGCCCCTATCAATTCACCAGGGTTTTCTTTTTTTATTTCCTTTTGGAATGACTTGCTGCTAATGTGCATGTATAGAGCATGGACACCACGACCTGTGTTTGCATACATGCTGAACAAGAAACAGGGCAGGAAGGTATAGTTACTTGGTGGTGAGAAGGGTTGCTCTGTGGCTGACAAGTGGCTGGTTTGTTCTCCGTGCCCTCATTCTGCTGTCCATGGTGCTTGCCCTGCCATTGTTGGAATCATTACTCTGGCTCTCCCTCTCCCTACCACATGATAGATATGACTTGTATGTACTTGCAGTTCAGTGAGCTTTGAAAAGGCCTGGAGTTGCAATCTTTTTTTGTGCTTTACTGCTTTATATTCTGTTGAATGCTTTAATTACAAGAGACTTGCCTTAGATCTCTTCTATTGAATTGGCTCTGCCTGTTTTGACATATTCTGCTCTTCTGAGAGAGGAGCTCAGCTCTACAAAGGGTCAATATTTCTTAGTTCTTGACATGGCCTCATATAAGTCCAAGAGCTGCTGGAATATGCATGATTCAAAGGGATATGAAGAATATCCTACAGGGGGCATCAGAGGAGATGTATATTCAGCATAGAATAGGAACTTTCTGGTGTTTTTCAAATACTCTCCTCCAGCATCGTAATTAGCTCAATAGGACACTTCCTGCTCTTTGAATATACTTCCTCCTTTATTTATTTATTTATTTATTTATTTATTAGATTTTTATACCACTCTCCCATATGGCTCCTTGCATGCCTCCAGAACATACAGCAAGCAGAACAACAGCTAGGCAGACTGTTAAGATGCTCTCTTTCTTTTCTTACTTACAAAGATGTTTCTCTTCTTAATAAAAAAATAAGTTCTTCAAGAAAATTTTGCTATCAATTAAACATTTTCATTGAAGGAAGAAACAGTGACAAGTTTATGGGTTATTTGAGGTTTTTGGCTATTAGCAATTACTGCCACACAGCATTTTTCTTTGTTTCCCACTTGGAGACTGGCATTGCTGCACCTCCATGGGATTGAAAGCCAGAGAGTTCCCCTCTCCCAAGTAACCCTTTTCTTATGGGAGACTGATCTCTGACTGGTCTGCCTTTTGGGAGATGGGGTTGGGTGGGAAAGAGGCAGCTAACTAGACCATAGTCTTCCCTGCCTGCCCTTTGGGAGATGGAGGTGGGAGGGAATGAAGCATCATTTGGGAGGTGGGATGGAGGAGGTAGGAAGGAGTCAGCACCCCTTTCCTGCCTGGTCCAGCCTTTGGGAGATGTGGGTGGTGAGTGGAAAGGGGCAGTCCCCTACACACACAGCCTGATCGGCCTAGCCTTTGGAAAATGTGGGGTTGGATGGGAAGGTGGGGACAGTGGTGACCTGTGTAGACACTGTTGTATGTGTAGGAGTTTGAAGGGACAGTGCCCCTCCAAAACAGCTATACTCTCCAGAAGAACTCATGCCTTTCTTCCTCTTTCTCTTTTTCTCTGTCTTTCATCCTGTCTTTCTTTCATCTTCCTGAAGGTTTCCAAGCCCCCACCTGGAAGTTGCCAACCCAGCTGGCTGCATATGGAGGAGAAGTGAGGAATCAAATCCAGTTTACACTCTAAAGAGTCTGCTGCTCTTTAACCACTTCACCACACTGAATCTCAAGATTGAGCAGGAAGTGGGTGTATGGAGGGCCAGAAGCCAGGAAGGTCACTGTGCATTTGCATGTTCTAGCACCCATTGTATTCCTCAGAGCAATGGGATTTGCCTCTAGTCTCTTGATATATTCCTTCATACCAGCTACAGTCTTCAGAAAGTTTTGATGCCGTCTCTTGGGATCATTTGTCTGAAAACACTTAGTCTGTGGGCTTTATTTGTGTGAAGGCCTGTCTTCACGGCCCATTATGCATGGGGGGGATAGCGACTAAAATCACCGATAATGCATGGTGCCAGCTGCAACGGCCGCAGATTCGGTGCATGCTGCCGAAAAAGCTACGTTAGCAAAACGCGGAAGAAAGCGCAGCTTCCGGGTGACTGGGGCGCAACCAGAAGCGGCGCTGGGGTCGCTGCGTGCATAATCAGTTGCTCTGGGTTTTGCCACCATTGCACCCCATCCCGTGCATATCCGGTGTGCTTCGCGTCTTCCCCCTCCACGTTTTCCATGTGACCCGAAATCACCGTTTCGGCAGCCGTGCATAAAGGGCCCACTTGTTGCCTTTAGGATAGTCTGCAGAACAATTTCATTTCAGAGGGAATTTAATGAAGATTAAAATGCTCTGGGACATCTGGCTCTAGATCAGATTCCCTCTTCATGTTTACAAAATGATGTTGCAGGTTATCAAGAGAGGACATGAAATATATGAACTAGTCTGTAATCATACCGATGATGACCAAAAGTTTGGGGGAAAAAGATTAACCAAGATTGCTACATACCTACCTACATACATACATACATACATACATACATACATACATACATACATACGATTCTTAAAAAGTGAACTTTAGGCAAGAAGCAGACTATTAAAAACATTTTAAAAGTAGTACTTAAACAATGAATCCTAGACCAGAAACTATTTAGGGATTATTGATTAGTTAGGGCTGCTGGTAGCTCTTAAACAAATCTATGGTTCCTGCACAGCTGTAGATGTCTTTGAAAGGTACCAGAGCTCTTGGCTACTCCTGACTCTTGTGGTGCTCTAAAGATCACTGACTTGGTGAACTTAGACATCTTAAATATATATATATATATATATTAGGGTTTTTTTTTTTTGCTTTGAGCAGCAGTGTTTGCAGAAAAGTTTGATGTCACTTGGGAACTCAGCTTAACCTTTATGAAGAGCTACGTGCCTTCCTATAGGTTTGCAGTTTGAGCAAGAAAATGGATATGATCAATGAACAGTTAATTAAAGGGATTTTTCTCACTGGTGTGCAGGAAGGATAATATCAGTCATCTTTTCAACATTGAAAAGGTCTGATAGATATAAATGAAGGTCTCCTGAAGAGCAATTATTAAGAAATTTTGTATGTGTGGTAAGAAGACATTAATCTTGTTGTAATTAGCCATTATTGTTTTCTTTCTGCACTATAATATTACAGATAAACCATACGGATCTTTGTTGCTTCAATCCCCAAAAATCCAGCAAGGCCATTATTATTTATTCTTTCTTTCTTTAGAATATTTCTATGCCACTTCTTCAGAGCCATGCTCAAAGCTACTTACAATTAAAACAACATGATGGTATACAAACAAACTGACTTAATTTTAGCGGTTTGCAGATGACAGATATGACATACAACAAATGTTTTTTAGATAACACTACAGAAAGGAGTTATACATGACCACTGAATACATCATTTTTTGACCCCAAAACACCATCCTGGCTCACCTATGGCTTTTATTCATGCAAATGCAGCCAGTGAGACAGCCCCTGCATGAAAATAGCCAGATTCAATATCTGGTAGTGTTACTATACAAGTCAAAACAGCCATAATGTGCACTTTGAAGTAATCTGACACTGAAGTGCCGTTTGATTTTGAGAATGTGTAATAGAATATATTTGTAGGAAGAAGGTGAATTGCCAGCTTGCCTCATGCTTACTTTAATTTGAAAATGGAATTTGGGATCCTCTGCATTAATCAAAAGAAATGCATGATGTAGTAAGGGATAGTTTAAAAATATTTATTATTGTCACAGAGTCCCACAGATTCAGAATTTGATGCTGGAATTTAGGAATCTGGGTCCTAGTACTAGAAGATGGGCCCAAACCTCCTCTGAACATCAGACCAGAATTCTAGATATGTTCACTTTTTAAACAAATGTCATAATTTCCTATATGCTCTGGTCCTATTCATCAGACCAGAAGGCATAGGAAAATCCAATTCCCATGCAACCTCAAGGGGAAAAGACACTCCTGCATCCAGAGAAACCTCCTTGGATTGCTTCCACATCCTTTTCCTAAAATTAATCCATTGAGGAAGAATAATCCAGAAACAGGTTGACAGCTGAGTACTGGTAGCCTGTGGGAGTTGTACCGGATGGGAACATGCAATGTAGGCTGCATGGCAGCTCCGTGTTGTCACTTCTGGTTTCACATAAACACATCAGCAGGAGTTTCTACAATTCCACCAAAACTCTATAATGGGAGACCTAGAAAGCTGCCAGAAACCAACCTCAAAAACTGAGAGTCATCCTTAAGAAGACTTGCCTGCCTAGGCTGATCCCAAGGCTTAAACCTATCTTCCTTCTTTTTACGAAGAATGATTGATTGTTATTGTTGCTTTTTTGCTTTCGAGTCTAACAATGCTTGTGTGCTTGGGTTACTTCTGTAATTGGCATATTGTACCCGAAGAGCATGCTTCACAACCCTACAGTTGGTGTCAACCCATTTATCAAGAATCATCTGAGAAGCTTAAATGAGGTGAGCCAAGAAGGGTGGGTGTGTTATTTGGAGTGCCTTTAAGACAGATCCCTGGAGAGCAAAGTACTTAGCAGCTTAACTAAACAATAGTGGAATCTATGCAGAGGTAACATAAAACATAAATCTACCATTAGTCTAAAGAGAAAGAAAAGAGAGATCCCACCATGAGCTAAAATCATGGTACTGTTACATTTGCTGCAGTAGTTAGCAAATATATTTAAACCCGCCGTTGAAAGTCATGTAATTTCTACAGAGGTCATTCTTTCTAGGCATTGAAATTCATATGTGATTATGGCATCTCATCCCATCTTTAATATTTCAGTTATTAATGTAAGACGTAGCTCAAATGAAAATATAAAAATACATTAATTTCCCAAAGGCAGAAGCAGTTAGCTGGATGTTACTTTTAGGCAATGACAATTATGCTCTTATGTAATGACAATTAAGATAGTCCAAGGAGTTGTCTGTCCAAGCATGACGAGGACAGTGTATAAAGATCTGGGCTTCAAACGGTTTGTTGAAAGGAATAGTCAGGACAGCCGGAGGCCTTGTTTAAATGGTTGACAGACCAATATTCCCCTATGTGTGTGAATTGCTTTGGAAAACTGTCTGATACGATGAGCAGCCAGACTCCTTGAATACACCTGAGGAAAAATGTAGCGATGTTGGGGGAATCAGCTGTATGTGAGAAAAAAATGACATCTATATTTGGATCAGAAGCTGCAGTTAACATATAGCCTAGCAAAGCAAATATGGATGTCAGATAAAAGCCATATTAATGTTAGGTTTCTTCAAAGGAGTTATGAATATTTTGTTTCAGCAGGTCCAGTGGATATCTCATGTTGGATATAGACTAATTTTTCCACTAACAGAAGAAGTACAAGAAGAAAAGCTGTTTTCTTACCCCACTTCCTACTATCTGAAGGAATCTCAAAGCAGCTTACAATTGCCTATCCATCCTCTCTTGACAACAGACATCCTGTGAGGTAGGTGAAGCTGAGAGAGCTCCAAGAGAACTGTGAATGGCCTAAGGTCATCCAACTGGCTGCATGTGCAGGAGTGGGGAATCAAACCTGGTTCTCCAAATTACAGGCCACTGCTATACCCCTCCACTTCTATTTTTTGTACAATATCACAAAAACCTGTACAAGATAAAGACAGCTTGGAATACACAAAGAATTTAATTTCTGCTGAGCACCAAGAGTGAAAGATGTAGCATGTAGCACAGTGAGAACTCACAGAGCCATTTCATAACTAAGTCTAAGCCTCTCCTAGTGAAAGCTGAATCAACAACCTTCTCTAGCTCATTAACAATGCTAAGGCTGTGGTACTTCTATAGCATACAGAATATCTCAAAGTAGAAAATAGTCTGAATAGCTGCTGGAAAGCAAAGATTTGGGCAAGTGTTTAACTTTATTACTACAAGGTATTATTTGGCTTATGAAACACAGGCTGATGACTATATTCACAGCATAAAAGAATCAAATGATTAAAAATGATAAAATAAGCAAATATAAAGTTAAACATATATTATTTTCTTATCTGTTTCTGTACCTCAGAGAACTATACAAATAATTATATAGTTCATATATAATTTGTACAGTTCTCTGTACTTCAGAGAACTGTACAAAAAGTTATGCAGTTGTTGCTAGATTGAAAATGCTCATGCAGATTTTGACCATAAAACCCCAAAAGAATTTTAACATAGTTCCTAAGTAGTTTCAGGGATATATTCCCATTTCCTGAAATTTACTAGATTTTTTCTCTCTCATTCTGCACACATTAGAGAATACACTTTTAATGTACTTTTGAAGTGGCTTTTTCTGTTTTGCACAGGAAAATCCAGACGCAAAAGCACATTGAAAGTGCATTATCCAACATGTGTGGAATGAAGAGCCTATGCATGTACTTCATACTACTAATGGCATTTCCTTGCAGCACAAAGGACCCTTTCATACAGTGCAAGCTCAAAAGCATGTTCCTGGGAATAAGCCTCACTGAATAAATCTGAGTAGGAGTCTGGATAGACCTGCTTAGAATAGCACTGTTAGGGATCCAACATAATTTTGCTGAAAAGCATCCCCACCCCACCCCTATGGTCAATCAAAACAACTCTTATACTAATCTGGTGGTTTTCTAGGAACTCCTGGAAGGACTGTCTTATCCTGTGCAGTTGCCACTTCCCCAGTTCCACTGAGTAACCTCCCAACAGTGCTCCCCTCCCCAGCCAATATACAGGTTAGGGTATATTTAATCAGTACATCATGATGTTCTAGGAATTTTCAAATCTCATAACCATAGGAAATGACAGCCTGACAATTTCCCTCCACCCACAATAGGGATTGCCAGTCAATCCTAAAATCGTCTGTATGAATCTAATCCGTTCACTGAAATCGAATGGGAAGCCAAACTGTGCCAGAGCCCCATATGTGCACAGAAGCACCCATAGATCTCTGAATAGGTGCGGATTATTTTTTTAAATGACAGCCATTTTTAATTTAACTTTATTTTATGACTTCCCAAAGAAATTGGATGGACACTATAAAAATCATATTAAAAAGTGGTTCTCAACCTTTTTTTTTGTGACCCCAACTTCGGCGCTGAAGCCCAGCGGGGAGCCAGCCAGAGAAGCTGCCAGCTAGTACTGTGGAGGCACTCCCACGCACCCCAGCCATGGCCATAGACAACTCCCCCTTGCAGGAGGTGACTGGAGGGGACAAGGGCCCTGCCCGGGGGGGGGGGCTGCTGCTGCTGCCACCACATCCACATTGCTCGCTATCCCACTCTGGGCCTTGGCTTGCCACTTCTCTCCTTTATCTCTTCTTTTAACCACAGGGGGTTCCACTGAGCACGTGGGGCTTGCCAGACGGAGTCGGGTGGGATAGGGCGACTTTGGACCCATGCGGGGAGGGGGTTGCTTTCTTGCCAGCTCTGAAAGAGCTGAGTGAAGCATTTCAGTGCATTCCTTGGCAGTCACTGGTGCAACCCTCCAGGCAGGCTGGGCAGCTGCAGAAGGAGCCAGTGGGGTGCTGGAAATGCTTGTGCGCATGCATGCACACAATAATCGAGGTGACATGGAGGCAGCCATTGACATGGCTCTGCCGCCTCCACCAACCACTGGTTGCCACCTCCACCTGCCTCCACACGCTGCCACCCACCACCGCCACCACACGCCTCCACTTGCTGCCAACTGCCACCGCGGCTGGCAACTTGGCAACCCTGGGTAAGAACCTGAGAACCACTGATATAAAAGAAATAAAGAAACATATTTGCATTTTGCATCATTAGAGACCTTTTGTTCTTTTGAATTTGAATGTGTAGACAGGGTGCAGTACCAGGCTGCCTAAAGGATAAAATAGTTTTACTTATGAAGAGAAACAGTTATGTATAAAGAGAGAATGAGACCTAACTATCTAACTGGCTACAATTATTCTTCTGTTCAACAGGTGTTCTGGAAGCAAGCAGAGAGGAAGTGCACCCAAAAAGCAGGAAGTTTACTGCTGAGCCAATCAGAACACTGGAGAAGATAAGTTGAAAATTCTCAGGCCATTTCTATCTGTGCTAAATATATGTAACTCTCATTGCTCCCTGCAGGACACCCTTTATATTCTGCTCAGTTATGCACACTGTAGGTCTTATATATTCCAACAATGCCTTCCATTATGTCTTAGAAATGTTTTTTGCCTCCATAAATCCCTAAGCTAGAAAATTAATATGTCACATTATTAAACCAGCTTCACATTTCCTGGCCTGCTTTCCCTATAGACAACTGTCCTTCAAACAAATGATTCTCCACTGTGACTGACGGCCACCCTCCGTGTGAGGAGCTGCATTCTACTTGCACCGTGCTATTAAAAAGTTAAGCACTGATCACTCTAAACAACTTCTGTTGCTGCACCACAGGCATCTTGTGGGAAAAGAGCATGGAGCCACTGATTTCATTTAGGAGGGGGGTTATATAAATTTTACCACCATAAGGAAAAAGTCCTGTTTAAGAAGGAGATGGGGTGGGTTTTAAGGTTGCAGACTTTTGCTGTAAGTATTATAAATGCTGAGTCTTTCTCTATTGTTAAATAATTTAATTGCTGTGTCCAGTTCCAGTATCAGGTGAATGTTATGGTCAGTATTTACTTCATGTATTATATATTTTCATGGTTGCATTTCACGTCCACTGAATACTTTACTTATCTTATATTATATATTGCCAATATGTATGTATTTTTTTCAAAATTATTATATTCTGTTTTTTAAATGCTATTTCTAATAATTTGTAATTACTTTTATTTAGGGGTCCTTCTATGATCTGTATTGAATATAAAATTATGTTTGTATAGATTCCCCCTGACGAAGCCTGCATGATGAAATGTGTAGGGAGTTTGTATAATAAATCAATTATCTATCACCTGGCATCCCCCCCCTTTTTTTTTTTGTTCTGTTCATACAATGGGCAACAAGCTCCTATGGATGCTCAACACACTGAGGTCTTCTCCTGATAGTGCCTCCGGGTTCTGTCACAGTCTCAACATGATTCCCTCACCTTGAGTAAGCAGTAATAAAAGATTCTGTATCTTGCACTCCAATAGTAACATTCTAGTTTTGCTATGAATAAATAATAATTGCAAGGGTTTTAAAATTATTGTACATTTACATACTTTCATTAACCTAAAACTTCTGCTCTCAGAATGCATGAGATTCTGCAATATGGAGGTTCCCTTAGATATTTGAGTTGGCTGGGTCCAAAGCTGGTAGAGTGAACTTCCTTGGTTGCCCCTCCTTTTGCTGTCCACTGAGCCCTCCAAAGTCCTCTCTGGGAGGGGGGTTGTCAAGGAATCCCCAGAAACCATGTGGAAAACTGCAAGTCACCCTCCTCCTCTCTGCCAACACAAGTGCTGTTAAGACCCTCTGAAGGGCGCCTTTATATCCGCTGAGCTACAATGACTATTATGAAACACTTTCAAGCGAAGAAAGAGTACCCATAGGAATATCCTGCATGCTAATTAATGCCATTTTAATATTAGACTTTGCTGAGAAAGTAACTTTAGTTATGAACAGGACAGATTCCTCATGATGAGCAACTCTGCAAAATATGGAATGCATTCATCAATCAGTGTAATGCATACTTAAGATTGTTTCTGAGAAATCATTTGCATTTTCCCTTCTAGAGGAATTTTGCTGCCCTGATCTGAATGGCCCAGGCTTTCCAGATCCTGGCTGCCTAGCAGAGTCACCCCCCTCCCCACACACACACAATTTCCCCCCCTGTTATTTTAGTAAAAAATTCAAGGATAAATTGTTGAAATCAAGAGCCTTCCCTCTCAATAGAAAGGGCTTTAGTAATTCAGTCAATAGAAAGACTTCAGTAATCCTTTCAGTGGGAAAGCCTCAGCAATTCTATCTGATAATAAAATGAAATTGCTTGGACGTTCTCTGAATCAGACATTACCAGATCAATCCTGGAGTTCTGACTCAGGCCAAACTCAAAATGATGTTGAAGAAAGATTTATCTCCACAAGACCTGTGAAAGAACACCAGAACAAAGGCTGGACGTGTGCTTTCTCTACTGTTTTTAATACTAATTAAGCACACACATATACATACACACTTACAGAATGCTGTATTTGTGAAGCATAATGGAATGATGACCTTTATTCACTTCAGTTCCAAACAGCAATTTTAAATTAGCCTATAAATCAATGTTACATTCTTTCCTGAATACAGAGGATTTTCTGACTTCATAGGAAATACACGTAACTACATCCACACACATTTATGAACCCGTGAGAAATAGATTACTAGAAAAGCCCAACCCAAATAAATAATACTAGGGCAATGAAGGAAGAACAAAGCTAAGCTCTTTCTGTAACATTTCATTAAATCTCAAGGGAAACAAAACATAGTCCTTTTATATAGAAATCAATAAATGTAGACAACATTTATATATACCAAAAATTTATTATTTTGGTACCTAAAAATGCCTTATGAAATGCTGCATATATGTTCCTCTGCTATCATGGTTTGACCTTACTGGGCAATTTGTTTGAATGAATCAGCCTCTCCATTTCCTTTTAATTTAAAAGGGGATAGAAGCCTTTCCTAACACCTGATGCAGACCAAATGCTCATAGGTGTGTGGACAGAGGGCAGGTCTACCATCCATTGGAAATAATGCCAACTTGGTGTAGTGCAGCAGTCTCACTGATAATTAGTCATCATATCATTTAGGCACCATGTCATGAAGTATGGGTGTTTTCCAGCATGATAACCTTTTTTCACTATTTTAAAGTGTTGTGTCTGGGTTCCCAGGACTCAGCTTGAGTTCCCTGCAGTCGTACAGGCTATTAAAATAAAGTAGAACATGTTTGGGCTCAGAACATCACTACAGGAGGACAAAGAGATGCTTCCTCCCCCAAGCTTTTTGCCTGTCCAAAACTGTGCTAAGGATATGGAGGCCCATTTGCACAGTGGCCCTCAGGATCTTTGGAATTACAGTTCATCTCCAGACTACAATGATCAGTTCCTGTGGAGAAAATAGATGCTTTGAAAGGTGAACTTTAAAGCATTCTACCCTACTGAGATTTGTGTCCTTCCCAGACTCCATCATCAGATCTCCAGGAGTTTCCCCAAGCTGAACTGGGGGCCACTGATGGGGGCCAGGGGGTGACCTTGGTAACCCTAGCTGGGGTGCTTAACTCTTCTTGTGACCCCTCAGCATTATTTCAACACTGAAAATGACTTGAAGGCATTCCCCCTCTTGAAGCCATATTCCAAGCCATATTTTTTAAAAAAATAACAATCCCCTTCAACTGCTGTGTGGCTGTCAGGAACCCAAATTAAGCATGGGGAACCTAACCCGACTCTTTTTAAAGCAATGAACCCTTAATCTGGCTCTAAATGCATTCTGGTTTAGAACCAGGGAGCTTCTTCAACAAGAAAATCATGCATTTTTTAAAATGGTCTTCAGTTTATGCATTCCTCTCTCATGTAACCTCCTAAAGGTAAAACATAGGCACTGTTCTAACTTAGTCATTTTAAGAAGGAGTAGATCCTGGTTCCTTTCCAATAGGAAAATTGAACTAGGCTTCTACATTGATAGTACATTTACATGTCTATATTTAAAAGTACCATTTTGTATTCTTCCTTATCCAAGAGTGCATGAACTGCCAATGAACTTTGTTCTTTCTTATACAGCACTAGCTTACAGTTCCATGACTAATGAAGCTATGCCATATGAATGTTCACCCCCTCAAGCCAGCAGATGAATTTAACATCCTGATATCCACCGGCATTTACACTATAAACATCAAAGGAAAGCAATCCATTTGTCTACATATTGTCCAAAAAGAAAAGGTAAGAGAGATTGTCATAAAGGCAACGATGCAAAGGCAAGCTGCTCTTTTGATGACATTTGATATAACTGTAGAAATCCATGTGCGTATCTAAGTAAAGGAACCTTATGAGTCATAAGTGGTTTTGTGTGCACTAATACTTAACTTTAATTTTGTTTCTCGGTGTTCAGAACAATCACGAGTCAAGTGGCTCCTGTGGGTGGATTTCCACCACACTCCTTATTATCTACAGGTAAAGGCGGCCCATCTAATGTTTCAGCCTCAAAGCCTCTGATGATTATGAGACAAAGCAGAAGCAGATGGATTCTGGGCAAATCCCTACAGCTGAAATCACCCACAGCCATTTTGTGATTAGGTCTCATGTGAATGGCCAGAAATTGAAAACTCGTTGAACTAAAGACACAACATGTTCTATGCCAGTGAGGCGTCATTTTGCATCTTGCCTGATGCAATAATTTGCTGAAATCCAAAGCCAGTTCCCGTAGAGTCAAGCAATGCAACCCAGACTTGACCACGCAAACAAAGCAGAGATAGAGATTACCTTTAATGGCATAAAAACACAAATACGCACAAGATATATGCAACTCGAGTAAACATACAAAGTGTACACAGGAAGCCCAATACATAACCTGAGATTTTGACAAGCACAGAGACGTAAAGCTTAACATTGCACAAAGTACATATGCAGGCAAAGCACAGATGTGATGCATATACAAACAGCATTGTTTAGCAATGTCACTGGGAACTGCTCTTGAGAATAATTTGGAGGGTGAACAGAGATTATTTATACTACTAACGTAAGGTAGCCTTGTATAGGGATTCTTCAGGAAGCTACAGTTTACAAGAATCCCCACTTTATAATATGAAGCTTGTTCTTAAATCAGAGCACTATATAAATGCTAGTTAGTGTTAAAATGAATAATGTTGGGACCTCACCTTGTTCAGGGTGGCATGCATGGGGCTGAATGGTATGCCATCTTCTGATGCAAGATACTTTCCTCTTCTACTACAGGAAGTCACCTCATGCCTCAGGAATGCACCACCATTAGCAAGGCAGCTGTGTAGGATGCAACCCATAGTTCTTTCTTTCCATGTTTTACCCTCACAACATCCCTGTGGGATACATTAGGATGAGAGAGAGTAACTGGCCCAAGGGCACCTAGCAAGCGTCAAATATGACAGGCTGAGTGAGGATTTAAACAAGGGTCTATGGGAGCCTAGAGTAATCCTCTATTCCATGTATATAATTGGAAACTGGAGTATGAATGGTCAGATGCATTGATCCACTTCTTCAGTTAATTTGTATCTTCCTCCCCTCCCTCGTATTGCTGATTTGTAGCGATAAAACACTACAAGTAGGCAAGTATGACTACATTCAGATTCATTTTGTTTGCTTATTGATAGCCATGGTAAAACAATAAGCAACTCTTAAGAGCATACCAGCAGCTTTCCTCCAACCCATTAAGCATTTTACTTGCCCTCAGTAATGTTCTTTTTTGAAATGCAGCAGACAAAACTACACAGTGTTTTACAAATAATGCCTCATCATAGATCTCTACAGGAGTATTAAATGTCAGAATTTTTATTTCCAATCCCTTTTGTAATCTTACCTTTTTCACTGCTTGAGTCAGCATTTTCCTTGAGCTATACACCATGATCCCAAGGTCCTTTCAGTAACTAAGTTCAGACCTCATCAGCATATATAAAGTTTTTTTTTGTTTCAGTGTATATCACCTTACATCATCTTAGTTACCCTCTGAAATACTGAACTTCATTTGCTACATTGTTACTTAATAGTCCAAACAAGAGAGATCCTCCAGATTTCCACTATCCTGAATAGGCAGCTATTTAGAAATTTTGGCATATAATATCTACCCGATCACCAGGCTCAGAACCTCCCAACATTATGTTCTTACTACATGTGGCAGCCATATTGTGGTACTACCCACTCTCAAAAATCTGGAAATGCCCACAGGCCCTATAAGTTTGGGGATACTAACCTTAATGCAATAATGTCAATCAAGGAAGAAGCAGCTACAAACACTACAAATATAAGACAGTGTGGTAGGATCATGAAAGTTTCTATCACCACTTTAGATCTCATGGTGAAAATTCACCAACCCCTGCCCATCAGACTTACAGTACAGGATGGAAGATAGGGAAGGCCTGAAGAACAGCTCAAGTTCATTAAATTAAGACCAGCATGATGACTATGAACTGTACAAGCCGGGAAACTAGGCAGTACAGAGGAAAGGTCATATGATGAAGTAGAGTGTTGGCCATTCAACACTAATGTGCTGTGTGATTGGAAGGAACAGCAATGACAGATGACTGCAGATCTTCTGTGAGGAGACTATGGCTTGACCAGTGGGATGCTAAAATAATCATGCTTGGACAATTGTATAGTCTGAGGTGACAAAGAAGTAAATTGTTAGTAATCATCACAGGCAAACCAAAATGTTTCTATCTAAAATCCGAACTAGGCTAATGCAAAGCATTCTGTACAAAATTCAGAAATGTAAAACAGAACTATGGAAAAGTTGCTTGCCAAGTCAACATTCATACAGGTGTAAACGTTTTTACTCTTATGGTCTAATTTCTTCTCCAAGGAAAGTGTTCTGGATAAAGGAAACAATCCTACTTACTTACTTATTTCGTGATTTATTCACCACCCCTCCTGGCATAGCCAGCTAGGGGTGGTTTACAACAGATCAATGAAACAACAATTAGCTCATAAAATAATAAAAGCAGTATTTCATGATTAAAATAACATTAAAACATATTAAATAATAAAATCAGCTCATGGTATATATTATTCTTGGGTGCTATTGAGGAGGTTTTAATTAATTCTGGATCAGTTCCTCAGGTAGACTGGGCCGAGACCTTAAACTGGATTTGGAATTCAACTGGGAGCCAACATAGTTGCCTCATGGCTGACCAACTATGAACCCTCTGTGGTATTCTTGTGAGAACTCTGGCTGCTGCATTCTGGACCAATTGCAATTTCTGGATCAAAGTCAAGGGTAGGCCCACATACAGTGGGTTACAGAAGTCTAGCCTGGAGGAAATAGAGTAAGGATTTGCTTGGCTGTAGTACTAGAGTCAATTTAATTTAAGGATTTGTGGGGCTCCAGCAGAGTACTGTTCTGGAGGGAATGGCCAGACTGGTGAAAGCACCCACAACAGTGAAAAGGGTGCTTTTACAGAGGGAAAAGGGGGAAGGAGAAAGGCTATGGCCCTGATCCATGGGGGGAATGCACCATGTAGGGCCCCTGGAAATACATGACCCATAGCGTGTGCTACATGTGCTACATGGATAAACCAGCCCTAGAGCTGGGTTTGGTGATACCCAAGCCCGAAGCCCTGAACCAGCTGGGCCAGAGGGTGCATAAAGATGCTAAATAAAGTGAGAGAGACGATCACACCCTGCAGAACTCTACAAGGGAGTTGGCAGCATCACGATTGATTCTCTCCCACTACAGCCCTCTGTCAGCAACACAGAGAAAGGAGATCAGCCACTGAAGGGCTGTCCCCTATATTCCAGCATCAGTGAGACAGTGAGTAAGAAGGTTATAATGTACCATGTCAGATGCTGCCGTGAGGTAAAGCAGCACCAGCAGTGCTGACGCACCCCAATCTAGCTGTCATCAGAGGTCATCCATCAGGACCACCTGCTGGCTTGCCAAGTCCTGGGGGTTCAGTGTTTGTTTGTTTTTTTTCAGTAGAGGACAAATTGCTGCCTTTTTTAGCTCTTAAAAGTAAGTCCCAATGTAATAGAGGGGCTTACTCCCAGAAACTGTTCTAAGGATTGCAGCATAAACCCACTGCAGACTCCAGTCCTGCTTACATTCTGTTCTTTTTCCAGACTCACATATCCTCTGCAGCGGTTTAGCAATTTTGACAGTGAAAGCTCTTATTTTCTTCCTGTCTTCCTAGGTCTGTTGGCAGAAGGGAAACTCTACATTCATAAAAGGAAAAACATACATTTGGTGAAGAAATAGGGCAGAGATCCATTCCCCTAGGCCTCTTTGGAAGGTGGACTTTATGGCATCATTCCCCCACTGAAGTCCCTCCCGTCCTCAAGTACCACCATCTTCAGGCCCTTCTCACAAAATCTCCAGTCGTTTCCTAACCCAAAGCTGGCCACCCTATGGAGAAACCCAACGTTATGCCTAAGGGAAGGAAGCACACAGCTGGGCTCAACACGATGCTTCTCTCAACTATGTATTAATTCTATTTGAGAGAGAATCTTCTGATGGATCTTCTCTGCAGAGAAATTGATGGCGTGCTTTATGTAATAATAATCCATGCAATTTTTTTTTAATTCCGTTTTTCATTGTGTGAGTCCCCAAACAATTTACACATCCACGTTTGCTACGTTTTTTCTACAAATGTAATGGGAGCAATCTTAAAGAGACATTTTGCAGACAATCTATAAAATACCCATCACTCTGCTCTGTATTTATTTCACCTCACCAGCTTCTTTATTAGATTTGCAAGTTACAGTCTGCCCCCCTTGCTCTTTTTTTTTTACAATCTGTTTTGTTCAACATGAAACCCAGAAATAGATACACCAAACATCTCCCTTAGAAATAAGCATTAATAATAAACACTTTGGGAATGTGGAGTATTACAAAACCTGAACTGGGTTTCCCCAGTTTGTGCCCATCTCTAAAGTACATCTGAAAAATGCAGGCACAATGCAACCTGTCATTCCAGCCTACAGTTCTGCTGCTTGTTGCAGCTTGGTGTCATGGTTAAGAGCTGCAGCCTCTAATCTGGAGAACTGGGTTTGATTCTCCACTTCTCCACATGCAGTCAGCTGGGTGACCTTGGGTCAGTCACAGTTCTCTCAGAGCTCGCTCAGCCTCACCTACCTCAAAGGGTGTGTGTTGTGGGGAGAGGAAGAGTAAGCTGTTTCAAGACTCCTTCAGGTAGTAAAAAGTGGGGAACAGATCAGCTCTTTGATATGACAGATATAGAAACCAAGAATTCTGTGTATATAATTCCAAATATAAGGTGGGAACATGACTGTTTCCAAGTGAAAAGAAAGACTGAGACATTCTGTCCATCATTCACCCCCTCCCCCACTGTCCAACTTGCTGCAAGAGTGTGGAAGGACACCAGCAGGCACTGAGATCTGGGTCACAGCACTTCCATGTGTTGTGTATAGCCCACAATTTGTGATTCACAAAACAGACAGCATTGAATGAGATTTGTTTGTTTTGCTGTTGGGTAATTGTACCTGGGAATGGGAAATGGCATTGCTCACTCTCATCAGATCTCACAAAGCTAAGAAGTGTAGGCACTTGGACAGAATACCACCAAGGAAAACTCTGCAGAGAAAGGTAATGGCAAACCACCTCTGCTTAATCACTTGTCTTGAAGGCCTGTTTTGGAGTCACCATGAACCAGTTGAGACTTGATGGTGCCTACATACATATAAGTGCATCCGAAAGCAAAATATAGTGTTAGGCAATGATACCAAGAACCCTAGGGTCCACAAGAGCCCTAGAGATCACAAAACCTTATGCCAAAAGAGACATTTTGTTGGCCTTTTGGTGAGAGTCTCAGACTGGGTTCCAGGAAACCCAGGTTCAAATCCTGAAATGTCATTGAAAGTTGCTGAGTTAGGCAAGTCACACCCCCTGGCCTAACTGACCTGTAGATAAAAGGGACAAAAGCATTTATTTATTTTAATGTAAATGTTTATATCTCAGCCTTCCTCACTGCTCAAGGCAGATGTAAGAGTCCCTGTTTTGAAGAAACGTATGGTTTTAAATGAAGCAAAATGCATAAAATAAACACTACTTGATGCATATTTCTTTTTTAACCCCAAGAAGGGCTGCTTCTTTCTAGCTACGTTCTTATGTACATTGTCGAAACTATTCTACATCAAAGCAAGCATGAACTCTCCCTAGAAACTAAAATGACCAAACTGAAATTATTGGGCTTTGGTCACATGAGAGACAAGAGTCCCTGGAAAAGACAACAATACTGGGGAAAATTGAAGGTAGCAGGAAATGAAGAAGACCCAATATAAGGTTCTCTAAACTGATTCTCTAAAGCAGTGGTCCCCAACTTTTTTAACACCGAGGACCAGTCAACGCTTGACAATTTTACTGAGGCCCGGAGGGGGGTGTAGTCTTTTGTTGAAGGACATCACTGCCGCCTGAGCCCCTGCTCCTCTTGCTTTACCGCCAGCGCCCCTGACTTCCCGCCACCCACTGGGGGGTGCTGCCAGCAGCAGCTGCGCAGTGCCACGCTGAGGGGGAGCCCCAGCCATGGCAGCTGCCAGAGAGTACCTAAGGTGAGACAGCAGCAGAGTGGCAGGGCAGCCCCCGAGGCAGCAGCCAGGGAGGTGGATGAGGAGGTGCCGTGGCCCGGTACCGACTGATCCACGAACTGGTACCGGTCTCCAGACCGGGGGTCGGGGACCACTGCTCTAAAGGAAGCTAGAGCCATCAGTTTGTCAGACCTGTGCAAAGCTCTGTGGCCATGCTCACCTTCATTAAAAAAAAAAATTCTCTCAAGGCTGAGGTTTCCATGGAAGTGAAGGAGTGTTTATAAAGCCAGGTATCAAGATCATGCTTCACCCAGAGGCAATGTCCTCAAGGCCTCCTCCTTCCTCCTGGCTTTTACCAGCATTATGACTCCTCCACTGCCACACACCCCAGCACAAGATCCGGCGTCTTGATGAAAATGATGATCAAATTATGCAGAGGCTATCCCCCCTCCCTTAAGCAAAGCATTTCCTGTCCCCGCACTAGGGACAGAGTGTCATACTGTGGGCAATGGGCTGGTTAAAAACTATTAAAGGAAAAAATAGCATTTGGTTCCCCTCCCCCCCTTATATCTAGTTTTCTTTCCATCAAGCTTCCTAATGGCAACATCAGATGTTACGAGAATCACATATTTGTAATTTAAAATGGGTGCCTATAGCTGGGGTCCCCAGTAAGTCACCCAGCATGTGAGTTTTTCATTTAAGTCTGTAGATGCCTTTTTCTATGCATGTCTTCCATGCAATATAATGCTAAAAACAGAAACTGAGGTGGTCTTCATTCATCTCCTATAAAGCTTTTTTGTCCCTGTTCTTCCCAGAACCCGCTTTGTGGATTGCTATTACTCCCACTCTGATTCTGCACTTTCCTTGTTCCTCAATGATGCCCTGTCTTCTTTCTCTACTTTTGCCCTTTCTGTCTGACTGAAAGTATTCCAGGCAGGTTGCAGTGTTACTTCTATGACTTGTACAGGCTTGACAGGTAGCTGCTACTAAATGAATGTCATAGAAGGAGGTAGACCATCACCAAAGCCCTCAGTCATATAGAATAGTGTTTGTTTCATTATAAAATGGAAAACATTTCATTATAAAATGGAAAGCGAGGAAGAAATGCAAAACACATATGCACAGAAAACACTACAATAATATCCGTTTTGAGTTATCAAAATGCAAAATAATACAGTGTGGCAAAGTGCTTAAAGCAGGCTTTCTCAACCAGGGGTTCGTGAAACCCTGGGGTTTGTTGACGGCCCTGGAAGAGTTTCCCAAATGAGTGGGAGTTAATTCTTTTATATATGTATAGATTTCTAAAATTTGTTAAACATTCATCACATGATATAACAATATATGGTCATGTTGACCTGATCCCCCAATAGCCAATGATGGGCGTGGAAGGGATGGGAAGAATGTTTCAGGGGTTCCTCAATGGTAAAAAAGTTGAGAAAGTCTGGCTTAGAGGGTCCATCTAGGTTTGACTCCACACACTGCCATGGAAGCTTGTGGGGTGACCTTGGGGAAGTGCTAAAGCCACTTTGGTTCCCTTTGGGAAGAGAAGTATGAGTATAAATGAAGTAAAATGGAATTAAAAAGAAATCCAGAATATGAATAAGTATCCCATAAAATGCCTTAGGAGATCAAAGACAAATTTACAGACAACAAATGTACAATAAAAATGCCAGGATGACTCAGGCTTTGAGTTACAGACATATTCAGTCATCTGCTCATTTCCCTAAAGCTACAAAAACCTATGCTAATTTAGCCATTATGATTTCAAAATGTAAGCTACTTAAAATTAGTAGAAAATAACCTTGCCAAGAGACAAGTCACTTTGTAGTGGGTAAAGCCCAGCAAGGAGTAAAAACTTCCATTATTATTTTTTTTGTTATTATTGTTGTTGTTGTTATTTGTATAGCATCATCCTAAAAGCGTGTGGTGCTCTACAGAGCATGAACAATAAAGTGTCTGTCTCAAGACATTTATAGCCCAGAATTCAACACAGGGGAAACAACAGGAAATATGAGAGAATGACAAAAATGAATGGATTGATTTGATTAATTAGCTCTATAGCCTGCCACTCCTGGAATGGCAGGGGTGGGTTTGGAAATTTCTATGGTGACATCTCCAAGTTTCCATGTATGTGGATGCTAAAAATCTGGAAATGATGTTGCTGCTCAGGTACAAATGGAATGATCTCTTCACTACTTGAGTAATTGTTTTCAGTGGTGCTTAAATGACATTCCAAGGAGCACTAAAAATTTGATTACAGGATGCTCATAATCAGTGCTAATGTACAAGTCTGTTATGACAAATTTTGCATCTTTTCAGGATCCTAAGTAAAGGTTCAGAAAATCTCATTTGCATTGCTATTATCTTCAAGTGATTGCTGAACGTTCATAAATCCGGCTTGCATTCTCATCTTCTGAAGTACTTGGTTAGGCTGATGTGTCACTTTTCTTCAGTTTATTTGATTAGCAGACTGTACTAGTTGTGCACATGGAGAACATTTAGTCCAGTACGCCAACTGATCTGCCATTTGTACCATAGGCAGTTTTTTTTTTAAGTACAAAGGTCATTTTTTAAAAATATATATTTAATAGCCAAATAGCAAGGAAAATTGGTTGGCACAACAAAATAACAAAATCCCACACCGCTGTGAAAAAGGATTCATTTATGCTGCAATGCACAACTTGGTATTGAAATATTTACCATATTTATTACACTCCACTTTATGAAACAGGCTTCCACAAGTAGAATAAATCCTTGCCTTGATGCAGCTTGATTCTCCTTAGGCAAACTGCTTTTGCAGGGAAAACACCAGCTATGCAAGACTGGCCAGACATGTCCCTGTTTGGTCACAACTAAAAGGAGAGATGAGGCAGGTTTATGCCCTAAATATTTTATGCTACATAAATCTTGAAATGCCAGTGCTCCATTGTAAGTCAAAAATAATGACCTAAATTCAAATGACATCCCCTGCACAGTTTCATGCCAGGGTAGCCCTCTGGAAACAGCACCATTTGTCGAGCCAACATTCTGTTTTTCAGGTTTGCTGGACGTGCTGCTCAGATCAGCTTGATATGATTACACTGAGCACACTTTTAGAAGGAAACTTGCATTGACAATCCATTTTGATTTTTGCAAAAATAGAGGATAGCATAAAGGAACTCCAGTTCCTGACCTCTAGTTCTTGACACTAAGCATTTCCCTCATGCATCCAAGGCTCACAGGGTGTCCCTTTATGTATGTGTGTGTGAAGTGCCATCAAATAGCTTCTGACTTATGGCAACCCTATGAATTAATTGACCTCCAAAGTTGCTTACAACTTTGCTCAGGTCTTGCAAAGTGAGGGTCATTGCTTCCTTGACTGATGTTTGTTTGTGTGTTTGTTATATTTGTATACTGCCCTCCCAAGGCTCAAGGCACATAAAGCAGGGAACATTACAGATAACTCAATAGTTGAACGATAATAATGCAATGATAACAAAAGAACAATATAATAAAATAGTAGAGCAATAGTGAAAACATTAAATCAATGATAACATACCGATGGCTCCGAGGGTTAGATGAATCAACGACCATCAAGAAAGAATGAAGTTGCTGTGCAGCAGCAGGCAATGGAAGACCTCCTCTGTTCATCCTTAGCCTAGAAGCCGCAGAACCCATGCAGTGTCAGCGCTGTCCAGTTCTTGAAGGGAAGACCCTCAAAGAAGGCAGGGATGGAATGCAGAGGGAAGGAACAGCATTGGACCTTGATTAAATGCATCTTATGGTGGGCCTTCCTCTTTTACTGCAGCCTTCAGCTTTTTCCAGTATTATTGTCTTTCCAGCAACTCTTGTCTTCTCATAATGCGACTAACATGCAACATCCTCAGTTCAGTCATTATAGCTTCTAGGGAGAGTTCAGGCTTGAGTTGATCTAGAACATATTCAGTCCACAGGATTCAGAAAACTTTCCTCCAATACCACATTTCAAAGAAATCTACTTTCTTCCTGACAACTTTCTTCATTGCCCATCTTTCACATCCATATGTAGTGATGGAGAGAGAATACTACAGCATGAATTAACTTGATCTTGATCACCAGTGACAAATTCTTACACTTCAGGAACTTTTCTAGCTGTTTTATGGCTGCCCTCCCCAGTCTCAGTCTTCTGATTTCTTGGGTGCAGTCTCCTTGTTTGTTGATGATGGAACCAAAGAGTAGAAAATCTTGAACCATTTAAATTTCTTCATTGTCAGCCTTAAATTTGTGTAAGAGCACCTGAGTTTTTGGCGAGAGGGCCAATTGCCGCGGCGGGGGCTGACGCCCTGGAGAAGAATGCTGCTGGGAGAGCTGGGGACTACATTTCTGAGCCTCCCTTTAGGGGCAGCACGATGGCGCCGGCAGAGAGGAGAGGGGCCGGGCTGGAGCTCCTTGAAAGGAGCATTGTGCAGCGGGCCCAGCCTCTTTTCCCCCTCGGTGGCTGAAGCGGCACCCACCCTCCCTCCCTGTATGTTGGGAATTTGGAATTTTGAGAGTTATATAAAATTGCTGAAATGTCACAGCTGGCGGATGGTACGCTGGAAGCAGAATTTTGAAGGGGGCCAAGCTTGCGCGCTGGCCTACTGGTTTAATGGGGGCCCCCCTCAGGGGCTGTGTGGATGCGGAGCCAGTTGAAGGGCTCGCATTTCCGGGTGACAGGCGAAACCCAGCAGAGGCAAAACGCCCAGTGGGTTCGCATTTGGGATGTCACCTCCCGCAGGCTAGCAGGTCAACATCCGGGGAACAGGCATGTCAGCCAGCATCACCCGTTGAGGGACCTGCTAATGTTTGGGGCTGCCTAGTGGTCGGATGACCACAAGAAGGCGATATCCGCTTCCATGCTGCGCCACCCTCAAGGGAATAAAATCGGCTGTGGCCATTTTCATGCCAAAAGAATATAAGTTTCAGTGTTGTTATTAAGGTAACCACCTTTCTGCATAGGCAAGCCCCAAGTGGCCATGAGCACACAATATTGTCAACGTATAGCTTATCGCTGCCTATGCAGAAAGGTGGTCATCTTAATATTGCCCCCTGCAAGGCAATTCCCCAGAATTTATTACTGTTGACTTCTTGATGTTCAGCTGTAATCCCTGCTCAGGGAAGCTTATTCTGGATGGATGTTCTCAAGTTTTAAGGTTTCATGAAGAGAGTGGGATGTTATGCAGTGTACCTAATGTACAGAATACAGGATCACAAAAAGAAAGTGTATAGAAGTAATATTTTGACATTATAAGCCAGGCATGATTTTCTGGGAAATGTTGGACCTACCTCAATATTACTTTGTCAGGATAGCTTTGAACAGAATGAAACAGGGACAATGGAAAACCCCAGTGCCAAACCTCTTCCAAACAACCTGATTTTCCATGGTACTGAAACTGGACTGTAACATCTGCCCTTCCATACATATCTGGTTTCTCTTCATCCCTTCATAATTCCTGACATCATTGTCAGATGTTGAATGGAGTTCCATTCTCCCAAGGACAGTGCGAGAAAACATTGTTTTATGGTGTACAAGTAGTATAGCAATGCTAAGCTTTGTTGTTGCCATAGGGAATATTCCCATAAAATATGAGTCCATGTCAATTAAGTCTGGTCTGTGTATCAAGAAAGGAAATAGAAAGCATTCATTTGTTAGTGCTATCGTTTAGTTTGATATTTTCTGTGTTGCATTTCTAGTAAGGGTTAATTCAAGCCCCAAGTGGCCATGAGCACACAATATTGTCAACGTATAGCTTATCGCTGCCTATGCAGAAAGGTGGTCATCTGATTGTTCTGTCTTGACTCCAGATCAGTTTTCAGCATGCAATGAATATGAGAATTTTGTTCAAGGAAGTGTTTCCAACAACTGCTTCATTTCACAGCCAACTATTATAAATTATCTTATTGGGAGTTGGTTATGAATACCTACTGATAAAATGATTTAATCTTGGAAAAGACTGTCATCAGCTTTTGCTGTGGGGAATGTTTCTGAAATCTTGACACCACATTTACCAATGGAGATAACATTAACCACAGATCCTGCTCCACTCTCCGCTTCCCTCTAGACCTTTCCTCCTCTCACGATTACTTTTCCCAACCTATGATAACACTGTGCCCTTCAGACTATACCACAGTTGTTGCTTTCACTATCTCATAGAAACACCTTATCAAAGAGGCTTTTTTCTTTTCTTTTTAGGGGGGAACCAACTTGAGCTAAGTCCACTGAGTCATCTTTATCTTCTTTTTCATTAACTTTTCTGAAAACTTTTCATCTTTGAGGGTGCATGCAGTTTTTGAAGGGCAATGGAAAAAGAGATACCAAAAATGACTGCACACAAAAGGGCATGCTACAAATTCTGCAATTTATGAGTGCACGATAAGAAAACATTCCAAAAAATGGTCCATCTACAGTGGAAGGAATTTTCAATGCTCAGATCACAATTTATGCAATCTGGGGCTTTGGCTTTTACTTCTTAAAAATTAGTTTTTTTCTTGATTTTTTTTAAAATACAAGGAACATTTGATAAGGAGAGGGAGGATGGATCTTCACAACCAACTCTTTGCTCTCATGAAACACCAATAATTTCTGTCTCTTTCTTCTTCTCAATACAATCCTACATAGGGTTAATGGAGCTCTTGTACAAGTGGAAAGGGAATGACAAGATCACTAGCATTTCTGTTTGTACCAGACCTTTCCAGGAACTATGCAAGTTACAAAGCACTATGCAAAATCTTGTTCAAGTGGAACTGTACTAAGTCCATTTACATTCTGTCCTCCATATCATAATTTATTTAGACTTAAGTGAACATGATTACATGCTGCCTGAAGAAGCACAGCTTCTCTGTACCAGACCCAGGGCACCTTCTTGGTGAAGAACCATTCACATTGTTAATGGTTCAATTTGTTTTAAAAAATAGAAACACATTTAATAGAAGAAAGGTTGAAAGTGATGAATTGTGTGTGTTTGTTTAATCAAAATTAACTGAAACAATAACCACTAGGGCATTTCTAGCCCAGTTTCCCACTGAAAGACTATTGTTATATTTAGAAACTTGATCTGGGAATGCTAGGATGCTAGAGCCATCTTGGTGTACTGATTACATGGCAGCCTCTAACCTGGAGAGCTGGGTTTGATTCCCCAGTCCTCCACATGCAGCCAGCTGGGTGACGGTGGACCAGTTAGAGCTCTCCCAGAGCTCTCTCAGCCTTACCTACCTCACAGGGTATTGGTTGTAGGGAGAGGAAGGGTAGGTGATTCTAAGCCACTTGGAAGCTCCTTTGGGTAGAAAAAGTGGGATACAAAAAAACAAGCTCTTCTTCTTCTACTGCTTTCTGTAACATTGATGAAACTATGCAAATGCATACCTAGTTGGCAACCTGGATGGCAAACCATTGGGAACTCCATGAAAGGGTAGGGGAGGCATATAAGAATTATCATTTAAAAGAAGGTTGTATACTGTGATGTTCACCTTTGGAGATCCTTTACTAGATCAGTTGCAAATTCAGTACACTTAAAAATGAAACCTTATTTATTTATTTAAGGAATTTTTGCACCTGCTTTTCTCCTGCTTTTCTCCTGCCAAAACTGGAGTCCTGCCAAACTGGTAACAAAACAAAACAAACAAAAAATTTTCCTGCTTCTTGCATGGCCTTCTATTTTGAGGACTACATCTAAAACAGAATGTCAGAAATAGAATTTAATTATTGTTGAGGAACATGAAAAGAGACTGGATCAGGTACTTTGCAAATGTCCAATTGTTACTTGTCTTAGAACAGCATTTCTAAGCAAAGTCAAAGCGTCTTGAGAAAGAGTTGAAAAAGGTAATTTCTTTTTGGCCCTTTTGTACTTAACCATTATTTCTATGGGATTACTCCAAGGTGGAAACAGAAGCTTTTTAAAACAAGAATAGAATTACTATGAGCTTTTTTAGTGTGGCTGGTGCCATATTTTTCAAAGATTCTACCATGTTTTCTTCAACACTAGCCCTGAGACCTCCAGACTTCCCTGTTGCACTACATCTTTTGTCTCCTCTATACAAGAGAGACCTTTTTATATTTGGAATAGTTGTGCAGATAACATGTTAATAACACAGATGCCTGTAACTATGGATACAGTTTGTAATCTGTTCCATGAAATAAAACCAGGATTTCAGAATGAAGTCTAGATTTGGCCACATGAACACATCAGTATGGAATCATTTGTCAAGAAAATTGGAGATGCCTGCAGAAAGATGGAAAAATGCCTATCAGGAACAATTCTGTCATAGTAAGTCTTGTCTCTGAACAGGGCATGGGATTTGATGACCCAGACCTATTACAATAATATTACTCACCCCCTATTACTCCATGAAACAATACCCTGTATAATAACTCTTTTCCTGCAGCTCATTTCACCTTATTTGCTTCTGGTTGAATTGATGTGACTAATGGTTTAATTGCTACTAAGAACAATATGACAGAAAGTGGACACTTTACAGAGATAGCTGAACAATAATCAAATCAAGAGCATCATAGATGAGTCTGTAAGCAGCTTTCCTCAGGTCAGACGCATGGCGAATGAGAGGCTGCATCTGAATAAAATATGCCTTAATATAGCTGGTCCAGCTTGTGACTGTGGGATTCTAGCTCAAAGGGGAAAAAACACGCAAAATCATCTCAATAACAGAATCATAAGTTTGTCTTTTTGAAGCAGAGCAACTTCTCCAGGGTCACTTCATCCAAAGTGATTTATCTTTTGTGCTTTGTCATTACATATTTGTTCAAGTATAATTTCTGGATGGCCAATTCCATGTTACAAAGCTCCTAAGTAAATATATTTTGCAAGATATGCCTTAGACCATGATTGCATAAATTCCTCTTTCATTTAGGAAGTTTCTCCCTTAAGATCTAAACAAATGGCAGACTTCAAATTTATTTCTCTCCTATCTACTGATCGTTTTCTCTTCAGAACAACCTTTTGTGAGAGGAGGCAGAAGGACAGTAGCAGACCTAGATCACCTAGTGAGATGAACTCAAGTCTTGAACTCAAATCTTCCCGTCCTGATACTTTATCCACTGCACTGTACCTGCAGAAACTAAATCACCCTAGGATTGAATACTAATGAGTGAGGTGTTCATCTATGAAAATCATCAGGAGATTTGTTGTATATTACGCCAAGCTGTAACTGGAGAATGTAGGCAGCCAGGCTTGTATGATATTAACATAGTAAGACCTTAAATTTGGATCCCATTAATAATTTACATTTTTAGAAATAAACACCCTGGATTAACTTTCCAAAGTCATCTTGCTGTGGAAAGCTGTTAATGGCATACAAATTATCATCCTGTGTATATACCTGCTGGGTCGCATTTAAGTATAAGCATACATTTTGAAAGTAGCATGACTAATGTGCCAGTGGTCTATTCTTAGGAATTTAATTAGATGCCTTCAGAAGGGGGGTATCTCAACTGTACCCCCTTTTTCCATGCCCATATGCTTGCACCAAATTGCAATTTCACACAGAATCACAGGCCTTCAAATAGTGCTCCTGCAGATTGCTATGCAGTATTCACAATCAGGTGTTATTTTAGTTTATCTCCCCACACTGATTTTTCCCGTTAGTGAATCGCCTAAGCTGTACTGTTCTGTACGATACTGACCAGAGTGCTGTCATATTTCTTTACCTTCCAGTGCTGACATCATTCTTTCAAGACTGAGAAGCTTTCTCTTTTTCTTCATTGCAACTCAATTTCACTTCATTTCTGCTTGTTTTTTAACTCGATAACTTGACAATAAATAGAGGCATTCTTAAACAAGGTTTTTAACATGAGGGAGCAATTGTGTTTAGTTAGAGGGTGAAGAAATACCATGTATCAAAGCACTTATGATTCATAATGTTAGGGAAATCAGAGAACTAGGTCAGATTAGATGGTCCCTCACTTAACATGAAGCTGTTCAAGGCCAGTATGAAAACATCTAAAAGCACTCACTTCCTGACAAACATGAACTGCTACTTAATTGGCCTTGGGCAGACACCCCATAGCTTTCTACATCAGTTGCTCATGACTGACATATGTATTAGTTTATTTGTTCACTGGCAAATTTATCTGATGATAAATCACCTGCTGAGAAAATACCATGGCTGGGAAAGTTGCAAATAATGCTTGTCCTGGTTGAAGTAGGCCTCAAAAGAATTTGTAGAATGTGTCTTTTTATTATTAGCTTGAATATTTTCATAGTAATAATTAATAGAAACATTATTATTATTATTATTATTATTATTATTATTATTATTATTATTATTATTATTATTATTATTATTATTATTATTATTAGCATCATCCTATGCAACTAGGCAGGAGAAAGGTAGCATGGTATAGTCTGATCTCATCAGATCTTGAAAGTGTCTTGGTTGTTACTTGGGTGGGACACCACCAAGGAACACTCTGTAGAAGAAGACAATGGCAAACCACCTCTGCTTCTCATAGACTTTGAAAAACCCTTGGTTGTGACTTGATGGCACTGCTGTACACACATACACAAAAGGACAAATCATTTTTTTCTTCCACTTTTTTTCTTCCAATTTTAGTGGTAGGAAATAACTTTGGGAAACACTTCAATGGTCCATGTGGCAAGAGTTACTGTCTGATGTGGCAGCTTTGTCCAATATGGGCCTAGTTCAATTGTTGTACTTATACAGTGTAATCTTAAACAGGCCTATTCTGAATCCCTCTGAAGTTTCCTTAATGGGGTTCAGTCCCAGGAAAATGTTCTCAGATTGCATTGTTAGAATCCTACCTGATTGTGATATTTGTGAATGTTTTAGGATTAGATAAATACCGCAATCCTGGACTCAGTTTCATAACATATATTGCTTACTCTGATATTAACCACTATTTGTATGTTGCATAAAATGCATATTTTGAAGATTACTGCATACATTTTGCTCCTCTGCACACACAGAAGTTAAGTAAATGTCCTGTATTGCATCCCTAATTACTTTCAGGATCACAGTACTAGGGACCTGAATTTAGAACAATTATTGCTATTGCTCCTTTCAGTTTCCTGCTTCTTGAAATCTGAGGTTGTATTAATGACCAAGAACATTTTCTTTAGAGATGTATATTTAACAATATGTCAAAGACTTTGGGTTTACACACTTGAATGCGTTATATCCTGCAGAATCTTGAGTAGAAAGAAAGTTTCATTAATTAACATGACTAAAACATTCCTTGCTTTAAAAACAAGCTCTAAAATATGGATTTAGTAATTCTTTGGAACACACTATTAAATCATAGTTTATAGGGCTAGGATAATGGAAATTTAACTCAGTAATTTATTTCTCAAAGAATAATCTCTGCCATTAAGAGAGTACAAATTTCACTTTCTCATGTAGGGAAACAACAATTTAGCAACATGGTAGTTGTTTCTATCATTCCAGAAGGGGGAGAATTCAGGATGAGGTATTTGTCGTGGTTCGGTCCTTGGTGGCTTGGGAACCGGACCGAACCCCGCCATCAGAGGCGCCCGCGATCACGGAGGTAGGGCATGGTGATCATAGGCAAGCCGGCAGCTGGGCGCCCCACCCGATCGTTGAGGTGGCAATGGCCGCTAAAGAACCTCAATGTCCCCCTCCACCTTTTGACAAGGGCCCGGAGATGGCCCTTTGTTCCAGGAAAATGGGCCATCAGGAACCCCGGAAAACCTCGCATATGTGCATGAGTCATGATTGTATCAGCATGTTCCCTCCGCAAGTACTGGGTGGGGCAATACAGCCTAAGGAGGTGGGTTTTGTATAAAAGGGAGCTTCCACCTGGAGTTCAGTGGAAGCTCTTACTCCATACCAGCGGACTCCACGTTGCTGAAATAAAGCTTGTTCCTGTTGTATCGTTCACCAGGCCTGGCGTGACGTTTTCTTCAAAGGGGCACCCTGTTTTTTCAGTTAGCAAGCGGGTCCCCGACAGTATTTCATTTACACAAAATATAAAAGTACATTGAACCAGATGAAACCTTGTTGCTTCATTTCATTTTTCAATCATGTTAATATGCCTTTTGAGCTTTACCTACAATTTTTGCAGCCTATGATATTGTGCTAACCATTGCAAGAGATGCTGGCTGCCCAGGAACTCCACCATCCCTTTCTTTTCAGATCTGTTCAGTTCCATGCATGAAGCATCATAATCTTAATGTCAGAAATCCACAAAACAGTTTCCATGTTGTAAAAATAATTGGAATTTCAGATAGAGTTAGAATCCAAAGACACCGAATAAATGTATGTACAGTAATTGTGGAGGCTTCTTTGTTTTAAATGACTTTATTTTCAAGACATTTCATCATTTACTACTTTTTGCAAATAATGCCAACATGGCCTTATCTTCCATCTATAATGTTTACCATCCATTGCCACAAAGAATTATTTGTGGTTCCTGTAAATTATTTTGACAAGTGCTTGGGAAAGTGTGTAAACAATAAAGGTGCAGAATGTTCTGAGGCACACCAGATAAAGTTATATTTCCGATTAAACTGAGATGTATGTAAGATCTCCAAGGGCTGCTTCTTTCTGTTAGGCCGATGGAGAAATGTACAAAGCAGGCAGCTAATCTAATGTGCCTGTTCTCTTCACTTGGTTAGATTGCTGTTAGGGGTCTGTCTCCAAAGCAAATTTATCTATAATTTCATGTATTAAATGAATGATAGCCAAAAAATGTTGACATGCCGGTCTTAGAGCTGAGTAAAACTTTATGTATACATAATTTAACTTCACTTTGAATTTGGCTTGCTTCCTAATTCCATAATCTAACACTAACAGCTTATAATACCTACACTAGTGTAAGGCTAAAATGCTAGAGTAATACACCACTGATACCAATGAACTTGAAATACTGAATATCAAAGAAATTTAAGGTTGAAATACAGCCAGCTTGTGAGTGGCTTATATAGTGGCTTGGAAGTACTTATGGGGTTACCTATTGCATTAGGCAGCAAATTAGGGCAAAGAAATCAACTCCAACATTTATTTGTTTGTTTGTTTATATTTATTAACTGCCATTCCTGGGCCAAGTTGGCTCATGGCTGTTTACAATAAAACGCATAACACAGAATAACACTATAGATACCAGTCTTAGCAGCAGTCCCTCCCAACCCACCAATCCAGACTCAGTGCACATTGTACGCTGATCTTGGGAGAGGTCACCTTCCTAAATGGTCAGACATCTGGAGGGCCTCTAAGGGAGGGACTCAGATCTTCCTTAGGTCAGCCTCAACCAAATGCCTGGTGTAAGAGCTTCGTCTTGCAGGCAATGTGGAACTATGAAAGCTCTGTCATGGCCCTCAGCTCTTCTGGGAGCTCATTCCTTAACATCAGTTAGATCAAGACCCTCGCTCCCAATGAAAGAGAGTTCTTGGCCCCATCCGGACAGTGGGAGAAGTTGGGGGGGGGGGTTAGAACTCTGCATCACCATCTTTTAATGTTAATGTCAATGTTTATTGTATACTTTTAAGGGGTTTTAGGGGATTTGACTGTTTTTATTGTTTTATTATAAACTGCTGCAAGTCTTAATGAAGTGCGGCAGTATATAAATATGAAAATAAATAAATAAATCCACCAGGTCAGTGCCAGGACCAATAAGGCCCTGGCCTTGGTTGAGGCCAGGCATGCCTCCTGAGGGCCAAAGACCACCAGCAGATTCAAAATTGTGAGGGGCATAAGGAGACAAGTGGTCCCTTCGATATGTGGGGCCCAAGCCATGGATGGCCTTGAAGGTAAGTACCAGAACCCTGAACTTGTTTATTGCTCAAAGATAAATTTTGCTTTAGGGAAATGAAAAAATTTAAATGTCTGATATTCTTGTTAACATAATTATGGTGGTTTCTGTTTGACTTCGAATTTGGGTTAGAAATTGCACATTAATCCAACCTAAAGACTATTTTGAATGGTTAAATAATAACTGTCCACTTAGATAGTCTGAAGAAGAAATGTAAGTGTATAGCCTACCTGGGCATGTAAAACTAATTGCTCAGCATCATGAAACCCAGCACTTCCTAGCTACAGGAATACTTCTGTACATTTATTTAATCATTTGCCAGTTTTGGCTTGTACTTGTAGAGCAGGTTATACATACAAATAAGGTCACAATCTAGCAAATTGAAATATTTTTAAATTATATGGACTTAAATTGTACTTTTGTCTCCCTCTATTGAAGTCCACCTTGATTTTAGTTTGACCACGCCCTAAAGAAATATGTGTACAGCTTACATAGTGTGGGGAAAGCATGAAACAAGTGGGCTAGTCTGGGATAATGTGGCCCAGCATCATCTAGCAAGCTTCCATGTTAGAGGGGGATTTGAACGTGGGTCTCCCAGATTGTAATCTGACAGTCTGCAAAGAAGAAGAAGAAGAAGAAGAAGAAGAAGAAGAAGAAGAAGAAGAAGAAGAAGAAGAAGAAGAAGAAGAAGAAGAAGAAGAAGAAGAAGAAGAGTTGGTTCTACCCAAAGAAGTCTCAAAGCGGCTTACATTCACCTTTCCTTTCCTCTCCCCACAACAGGCACCCTGTGAGGTAGGTGAGGCTGAGAGAGATCTGATATTACTGCTGGGTCAGAGCAGTTTTCTCAGTGCTGTGACAAGCCCAAGCTGTCTGCATGTGGGGAGCGTGGATTCAAACCCGGCTCACCAGATTATAAATACACACTCCTAACTACTACACCCAGTTGCAATGTATGGCTGTGAAAGTTGGACCATAAGGAAGGCCGAGCGTCAAAGAATTGAGGCTTTTGAACTCTGGTGCTGGAGAAGACTCTTGCGAGTCCCTTGGACTGCAAGGCGAACAAACCGGTCAGTCCTAGAGGAGATCAGCCCTGACTGCTCTTTAGAAGGCCAGATCCTGAAGATGAAACTCAAATATTTTGGCCACCTCATGAGAAGGAAGGACTCCCTGGAGAAGAGCCTAATGCTGGGAGCGATCGAGGGCAAAAGAAGAAGGGGACGACAGAGAATGAGGTGGATGGATGGAGTCACTGAAGCAGTAGGTGCAAACTTAAATGGACTCCGGGGAATGGTAGAGGACAGGAAGGCCTGGAGGATCATTGTCCATGGGGTCGCGATGGGTCGGACACGACTTCGCACATAACAACAACAACAACTACTACACCAAGCTGGCACATTTGCACTGTGTGATTTAAACACACTGAATAATTGTGTTGTTATTCTGATGCACAATATGTCTCTAATGATGTCAACGATGAAAGAAATTTCTACTTAACAGATGATATCCTTGGTGAGATTGTTACCCTGATGAATAATGGATACATAAAGCATGAATTTATAAATGAGAAATATAGCTTAATTATTCTTGAAATCTCCTGATAGTACTTTTAATTAATACAATGAAAAGGGGGAAAAATGCATTTGCCTAGATCCCTGAGGAAAGCAAGATAAATTAGTTGTGAAAATGTACAAATCAGTAAGCAAGCATCGTGCATGCAAATATTTTTGCAAAGGCTTGTTTTTAACATAACAATACTCAGACATGAAGAGTCTCCTGCCTTTCCTCTCACCTTTAATACAATGTATGTTTACCAAAACCTATTCTCAAAATAGTTCTACTTCAATCATTATGATTTTAAATTTATGCGCCTTTAAAAATGTGTACATGGCTAAAATAGCAAAATAGGTAATTTATTGAGATGAATTTCTGTCAGTATCACATGAACATATGAACACAAAACTGCCTTAACCTGAATCAAACCATTGGTCCATCAAAGTCTTTACTCTCTACTCAGACTGGAAGTGGCTCTCTAGGGTCTCAGGAAAAGATCTTTCGTATCATCTCCTTCCTGATTTTTTTTTTTACGGGACATGCCCGATATTGAGCTGAGGCACTCTCCTCGCCAAGCATGTGCTCTACCACTGAGTCACAGCCCTTCAACTCATGATATGTTTCTGTTCTGTTCATTCTGATTCCCCACTGCCACCACCACCACCACCACCACCAAATGGGCAAATGTTTAAAACATACAGCATAGGAAAAGGGGCCAGATCATTTGTACCTGCATGTCCATTTTAGCATTTGATAGGTTATGAAACATAGAAACTAACTGCACACATTTTGACGGTTTCCAAACCAGATTATTCAGTTGTTTTGTCAAAGCATATGGAGATCAAGGGAAGTGACTACATACATACATACATACATACATACGTACGTACGTACGTACGTACGTACGTATGTACGTACGTACGTACGTACGTACGTACATACTCTCTCTCTCTTACTCCCCCCTCCCCGTCCTAGGTATTTGGTATTCTATTCCCATTCTTGCTGAAATCTAGATCCACTCAGTGACGGCCCCTTACAATCCCTACTCTCATGGCATTTGTTTCCTGGTGTTTTCTCTCACACAAACACCCGTATCTCCTATTGCTTCACAGCACTGTTGCTGGATCCAATCTTCATCATCATGGTCCCTGTGGGACAGCTCACAGCAGGGGAAGGCGTTTGTCCCTCCAGCTATTTCAATCCCACAGTTTCACAAAGGGGACAGGTCTTGAAAGGAGGAGGAGGAGGAGGACTTGGGAAAGAGAGCAAGACTTTGCTGCATCTCCCCACTAACTCCACGAGGAAGTCCTTACAGTGTATTCCTGCCAAGAGTCCCTCCAGTCTAAAGCCAGTGACTAGAAGAACTCTGCACAGGATTGCACTCCCCACCCGCTCACCTATGCCCGCCCCCCGTCCCCGTTCTCGGGAATGCTCTTCTTCTCCTCGCTTGTGGAAAGCCTTTCCTGGGGAGAGCTCCCTGCCCCCGCGCAATGTGGCGAATCCCTGCCCCGTTTCCCCCACAGTCGCCCACTTGGCGTGTCTTCTTGCTCTTTCGGCAAGGCAGCGCGGCTCCTGCCTGCTTGACTGGCTACGGGAAGCCCACGGCCTGGATTCCGTCTCCGCCCCCTTCTCGCTCCCTCCCCTCCAAAGCTGTGCCATTCCCAGCGTTCAGGAATGTGGCGAGCTGGCGTCTGGCCGGAGGATGAAGGACGGGCGCGAGAGAAGCCCGAAAGTAGGTCTTGGTTGCCGCTCCTTGCTGGCTGCTCTACGGTCCGGTCTTCCCCGCTGGGATTAGCCTCTCTCTTTAAATGCGCCGCACAAACCCTGGCGAGCTGGTTGCCACCCTCCGCCCTCGAACGGCCGAAGTCCCAGGCGCTGGCGGCTAAGCGAGCGCCGGCAAAGTCTTCCTCCGCGCCTTGCTGGATTTACAGGTTGTCGGGGAGCTCTCCAAGGTACTGAAAGCTTCGCCGCCGCTCCAGCCGCTTTCCAGGGGAGCTCTCCACTCCACAGCTTCCGCCTCTGGATTCCCTCATGACTCGCGCGCGTTCGCTTGGGAGGAGGTGGTGAAGACCTCGGCGTACCATGGCACGGATTAGATATCTGCGAGCAGCTGTCTCGGGATTGTATCTTTGGGAAGTTGCCCTGCTGATCAGGTAAGTCTCTTGCTAGCTCTCGCTGACGTGCCCTCCTTGGTTTGCGGGCAAAACGGCATGAACGGGACGCGCGGTCGCTCATCCAGTCCTATTCGCCCCACGGATGTCATTTAGTAAAAGAAGACTGATGGGGGCATGGCTGAGGTGTAACTAGCATTGTAGTGCTAAGGCTCTGATGCCATTTAAAAAGAAAATTGAGTACGATGTTTAAATGCTTCTTATTAAAAATACCAGCTGGAGTTCTGTTTCCATCGACCACCCCTATTTAAGTCATTCCAGGGAGGACTCCCTGCCATTAGCAAATGGAAATCAGAGCAAAGTATGGGTTTAAAGTATATTTTCAGAAGTAAAAATAATTCAAACTCTGTTATTTTTCATTACTATAAAGAGCAGATAACGAATCAGTCACTAATTATCAACGTCTGATACCAATGTATCCAAGCTCTACAGATGAGATGACCAGATTGTCCAACTTTTGGAGGGACATCTGGGGGCACCTGGCAAATTGAAATTATGTTGAAATTAAAAAATATATATCACAATACTATTTTTGTGTTCTATGTGTTCTATGAAAGTTTTTGTTGCTCCATATAGACCAAATTTTTAATCAAGCAAATAGGCATACATGCTCACTAGATATGCACACTAATACCACAATGTAGATACATACTGATAGTATGTCATACTTCTCTGAAGGAGGGTAAAGCTTTAACGCCTGAATGATTCACATAGAAACTGAGGAACTAACATCTACATTCTAAACTGGCTGAAGTAAGACAACAATCCATTTAAATGTTGTTCCAGGATTATCTCAGCTGTTGCTGGAAGCAACTGGTAGCAATGTACTCCAAGATCTTTAGGGGTGCCCCCTTCCATTGATCATCTTCCAAGATCACCATTATATTCCATTCTCTCAGACTAGCTAACTGGGCAGCCAAACTATAGTAGAAACATCATGGCACAATAATTATGTCTAGTCAGATTTATAAGGTTTAATATAGATCACATGATCCCAACATTACTCCATTTGCCCGGAATAGAGACCCGTAACATAACAAGTTCATGCAATATGGATTCTGAGGTTAAAGATCAGTATATACATTTTCCTGTTTTTTATGAGGTAGAATATTTATATATTTGAAGAAGGCTTCTCAAATGTGCCAAAGCTTGTACAAGCAACAGTATATGTTTATTAAAAGTACCCATAATGGAAAAATAAGAATACCAGCCCATCTTAATTAATCCAAGTGTGTGGAGAATAGTCTCAACAAGTGGAAGAGGCCATACGGAATAAAAAGTGTTCCATGTGACAACCAGACTGACCTCTTATTGGCAGGATCTATACTTGTGTGCCAGCAGGGAAGCAAGATCAGAAGGTGTTTTGAGTCTTAGGATTAGGTGTGAAGAAGATAAATTTGAGCCCCTAGGAATTTACTTTCTAACTATAAAATTGCTTTTCCCTAGAGAAATATGTTCCCATCCAGCCATTCATACACCAGAATATTTTTGATGTGTAACATCCTCCTGGTTGGAGGAGAGAGGCATGGTATAGCCCAGTCTCATCAGATCTTGGAAGTTTAACAGGATCAATATTGGAATGGGAGACCACCAAGGAAGTCTCTGCAGAGGAAGGCAATGGCAAACCACTTCTGCTTTTCCGAGAGAAGCTTGGTGTAGTGGTTAGGAGTGCAGACTTCTAATCTGGCAAACTGGGTTTGATTCCACGTTCCCCCACATGCAACCAGCTGGGTGACCTTGGGCTTGACAGAGCACTGATAAAGCAGTAATATCAAGACTTTCTCAGCCTCACCCACCTCACAGGGTGTCTGTTGTGGGGAGAGGAAAGGGAAGGCGATTGTAAGCTGCTTTGAGACTCCTGGTAGAGAAAAGCAGCATATAAGAACCAACTCTCCTCCTCCTCCTCCTCCTCCTCCTCCAAGCCACTTGCTGGGGTCAACATAAATCAGTTGCAACTTGACAGCACATATGTATTTACCATTGTCCAGGAACTGCCTTTTCCCCTGAAATATTGTGCATAGTTAAATGGTCTTGTCAGTACATTTCTAAGTAACATGCAAGATTGTTGTTCTGTTTCCTTGTTATATTATTATTAAGAAAAGTTTACACTGAGTGGTCACCCAACATAGAAATAAATTAAAGACAGAACAGTCACACAAGGGAAGAATTAGGAGGGGAAATACTTTGAACAACCTCAGCATTACCATAACCATGCTAGATTTAGACTGTGAATAACTCATTGTCCTAGGAAAATGGTAAGAGAGAAATCATGGTAACACAAATTGAAACATCCAATATCTGAAAGGGAAGATGGGTTTGTTATTAAAATGTATTCTTGACTAAGGAAAGGACTGTCATTATGAAATCTTCCTAAGAATTTTGCACACGTCTTTGTGAGTACCCCCTTTACTATGTAAAAGCCCATTCACAATCCCGTTAAGCACACATATATTGAAGGAAAAATTGACTCCTAGTGCCCTCCCTTATATAAAATGCTCATGTGAATTGGGCTTCCATTCTATTATCTTCCTCATGCACTTATTCTGCTTCTTGTCTTGCCCATGGTACTGTTTTCTTTCCTCACTTATTTAAACAGTAGACTTCTAGTTCCTTTTCTTTACTAAGTATTCACGTTCATACTAAAGCAGCATAATTGCATTACTAACAGTACATTCCTATGTTAAGTTACTCCAGTCTAACACCATTGAAATCCCACATAGGACTGCACAGAGAAAAGGAACTATGAACCCCTGAACCAAGACTTCAGCTTGAAAGATGTACAGACATGTTTGGAAGGCCATGTTTCATGCCATGAGCAAAATTTCGAGCAGAACAAAACATTGCTTTTGAGTGTTCTATAAACTATACAAATATATTATGGATTAGGGTCAACATCAAAGCTTTTTGGCAGATCTGTTTTTGACTGCAGTTATTCTATTGGTATACATTGATTTTAATTAAATGTTACATTTAATGTTAATATATACCAACTTCAGTCTCTGTCATAGCCTTAATATACATAATTTATCTTGTCATGATGTATGGACTTTCGACTTTCAGTTTATGTCCACTGAAAAATAAATATGAAACATAGGATCCTGTTTTATACTATTACCACCCTGTTCGCTATTTATTTGCTGTACCATTTATTTCTGCTAGCAGTACTCTTACTAGTGAAGTTGTTTTTGTGCAGAAGATGGGCAAGGTCTTGCTAATGGAGTATTTTATAAGAGCCTTTTGGGGGGCATTTTTAATACAAAGCCTCACTTGCATATGTGTTGAGTTGCATTATGGGTATTTAGAGGAAATTATTAGCCAACTTTCTAACTGATGTTTTCGAGTTGAGAATTTAATCAAACACAGCAGAATAAAGTATTCTGATGGTACTACTGTTCACTATAGATACATACATATGATTTGCCATGTACGTGAGTTCTGCCACTTATAGCTGTGTACATGCTTTCTGTTGAAAAATAGAGAAAGGCCTAGAGAAAGGCAGCATGGACCTTGGCTATTTTAATTCATTGTTCAATCTTTTTTCTAGATGTACTGGACAATATAAACAATTCTGCCATGATTTGTTATGCAATTTTGTATGCTGACCATTTTGGTCTCAGTTTTTAAACAAAATCTTGGGGAGGGCTTCTGTCATTTGATAAGTAATTGTGACTTCTCCTATATTATGCATTGCTCAACCAACAAGCTGCTTCAGTACTAAACTTTCACTGATCTTCTCCTTTTCTATACTAATCTAAGAAGATCTAAGTCACTGGAGGAGGGCACAATGAATGTCCAGCTATCCTGCTTGTCAGTTTAAATTCCACCAGAAAACATTACTATGATATAACAAACATGTAGAATTGGGTCCTTCTAGATGACCAGGCAAGACCTTTGGGGTGATGCATAGAAGCATCATCTCATGTATTATTCCGTGCTACCCTCACCCATTTCTGTGCTGCATATTGTCTGTGCACATCTGGCCTGTGCCCACTGAACCTGTGTAACTTGTGGAGAAGCATTCCCTACCAGAATGAGGCCAGCAATTGTATTTTTGTGTGCCAACATCAGAAGGAAAAACTGAAGAAGCCAAACTCAACTGACAGGTTTCATTTCTGACTTGAATTGGGGACACCTGAGAAATACACAGGACATAATTAAAATGGCATTTTTCATTTCAAATCTTCTACTGTGGGCTATGTTTAATTCAGAAGCTTAGATGCATGACACAGTGCCTTAAACCAAGTTAGACCAATGGTCCATATAGTCCAGTTCTATCTAATCTGTTGGGTGTCACCAAGGCCTGTCCTGCTATCCAGTCTCCATTTAACCAGCAATTTCAAGGGTTGAATTCTGGACCTTCTATCAGTAAAGTATATTTTTCACCACTGAATTGTAATCCCTCCCTTCTTTTTACACACCTACTTGTACATAAGTGTCCTGTTTCTCATTTTAGAATCTGTGGCTGTGAGGTCTGCACATTCTTCCAAAGAACTGAGTAATCCTTGGAACCAATTACTTTTTACATTAAATCCTTAATTTATGACTTCAGACTGATTTCAGAGCCTGGCAGTAGCTTTCCTGGAAAGCATATCATAGTCTATATACAAAGTGCCAAGGCAGGTTATGGAAAGCCTCCAACTGTTCAACATCCCCAAAATTAAGCATGCCAATGTAAGACATCCTCTCCTCTCTCGTTCTCTCTCTCACTAAAGAGAACCATGTGTCCTTGAGAGGCCTTTGTACAGTGGATTCTTTGACACTAGTACAATTTTTTTATCTCATACATGAAAAGGCTGACAAACACATTACATTTTTATTTAAGAAACCCAGGATACAGTGTGAACAGAAGTGATGGCAGCCTGTGCAACTTTAAATCTTTCTGGATATTGACAGGCACCACTTACAGAATATCTAGGCATATTTCACCCTCCTGGAGACAATGGAAACTAGCACTGACTCATAATGAAATGTAATAAATTAAATTAAATAAAAGACCAATTCATTTGACCAGTCAGAAGAAGTGAGCAATGACTCAAGAAAGCTCAAGCCCTACCACAAATTTTGTTAGCCTTTAAGAAGCTACTGATCTTTTACTCTTTTCTTTGATCAAAATGATATGCTGAGAAGGATGGCCACAACATCTAAGGCGTTCCCATTGTAGATGCGGTGGGACACGGCCAGAAGAGATGCCCAGCCTCTGGAAGCTGGGTGAGGGCACCGGCGGACAAGGGCACCAGGTGTGACTGACCAGCTCCTGAACTGGCAGGGAGAGCAGGGAAAAGGATACCAGGCAAGCCCCCCTATTTAAGGGGCCGACTGCATGCCAGGCCACCTTTTCCTGCTGGCCAGAAATACGCCCTCTCTGTATTAGTTTCTTACATGTTGCAGTTAGGCTTGTTAGTTACAGATGGTGGTTTGGGCATGGGTGGAACTGTTATGGTGGGCAGTCTATGTCTGCACACCAGACTGCCCCAGATGTGAGTCTCCTTAAGAGACTAGCCACATGCCAAGCAGGATCTGCCCTGGCAGGGACAGCCTGGCAGTTTGTGGTACCGGGTAGCTGAGGGTTGCCACCTAGAGGCTCATGCCCACTAGCAGCCAACAACTGCTGCCTCCTGAGGAGGTCCCAAGGTGTTGGACGCTACCTGCTGATCGAGTGTGCACCTTGGTAGCAAGGAAGGTCTCTGGGACCAGAGAGCCAGGCAGTCCACTGACTGTCTAGAATGGGGAGGCCTTCTTAACAGGTTGGACACCTGCTGAACAAGGCCTGCTCCAGCAGGGGCGACCTATCAGGCTCGGTGTCAATGGCAGAGCATTGCCAATCAGAGGTTTGAGCCCACTGGCACCCAACAGCTGCTGCCCCCCCCCCCACCATAGTGACTCCCAGATGGTGCTGCTTGCTGACTATGTGCCTTGGTTGCAAGAAAGGCCACTGGGAACCATTGGCCCAAGCAGCCCGCTGACTGCAAGAGGTCAGCTCCCCCCATGCTGCACCCTGCTCCTGTAAATTAATAAAGCTGCCACCTCGTTTCTACTCCACTAAGTGTGTCTGAGTACTTTTTCGGCCCAAAACTGCCCACCTGCCATGCAATGTGCAACAAGCAGATCTTTGCAGAGTATATCATTCAACAGAGAAGTGATACGACTTTTATCCCAGGTCACAGTTCAAGATTTTATCCTGTGATAATTCTACATACACATAAATCAACTAATTTTTTTTTACTTTCCCACTAAAGTTTTAAAAACTGGCCCATAGAAAAGGATCAGTATGATTCAGAACTTCTTTTCTCTAATTTCCATCTGCAGTTCCTCATTCTTTTAATAACAGATACATCAGAAATAATTTCTCAGGATCTGGAAACATGTACCATTGTGAGTGTCAGCAAAGGTCATTAAGAAAGAACAACTAAATTAAAATTGTAATTGGATTTCTATTTCTATTTATGTTTCTTGCTGTGTTAAAGCATTTCCCATCCTAAGAGGCTCTTTATGGGTTCCAAGATGTGAACAACAAATAGAGGAAAGAGACATGGGAAACAATGTTGGTACTGTTACAAAGGAAGTCAATGTGCTAATCAGAGCCAAAGTATGTGGTCATGAGACCAATGCTAAGCAGGTCTACACAGAATCCCACTCAGTTTTACTCAATGGGATTTACTCCTAGAAAAGTGTTATTAGAACCAAACTGCAAATCAGCTGAACATTAGTATAGCTGAATATTCTAGTTTAAACAAAGTAATGCACTTTAGTTGAATTATAAGTTAGAATTCTCTCTCTCTCTCTCTCTTTTTTTTTTTACTTTCTTCCAATGAGATTCTCTATGGCAAACTGAATTATGAACCAAACTACAAATATTAATTATATATACACATGTTTTGGAAAATAACAACAACAAAAATACCTTGGCTCAAAAATGAACTTTGTATTCTACTATGACATAACAATCTGACTAATTAGTTATAGGATTCATACTGAGGTCACATACCTTGAATGCCTGATAATTCTTTGATTGCCTCACATCACTATGAATAAATAATTGCTCTTTTGAAGAAATAAAAGAAAGCCTTAACCAGCCTTATAAATGTTTAAGCAAAGTAGTTTTTCCAAGCTCTCACAGTTGATATAAAATTGCATATTTGATACTTGACTACCTAACTATGACCTGTTTAATTCATGTCTAGCCCACGTATCTAATCAGACAAGTAGTGTAGAGAAGAGTCACTTACACCAGTGGTCTCCCTTCAGGCAGGGTGTAAAGTCATTCCTGCTAGGTCATGAGCCCCTATAAAGTTGCCATTAAGTGGCTGCCTTTGGGGAGGACCCAGAATCCTTCTGGATTTACAATTGATGCCTAAACTACAGAGATCAGTTTGCCTGGAGAAAATGGCAGCTTCAGACTATAGACTCCATCCCTGCCATCTTGGCCATCACTCTACCCTCCCCAGGTTTCATCACCAAAGTGCCTGGAATTTCCTTTCCAGGAGCTGGCAGCCTAAACTTGCTGCTAGATTATATGCAAAGGAGGAAATCATGCCTGTGGGAATGGGCTGTGCTTCTGAGCCCAGCTAAATCATGATGAGGCCTTTGTTATGTCTTCAGATCAGTGAAATCCAGTAAATAGATCCCAATTATATTTAAGAGATCTTATAGATCATTCAGTGGACTCCCTGAGTGTGAGAAACATAGCACAAGATGAAGCCATCTAAACTGGGCATATTGGAAATCTGTAAAAGGCAGTACTAATTTAGGGTCAGCAATACCATATTGTTTTTACTGCAGAGCAGTCATTCAAAACAGGTCGAGCTATTCAGTTAGGAATCATTAGCTTTTTAATGTTGCACTCTCATGTGGTGTACACAGGAAGGGAAAAGGAGATCTTCACATTGTGAGCAATAGCAGAAAGAGAGGCACCATCCTTTAGGGGATAGTAAAGTTCACAGTTTTGTGACTAGGAAAGCAGCTGCCTAAGAGAATTCAGGAGACAGCAAGTGAATTCTGGAAAAGGAGCAATTTGCTTACAACTATAAAGAAAAAAAGGGGAATGATCTGGGAGGGGAAACAATTATAATGCAAATAAAATTAACTAGTCCAGCTGTTCTCAAAATTTAGTTACCAGAGGAGCACCACATGATAATGCAACATTAAAACAGTAGTGACTTAGCTTTTATCTTTTTTTTGCAGACCCCCCAAGCCCTCCTCACTGCCCCCCACCATTTGCCAGACAGCCCCTGTCCAAGCACCCAGCAAGCTATGAGCTCCCCATGGAGATCTCAGCCCTCTTTTCTCCTCAGAGCTGTATCATGAGAATCACAGCAGTTACTTTCGAAAAGGAAGATGAAAAAAATGCTTTCTTTTGTTGTGTGGGGCTTCTTGGAGGCAAAACCAGTTCAGTTTTGTGTAGATCATTCACATGCTAGCTCTCTAAAGTGAAAGCTCAATGTGACTTACAAAGTTAAACAGGATAAAATTGTGAAAAAACATAAAATTGATAAAATCGACAAACTATCAAAGAGACAGCCAGAACATAAAAACATCCTAAATCCTTTAGCATTCTAAAACAATTCTCAAAAAAACTGCCTACTTAATTAAAAGCCTGGTGAAATGAAAAGATTTAGCCTTGTTCCCAGAAGAAAGTACCAGGGTCATCCAGGTGAGAAGGGCACACAAGTTAGGTGCCACCACTGAAAAAAGCCCTGTCTCTGGTTGTCTTACGTATTCAGGTGGGGCACAGAAAGCAGAGTTTGCAAGGAAAAACTGAAATGATGAACTTGACAGTAGGGAAGAAGATGAGCCTTCAAGTATGCTGCCCCAACCTATTTAGGACCTTAAAGGTAAGAACCAGTGCTTTTACTTGTGACTGGAAACAGAAGAAGAAGAGTTGGTTTTTATGCCCTGTTTTTCACTACCAGAAGGAGTCTCAAAGTGGCTTACAATCACCTTCCCTTCCTTTTCCCACAACAGACACCCTGTGAGGTCGGTGGGGCTGAGAGAGCCCTGAGAGAAACTGCTCTGTGAGAACAGCTCTAATATGACTAGTTCAAGGTCACTCAGCTGGCTGCACATAGAAGACTAGTGGGAAATCAAACCCACCTTGCCAGATCAGAAGGCACTGCTCTTAACCACTACACCAAGCTGAGCAGCCAGCACACAACTTTTGGCACAAAGGTTATACTATCCTTGGGTCCCACCCCTGACAGTACCTGGATGCTGCATTTCAGAGTAGTTGAAGTCCCTGGGTGCAGAAAGCAACTATGATGAGTGTATTAGGATTACAGTTCCTTGGAGTCAGTCGACCAGGTAGAGTTCCACAGCAACCAATCAGTGCATCCTATGAGGTGCTCTGGGAGCTTGGTGACTGCAGGATCTATGAGGGGAAGCCAATGCTTCCCCTTCCCCAGAGAGAGGGTCTCCCTAACCTCATTTCTACCCTACTCTATGAAAGCCAGATAGAAATCTGAAAGGTTCTTTAAGCGTCCTTGGTCCTTTAAACAAATGCATGAGCCCTCTGGAGTACCTTGCAACACTCAAGGTCTTTGGGCTCCAGGGTGACAAATGTTGAATTAGGCCACCAGTCATGAAAGGAGAAGTACTTAGTCTTTCCTAGAAGCCACACACCCTTTGACTCTTCTGACTCTCTATCCAGTGGGCTGTTTGCAGTTAGCCAGTAAAGCAGGGAAATAGTACCGTATAAGCTTAGAGACACTTTCTATAATATGACCTTATATTTGTTTGTTTATTTGAATTTTTACTTGCCAGTACCAAAAAACTGGCTCTTAGAGAGTTATAGTATTTGATCCCACAATAAAATAATAAAAACAACCCATTAAAACTTTCCCTCCCAGGTGACAAAAACAGTCCTCATCCCTTCCTGCTCCCCAAGTGCCTCAGGGGAGATGTCCATGCAGAGCCAAATGATGTGGCTGAGCCAGGGAGGGTTTTCTGATTTTAATTAATTACCCTGGTCTCAACTAAGTGCTTGTTTTACAGGGCCTGCAGAACTGTGGAAGCTCCATCAGGGCCCTCAGCACTTCTGGGGGCTCATTCCACCAGGTCGGGGCCAGGATCAGAAAGGCCCTGGCCCTGGTCGAGGCCAGTTGTACCTCTTGTGGGCCACAGAGTACTAACAGGTGAGCACCCACAGAGTGCAAGACCCTGTGGGATGCATAAAGTAATAGGCAGTCTCTCATATATGTGGAGCCCAGACCATAGATGGCCTTGAAGTTTAACACCAAAACCTTGAACTTGATCCAGAATGCAACTGGCAGCCAGTGCAGCTGCCTCAGCACTGGCTGGCCATGGGCTCGCCAAGGTACTCATGTGAGGACTCTCACAGCCGCATTTCCATATCAAGGACAAGGGCAGGCCCATGTAGAGTGAATTACAGAGGTATATCCTAGAGGTGACCATTGTGCTCACCATTGCTAGGTGCTCTGAGAACAGATAGGGCACTAGTAATCGTGCCTGGTATAGGCTGAAAAGCACTGTGCAGGTTACTCTCATGACCTTCACCTCCATAGTAAGGGAGGCTTCAAGAATCATCCCCAGATTCCTAATGATGGGAGAGTCGTTAAGCTACACCCCACCAGGCTTGGTAAACATGCTTCCTGATCTGGCCCTTTCCTACCCAGCCACAGGACCTCTGTCTTGGCGGGGTTGAGTTTCAGGCAGCTCTGCTTGAGTCATCCAGACACAGTCCTGGAAAACATAATGCAATTTGACAGTAAGTGCCAGTATACCGTTACAAAACAGATATTGTACTCAATGAACTATGGGTGCTAAAGATTTTCCTTCCTCTTCCCCTGTGCCCAACAACCCCCATGACCCCAAAAAGGAATACCTAGAGGTTGTGGGACCAACATGGAGAAAAAGCTTGTGGGGGTAGTGAAGAGGGAGGAATTGTCTGAAATTTAAAGTTTGCCCTGTTCCAATTCCTGCCCCATTGACCAGTGTAATGGACAAACATTTCATACTCCACAGGACTTCTCTACATTGGATTTCTATATATATTGGTGGACCACAGTATTGAACCCAGTCATTCTTACCAAGAATAGTATCAATCACTATATTAAGGCCCTTGGAAGTCATCTAGTCCTATATTGCTGTATTTACTTTCATGAAAGATCTGGCTGAAGGACTGTTAGATTGTTTCCTGTAAAATGTTATTCTCTGTTTATTGTTATTATTGCTGTTACCTTCCATTCATTATAATCAGTCAGTTTAATGTATTGTTCTGTTACTTTCTATGTGAAGTGCCCTGAGCCTTAGGGGAGGGCAGTATACAAATATAATAAGTAAACAAAGAAACAAAGAAACAATTAAAAAGAACTCCTTCCATTGAGCAGAATGGAGTTGTGGCTGGATACTGGTCTCCTCAATAGGTTTCCTCTGCCCCACTCTTGACACTGCATGCAAAGATGTTCACCACCTCAGGCTGGATGACTATCTCCCCCAGCAGCAGCAACCTCATCTGGTTTAAAAAGAAAACCCATATTCACTAGAACGGGGCTATCCTATTTCCCAACTTTGCTTGCACTGACCCCAAGCCCTGTGGTGCTATAAAACCTTCACCATTCACTTTAGGTTAAGTAGACATCTCTGCATGGACCCCCCTTTGTATTCACAGAGCTGTTGCTTTGTTTGAAGTCAGTGGAGGGATGTATATGACAGAAAAGCTATGTGTACCCTTGGAGAAGCCAGTGTCCACATTATTTATTGGCTGATCTTATGGCATGTGTGTTGGTAGTTTGCCATTACCTGCCTCTGCATCATGCCCCTAGTTTTCCATGGAGGTCTCCCATCCAGATATTAACTAAGGATGAACATTGCTTAGCTTTCGAGATCTCATGAGATTGTGCATACTTGGACTATCCAGGTCAGGGCAAACTGCTTATGAAGGATGGCCAGATCAGGGTGACTCTTCTGGTTCTCAAATATCACCTCAACAAAAGCTCAGACAGTACTTCTGTTTAGCTAAACATATGACTATCCAAATATCTTGAACATACTAATAAGCATGGTGGCATGGAACTGCAGTATAAGACCACTGCAGTAGCTAAAGCTCTAATGCTTTCTTCAACTTAATTATGGGACACATTTGTTTTATGCAACTCTAGTTTTTAATATTTGTTTTTACTGGTTTAGAGATGTGCTAGTTTAAATTAATGTTCATAGGGGAGCAATCACTCCAGGCTATTCTTCATTCTCCTATAGCTTAATATCTATTCTGGAAAAAATTCTCTACTCATGTGAGAACATTTTGACATGTTTACATAAGATGCAGCACAGCATGCAAAGCTTGGGCAGTCAGTTGGATTACCCAGTTATGACCATCTGAACTCTAGAGTTTTTCTGCACTGCTGTTTCTTGCAATGTCCTTCAATAAAGTGTATAGGAGTTAGGAGTGGCAAAGGATGAGGAACTATTATGGATAAGCATGTAACAGTTTGCATTTGCAGCAGATTACATAGCTAGACCTTCCACTTCACCCCCCCCCCCATATGTAACTACCTAGCAAAGAGCTTGAACCTCTGTTTTCACATGGATCAGCCACCTGGCATGCACCACCATGGCCCATTAGGCACAGAGTGGCAGGTCCACATTCGGGGTGGAATGGCGGCGGCTAAAATCACCAATTATGCACACTGCAGGCGGCAACTGGGTGCAGAGTCAATGTATGCCACTGATAAAGCCGCATTAGCGAGATGCGGAAGAAAGTAGAGCTTCCTGTGACCAGGGCGCAGCCAGAAGCAGCTCCAGAGTAGCCGCATGCATAATCGGATACTCTGGGTTTTGCCGCAGTTGTGTTCCATCCCATGCATAAGCAGTTTGCTTCGCTTCTTCCTCGTCCGTGTTCTCCATGCCGCCGTTTCAGTGGCCTTGCATAATAGGCCCATGACAGCTTTAGTCATCTGAACAGAGCCTTCTTCATGTACCAACCTGCAAATGAGCAAAATCAACAATTGCCAACAACAACAACCACCTGGGTTCAGGCTGGTGAAACAGTCGCCCTTAAAGAACTTGCCCCTCCTGGTTTTTCAGTCATGCACCAATCTCGGACCAGTAATAGGGGAGTGGGGTGGCCATCTTGGTTCGGGAGGCTTTATCCTACAGGGCTCTTCCCACACCGGACACCAGGGGAGTGGAGTGTGTTGGCATTAGTTTGGACTCAGTCGAAAGCTTGGCCATCTGGTTGGTATACCGCCCACCCAACACACCACCAGACACCCTGCCGAGCCTGCTGAAGATGGCAGCTGCCTGGGCCTTGCAGTTCCCGAGGTTATTAATCCTCTGTAACTTCAATATTCATGTGGACGTGCTGCCCTTAGGACTTGGCTCGGACCTAGTGTCGGCCATGGTGACACTGGGGCTTTCATAATTTGTTGCTGAGCCCACTCATCAGGCTGGTCACATACTCGACTTGATCTTCGGTGTGGGGATAGAGGCTACAAGAATATCTTATCACATGCGTATGAGGGCGTATGAGATGGCAGGGAAAGCGGCAAAATGTGATTTTTTTTTTGCTGCAGAAATCATGTCTGCAAGCCCTTGCCCAGCCCAATTATTCAGGGTAGTTCGATCTCTTACCGCCCTCAAGGAAGGGCACCAAAATACTGGGAAATTGGATCTTGGTTGTGAGGCTTTAACAAGCTTTTTTGTGCATAAAGTCATGTCACTCCACTGTGAACTTCCCGCCACAACTGATACAGTAAATGAACTAGAGTCCTCTTGGCTGCCTTTGGATGTGACATATGATTGCTTCAGGTGGCTCTGTTTACCCAAAGTGGATGGGTTGTTGGGGAAAGTGAGGGCTAACACTTGCCCCCTGGATCCCTGTCCATCTTTGCTCCTTAAAGGTGGGGTCCTTCAGATAGGAGAGCAGCTCATGGAAATTGTCAGTTGGGGTAGTTTCCGGAGCTGCTTAAGGAGGCTGGGGTTTGTCCTCTCCTCAAGAAACCATTGCTGGACCCGCAGGACCCAGCCACCTACCTGCCAGTCTCGCACTTAGCGTTTCTGGGGAAGGTAGTTGAAAGGGCTATGGGAGACCAGCACCTGGCATTCCTGGAAGAAACTTCAGCCCTCGACCCATATCAGTCTGGCTTCCATCCTGGCAACAGGGTGGAGATGGTGCTGGTCACCCAGATGGATGATCTCCGTCACGAGCTGGATCGGGGTGGGTCAGCCGTGCTGGTTCTTTTAAAACTGTCGGCCATGTTTGACGTGATTGACCATGAACTGCTGGCTTGCCACCTCGCTGGGACAGGGGTACAGGGCACAGCATTGAGCTATGCTCCTTTCTCCTAAACCGGACCCAGAGGGTGGCAGTGGGGGAAGAGCTATCGAGGCCAGTGCAGCTCCCTTGTGGGGTCCTGCAGCGTTTGGTCCTCTCCCCCACATTGTTTAATATCTTAATGCGCCCTCTGGCCCAGCTGGTATGGAGCTATGGTTTGGGCTGATATATGCAGATGACACCCACCTGTATCTTCTGATGGATGGCCACCCGGACTCCCCCTTCCCCTGGAACCATTTGCCAGATGTTTAGAAGATGTGGCTGGATGACTTGAGCAGAGTCACCTGAAACTCAACCCCGCCAAGACAGAGGTCCTGTGGCTGGGTGGGAGGGGAGCAGATCAGGAAGCGTGCTTACCCACCTTGGCAGGGATGCAACTGTTCATCCTGTCCCAGGCCAGGGATTTGGGAGTAACCTTCGATGCCTCTTTAACACTGGAGGCTCAGGTCATGAAGGTAGCCAGCCAGGATTTTTTCCATCTCTGCCAAGCTCAGCTATTAGTGCTCTACCTATCTCCTGAGCATTTGGCCACAGTGATCCAGAATAGATATCTGTAACTCACTCTATGTGGGCCTGCCCCTGAGCCGGATCTGGAAGTTACAACTGGTGCAAAATGCATCTGCTAGGGTCCTCACAGGAATTACTTGGAGGGCCCAAATATGCAGCTGGAACTCTACTCATTGAGGTCTGACCCACGCCCAATCTAGGCAGTAGGAAAGACAGAGGAAGGAGAGGGTGACTTAGCAGATATCAAGGACAGTGACAGGGACAATGCCTGACAGGGACAATCTCCAATCAGAACATTTATCTGATTTTCTACAACAGTTGGCTGATCTTCCTGCCAAATAGGATCACTGCAATTGAACATCCTTTTCACTCTGACATTTTTTTTTGCACTGTCTCACTGACTTTGTGATGACTTCCTGATTCTAAGTGATCTAGGCCCTGAGTGGTGCGTATTTTGTTTTCAGTGCCGGTGCCTGTTAATCCAAGACAAAGGATTTTTTTGGGTTGTGTGTACACTGGCAGGAAGTGTGGGGGGGTGGGGGGGATAGAGGCAAAGACATTGCCTCCCCCCATTTTTATAGAGGCAGTAGTTTGAGTTAGGAGATGCTGAAATTATAATGGCTTCAGTCATGTGTGACAGACATCCAGGTCACTTTCCCTACAGGGGGACAGAGGCACATGGTTTATTTTGTAAATAGTGGCGGGCAGGCAGGCAGGTGTGCAGAAACTAGTTTACTTGTCTTAGCAACTGAGGATGGGGTGGAGATAATTTTAAAGCTTTCCTCCTGCCAACAGTCAATACCATACACAAATGCACTTCATAGGCACAAGAGAGACCAGCAATGATGAAGAGCCAGATCTATCTATCTATCTATCTATCTATCTATCTATCTATCTATCTATCTATCTATCTATCTATCTATCTGTCTGTCTGTCTGTCTGTCTGTCTGTCTGTCTGTCTGTCTGTCTGTCTGTCTGTCTGTCTGTCTGTGAGCTGATCAAATCCTCCAGCCTCTCTGTGTTTTCATGCTGCATTCCAATGCCAGAAGTATCCTTTTTCCCCCTCCAAGGCTTTGAATCCTGAACTTTGCCAGGCTGGGGGGGGGGGGGGGGGGGGGAAGTGCTGAAAGTAATGAAATACGAAAATGGAGCGAACAACTTATTTATATATTTTTTCCCTCCAGCAAGGGCCTAGAGCACTTTACAACAACTGTCTCTCCTCCATTTGATCCTCCCAACAACTACCCTGTGAAGTAGGCTAGGCTAAGAGAAAATGACTGGCCTCAGGGTCTCCCTTTGAGCTTCCATGGCAGACTAGGGAGAACCAGGAAGCTTTCAACCATGCTCTGTGTGTGTTGGCAGGGGAAGGGGGGGAGACAGAGCATGCTAAGAAGCCATGATACCAGATATGAAGAGGTTGATGGCTATGTCTGAGAATTATTCTATATGTTTACAAACTGTTCAGACAGTTCCAGCAATTCTGTCCTTTACTTTACTTTGTCCAATAATATTCTATAGCGCAATGCCTTAAACAATACAACAATCTGAGATTTCATCTATAATCTCTTTATTTCCCTAAATACAAAAGGAGCAAAAAAATTGCAACATCCAATGTTATATTATGATTTAATCTGAGCGTAGGAAGGGAACCACCCTGCTTGGATTAAAATAATTGAAATTCTAATGACATCTTAGATTTGAATATAGATGGCATTCCAATAAAATATGAGAGACTGGGTCTATTTTCCCAGGGGAGCAGCAGTAAATTCTACCAGAGTAGGGAAGACGCAAAAAGCAGCCTCTCACAGTCACTCATTCTAGCAAGAGTAAATCCCCTGGGTAGATCAAGTGGCACCATTGTCTAAAATGGTGAGCACAACATGACTACCTGTGCAGTCCCCTTTTCAGCCTGAAATCTCAGGGACATTGCCAATGCACAACAAGTCCTTAGGAGGGATAATCAATTCTAGCCATTTTTACATGCCACTGTTAAATTAGGGTAGCAGAGCAAAGAGGTCCAGTACTCTCAAACCACTGCCATGTCACCCATATTCCATGGTCTTATGCTGTAATGTCAGTTCTCCCCCAAGTGTTTATCGTGTTAAAAACAGAAAGGGGGGGATCCTTCCCATCTCCCGACTAGATGCAAGTGACCTAAGACACTGTGCTTGATGCTGCAGAATAAATTCAATAAATCAACCAAAAGGTCAAAGAAACAAATAATGAACCTGCCCTGTGAATAGTGGAGTCCTTCTCTTAAGGAAACTTTCCCTGCCACAGGTGGCTCTTTTATTTGAGAATTTGCACTGGAGGAAAGCAAGAAATGAAAAAGAAAACAGAAATTCTGTGGGATCCAACCCAAGGATCTATTGGAAGCACCTTGGGAGACATTATTTAGCTCTTTGAAGCCACATAATTCACCCATCTGAGATTAGATTTTGATAAATGCCAAGAAAGATTTGTAGCCTTATACAGCATGATTATTTCTCCGCTGGTCCCAATTAAATATCATTTTAAACCTGGCAGATCCTTTAGGATGCTTTTCCTCTGAAAATGTGTATAACTAGACAGTTAACACAGCTGTATAATCCCTTTTAAGAGTCATACACATGATCTTCATAACTTAATGCTCAGGATCAATGTACTACTAAGAATATAATTTGTTGTATACAAAGCCCTGACAACCTGGGGCCTACAGAGATGAGGTCTCCCCCCACCTCAGCTCATTTTCATAGTAGTTCCTGCTCTCAACTGTCCAAGCTGGCTTCGTGTGTCCCATTGTGCTTCAGGCCATTTCTGGACTCTTTTGATTGCTGTCCCAAAGTCAGACTGGAACTTTGCATATACAGGACAAGAAAGATCATGATTCCATTCTCACAGAGTGTACAAAATTCCCATAATATAACTGGGCACCATCGTTTCAACAAGGGAAGATGAGAGAATCACATCTCCACGTGGGACATCCACTCATTAAACAAACCCTTGTTTTGCAAATATCACATGTGATATAACTGGGCACTTTTCACAACAATTATCCAGAACTCTTCCACGTGAGGGATTAGGCTGGGATCATCACGTCTTGGGCATTAGGGAAAATTCCTGCTTCCAGATGGAATTGGGCTCAGTCCGGGGCGGTCCCAGGCCTGGCCCGACTCAGACCCTCAGTTGCCCTGCTTTAAAGGGAATTTGGATAAATCTGTATTTCCTTTTTTGCCATGGAACACAAGGAGGTATGTGTAGGGCCTGATCCATGTGGATGCGGAAAACTCAGGCTGTCCCGGCGAGCTTTCCCTGCCCTTGTAAGCACCCTCGAGCATCACTTCTGCCAGCTCCTGCCTCGCTTGCTAGGCTGCCCAGGCCCTCCTGCTTTTTGCCACCACCGATAGAACCAGGCCTGCCTTCTTTCCACTCTTGCTTGTAAAAACTCCTTAATTTTTTTAAAAAAATGCTTCCCACGGCTCTGCCGCTGCAAAGCAGTGGAAAACATTTCTTTCATTTTCCTAGGAGACTAGAATGTTTGGAGCATTTTTTAATTTTTAAAAGAGTTATTTATTCGCAGGACAAGGGGGTGCTGTGCAAACCTGAGGGCAGGCAGAGAAGTTTGGGCTGTCCCCGGACAGTGGTAGAAACTCAAGTGGTGCCACTTATGTTCCTGTTGAAGGAGTTCCCAGGCAACAGTAGAAGCACCATGGGGGTGCCAGTGCCACCCTCTTTGGGGCTGCTATTGCTGCCCAATCCGGCCGGTCACTGTCCTGGCTCATGGAAGCCCTGAAACCCTGTTTGGAGAGCCATTGCCTTCCTGCTGCTCCGTAGCACTGTGGAGCGGCATGAGATTTTTTTTTTCAGTTTTAAAGGAGTTATTGCTGCACTGTCTTTCTAAGAAAAACAAAAGAAATGCTTTCCACAATTGCTGTAATAAAATTTGATTGATTGAGTAATCTAAACTTTAAACAAGTTCATCCCTGTACAGAGCCTGTGATCTTCCAATATGTACAAAAGACCTATATGAATATCAGGGGAATTCTGAACAAATGAGTAGAGTGAAATATCGAATATGACACCTGTCATGTGGGCTAATATGAGAATTGTGGTCTGAGATTGCTCCTTTTGAGGACTTTAGTCCAGTGTCCATGCACTTTTGAAATATAATAAATATTGATAACCCAGCATCATGTTTCTTTTAGAACAATCTGGTTTATTTTGGAATAATCTGGCAGAGTCAACTTCAAGAAATATATGATTTCAGGCAAGTTATGAGGCTTGTGTTAACAAATCAACTAAAGCAGAACTCCTGATTGAGCAAATGTCTGGCTTGGGGCCAGGGAAATTTTTTTTAAAGGCTCTGACAACCCAAAAAAATCTCATAATGTTTCTTGTTTTATCCTATAGCCATATACACCCACAATGCAGATTAAAATATCTGTAATGCCCTCCCCCCGAAAAAGTTAGAGCAAAGTTTCCTAAATATTCAGGGAAACACTACATTTACATATTTAAAGGGTGATGGGCATTAAAATAATCCCAAACCTTACAAGTAATCTCTATGCTGGATGCTGCAAGTAATTGTGTAGGTGATTAGATAGATAGTTCTTCCCACAACAGACACTGTGTTAGGTTTGTGAGGCTAAGAGACCTCTGACTAGGCCAAGGTCACCCAGCTGGCTGCATGTGGAGAAGTGGGCAATCAATCCAGTTGCCCAGATTAGAGGCCGCCAGTCTTAACCACTACACCAAGATGGGAGGAATTATGCTGGGGAGGACCCTTCAAATTAGACAGAAAAATCTAAATGAGACTATCTCAGTGATATGATTTTGGATCACGTAGGTGGCCCAAAATAGAAGTTCAGCTCTTATGATGTGGTCTCCCAGGCTTGTAGTCATTATTCAGGCACCAGGGGAACTGAATTATTGTGTGGTCTCCCCTTGCCCCACAGGAGTGATGGGGCAGTAGAAGGAGGAGAGGGGAAAAGCTGCCATGGGAAGGGAAGTAGAGCTGTCAAGAGATGAATGAAGTGAAAACAGACCTAAAAGGAGGGGGGAAATGCAAAAGTAGTGAAGAAAAGGAAAATTGAAACCAGTGAGAGGAAGAGTTTGGGGAACAAGCAAAAATGTGCAGAGCAGGAGAAAGAGTAAAAGTAGAGATGGCTGCAGTGTGCAATTGCAGTAGGGTTACCTGCTCCAGCTGGGGGCAGGTCATGTCCAGCTTTTGTAGTCAACTGCTACTCAGCTGACCAATAGGAAGAAATGCCCAGAGAATGATCCTTGTCATGGTGCTTTAGCTTTGGGTGTGACCTGAAAATCATCAGTCTGGTTGATGCTCTAGCATTCATCCAAAACTCTTTGGTTAAATCATTGGGTAAATGCTAGAGTGTTGCGCCCAGCACAATCATGTTAATTCTAGGTCACGCCAGAGGCCCTTTAATTTTACCTATGACACTAAAGTGGAAAACCTCACCTCCTCTGTCTTCTGCTGGTTGCTAGGCTGCACCTGGCAATCCTAAATTGCAGGGACTAACTGGTATCCTGGACTACTGAAATATCTCTGCTTGGCTCCAGCAGGTCATGCCATTGCTTTAGATTTCAGTATCCAAAGCCACAGTCCTATGCTGATTTACTTGGAAATAAATCCTAGTGAGTATAATGGGGTACTTCTAAATGAACTTGTATTGAAGTGGACTGCAAGTCTAATTTGTTTATACCAGCAGCAAAGCCCCTGCTGTAAGGTAAAGGTAAAGGTAAAGGTATCCCCTGTGCAAGCACCGAGTCACGTCTGACCCTTGGGGTGACGCCCTCCAGCGTTTTCATGGCAGACTCAATACGGGGTGGTTTGCCAGTGCCTTCCCCAGTCATTACCGTTTACCCCCCAGCAAGCTGGGTACTCATTTTACCGACCTCGGAAGGATGGAAGGCTGAGTCAACCTTGAGCCGGCTGCTGGGATTGAACTCCCAGCCTCATGGGCAAAGCTTTCAGACGGCTGCCTTACCACTCTGCGCCACAAGAGGCTCTTAGCCCCTGCTGTATCATTCAGTAAAACAGCCTGTATCCAAGCTTCTCCCTCCTTCCTGTTTCCCAGATTACATCTTCCACCAGGTTTGGTTGTCTCCCAGATTAAATCTTCCACCAGGAATAGCCACTACTATTCACAATAATTTTCACCAATTGTTGTTCAGTATTTGCTTTATGAAGGTATTGTGTATGTCCAGAGGCATCTGAAGAAGTGTTGGTTTTATACCCCACTTTTCTCTACCAAAGGAGTCTCAAAGCAGCTTACAATCACCTCCTTTCCTCTCCCCACAACAGTAAGGTAAGTGGGGCTGAGAGAGCTCAAACCAAACTGCTCTGTGAAAACAGCTGTGACAAGCCCAAGGTCACCCAGCTAGTTGCAAGTGGAGGAGCAGGGAATCAAACCAGATTAGAAGCCAACACTCTTAACCACTACACCACGCTGGCTCTGGTTTGAATAAGATTATCAGGCTACCCTCTATGGCAGGAGCCCTCCAATAGGCAACCTTTGTAGTTTGCTGCTTCTCAAAGCTGCAGAGGAATTCTTCTATGGCATAAAGTCACTTTCAGTTGTTCTAGGAATTGCTGGAAATTCTATGATCTTATGATAGAACAAGGTTCAAAGCTCGATCAACAGAACGGGCTTTGAAAGGCCCCCCCTCTTGCCACAGCCGCCCAGCACACCCGGCGACCCAGCAAGGTGGCAAGTGTGCTGGGTGGGCATGGGGAAGCCATCCCCAGCCCCCTCCTCACCAGCAAGTCTGTGGCTTCCCTGGGGCCCGCCAAGAACACCTGTCGCCTCTGTGAGGCCCCATGGAAGCCCCCCATAGGGAAGCACCACCCCCCCGACTGGCTAGAACTCTGTCCTGGTGGGCCCTCACCCGGCTGGCTAGAACTCTGGCCTATCCGGGTGAGGGCCCAATTGGAAGGCGCGAAGCCTGGATCGTTCCCTCACCTGGGCCAGACCGGCCCACTCTCTGCCCCCCAGGCCCTTAACCAAATATGATACCACTCACCGAGTGGTTCCAGATTTTTAGTGATTCCTAAAGCAACTTGATATTATTTTTTTTCCAAGTTATGTCATGATATACACAAAGTCATGTAACCTCTCTGCCCCCCACCCAACAAGCTCCAGCTGGTTGCCGCAGCTTGGCAATTCTAGGTCTGAGACTCCAAAATGTTGACTAAAGTGGTAAGAATTTACATGTGATTACAAGTATTGGTTTTCTTTGCTTTTAGCTTGGTGGCCACGAAGGAAACAGACAGCGCAAGATCTCGTAGCATGCCTATGTCCCCGTCAGATTTCCTAGATAAACTAATGGGAAGAATGTCGGGCTATGATGCAAGGATCAGACCAAACTTCAAAGGTAACTTCTGCTCCCACATCTTGATTTGACTATAATGTTTTCACATGTACAAAGAGAAGCATAATGTCAAAATATTTTGCAGGCAAGAAACTACATTTTGTGAATGTGTTTGAGACTTTGATGTTTCACACTTCTGCAAAAACCTGCTCTGTTTGCTGAAGCTTTTTAGAAAAGTTGTCATCCCATTGCTTAATTAGAGTGGTGCATTCTTGTAACATTTTGAGTGACGGAAGCAAAGTAGATTCTAAATGACTACAAGTGAAGCATAAAACGTTCACAGTGAGGGCTTATTTGAAAAACTGGTGTTCTTGTGTCTAAAACTGTAATGTTTGTGAACCAAAATAATGAATACTAAAGAATGTTGTGTCTTTCCTGTGCAGAGGAGTTTGGTGATGTGCCTGTGACAAAGCACAGCAGCATTACTGAAATCCAGGCCAAACAGACCGTCCCCAATGTCTTGTTTTTCCGGCTTGTATAACTTCAGACAGCCACATCTCAGCAAAGGGTTCTGGCAGTGCAATCGTACACAAAGTTACTTCAGTCTAAGCTCATTCAAGTCAATAGGCTGCAGTAACTCTCCATAACAAACTTCTTAAAGTCAACCAAGAGTCTTTGTGGTGTTTGAAATACTGAGAAAATCATTGCAGCACAAGCTTGAACTGCTAGCACGTTGTGGCACCACTTTGGGTTGTAGTTCAGAGGCAACTAAAGCCATGGTTTGGAAACAGTATGAATACAGAAGTTCAGGCTTGCTCCCATAATCCCTCCTTGCCTTTCTCCTCTCCCTCATTCAACACATACTAATTAATTATTTCTGGGTTGGGGGCAAACACCATTTGTTTTTATATCTAAACCAGCAAAGTATGGTTTGCACTAGCTCTTTTTGGTCTGGTTTGGAATTCTGGTTTAAATAAAAGTGCAAACTGGCTTCCGGAGACTTTTAGGTCTAAATCCAAAGTTGATTTTAGACAGTAAAACCCAAGTTGTAGATGTAAGGAGCTATGTTCTCAAGTTACTGTAATAAAAAAAACACCTTTATTTTAGAAGACATTAAAAATCTCAAGGCATTAAAAACCAAAAGGACTATAGTTCTAACTGGATAAAAAAGTTTATTCAGTGAATATTTTTCTGTGCTGCTTCTCAAAGATGAAATACCAAACATTATCCCCAAAACATATATTGTTCTAAGAGTCCTTTAGATTAATTGTTACTGGTAATCTAGACTTTGGTGATCCAAGTAAATATGCAATTGATATAGTCATTAGGGAGAAATCTGATATGAGAGAGAGAGAAAAGAAATGTTCAGGTATTCAAAAGTGTATACTTAACAGGGTGCAATCCAGATACTAAGCATTCATGTACATATTTGGCTGTTTATACCCGACTTTTCTATCCAATAGTGGAAGCTCAGTGCTTATAGCTGCCATTTTATCCTGACAACTATGGTGGGTTAGACTGAGAGTGTACAGTTTGCTCAAGTCACCCAGAAAGCTTCCAGGGCAGAACAGTTAAGCAAACCTGTGCCTCCAAGATCCTAGTTTCCCCAGATCCTTTCCCATGCTGTCACTCCATTTCCCACAACATTACCCTATTCACACATAAAGGAGGAGTTGTAGGATATGAGGCACATGAGTGAGAACCAGCACCCTCCATCCCACCTTAGGTAATTGTCACCCTAGGAACTATTCTCCCAGTCTAACTCCCAAGACAGTCCATGTAATGCAGTGATTAACATGTCAGACTAAGACCTGAGAAGCCAGGGTTCAAATCCTCATAGAAAAGAATTACTGGGCCAGTAACTCTCTTTCTTATCCTAATCTATATCTTGGAATGTTGGGAGGATAAAGCAAAAGAAAGAACTTGGGGTGAACAACTGAGCCTTGCATGACTTGGAAATAAATGCATACTGCAATAGGAGGGTGAGTTAAAGTGTCCTCATTAATGTTTCTATTTTAATATTAAAATGAGATTCCATTAGTCCATCCCTTATGTGAAAATGAAATATCTGGATGCTTCTGCCAGTGTATATATTTTGTCTGTCAAAGCAACTAATACTAAACCAGTGGTTCTCAAAGGTTTGAGGAGGGACCCTATTCTGCTTCTCAGGATTGCCTTGTAATATAAGACCTGCTCCCCCAACATAGAATGCATGGCTCTCAAATCAGTTAATACCAAAGAAGTTAATATTATTCATGTTTAGTATCTTTAGATCCAGTTCAAAACTTCTCTGAGCAATAGGTTTTTTTCAGGATCATTTTGCGTATCATGCAGATGTCAATGCAAATTTGCCATCATGCTTTCTAGGACTTTCTCTCTGAGATCACTATATTCTTGGGGGTCTCAGAGCAAGCCAAGTAGGTGGAGATTTTGTACTGTACATCTCCCTGTCTTGAAAGTCTTTCCCCAGGCTGGCCATACCTTTCTGCTGAAGCCTGCCTCCCATTGCATATCCTTTGATGCCTATTTGTTTGATTAAGCCATCTGGTATGACTACTACTCCCTTCAGGTAACTGTGGTCTGGCATACACACAAAATGGCTGCTACATGAAAATGTCTTTAAATCATTCCCCATAGTGCCATTATTCCCCATAGTTCCCCATAGTACAGAGATTTGTATTTTCCCCCATGGCACTACCAGTCTCAAAACCCAAATTTTTGCAGTGATGTGGACTAAATTGGTCTATCTGCATGACCTTTGGCGAACCAATGCATCCAAACAGATGATATCATGTTTCCCTATGGGCAACTGGCCTATGTGCTCTTAGAGTACTAATAGGTTTTGTTTAACTCAGAAAAAAGAAATAGGTCGATATCTAGCAAAACTTGCACAATTATGTATGCGTTTCTAATATTACTTTTCCTGACTTTGTTCCTTTACTATCTAATGGTTCCCTTCTCTCACTGCTTTGTTGCTTAAACTGTTTTCATTTAATTACCGTAGTTATTCCCATTAGTATGTAAACTTCAGTCTTAAGTAAAGTTACACTTCAAGGAAGAAAACTAAGCAAATAATGTTATAGCCTAGATACACTATATACCCCACACAAATATATGTAAAGATAATTTGATTGTGTATATCTCAGGATAAAAATTTATTTCAGGATAAAATTTTCTTGGGTAGACATTCCAATTTTGGGACAGTTTCCCGATAATTACTATTTTCCAAGATGGCAGCCATGGTTATTTCAACATTTAAAATTCATATAGGATGCATATCTTGGTGTCAGAATATATGTTTTGTGGCAAATAAAGTCAAATACACTATTATATTCATCATAGGGATAGCCATTTTTCCTGTAACTCCCATTTTCCAAGATGGTGGGCCTTATTTCACATTCCTGTTTGGTGTCAAACTATATACTATGGGGATTAATAAAATTGAATTGAATCAGCAAGTAATGAGATTGGTCATTTCCCCCAAATTCTTATTCTTATTATCACGTTACTGGGAGCTTTCTTTCATATTGCTGAGATGCAAAAAAGACAAAAACTGATATGTTTTCTTTCTCAAATGTGGATTTAATAAATCTTCACAATTACAGTTTTAAGCCACAACTGCATGGTTTAAGAGATTCAGGCCTGTATATAGAGAAAATATACCTAGGTTTTCCAGATGGAATTTGGATATCTCCTGAAATTACAACTGCTATCCAGATAAGAAAGATCAGTTTCCCTGAGGCTGATTCCGCAGAAAAGGCCGGGAAAGAGCTCACATGAAAGCGGGGCTAATCCCTGTTTCCACATGGCAATGGGCTGGCCACTTCCTGGGTCTGCTGTGGATTGGGCCGTCGTTTGCCCCACTAGAAGGGGCCATTTACCAGAATATACCGGTTGCAGCTCGGAGCAGTGCCGCCAGTACAGAATCAGCCTGAGAGAAAAATGGCTGCTTTGGAGTATGGGATCTATACTATTCTTGGATTCCACAATAAGAAATTGTTTTCAATGATAAGTGGCATAACAGACTTTAAAAATTTAACAATAATTTATTTATTTGAAAAAATGGATCTAAAAATCAGAATTATTTCATTGTCGTCTAATATAGAAATAAGCACCTCAATTAAAAAAAAATGATTGAAAATCCACTCCAGGAATTTCATTGTTATATGAAAATGCTCTGCCTGTGTGAACAATAAAACAAACATACATGGTCAGGGCCAAGTGAGAAATTTTTTTTAATCTATGTACAGCTGGCTTCAAGTTAATTATATTCCCCTCCCCTTGGAGGAGTTTAAAACTGAATAAACTGGGTCAGAGGGGACTGGAAAAACTCAAACAAAAAGTTGCCCTTTTGGTGTGAGTCCAAAATCATATTGATTAGATCTACAAGCATCCTGAGATGGGAGACCAGGATTTACTCTAGAGTTCTGCCCAAATCCTTGAGTGTTGCCCTGATGTCATGTCAGCAATATGTCACTTCAGTATTCACAGGAAGTAGTGCTTTGCCATCATCCTGGTGCCACTTTCCCTGGTTCCCATGTCCCCTTCCACCCTAGCCTAAAATATCTTAGGATAGGGGAAAGTAACCAAACCAGAGGTTTTGGGCTGTCAGACATAAGTATTGGGGAAGGAGCTTTCTCAGTGCTGCTGCTGAACTCATGCTAGACAGAGTAGGGGAATAGCTTTCATTAACATTTCTCAGTAGAGTTTTGATGTGCAGGAAATGACAAGCAAAGAATGGCTTCAGGCAGAATTCTATCCACATGCAGCTCCAAAATAGAGACAATTACGCCCTCTGAGGCCATTTTGCCTCAGGACAAGATGACAGGGGAAAGGCAGGAGGCCCTCTTCTCACAGTGCCATCGCCCAGAGCAAAATCAGTCCCCCGCCCCCTTAAAAAAAGAAAAATATTATCCACAGCTGCTGTGTGATTGCAGGCAAAGTGAATCAGATTGAGGTAACCCAGTCCCACCTGATTAGCACCCACATTGTATTGTTTGACCTTTAAGGCAGTGGTCCCCAACCCCCGGTCCGGGGACCGGGACCGGTCCGTAGATCAGTCGGTACCAGGCCGCTGCTCCTCCTCACCCTCCTCCCTGGCTGCTGTCTCAGGGGCTGCCCTGCCACTCTGCCACCGGTTCACCTTTGGTGCTTTCCAGCGGCCGCCATGGCTGGGGCTCCCCCTTGGCGTGGCACTGCACAACTGCTGCTGGCAGCAGCCCCCAGTGGGCAGCGGGAAATCAGGGACACCGGCAGGAAAGCATGTGGAGCAGGGGCTCAGCTGGTGGTGGTGACGTCCCTCAGCAAGACTACCCCCCCCCCCGGGCCTCAGTAAAATTGTCAAGCGTTGACCCGTCCCCGGTGATAAAAAGGTTGGGGGCCACTGCTTTAAGGTGTCCACATTATTTGGGTAAACAGCTGCAATCCAGATTTTAAATAGTGAATAAAACTTTAGTCTAATCTAGCATTGGTGCCAGTGTCTTGCTTGTGGGGTGAGGGACCAAAGTTCTGATCTAAATGTCCAGCATCATACTTAGTTGTTCCCACTGAAACAGGCTGTGAAGGCTTTTCCTTCCAGACAGTAGAATTATTTCCCCCATATTCCCTCAGTTATTTATAGTCAAGAACATTGTTTTCTTACTATTGGCTTCCACGTGATAAAGCAGAAAAAGCAGCAGCAACAATTGATTTGCTTATCCTTTATGACAGACTCACTCATTATGAATTTGCTTTAAAAGCTTCTGTTTTTTTAGCCTAGGGCAAAATGGTGGCAACGCACCCTTATAATCACCCAGTGGTACCATTGCGTTATTCATTCAGACATAATCTAATGTTTCCTAATGGCTGTTCATGAGGTTGTTTTCCTCCTCATGCAGTAATTCTCACATATTTTACCAGGATGCACTATGATTTCATTCTCCTAGACTTCAAACAGTTTGAAAATGGCCGTATATTAAAATTATACTTTAAGTACAATAAAACTCTTGAATTGTATCCAAAGAATTGTAAGTCAAGTTTTGCTAGGAGAACAGCTCTTTCTGTCTTCCCCCTGTCTTTTGCATCTTTCATCCTCTCCAAAAAGGTGTCTTTGAGGTTTGGGGGACTATCAGAAACAATTTGGGATGTAGCACAGAGAACCCTTTCATGAGGAGAAGTGATTTTCACTCACACCAGAGCTATTTTGGATGCTTTTCCCCTTTCTTACAACTGTGATATGACATTATTTGTTTTTGCCCAGAGCTAGTTGGATCTGCAGTTAGGAAGGTGACTTGTTGAAGGCCAGATCCAGTGAGTTCATAGAAGACTAGGACACAGAAGTCTGTCACTTGCTCTTAAACTCATTGCTCCTGGATCTGTATTTGTTTTCTGAATAAGTTAAATAGTTCAATTATCTCACAAAAGATACAACAGGCAGGGACTCAAATGACAAAAAGAGAAACCATGATGTCACGTTAACATCATATAACTATGCTGTAGCTTTCACTGGACAATATTGTCATCCTACAATGATTCTGCAAATGCAGGAGAAAGCCCTTTACAATCTTAGTTGAACCAAACACCAATGGAAGGAAAGGCCCAGGTTTGATACATACTGCAGAACAAGGTACTAGAACAAGGTGTCCATATGTTGACGTCTTGGTATGGCCAGTAGTTGACATCCAAGGTGTCCATATGTTGACGTCCTAGTGATCCAGAGAAGACTGCAGAGAATTAACTTGGCTTTTATTAGATAAGGCTATGTTTGCAGCATAGGAGCAGCATAGCAAGAAACAAACAATGGTAATCCATTGAAATGAATGATCTTAGACTGAAATATTTTTGCATAGGATTACAATGTAAGGGCAATAAAATGGCAAAGTGCAGGGTTCAAGCAGAGGATGGGAAATCTGAAATATATGAACAACAGTCTATCATATAAAGACAGGGAGGTCAAGAAAAAGAATGATACCCACGGTTAACCAGGAACAATGGCAGGACACATCTATTTGCATGCTTTTAATTGACTTTGAACCAGAATTGTCCCTTGTTTATTTATTTTATCTATTTATAATGTGATTTATTGACTGCCACTCCTGACCAGGCTGGCTCATGGAGGCTTACAATCAAAATAAAAATTACAATAATCCTTATCAAAAACCCAATTTAATGATGACCAGCCATTGTGATAAGCCAGTGTGGTTTAATGCAGTGGTCCCCAACCTTTCTGAGGCTGGGGTCCGGCAGGGCAACTGCCCCGCCCGCACATCACGCATGCACGCATGCGCAAAAGAGCCACGCATGTGCGATTTCAGCCACGCAGGCGCAGTGTGCGCAGCGCAGCCCTGATTCCCTCTCCCCACCCTCCTGCAGTAAGAAGCTTTCCGGGCCACAAGCTTGCGGCCTGGGAAGCTTTTTACTGCGGGGGGTGGGGAGAGGGAGCCGCGGCCCGGCGCCATGGCCTTCACGGCCCGGCACCGGTCCACGGCCCACAGGTTGGGGACCACTGGTTTAATGGATAGCCTGGATTTGATTCCCTATTCCTCTCACAAGAACTTGCCAGATAACTGGTATGGATCTAGGGCCAAGGTTTCCTCCAAGAATGCTAGGAGCTGATCTGCTGCAGCCCATCCAACTGCCTTCCCCAGAAACACAAGATGCAAGACTGGGCAGTAGTTGGGGGGGGGGTTTCCAAGGATTCAGTGATAGTTTTTTCAGTAGAAGATGCACCACTGCCTCCTTAAGCCCTTCAGGGAACTCTGCATATGTTATGGAGAGGTTCACAATCTCCCTCAAGGGGCCTCCTATCCGCTGGTCGCCTGATTTGAGCAACCAAGATGGACAGGGATGTATGGGGCAAGTAGTCACTCTCAGTGATCTCAGCAACTTGTCTGCTTTGGTTAATGAGAGTTACAGCATTCCTTTATCCTTCTACCACCTCTTCAGTAGAGCAGTGAGTACAACTAGAGCTGAGGGAGAACAGCACAAGGGGAACAATTTGTGAAACACACTTCCTGCCAATAGCAAATCTCATTTTTACTGATCTTTCAGGGAACATGCAAAAAAAAAAAAAAAGGAAGGAAGTAAGGAAGGGAAACGTTCACCTTCTTTAAAGCAGCAATAGCCCTGTTAGAAGAGGCCATCCTTACATTTCTCTTGGCAAATATGTTGCTGAGCAGATTAATGTTTTTCAGCAAAAGACAATTCAGGAGAGAGCATAGCTCTTTAGGAGAAACTTCATTCCTTCTCAAGCTGAAATGGTACCTTTCACTGTGAAGAATGAACCTTACACAAACATTCTGCACAGCTCCCATGGAAGCAGAAAGTGTTCTGTCTTTCAGGACTTGAACCTACCTGTTAACTGGCATTCATCTTCAAAACCAGCAGCATTAAGGTGGAATATTTTTCAAATGCACTTGAAAGAAACTGAAGCATGTTTTGGAAGGAAGCTTCTTTTTTTATAGCACCTTTCTAAATGTTATGAGATAAGGCAGAAAATACATCTAGACCATCTTTGACAGATACCTGAGGGAGTGTGTCCTTTTTATTTCAAGTTGACAATGCTTGTCTAACTTGTCAAGGGCAGTAAAATATGATTTGATTTAACTAAAAGAATACCTGTTGAAATCATGTCACTTTTAGTCATTGTGCTCAAAGGCTGCAGCGTATATTGTTTTGCTGAGAGAGACAAGCACACTACCTATTATTAAAGCATATACTTAGCCCAAGGTGTACTGATCTTTTATTCAGATATTACAACTTCCTGTTAAACATCTAGCAACTTGGAAAAACAGTTGATGTAAGAGAATTTCAATTATAAACCAATGAAATCATTAACCCAATATAGCAATATTTCTCAAAAAACAAAACACAACATGGACCTCTGTTTTATTTTTCTTTAATCTAATATATTTGGATAGCAGCTCAAACTTTTCTTTGGCATGTGCCATAATTATTAGATCATTTTTTCCATTTTTTTCAGGACCTCCAGTTAACGTCACATGCAACATTTTTATAAACAGTTTTGGATCCATTGCAGAAACAACCATGGTAAGATATTTTCTAAACATTTCCGTTTCAATTTATTTAGGCAGCAATCCTATGTGCGCATATTCAACAGGGAGTAAACTCCACTGAACTGAGACCATATAAATACACAGACTGGGCTACAGGTGAACCAAAGGTCAGGCAGATTCTAGGAAACAGGTAATTCATTTTGGATTAATCACCATATTCAGGAGCCAAACATGCCCCTCCATGTATTCACAAAAGTCCTGCATTAAATGCATTGCTCTTTCCAATCAGTGAACATTACAACTCCTGTAATCCATGTCCCTTTGCCAGATATGGAGACTGCCTTGCAATTTGAGAACTATAACTCTGAAATTTATATCATACAATTCAAGTCCTAAATTCAAAATGTGGTGTTGAGTCCTGCAAGGTTGGGTGGTGATGGCAGCAGTGGTAGAGGTTTCATTGCTAAAGAAAAAGAATGTATCGCCTACAATCAGGCCAATTTTGTTGTTGCCCCTATCCCACCTCTCCCCTAACTCCTCAGATGAACAAAGAAAGGCCTCTCTTATTATGCCAAACCCTAGAAAGAACCATTGGAGAGATTTCACTAAGAGGGATGCAAGTTTATGCTCTTTTCCTGAGTTCAGAAAGACTGAATGGGGTCACTGAGCACTTTATATAGCCAACTGGGAAGGCTCAGAGGCAATCATGTATAGCTGGCGTTAAGTGAGAGGGAGTTACTTTGTGCCAGGCTTTGGGAAAGTTTATAAGCACCAAGGCCATTCCTGCACTGGGAATTCACCTTGCCTTACCACTTGTCCATTGATGGGGCAAATTCCTGGTTCTGCATGATATCAGTGGCGAGTCAGACTTGTCTCAGGCATGGCTTGACTCAGACCCTCCTTTGTCCCATAGCAAGGGAATACAGATATATCTGCATTCCCTTTTTTCCCCTAGGTGGCAACCTGGCCTTGGTCAGGGCAGGCTATGACTATGGTGTCCCAGAAGGGATGAAAAATGCCCTGGCCAGTTCCGCAGTGCTGTGCTGAGTTGCTAAGCCCCCTGGGGCATTTTTTTCTCATTTAGGAATGTGGTATTACTACCACGCTCCTAAACAGGAAAAAAACAGCCCCAGTGGACTCGCCCCCTATGCAGCAGAGCACTCCTGTCCCAGCTGCCTCATCTGGAGGCAGAAATCCAGGGTGGATGGGATACTCTGCTGCAAATGGTCCCCCAAAGGGACACAGGAAGCAGTGGACAAACTGCCCCATCTCAAACATCTGGTGGCAGTCCACATGGTACCGCTGGTGCAGAAAAGGTCCAAGAGAGACTTTCTGATATACCAAAAAGCTTAATGCAAAGTAAAAAAAACAAACAAACATGGTCTTCCTGGTCCTTTTGAAACTCTGGAAAGAAGCAATTAAATTCACTGATCTCAGGGCTGGCTGTACAAACAATTAGAAGCAGCAAGAAGTAAGAAAATGACTCCTTACCACAGACATCTACAGATGCTACAGATCACAAGAGAGAAGAGGCTTGCATCAAATAACACACCTCCCCTTCTTACAGGCTTTCTGTAAAGTATAGAGGACACAGAAGGTTGCATTACCTCACCTCACAGGACCAGTGCCATATGTGAGTAATTGGCGACAACAAGAGACCTTGCCCCACATCCAGGGATACTATATTCTCTGATGTAATAAATAAAATAAACTCAGACCTGAAGAACCAAGGTTAGTCCAATCTCATCAGCTCTCAGAAGCAAAGCAGGACTGGCCCTGGCCAGTATTTGGATGGGGGGACTCCAAGGAATGCCAGAGTCATGATATGGAGGCCTGGAATGGCTACCCACCTCTGAATGTTTCTTGCCTTCAAAACCCTATGGGAGCACCATAAGACATGTGTGACTTGATGGGAGCAAGAACAACTCCTCTGTTACCAGGCTGCCCCATTCATTTCAATGGAAAGGGAAATGACATGTGCATAGAGCTAATCCTTCCATTGAAGTAAATGGTGAGATAAATACATGGAGATTTCATCACAGTTGCTGCAGACGTTTGTGGAGGATGGGGTGCTTGAGTGAGACAGAAATATGTTTTGTCATATGGAGAAAGTCCTAGGGAAAGGGGAGAGGGGAGAGATATGTGCAGAAGTGATATATTCTGATAACCCCAACTTCATGGTTTCTGAAGCTCAGCAGATCACTGACACATTTTGAAATTTTTTAATACCCACTGGAGAGCCAGAAACTCGGCCATGTAAAATTGAAAGGTGCAATTTAGCAGATGCATGCAAGCAGCATCCTTCCTTAGACCCCTGAGTACAGTCAATGGTACATTACTGCGTAATTTCTCCTTTACATTCTTCCTAGTACATCAGATTTCAGAACTGACAAGTAAACTACAGGCCAGCTAATGTTCTGTACTTATTTGCTGGTAAATTATGCATTGATGGAGCTCAAAGGAAGGCATTCTTGTGGTCAGCAATTGTCATCATCTGTCAGAATCAAAGCAATTATTGAGAATACGAACTCACTTAAAATACACATCACATTATTTGCGACCTTTATCTCCATTGAGCAGATTCTTTCCCTTCACAATGCTGAAAAAGAGCTCTTCCAACAGTGGTTATCTTTCATACAGTAGTTTCAAAGCTAACATCTGTCACTTCATATAAAGAGAATATTTTAATGCCGTTTTATTGAGCAGGATTTGATTCATACCCATTGTGACTTTGTTCAGACAATCTTTAAAATTCACTGAAACTTGGGAATGACACAATTTTAGATCAAGTATTATCTAAAACCTACTAACCAGACTTTTTGAAGGAAACTTCGCATTTGGTATTGCAGCATTTCCTCGACATTTAAGAAATTATTCACTTTTTTGTGTCTGCAACAGAAAAAAAATTAAAAGAAAGCAAGCCGTGCACTGCAACCAGACAAAAACAGAGACATCTTAAGATGGTCCTGGACACATTTGCTGGCTTGTCTGAAGGCTTGGGCAGCAAGCCCTGTGTTAAGAGTTAAAGGTCAAGCCTTTGGCTTTTGCCCTTCAGCTCACACCCAGCGGCTCACTCCTCTGGCCACGCCTAAGTGTTGTGAGTAGATCATAAAGATTTTGCAGGGAGGGGAACTGAAATGCAATAACAATATGTTTCTTATCTTAAGGCAATGTATTGTTTTGTCATGAAATTCATAATCTTTCAGCTTTGCTACCTGTAATCACCCATGCATCTTAAATCTAGCTAGCCCTTCCTGGCAATTAACCCCACCCCCTCTCTACCTATATGTAACGGTTCACAGTATCTGAAGAAGTGTGCGCCCACACAAAATCTTATTCTTTGTATAAAATGTTGTCAGTCTTAAGGGTGCCCCTAGACTCAAACTTTGTTTCCCTGAAGCCACTGACATTGTTAGGAGGTGGAGAAGGTGCCTGGGTGTAGTGCTAAGGAACCAGAGAGAATTTTAAAGATGACGGATGAAGCCATGTGTGTAACTGTAGAGGAAACCTAGTCATTTTTAGGGTTGCCAAGTTACCAGGAAAAAAATGTGGCCTGATCTGTTCTTGGTAACAACAGCTTGATGGGCCTTAACTGTCAAGCAATACTTTTCACAGCACAGAGTTGAACACTGCTGCTTGCTGAAGTCCACATATAAGCTAGCATTAGGGGCAGAGCTACAGTGCTAGGCTGAAAAGCTGGAAGGCTTAGATTGTTCCAGTTTCACATTTTTGTATAGTTCCTCTGGCTTTTGAATCTGAAAGCAAGCTCCAAGTAAACTGTACGCTCCTGACACAGTCGGAGGCTAGAAAGTAGCATTCTGTTGATGAATAGGAATGTGTGGGTTTTAACATTAATAGGTGTTCAGGACAAAATCATCTAGCTATCAAGTTGAAATTAACACCCTTCAGGCCAACTATAAATATATACAAATTTGGGAAGAAAAACAATCTTTCTTCCGGTCTTGTTTTTGGCTACCCATTTTTAATTTCTTTTTCCATCTAAAGAATATTTCTTGTGGCCCAGGGGTAGTCAAACTGCAGCCCTCCAGATGTCCATGGCAGGGGCTTGTGGGTATTGTAGTCCATTGACATCTGGAGAGCCGCAGTTTGACTACCCCTGCCTCAGTCTGTTCGAAAAATAAAGCAGAGGAAGGGGTCTGACACAATAAGGGCAGCAGTATAAATAAACATGATAACTGTAGAAGCTGTTCTGCATATACAATTGATTTGGCAGGGTGAAGTCATCTGTGAAATGATTACCCAGAAGCACATGTGATGAATGAAAAGGGGATACCATTTAAAAGTTACTCTCACACACAAATTGAAGTAGGATCACTTGCATAAGCAGAAAGTGTTTACTCACCAGATGAAGGTATTTTATACACATACCAATTTCTTTTTACCCAAACCCAGCTGACTCAAAAACATACTAAATAGAAATAGAAAAAAAGTGCAGTAGCACCTTTAAGACCAACAAAGTTTGATTCTAGGTATAAGTGTTTGTGTGTATCATGTGCAGATATCTGATGAAGCGTGCAGGGACATGGAAGTTTATATGCAGAATTAAATTTGGCTGGTCTTAAAGATGCCACTGAACTCAAACTTTGTTCTATTGCTTCAGACCAACATGTTTCCTGACCTGAATCTCAACAGAAACAGTTGTGCTAGAGCGGTGGTCCCCAACCACCGGGCCACGACCTGGTGCCGGGCCGCAAAGGCCCTGGCACCAGGCTGCAACGGCCCTGGCACCAGGCCGTGACTCCCTCTCCCTCCCGGAGTAAAAAACTTTCCAGGCCGCAAGCTTGCGGCCCAGCAAGCTTCTTACTGTGGGAGGGAGGGAGAGGGAAGCAGGGCCGCGCATGCGCATCGCGTGTGCACAGATGCGCATGCATGGCATGCGCGGCCGTGCAATCGCCCTCCCTGCTGCCACTGGTCCCCACCCTTAAAAAGATTGGGGACCACTGTGCTAGAGTATGAAATCAAAAGTGCACACAATGCTTGCATGCTTTGGCTTTTGTTCATTCTTAGTTATTTTGAACACAGATGAGTTCAAGGCTAGTCTTAGGTATAGAATTACTCCTGTTTTCTTATCTGGAGTTTTGAACCTTGAACAGCTTCTTGACAGGCAGAAGCTTAAAGTGTTGTGTTCTCAACTATCTTCTTAAGTGGTTTGTTCTTCATGCCACTGTAGTGGGGTCTGGGAATGATGAGGGCCATAGTGGGGAAGCACCTCCTTTGCAAGCAGAAGGTCCCAGGATCTACAATTACAAAGATAAGGTTATATAAGGCTGTATGAGCAATCTTTGCCAGAGGTTGTAGAGAGTCTTTTCCAGTCAGAGTTAGCCTTGATCGTGGAAGATAGTTTCATCGGTTCACTTCAATGACAAGCTTTTCATTCCCCAAGGATTACAGCTCTGTCTTCTTCCCATTGGCAGAAGGTAAGAACAATCAATTTTTACACAGCCTTCTTGGTATATCAGTTTACTAACCCATATAATCTCTATCCCTAACTTCCCATAGTGAGGATGGCAGCTACTTTTTGTTTTCGTTTATTCTTTCCTATGCTTATCATTTGCCTTTAAATGGATTTTAAAAAAGGTAAAGGTATCCCCTGTTCAAGCACCGAGTCATGTCTGACCCTTGGGGTGATGCCCTCTAGTGTTTTCATGGCAGACTCAATACGGGGTGGTTTGCCAGTGCCTTCCCCAGTCATTACCGTTTACCCCCCAGCAAGCTGAGTACTCATTTTACCAACCTCAGAAGGATGGAAGGCTGAGTCAATCTTGAGCTGGCTGCTGGGATCGAACTCCCAGTCTCATGGGCAGAGCTTTCAGACTGCATGTCTGCTGCCTTATGACTCTGCGCCACAAGAGGCTCCTTTTAATGAATAGCTGCCTTTTATCTCTGCCCCATCATGCTTTGTTACAGATTCACACACACACTCTCTCCTGGGGCTCATTATGTATCTGGCATAGTAAATATAATATTTTTGGCAATATGTCCATGCCTGACACTGGTCAATTCTGCACAAACAGTAAAGGCCGGGGTGGCATCTATACAGACATTGAGATAATCCCTGTGTTTATATGATGGCACCACCAGGCCACTGCCCTCCTGGACCTTGCACAGATCAGGCCGCAGAAGCCCTGTGCTAAGGGAACACAGATTCTTCCATGCTCCTTTTCAGTGCTGCAGGGGCCAATGGGGCCTGTCCCACAGCAGGCCCTACAGAGGTCTGCAGGGGACAAACAATACCCTGGTGCTTCAGGGTGGACCAGAGAATTGTTTATTTAGTTTGCAGGAAAGTGGGATTGTGTTCTATGTGCAACAAACTACAAAATCCCCCCCCCCCGGCATGGTGGAACCTACCTGCTGTTACCACATTTCCCAGGGGGACTCCTTTCAGCGGAACACCAGGTGTCCTGCTGAAATATGTCCCCTGTGGGACACACTTCTGCACTGGAATTGATCCAGGGCTGACATGTGTCCACCATGGGGACTCCGTATGCTGTGGAGCATGCAGCCCAGAATGGCGCTGCTGGTGCAAAATCACCCACTATAAACTTTATTCCTTTTGTTCAAGTGAAAGGATAGACATAAGAATTGCCTGATACAGAGAGTATTGGTCCATCTATCTCAGTCTTTTTCTCCTCTGATTGGCAACAGTTTTCTAGGGCCTCAGGCAAAGAAATGTCTTGCCTCAATATTTGCTCCTTTTCACTAGACATACCAAGGACTGAATTTGGGACTTTGTTACAGAGCTTTCCCCACCCCACTGAATCTATTTCTTGATTATCCTTAATGAGGCCCATATTCTGCCCTAGACATTGTCAGTGTATTCTTCAGAGTTGACATGATAATACTCAATACTGTATATGTCAGGACAGATGGGCAAGACTGCTGCCATTTTAAAAATTGGGAATTTAGTAAGTCTGCATGCAATCAATATTTTAAAATCTCAATATGTCTTAAACATTTTTGCTCCTTTTTTCCTTTTAAAACTTGAAAATATTCATTTGGTCCTTCATTTTGTCGTTTGACCAACACAAATCAAGAACTGTTTTACCAGAAATCATTCCTGGTTTTCTGACCTGAGCAACTATTCTAGAAGTCTCTGCTTGCACTGTGGCCAGGAAAGAAGTTTCCAGAGATTTGCCCAAAGCTAGTCAGAACAACTCTGACGAGACTGGGACAATCCAGAAATATTTTCAGTCTCTACCAGATGCTCAAATAAGCAGGCAGTTCAAATATATCTAGATTACAATGTATTTTGGGACTAGTCCAAAAATACCTTGAGAGCCTGTCAGAATTTAAATCTAAAGGCCACTGAAGCAAGACTATTTCCCTTCAAGGCTTCTAAGTATTGAAATATATAAGGATGAGTTTCCATGATCTTAGCAACTTTTGGACTCTTATCTATAAAATACTCCTTCTGTAAGAACTCATGGGATAAAATTACTATAGAATTTTTGAGTGAATACACATGGGATTGGAATGCACAGTGCTTGCTTACTATCACCATTTTACTCAATGCTTTTCCCATGCACTTCATGGTATTAAGCACATCCAGGCAGAATTTTCACTGATGAGGAAGTGAAAATGAGCACCAAAGAAGGGGGTCATGGCACTTACATGGGTAAAGCCTATATGGGGGCTGGAGGAAAGAGTAGAAGTAGGTATGATTGATTTTTAAAAACCCTAGCTGGAACCTACCCATTGTCTCCCCTTCTCCAATTTATCCTAACAAGAACCCTTTCATGTAGATCAAGACAGAGAGAGACCAATTAGGCCAGTGGTCCCCAACCCTCGGTCTGGTGACCAGTACCAGTTCGTGGATCAGTCGGTACCGGGCTGCAGCTCCTCCTCGTCCTCCTCCCCGGCTGCTGCCTCGGAGACTGTCCTGCCACTCTGCCACCAGCTCACCTTTGGTGCTCTCCAGCGGCTGCCATGACTGGGGCTCCCCCTTGGTGTGACACTATGCAGCTGCTTCAGGCAACATTCCCTAGCGGATGGTGGGAAGTCAGGGGCGCCAGCGGCAAAGCAAGTGGAACAGGGGCTTAGGTTGCTGCGGTGACATCCCTCGCCAAAATACTACCCCCCCCCCCATCCGAGCCTCAGTAAAATTGTCAAGCATTGACCGGGCCCCGGTGATAAAAAGGTTGGGAACCACTGAATTAGGCTATAGTCACCCATTAAGTTCTATGGAAGGGTTGAGATTTACACCAAAGTGCCTGCCTACTCCTAGTCCAATATATTAATCACTATATAGCCTTTTCTCCCTTGGGAGCCTCAATGAACAGAGAACAAGGCTTCTGAGGATGCAGCCTTGTAGTGGAATAAGAAAGTCTGTAGAAAACAGCAGCAAATTTCTTGCAACTGTTCAGTTCCCTAGAGACTGATTTGCAATAGCATGGGCAATAAACACATGGATGATACACACAGATTACATAAAAGTCCATATGCTCAGTACTGCTTTGGGCACATGGGTCATTACGGAGCTTTTCTGTCAAACAAATTCCTTTACAGAATAAAAGAGAGACTTATCGCTTCAATCACATACGGTTGTCAGTAGCTGAGATTTACTATAATCTACAAAAGTATCTATGACCACCTAAATACCAGTTCTTTACAAAAGATAAGATTCTTTCAGTGTGATCTTGCTTTCTTTTCTGCCTTGGCTTCCTTTGCTTTTTAATCCATCAACAATGGAGTTGGTTAAATATGGGCAGGAGAGTAGAACAAAACCTTCCCTGCTCCTCTACTTTAAAGGGCAAGTTGATCTGCAGTAATCAACAGGGTTTTCTGGCATTAACTGAATGCATTTGCCTGCTAATTTCAGCTTCTGTCAAGAAACAAGGAACCATACTAGGTGAGGAAAGGTCATGATTAAACAAAATTTAGTGATATATAATTTTCAGTAGAACAACGTTCATTTTTGCAAATGCTAAATGATCATTTAGTGCCAGGTTAAGGCAATAGATGATTACACATGTCAATTTTTTCTGCATGGTTCTGCTCAAAAACAAGAACTCTTAATTGCATTTCTTATATCTCTGTAGCGTAGCATCCTAAGGAAAAGATTTCTCAAACTCTGGCACCAAGTAACAAAGCTCCAACAATTTCCCACACACACTCTCTGCACTTAGCGTTTTTTTCTTCAGTGATAATACTGACTCTGTCCATTTTCTCTCTCTCTTTGATAATTTCCCTGCTGTTTGATTTCTCTCTCGGTCTATGCCTTCTTCCATTTGCTCAAGCAGACATTCTGCTTTTTTGGGAGGTATAGATATGAGTTTTCTGTTAATGGAAAATTATTAATAAATAATATTAATAAAATATTGAAAAACTTGTATTCAAATCCCTAGTATTCCCTGAAGCTCACTTGGTGATGTTGGAGGACTTACTGACTCTCAGACTAATCTGTCCCACAGGATAAAATTATGGAGATGGGGAAAACAGTGTTCAAAATCTGGAGGGGGAAACTTACAGGAAGGATGGAGTAAAATGCATTAATAATAATCAAATGAATTATTAGTATTCTGCAAAATAATAATAAACAAAACAAATTCTTGGCAAATAGAAAGTCAAAAATCTAAACCCTGCCTTTCTCATGATGTGCTCCGCATACAAGTTAAATAGGCAAAGCGACAATATATAGCCTTGACAAACTCCTTTCTCAATTTTGAACCAATCAGTGATTCCATGCCTGGTTCTCACTGATTCTCACTGTTGCTTCTTGACCTGCAAATAGGTTTCTCAAGAGACAGATAAGATGCTCTGGTATTCCCATCTCTTTAAGAAATTGCCACAGTTTGTTGTGCTCCAGACAATCAAAGGATTCAGCTTGGAGAAAAGGAGGTTGAGAGGGGACATGATAGCCCTCTTTAAGTATTTGAAAGGTTGTCACTTGGAGGAGGGCAGGATGCTTTTACTGCATCATCACTTTTACTTTATCATCTTTTAAGATATTGAATAGTTCTACTTGAATGCTTTCACCTCCACTAGCTTTATTGTTGCTCAGACTTCCTAAAGCTTCACATTCCAGGATGTCTGGCTCCAGGTCAGTGACTACCCCATCATAGTCCTAGCCATAGGTCTGGTTTAATAAACCATAATAATACAACATAGCCCAAATTAATCCTTGAGCAACTTTGGCTTTCAGCTGCACTAAGTAACAACTTCAGTTTCTCTTCTGGTTATCTTCTCCAGCCATCTGCTTATCACAAATAGTTGACAAGCTGCTTTCCTCTGTGATAAACAACTTTGGTGGTCAAGGGTTGTAAGCCATTTCTAAAGTCCCTGATTTCTAATTTCATATGCTTTGTCCTAAGCAAACACATTTTTTGGTGCAGGTTTAACAAGTGGATTTTTGTTGTATTGGACATAAAAGTCCAAATGAAACACAATGTATATTATTCCCTGTATTTTAATTATAGTTTGTAGTTCCACCAAGCTACTTGGGGGGGGGGGGGTTGACATGGAGCCTCATGTGCACATCCAGGTATGAACAAATGCTAATGCAATTAGATCAGAGGTTGCTTGAGGTTTTGTTCAAGGAGCTAAAAGTACTGCTCAAAAGAGAAAGGGAAGACACACAGGAGCAAGTGTTAAGGTACAATTGAGACAAAGAATAAAGGGCAAAGCAAAGGTAATTGTGGGGAGGGGAGAAGAGATTCCTTTTAGTGCCAATAGAGCAGGGACAGCAATAATTTTGCATAGGCTTATTTCTTCTTTAAAATGAAAAGTCCAATGTCCTGTGATTGGATGACCTTGACAAAATTAATTTGACTGTTGTGAATTACCTTAGTGACAGTGCTGCCAGTTTTTGTTATGTCCCTCACGCACTTATGGAAATGACAAATATTCCTCACAGACCGCTGGTTCTCAAATGAGTGCAGAGACAACTTTGCTTTAAAGCTGATTTAAAAAAAAACATTAAACAAATCAAAGACATGGACAGATGTTTGTGTGTGCACGCATGCATGAGAGAGAGCACTCTGTAACGAAGCCTATGATATTCATTGAAATCTGTTCATTGAAATCTGATCAAATTTGATCTTCAAGTGTCCTATTTCCCTTGGTCTATTCATTGTTTAAATTATTTAGATGGGGGAAGAAATAGTGGAAATTGCATAAAAACTGATAAATTCCAGTAATTGATAATTGTAGTTCATGATTTCCATGCTTCAAACACATACCTCATTTACTCCATATATGCATTTTTCTACAAATATGCAAATCACTAACCAGTATCACAGATGTAGTTGAACTATTGTCAAATACTGCTTATTTACTGGCTTATATAATTATTTAACTTATAACTGGCCAGACAACTAAATGTTCCCCTGAACAACAGAGTCTATGTTTGTAAAAATACACTTGTTCACCTACACTCTCTATTGTCCTTGATTGCCTCAGTCCTTTCCTATCTCTGGCTCTATCAGTGCCAATATTTAGACTATAAACTCCTTGAGAAAGATAGCTTTTCACTTATAAACAGTGTAATATATCATGCATATCAATCAAACAGGTATAAGAAGAGGGGCTTGTGATGAACCACACTTATAGAAGCTTAGAAGTGCTGTGTAAATAGATAAAGGACTATGAAGGGTTGATTCATCACATAACCAGGCAGCCTTTAGTGACAAAACTGTTCCAAGGGATCTGATTGGTTAGCATCAGCTGAGCAGAGAAACTTCTGTACTGGATGCTGAGGAGAATTCAGTCTGATTTCATCAAGGATGAGAAGAGTCGAGTACTAACAGTTTTGAAATTCAGCCCTGGGAAAACTAGGGAAAGTAGGCAAGGATGAATGGGTAATTAGATGTAGACTCCCATTTGGACCAAAGAAAGGGGATGGATCTTCTAGTGAGAGGGAAATGTCTCTACCCAGGAGGTTAGCAGTGAAGAGTGTAGAGATCCCTTATCTGGTGTGGCTAGAAACTGCTTTTAGAGACATTAAGAGTGAATTAAAAACTCAAGACAAGTATGGGTGTTTGGGTACTGAAAAGAGTGTACCAGCCTTCTGGAAAACAAAAGAGTCAGAGAATAGTCAAAGAAAGTGTACTAAAGTGTTTGGGAAAACCCTGGAACAAAAATCTCTCAACACAAAGATTTTAAGTAACTATGAATAGCTTAAGAAAATCTCAATAGATAAAAACTAAAGGTCCTGCATATACTTGGTTTTACCTCCCAGTTACTATATTGAGTTACTTCAGTCATTTCATCCTTACTTCAGTCATTTTATCCCCTGACCTTTCCCCTCTATGTTTAATAAAATATGTTATTAATTTGTAATATAAAAACTTCTTGTGTGCCATTTAAATTGCATAAGGTAGCTCCCATTCCTTCCCTCAGGAAGCAAAGAGCCAAAATATTATACTACTAGCCAAAAAGGCCCACTGCACTCAGAAATGCAGCAGGTGCTAGTGGGGTGGGGTGGGTAGGCAGCATGCAGGAGGCGTGTCTTGCCATTGGCGGCTGGCCACTAGGTATTCGCTTCGGGATTGGGAGTTGGCCAGCCATTTCAGGGGGGGGGGTGCCAGTGCAGTCGCCACTGCACAAGTGAAGCAGCAGGCTTTGGAGGGGTCGGCGGTGGGGGAGAGGTTGGGGGGGTGCGTGTGTGCGAGCGGGCATGGTGTCGTTGTAGTGAAGCTGTCAGAGGCTGAACACCCTCAGCAGAGGGTGAGCATGTGGGCATGAGGTGGAGAGCTCACCTCATGTGCTGGTTCAGGGGGCAGAAACCCTTGGGACCGGGGCAAGCGGGGCACAGGTCGACGGGCGAGCGTGGGCACTGGCAGGTGTGGCAGGCAAGGCAGGTCAGTGGAGGAGTGGTGGTAGCCAGGCAGTGTCTGGTGGTGAGGTGATCCGCGTGGTGCATGGGCGGCCTCAGGAGGTGGGTGCTGCAAGGGCTGGCCCAATCTGGTTGCACCTGGTTGTGCCGTCTGGATTGGCCTGTGCAGTTGCAGAAGCAGCGGCCGGACACCAGATGTGTCCTGGGCAGCGCACCACCCACAGGGCCATTTCCCAGATATTAGGGAGAACTGTTGTAAGGATGATGGGATAACTAGAATGGGACAACTAGAGAATTCTTCTGGAAAGAAGAAGATAACTAGGGCAGCTCAGTCACAGAAAGGAAAGAAATAAATCTTGCATCTGAGGGAGGTAAATAGATGAGTGTGTCATAGACGTATATATAACAGCATTTTAAATAAATGCAAAACAGAGTGATTGGAAAGATTAGAAAGAATATCAAAACCAGTCTTATAAATGGGTTCAAATAGCATGGGCTCCTTAGCTTAGTCAAAAGTGAGTAGTTTCTTCAAAAACAAGGTAGATCCTTGTTCTAGGAATAAGACATTGTCACCTCTAGGAATTAGGAAAAGGAAGCATTTCTCCGTCTGCAGCTAATTTGCAAAAGTTTAGTAAATTTCAAAATATTGGTAAAGTGACAAGTTACCATGATGAAAAACAACATTTCTCTCCTTGATCATGACTGAAAATGTAAGAAAGTGTTATATTTTTATGTTATAAAAGAAGTGGGGTTCTGAAAATACAACGTCAAAGCAGAAAATGAATATCTTCTTAAATCCTCTTACGCTAATGCAAATTACTCTGGAAATGTAATTGTTTTTTGTGTTTACATAAAAATACATGTGTGGGTGGACATTTTAAGCTTTCTATTTTATAAGTAACTGGTATTTGATAACTGTGATCATAGTATTACACATTTTTTCATATAATTTGGTTTTTAGTTTACATGTGGTAACCGGCACCCCAGAATTTTAGTTTACATGTGGTAACCGGCACCCCAGAATTTCTGTTATCTGTCTTTTAATTTTCAACATTCGAAGAGGATGATTAAAGACAGCTAATTTGCTATGAACAGACATAAATGTGTTGATTTTAAAAAGTGTTGATTTTAAAAATAAAGGTAGAAAAATCCCTAGCAAATAATGTTTCATGGTTCAATAAGCAGCTAAATAAAACAAGAGGTATCCTGAATAAAACACTAAATTATTTTACTTTTCCTTTAGGATTATCGAGTGAATATCTTTCTCCGTCAGAATTGGAATGATCCACGTCTTGCTTATAGTGAATATCCAGATGACTCTTTAGATCTAGATCCCTCCATGTTGGATTCTATTTGGAAACCTGACTTATTCTTTGCAAATGAAAAGGGCGCCAACTTTCATGAAGTGACTACAGACAACAAGTTGTTGCGAATTTTTAAAAATGGAAATGTTCTTTATTCTATCCGGTAAGTTGTTTAAAAAATAATTGACTTTATATAGAAATGGTACCGTGCTTTCTTTTTGCCATCTGTAAAGAATACAATCAGTAAAATAATTGAACAGTAATTGAATCATACCTTTGAATCAGCTTCAACAGTCGTATTACTGAGTTTTCTTACAATAGATTGTATCCCATGATATATAAATAAGGAAGGACATCATGGGATACAATCTATATAAATATCATGTATATTTCTAGACATCCTTTCTAGACTAAGTTCCACAAGGCATCCTTACACTAAGAAGAAATTTGCATCAATGGAAGGATTCTTTCTTTTAACATTCAATTCATCTTACCGTTTATTTGCTGTTTATTAACCCAGTGTTTTCCTGAGAGTACAGGATACCAGCCCACTTCATTGTTGAAAAAAGGAAGCCAAAATGATACGATGGAAATCACAGGAATACTATTGGGTTAAAATTGGAGGTTAAAATGGTGGAGGTTGAATGAAAAAGTTGGCTGGATCCAAACCATAACCTTGGGAGGACACTGGTACAGTAATAAAAATAAAGTGTTTGCATTTTTTTTTCATGTTAGTGAACCCAAATTTTAGATGAGAGTCTATTCTTAGGCGGCGGGGGGGGGGGGGAGGTCTTCTATTTCGTTGCAGTTCTAGGGATGGCACAGTGACCTCTAGATTCAGTGTGCTTCCACACATTATGATGATTGACCACAAGTACCCCAACTTACCTAGGTGCAAACTTAAATGGACTCCGGGGAATGGTAGAGGACAGGAAGGCCTGGAGGATCATTGTCCATGGGGTCGCGATGGGTCGGACACGACTTCGCACATAACAACAACAACCCCAACTTACCACAAGAGTGGGGCTATGATTATTCATTTAAAATGAATCAAAATAAGCAACAGCTGTGCAGAATTGTATTTTGCTTTGATTGCCCTCATGTTATAGCGCTGCTGCAGAGTCAAATTAATTAATAAAGATAATGGGAGCTGTAATAAATATACCTCGGGCAGGTCTGAATTAGACAGAAATTGGAACAGTTTTCATTGTTGGTCAATGGAGTATGAGATATAATTGAGCCTAATGTAACCATCTGAGCAATGTTGCCATAATACTGAGAAGTACATGAGCAGAGCACTGTCAGAATGTAAAATCCAGTAGATTTTAAAGATCTGGACACATTCATGAGCACAGGGCTTAAGTTTTCTTCTTCTTCTTCTTCTTCTTCTTCTTCATCATCATCATCATCATCATCCAATTTCCCATAGGGCCATAACCTATTAAAAATACATTAACTTCATTAAGATTCTAAGAATTTAAATCATTAAATAACTCTTCTCTGCCTGGCAACTATTATTAGATGATTTGCTATCTAACTACCTATTCTCCCCCCAAACACCCATCTGCCATTCATTCTTACCCTGCTTGTTGGATATGACACGTACCTCAGCGGCATTGATGAAGGAGAGTAGGGAAGAGTTGTGAGGATCTGAAGGAGGTTTTCAGTAGGTCGCCCTGGACTCAACTGTAGGCCTGGTTGAAGAGTGCTACTTTGCAGGACCTGAAAGACTGTAGTAGCTCCATCAGGGTCCAAGTCTCAGGCAGCAACACATTCCATTTGTTTAGAACCAGGACTGAGCCAGGACCTGGCTAAGGTTGAGGCTAGGTAGATGTCTTTTGGGCCCAGGAATACCAGTAAGTTTTCTGGATAACCTAACTGCGATCCTGGGATCATATTGGGAGAGACAGTCCTCGGATCCACAGTTCCCAGACCTTGTAGGGCTCTAAAAGTCAATACCAATACCTTCAACCTGATCCAGAACTCTGATGTAATTTCTGGGGCAGGGTCAAGGGTAGCCTCATATAGAGTGATTTATAGTAATCCAGCCTGGAGGTGACCATTGCATGGATCATTGTGGTAACGTCTTTCAAGACCAGGTAGCATACTAGTAGATTCATGCATCAGGTCTCTGTTAGTCACAACTCAAATAAATGAGGGGAAATGCTGAATTCCTTTGGATGAGATGCTAGTTTCCATAGCTACTTATCTGGCTACCACTGATCAGAAAGGGATTTAAAGTTTGAGCCAAACTAGATGTTACTTTTTTCCATGCATATTTTGCATGTTCATGCACTGCAAGTGTTCTGTGTGGACACAGCAGCTGCAGGGAACTTTTATTAAAAGGGGGAGAAAGGACTGCTCAACAGGCTCAGAACAGCACCATGTGGGAAGGAAGAACTTTGATCTTATTTATTTATTTATTTATTTATTTATTTATTTATTACATTTTTATACAGCCCTCTCTTGTGGCTCAGGGTTCACAGCATGAAAACCACACTGGGAGGATTTATTTCACAGATTTTTGCTGCTGTGTGTACACCGATATTCCATGTGGAGATGTAAAATCAGCAAAATAATATATTGGAAGAAAAATACTTTGGGAGCATGGCAAGAGTTCCCCACTCACTGTTGGTTTTTCTTCAAAATTTGTTTTTAGAAGTAGTTCCATGCAGCTCTTAGTGTGGAGGCATTAACACCTGAAAACATATGAGAGTTGGTAGAAAAGGGTAATATCCTGTCTCCCATTTGGTATCAAAGATCTCCCTCTTGGTTTGAATCCAAATTGGAGACAGGACATAGATATACTAACTTGCCACTTGGTTTCCAGTTTGATTATGAAATTGATGGACAGCAGGTTCAGAATAGACAAAAAGAAATCTCACTTTAAACGGAGAGGATCAAAAAGTGAAATTTGCTGCAAGAGGATGTAGTGATGGCCACAGGAATACACAGCTTTAAATGGTGATTAGCTAGATTCATGGAATCTATCAATCTTTCAGAGGCTACTAGTCATTGTGGCTAAGGGGAACTTTCACATTTGGAGGTTCTAAGCTTCTGAATCCCAGATCCAGAAGTCAACATCAGTGGAAGGCCTTGACCTCTTTACCCTGTTGTTGGTCCTCCAAAACTGGTTGACCACTGTGTGAGACAAGATGCTAGATTAGATGGACCACTCATCTGATCCAGCAGGGCTCTTCTTAAATTCTTATCAGTCTCTGCCTTTGTCTGTTGGGTAGGATCAGACTTGGTCCCAGCAGCAAAAAGAAACAAAGAAATCATGAATTTAGATTCTGGTACAATGTTCTGTATATTTTCCATGGCTATTCCTCCATATAATTGTTTGAGCTACCACAGATTTTTTAACAAAAATAATAGAGGAATCCTGTTCTTGCCATAGAATATCAGCTTTCCATATACTAAAGGGACATTTAGGTGGTCCCTTTAGCTGAAGACAAACCCTGTAGAGTAGCTACCTACATGAAGTTACAAGATTAGGCTGTAGATTGTACAATATAGCCAAACCCAAATTGCCTTGAATGAAAAACATAAAAAGCCAAAGAATTTTTACTTAGAGGTGAGTGCCAATGAGATTCATGGGTTTTATTCACAAGCAACTGTTCAGCAACCTTATGTTTTGCTCCTTATTACATTAAATAGCTTGCATTTGTATTTGTCATTATCCAAATGCCTGTGTCATCCTCAGCTTATGTTCTCCTGTTAAATGACATGTACATGCCTGAATACTAAGTGCATATACTAGCTTAAAATGTGAAGGAATGTGTGCTGTCTGAAATATGCTATGTAATGACTGCTTTGTATTCTTTCAGACTGACTTTAATTCTCTCCTGTCCAATGGATCTCAAAAATTTTCCAATGGATGTCCAAACATGTATAATGCAGCTGGAAAGCTGTAAGTGTGAATAAAACCTTCTCTCGTCTATATTAGAAATTCCTGTGGTACCTTAAAGACTACTGTTTTGTTGCATCAGGGGCTCCCACAGGAAGTATTCTTCCATATTATGTCACATCTTGATATGAACACCTGGATCAAACACATATACCTACATTATAAATGCATTATAAATTTCCAAATGAGGAGGAATTGCATTCTTTAAATTGGGAAAGTGTCCATTTCTTCCACAAAATGAGCCCCATAAGTACTTCTTTTTTGCACCTACAGCTCAAGGGGCTCTTTGCTCTATGGGCTGCCAGGAGCAAGTCTGGCCTCAGCCAGGGCCAGAGCTTTTTCAGTGCTGGCCCCGATCCGGTAGAATGAGCTCTGGAAGAGCTGAGGAACCTGATCGCATTGTCAACATTCCACAGGGCCTCTAAGACAGAGCTCTTCTGCCAGACATTTGGTTGCGGCTGGGCCAGGAAGATTGGGTCCCTCCCTGTAGAGGCCCTGGCCTTGGCCAGCTGGGCATGGGTACTTCTCCCAAAGTCGATGGTGAGTAACTGTGGACCAGTGTAGCCTGGTGTCATCAGACGGGGTGGGGGGAGGGTAAGAGATTAGTTGTCCACCAGTAGGATTGTTGTTTTGTTGTTTTGTGGGGGTTTTATTGTTTTTATTGTAAACGTCCACAAGGAGTGGTGGTCAACAAATACAAGCATAAATAAATAAATGAAAGTTGTAGTTCTCTATAGTGCCCAGTGAGTAAAGAAGGCACATGATAGTCAAATATTGGATACCATGTATTTTTTTAAGTTGGAATGACAATCATCCTCCAAGTTGGAAGGAAATAAGTGAACTGTGTTGTAAAATAAATCATATTAGCCACTTGTTTTTCTGCATGTTTGTCACAGTGGTGTTCTGGTCACACTTAAATCACCTATGTCATACACTTAGCTTGAGGAATTCTGCTCTTCAAGGAAGACATACACTTCAAGCTCTCCTGGAGGCATGCTGTTAGGGTGACTTGGGGGAAGTAGTGAAATGAATACAGTCAACAAGATGATATTTTGTAACCACAGCAGGATGCTTAGAGATCTACTTAGTTTTAATCAGCAAAGCAAAGCCAATCTGGAACCTGTGCCTTAAATAGTAACTGTAAAAAAATAATGAAAGCCAAAATCAAGGACATCACTTGGAGAAGTATAGCGCAAATGTCTAATCCAATTGAGATCTTTGTGAATAATTACTTACAATGCAAAACAGCATAGATCCAGGGTGTCCAAGGAGCTTTATGTCTATAATAAAATCAAAGGCGGGAAATGGTACACAGTTGCTATGGGAAATAAATGTTATAGGAAAGGAAAAAAGCACAGGAAAAGAAAAAAAAATAATAGCATTAGAAATCTTTAACCGTCTTCCGCTCCCCCAGCCCTGCATAATCAGTACTAAGAGATAGTATAGTATAGTGGTTAGAGCTCTGACTTGAGGAATCTGAGTTCAAGTCCACATTCTGGCATGAGGCTTGCTGGTGGCCTTGCAACAGTCACTCTCTCCCTGATTTGTTGTGATGTTGAGAGTGATGGAAAGTAAGAATCATCCATGCTACCCTGGGCGCCTTGGTAGCTGGTGGGATAAAAATGAACAGAACATAGAGGCTGCTACTAAAACCTTACTTCTATGGATTCTAGCCTATTATTAGAGTCTTTTATTTATTTGTTTGTTGTTTATCATATGATGTGTAGTGTAGCTAAGAGATTTGAGGATTGTCTGACAGTCAGGCAAGGGATCATCAGAGATGGTTTGGCAAATACCTGCCTCTGTGTCGTGACTCCTAGAATTCCTTGGAGGAAGTACCATCCAAATCCTTGGCGGTCTCCCGTTCAAATACTAGCCAGGATCAGTCCTTTTTAGCTTCTGATATCTGACTGGATCAGATATCCAGTACCTGTGTATGTGTGCCAAGTTACACACTGGTGCCTGCATCTCCCCCCACCGCAGTGCAGCGCTGGCTGTGTCAGCCTGGAATGGCCAATTTGGCCACCGCTGCACACAACCCTAAATCCTGCAGTGTGCATGACTGAGTAGAATAGAAACTATCCTGCAGAGGACATCGGAGATGTGTACTTAGCATAACTTAGCATAACTTCCTGATGATTTTCAAATTATCTCCTCCTGATTATCAGTCTCCTGATTGGCTCAATGGGAAACTTCCTGCTCCTTTGAGCATATTTCATCTCTGAGGGCCAACAGAACAGCAATTGGACAGATAGAATGACTGCTGACAACAGTTAGAACAGTTAGTTAGATATATTTTCTCCCTTCTCTCTATACAGTTGTTTCTCTTCAAAAACAAAACCATTTCATCCCTGCCTGGTACATCACTTAAACTGCCTGGTATGCAGTCAAACTCTGCCAACAAGGGGAAAGCTGTGTCTTCTTCCATCTCTTACTCATTTCATGCCACAATCTCTACCCTCCCAACCAAAAAAAGCTTTATGTGATTGTACATGATGATTATATCAAGATTATTATTTGTGCTAGCAAAAAAGCCCATTACCCTTAAAAATACAACGGGTGCTAGCTGCTCTCCAGGCAGGCCAGCCGAGGCCGTGGTGGGCCTTTTCAGGTCAGGGGAGAACACTGGCAGGGACTCTCTTCCTTCCCCCCTGGCAAGGCCTGCCAAGGCTGTGGCTGGGGCAGCTCGGGGCAGCAGGAGAACTGACAGAGACTAGCTCATCCTCCCTGCTCAGCAGCACCACCGAGTCCTGTCGAGGCTGCTGCCAGAGCTGCTTGGGGAAGGGATAAGTGTGAGTGGGGGCTCCCTCTCTCCTTTCCCACACCAGCCCTCTGCCCTCCCCACCCCAGCTCCCACTGTTTGCCTTGCTTACCACAGGCTGGGCTGAGATTTCTTCCATATGGAAGAAGTTGGAGGTGGATGCGGCTGCGGCAGGACATCCTACCTGATTCACCATTCGTTGGACAGATGAATCAGGGATGGAGCAGCCAGGTCAGCCTACCCTTACCATTTTATTTATATGTTCAAATTCAGGTGGTTTCATTGATGTACATATGTGCTCATAAACACTGAGAAAACACTACACATAAAAAGAATCTTCATACGATTGTAAGATCCATGTCTAGACAACAACAAGAGTTTCAGGGTATAAACATTCAAGAGTCAAAGCTCTCTTAGTTAAACATGTCTGACAAAGGGAATTTTGACTCTTGAAAGCTTATACCCTGAACCTCTTGATATTCTTCAAATCCCTTCTGGATTCAAATTTAACTGTACTACTTCAGACTAGCATGGCTATCTTTCACACAATTGGACATTCAATCCTGTCTAGATTGCTTTTTTGCAGAATTTTATCACATGAACACCAGAAGTGGGGGGAAATACAAACAAACAGAAGGAACTGAAAGATGCAAGAAAATTCCAATGTGTGGTGCTCTGTAAAAATATGGAAATAGAAAACTGAATAATAGAGACCTCCTATAGTAGCGATCCCCAACATGTGGGCTGTGGACCACATGTGGTCCTTTGACTAATTGGAGGTGGGTCCCGAAGGATGCCTTCTCTCCCCCCCCCCCGACCCTTTACTTCATCCCCCCCGGCCCCTGCACAACACACTTCGGGTGTCATTGTCTCCCATCATTCCCAGATGGGACTATCTCATTCCAGAGAAACAAGCTCAGGGTTCCCATTGATTTGTCATTGTCATGAGTTAAAATAGTGAATATTTTCATGAGTGAAAATAAAATGTTCCTTATGTTCATTGTTGTGGCATGTGTGTATGTTATTTTGAAGGGATGTTTAAACATTACCATAGCGATCAGAGAGTGTTAGGGCAGTGGTTGAGAGTAGAGGAGTAAACTACACCCCCCCCACCGGGCCTCAGTAAAAGGCATTGAGTGGTCCCCGGTGATAAAAAGGTTGGGGACCACTGTCCTACAGCACCAAATTTACTTCAGAAACAAAACCAAATACTTCAGAAATGAAAACCCAGGAGAAAACTGAATTAGTACAACTTCAGAAAAATTTCTAGAGATGTACATTCATATTTTTGGGACAGCATCTTACAGAATGAGGTGACAAGAGTCCCTTGGACAGTCATATTTCAGAGGGTCTCTAAACAGTAGCCATTATTCTTTAAGTGATCTCCAGCATCTTAATAGCATATTAATGGTCACCAGTAATGGATTCAGTTCTATTTTTCCTGGTAAGGAATTTAATACCATAACTCAAAATTGTAATTCATTTAGGTGAGTGCATAGTTTGTACACCATATAGTTTGTAATACATATGCAGGTTTATCCTGCATATAGTTTTCCTTCATATAGTTCATAACATGCATGCAAGTTTATCTTGCATATTCTCTAATATTAAAAAATAAATGACCATGAAGAACATTCAAAGGTCAGAATAGAGATCATTTTCCTCTTGATTTTAACTGTTTTTTTTTAAATAAACTTTTACCCTACAGCAGAGAGTTCAGTGAGTTAAAAATAATCTGAGACAAAAATGCTGGCAGGAGGAACTCATGTGCTAAGGTCTTACAGAACAAGAGCCGGATGACTTATTAAATAATACACATGCGTTAGGGCGACTGAGTTAACAGACTGTACTCTCTTAAATATTTAAAACAGCAAAAAATGTTGTTTGTTCCTACCAATCATTTCTCATATGAGCTGAAAGAAGAAAGAAAAATGTTAGCATCTATGGCGCTATCGTCTCTTGGGGCTACGAGCTTATTTATGAGGTTGTCAAAGAGGGGGGAAGAGAGGAGAAGGTTCGTAACGACTTTCCCTGGCATGGCAGCTCTAATCAAATCCAGTAGTTTCCCTTGCAGCTGCTTTAAAAGAAAACCAAAAATAGTAGAAGCTGAACACATAAATTTCCCTCCTCACAGGCTGGTCTGCCCAAACCATAGTGTAATTTGTACATTATTGATTAAGAGCTCCTAGAATTGTCTCTTTTCTGATTTTCATGTCTGCTGCATGTGTTGGCATAGTCTAAGAAATAATCCAAGTAATTTGCTTTCAATGACTTTTATTGCAACAGGACTTGCAAAAAGTCAGTAACTGACTGCAGGCCACTAATACAACAGAGAGGTCTTCAGAATAAAAGTAATAACTTATTCTAGCACACAGCCAAGAGAAAAACCAAAAAGCAGTAGGCTGAACTGCAAGAGAAAACGTTCAATATAGACCCTGAATGCTAGAGAAAGAATGCACCACAGCTCCCCCTAGGGTAAAAGTAGACTAAACAAGCCTTTCCGTGGTGAAAGTATACACCGGATGAAGTCAAGAAGCAGATTAATAAAGCCAGACTGGTACCCAGAGAAAAAAAACTCTTGCCAAACAGGCCCCAAAGAGACAATAACAGAACAGTATTGGTGGTCACATACAGTTCTCAAAACAGCTGAATGTATCTTCAGTGATTTATAACTTCTACTGAACCTAACAATTTTAACTGCAGCATTTTAGACTGATTCACATTCTCATCTTTTTACATTGCATATGCCATTAGATCCAACAATGCTCTTCAGTTTTTTACATAGGATAAACAGGTCGAACCCTATGCCATAGGAAAAATGGATACAATTCTGACATCAAGAATCACAAGATGAGAAACCTGCAGGTGTAGGAGAACACTTCAACCTTTTAAGACATTTAACTATCATTCATTCATTCATTCATTCATTCATTCATTCATTCATTCATTCATTCATTCATTGCCCAACCTTCAAGTGTTGCTCAGGGTAACAATATTTAACTAAATGTCCTCAGCTAAAAAGAGCCTCTTGTGGCGCAGAGTGGTAAGGCAGCCGTCTGAAAGCTTTGCCCATGAGGCTGGGAGTTCAATCCCAGCAGCCGGCTCAAGGTTGACTCAGCCTTCCATCCTTCCGAGGTCTGTAAAATGAGTACCCATCTTGCTGGGGGGTAAACGGTAATGACTGGGGAAGGCACTGGCAAACCACCCCGTATTGAGTCTGCCATGAAAACGCTGGAGGGCGTCACCCCAAGGGTCAGACATGACTCGGTGCTTGCACAGGGGATACCTTTACCTTTACCTTTTACCTCAGCTAAAAATTCCAGGCAGAGGAGTGTAACTGATCTTTCCATCTCTCTCCCCCCCCCCTCCCTACACACATACCGCTGGTGAGGTCAGCAGGGTTTGTTTTTTTGTGTGGATTGTTATTTTGGGCCCTGACCATAAGCCTTGTGGAACAACTCCATCTTGTAGGCCCTGCAAAACTAATTAAGATCGTGCAAAGCTCTGATCTCTCTTGGGAGCACATTTCTTCAGGTTGAAGCCAGACCCAAAAATGTCCTGGCCTTGGTTGAGGCCAATTTTACATCTTTTCGGCCAGGAATCCTGAGCATCTGAAGATTTTAATACTCTTGGGGAATATAAGGGAAAAGATGGGGTAAAGAGAGTTGCAGAAATCTAATCTAGAGGTGACTGTAGCATGGGTCATTCTGACTAGGTCTGGGTCAAAGAGATAAGGTGCAAGCTGCCTTGCCTGGCATTTGTAGAAAAATGCCAGGCAGGCTGTCTTCATGAGTTGGGCCTCCATTGATAAGGAGTGATCACACCCAAACTCCTGATGGTGTTAACTGTATCCCATCAAGTATCAGGAGCTGTATTACCTGTTTCTCTGCATGCCAGCCCAGCCAGAGGACCTCCATCTTGGCTGGATTCAATTTCAGCCAACTCTGCATGACCCAGTTTGCCACAGCCTCCAGACATCTATCCAGATTGTCTGTGGGTGTTGTTGGATGATGATCCATTAGCAGAAATAATGATTGAATTGTTTTATACAATTGTTTGCAGGTGCAAGCTCATGGAGGCCACATGGAACTCCCTCTTAGTGGCATTCATAAGCACCTTATAAGATATTTTCCTCCAGACTCACTCTAGTCATCTCAGCTCTTGTTTCCACTTGGGCAGTTCCAGTGCATACCAGAGGGCTGGCTTTGAATGGGAGAAAGGGAATCAGGGAGCAGTCTCATTGATGGCTTCAGATAGTCAGCAGTGGCAATCCTCCACTAGCTCATCAACTGAGTCACCGAAGGGGTGGGGTTCAGATCTCATAGAGCATTCTGGAATCCATAAGTCTTCTAGGGCAAGTGTAAAACTGCTCTCCAGCTATACAGGGAGATGGTTGTATATCAGTCCAAGCCTTTAAAACATAGTCCTCCAACCATGGCACTCCAGTAGATTGGACCAGGCTAATATTTATCCCCATTCCAGAGATCAGATTCATGGTGCAGCCTGCTTGATGTATGGGACCAGCAGGAAATTGGATGAGTCCTAGTGTTGTATGGCTGATACTAGGTCTGAACTCAGCAAGGAGTCAGCCTTCTCTGCATGAACATTATAGCCCCCCCAGATATTTATAATCTGGAGAACTGTATAGTGCACCCAGCAACTAATTCCAGGAAATTTGGCAGGGCATCTACAGGTGCATTAGACAGATGGTACACCAAACAGATGGCCAAAATGCCTCACATGTGACCCACACATTCAATTCCTGGGATCACTGGAATAGAGAGCAGCCAAAATGAGGGACCTCCAAGTAGCTGTTTTAATGCAACAGAACTTCAGGAACAGACAGGAAATAGAAATTGCTGAGTGTACATACAGGTATTCTCTTCTGAAAGGTTCATATTGTATCTAGTGCCATGATGCTTCTTCAAGGCCACATTTTCGGACAGGAAATTAGCCCAGCTATTGGTAAAGCAGCTCTATGTAAATATCAATACAATATAAACCATTGGAACATATTGTTTGTATACAAATGAGGTGGCAAATTGTTGACCTTATGGAGTAATTTACATCCACCTAACGCTGTATTGGTCTAATATTATTTTATGGTGATTTCCATATATAGCAATGTAGAGGAATAGAGTAAAAGGAAATATACTATATTAACGACTGCCATAATTTTCCCACATGTAAATGAATTGTATCATAGAAAGAGGTAGAGGCTACCCAACAGATAATTATAATTAAAACACATATTAAATTAATGAATCTCATTTAGGAAAATCTATTTTGACACAGCAGTTGTTTCTTGTCAGTTCAATGAGTTATACTCTGGAGATTTTTCTCCTGGCTATAATGTACATGCTTCAAATGATAAATTTGTTTTACACACAGCTGGTTTTCATCTGAATGCGTACAAGGTATGATACAAGATACACATTGGAGGGTCACTCCCTATACGGAACACTGATGAATATAAATAGGATTGCATATTATTTTGATACTATCTTGTTAAGAGCTAAGTCTGCATTTCAAATTTCTGTTTAAAAAATCAAAAGACCACAGAATTCCAAACTAAAATAAAAATTACTCAGAGAAGGAAATGGAGAGAGGAGGGAGGGTGCAAGGCTGGGACAAAGCTGCCAAGGCATTTCTCCTCCATACAATCTTATCCCTGGTTGCTCACTGGTTGCTCACCAATGGGATGTACAATTTAGGGATGTAAATCCAGTTTTGGTGATTCCCAGTTAAAAATGACCAAAACTTGACACAGCTATTGGACAGCCTTGGGATGCAGGCAATATCATGTGGAGGGGCCTCTAAAACCCACCAACATTCGAAATCCATTCAGAATGGATTCCTCATGCAGAAATGGTCCCTGTTTTTGTTGATTACCTTAGAATAATGCCATAGGTCATGGTAGTGGGACAACATCTGCTGTTGTCAAAAACCTGTTTGCCAATTAAGATCTCACCAAGTTAGGTGGGGAATTTATTTGTAATATGCATAAGGCCTATATAAATTGCATAGGTTTGGAACAGAATAGATTTTTGAATCTTCCCAGGCTAACACTTTATTTACTTTTGTTAGATGGTTAATATTGGAATTACATATGCTTTGATGGCATCTTATAGGCCTTGCTTTGCTTTCTAGTTGGATACACGATGAATGATCTCATCTTTGAGTGGCAAGAAAAGGGTGCTGTGCAGGTTGCTGATGGGCTCACTTTGCCTCAGTTTCTGTTGAAAGAAGAGAAAGATTTATGTTATTGCACCAAGAATTACAACACAGGTAGGAGCCTGATACAGTCTGCCATCAACTGCAAGACAGTTGTTGCTGTTTATTGTGATGTTAATCCTTTGGTTATCTTTAACCATGCCATAGCCTATGAGCAGAGGAGTTGCACAGGTACAGCTGCCACACTAGCCCCAAATGACAGCCCAGGGGGTGATTTGTTAAACTCTGGAGGAGATCTCTTCCTCAGTGTTTTGGAATAGAAACATGTCTTCTGTCACTAGGCCACATTCCATTTTAAAGTCTAGAAGAAACGATACAGATGTTGGCTGAAGCAAAGGAATAAGAAGGTTGAAGATTTGTCTTTAATGAAAGTTGTAGCAGTTAAGGAAGAGGAAGCAGTTGGAAAATCAAAACAGAAAGTAAAGTGAAGCTATATAAGTTGCATACTTGAAATTAGGCTGTTTCCCAGTTTACTGATAGGAAACTGAGAGCAGTAAATTCATACTCAGAGAGTTCTCCCTGTGTCTCAAGCACCACTGAAATATACTAAAATCTCTATATCTCAATTCAAGCTATTCAGTGCAGTTTAGCGTGCTGCTTCTGTAGAAAAATTGATTTCCAAACTATTTATCAGTATGGAGACCTTTTTCTCAATATCATTTATAGTTATAGTTTATAGTAATAGTTGTGGGTTTCTCAAAACCCACAAGTATATTATGTGTGCACTGCTGCTAGCTAGATAGGAAAACAAAATAAGCACAGCTGTTCATGTGCCACTGTTGATCAACCTGTAGAGCAAGCCATATGCCAAACACTTTCTTGATTAAATGAAATTATCAGAGCACAAAGAGGAGGAATCTTTGGAGCCCAATGTGGATTTGTACACAGTTCCACACAAAATAGCAAAGAATACATGTCTCACACGTAGTAAACAACATTTTCTTCTTTTTTTGCTTTCCTTATGTTTTAAGAGAAGCATGAGTGCTTTTCCTTTAATATTTAATTAACAATCTGTGTCTCTTCTGTGCTAATGCAAATCTCAACTGGGATTCCTTTGTACAAAGATTTCTCTGACGACATCTGTAATAATTTAGGGTCTGTTTCTTCTCTTTTGGCATGAGAAGAAACTTGCATGTTCCACTGGATAGAGTGGGCCAGCCTTTGGAATAGGAAAAGAAAACAATTATCTAATGACTGAATGACAGAATATCAGTGCACTGCAGTTCTTCTAACAAAGTTAAAAACTGCCTTGCTGGGTCAGAGGAAAGGTCTACATTACTCCAGATTTCTAGCAATCACAGTTCTCTGTTGTGGATTATCAGTATGTCATAAAGGACTATTCCATGCTATTTATGCCTAGCTTAGAGCAATCAGAAAGATCCTATGAATCAGAGGTGTTTATGAGCAACTTTTTTCATTAAACAGAATGAATGAAAAGCATGGAGCCATGACTACATGGCAGTTTTATTTTAAAACTGTTATAAATGCAATCTAAAGGACCACTTAACCCCTTATAAAGCCATGCTACCACTATGATAATCCTCTGAGAGTAGGTGGGTGGCCACCTGGGAAATGGCCTTCTTGGTCATGGCAGCCAAACTCTAGAAACCAAGGATACTTGTCTGTCTCCTTCTGTTGTCATCTCCCACCAGCAGCTGAAGTCTTCATTTTATTTGGAATTTCCTCAGTCATTCTTCTTTCCTACCCAATGTTTTAATTCAGTTTTAAAAATATTTTTGTTTGTATTTTAGCTTTGGTTTCAATTATGTTGGTTTTAATGGTTTTTAAGATGTTATTGTACTGTGTATGTTAGGTACATTTACTTGCATATGGTCATAGGCTCATATGTTTTATTTTACTTTATCATATACTGGTAAATTTGTTGCTGTGTTATGTAATTTAATTTGTTATCTGGACTGGCAGCCTTTATGAGGGCAGAAAGGCGGGGTATAATTAAAAAAAAATAAATGTGTGGGGAAAAGGTTTTTAAATTGCTATTGTTTGATCATGTGCTGCTGATGAAGAAAAGTACAAGTAGTTCCATTAACAATCTTTCTCTATTGTTAACTAGGCAAGTTTACATGTATTGAAGTTCGATTCCACCTTGAACGGCAAATGGGTTATTATCTCATTCAAATGTATATACCCAGTCTCTTGATTGTCATACTCTCCTGGGTGTCCTTTTGGATCAATATGGATGCTGCTCCAGCCAGAGTGGCTTTAGGTATAACAACAGTGCTTACTATGACAACACAGAGTTCAGGGTCACGGGCATCACTCCCAAAGGTAGGGAAACTGTTGAACTTGCTTTGGTTTGACTGTTATCTTTTATGGCAAATGATATTTGTTTTAGTCAAATAGGCTGTAGTATTTACAGCTTTCAAAAACAGCTACCATACAACATATGGGTATCACAGCACCTTACAGGAGAAAAAAGAGATGGCATTGTCAACTAGTGAACTTCATGAATTACATGGACTATCAACCTCCAGGCGGCACATTGAGTTCTTCTATCGGATCACGGAGAGCGAGTCAGTGCAGTTGATGGGACGGGCATTCATGAGCCATGCAACAGGGTTAGGGCTGTAGGACCAATGGGAAGTGTAAAAACAGAACAGGTTCTCTATCTTTGGAAATGTTTAAACAGAGGCTAGATAGCCATCTGACAGAGATGCTGATTCTGTGAAGGCTCAAGGGGGTGGCAGGTGACAGCGGATGAGCAATAGTATCCTGCACAGTGCAGGGGGTTAGACTAGATGTTCCAGGAGACCCCTTCCAACTCTGTGATTCTAAATTCCATCTTAACCCTCCAGAAGAAGTTCCTGACAGCTAGAGCGATTTCTCAGTGGAACAGGCTTCCTCGGGAGGTGGTGGGTTCTCCATATTTGGAGATTTTTAAGCAGAGAGGCTGATTCTGTGAAGGCTCAAGGGGGTGACAGGTGACAGTGGATGAGCGATAGGAGTGTGAGTGTCCTGCATAATGCAGGGGGTTGGACTAGATGACCCAGGAGGTCCCTTCCAACTATGACTCTATGATTCTATGATCTTTATGATTGATTTCTAGACAACAGAAATTAGTTACCCTGGAGATAATTGCAGCTTTGGAGAGTAGACATCTCTGCTGAACTGTCTTATCTTCCTCAAACCCTACCCAGGAAGTAGTTCCTCTATCTCCAGGAATTTCCCTAGCTGGAGTTGGCAACTCTAATGCATGTTGTTTGTTATCTGAATATGCCAAATTTCTGTTGATGCTCCTAATTTAGATTGACTTGCAGGAAGGGAGTCTCAGGCTACGAACAGACATACCGTGTGGGCAGTAATAAGGCAACAGCTTTTATTAACCAAACAACTTAAAGTGTTGGCCTGGCAGGAGGTAGGGAACCGTTCTGCAGTCAGCCAACTGCTCTATCCCCATTGCAGTAACTTGCCACCCTCTGCCCAGTTCCCAGCTGGAAACCCAGGCCCTGCAAGCCACTATCATCCCTAGAAGAGGTGCAAACCTCTTCCAGACCCGTCCCAGGCCACCTGGCCCCATGAAACCTTGCCTCCCCCAGCTGGGTTTGGCACCCACTCACAGGTTTTCCACCTCTTTAAGGAGGCCCCTTGTTTGAGGAATTTGCCATGCAAGGCATACTCCCTCCCCAATTGGTTCAGTCCCCTGCCAACCCACAAGCTGTGATGAGAACATAAGCAAAAAAACTCATACAAACCACAACTTGCCATGAACCCTGTGCCATCCAACCCATCTTGGCATCATGCCAAGCTCTGTACCAAGGGATAGTGGGAAGCTCGTCCGCATCTTCCAAGCAAGAAGCCGGTTGTCAGAAGGCGCTTCCTTGTGCCTGCACAAACCAGTGCTTTCTCCTCCAATCATAAGGCGCCACACTGCCACTGCAGCCTCATGCACTTCATGAGTCTCTTGCTCCCTCCCCGTGTCTCTTCCCATATGCCCCATCCCACCACATCAATGGTGGCCTCAGGCTATTCCGGGCCACTATTTATCTCTATAGGATCATCTGTATATTATTTTTTCCCACTGATTCTTTCAGCTTTCTATATGCAAGCATAATCTCTAAAATCAAAACAATACTTTCTTGATAATACTTTCTCTGTGTACAGGAAGTACAGGTACATAGAGAGGCAGCCATGTTGGTTGGCCCACAACTGGAGAAATCCCTACCCCTTGGAATAGATTGCCACTCACCTTGGATGCTTGGCATGTATATTATAGTTGCCATAAAGAGGCAACCAAAAATGTCCACTCTGAGGCAAACAGTTCCTGCCCTGACCATAATATCTGCATAATTCCTTTCAGGATTTAGTCCATCCCAAGTCTCCATGCACATAGGAAGCCACCAGGAAAGTAGACTGGCATGCATTTTAAATGGACATAGATTGTCTCAATTTGGTGACATCCTTATCTTTCAGAAATGTTGTTAGCTTTCTTTTATGACTTGGAGTTTACTGGCTAAACCAAACCCAACTGATAATGCACTTCAGTATTTATTTCAAAAGTTTACATTTGTATAGAAGTTACATCTTGACCAGCATGAACCTCACAGGAAGGGCAAGCTACACGAATAAAGACTGATTGATTGTTTGTTTATTTAATGACTGACTGAGTTGTGAGGAATGTCCATTATTTAAATTGTTTGAAACTAAATATGGCAACTTAGCTATTGGCAGTGCAAGCCAGTGCTAAATTACTTTATCAGTGCTGAGGTGAGCCCAAGGTCACCCCAGCTGGTTGCTTGTGGGGGAGCATGGAATCAAACCTGGCATGCCAGATTAGATCGCCAGATTGCTTTGGAAAATACTAGATTTTAGTGGTGGTGCCTGGGGAAGGTGGAATTTGCTGAGAATGTAATATCACTTCCTGATTATACTCCAAGCTGTATCCCCAGTCTCTGTAGACTGGCTGGATTTGGCCAGTCTCTAGAAATTTCTAGAGTGACTATGTGGAAATTCCTAGTAACTAGTAGAAATTCCTAGAGGTAATTTTTCTCCCACACCTGAACTGTAAGTAATTCAGGCTGAGGACTGGTAAATGTTCCACCCTGGGTATGTAGATGGAAGCCTATTTGGATAGGACTGCATTATAAATTTAGCATAATAATTTTAATTGTGTCCCCAAAATAGCCCTGGAGATCTCTGTATATTACTAGCATCATACCATAGAGATGAATAGTATTTTATTTCATTTTCTACCAAACACATTGTTGGCAGTTACTCCCCACACAGACTTGTTCATAAATATCCAACAATTTTCTGTGTTTTTCAAAGTGATGGCAGGCATAAAACTCAAAACCTCACTAGAAGGTGATAGCATGCATATGATTTATTACTCAAAGGTCAACTTCTTTTTACTTTGCAGAAACCATGACTTCAGCAAAACAATAGACTAGTATTTCTGAGAATATACATAGTTACATTCCAGCACAGCCAACCAAGTAAAGTAAGCCCAGTGCATGTACGTGTTTGGGTATAGGTTCATCCATTTGATTAATCTATGTCAGCTTTCTAATTGCATGGAAGAGCCTGTATGCATACACTTTCGTAATGTGTAGACATTTGGCTGAATGAACTTACACTGAAGTGGATAAAATACTGTTCCCTTATACATGCTTACAGGAGAAGTTGTTCATATATTTATGCTCCATTTTTCTCCCCAATAGGAGAAAGACTGGTGTATGCACTACAGTTTGTGATGCTGTTTCAGCACAATTGCTAGCTAATAAGAACCATTTACACTAATTAACAGAAAGTTATACAGGAACTTCTATGGAAACTAGATTGTCTTTGGTCCTCTCTTATATAGCTCACTTTCACTATGGTTTCAGGGAGTGTATTTCTCATCCCTTGACATTACAAAATGCTAAAAGCTTGGTATAGTGGTTAGGAGTGAGGACTTCTAATCTGGTGAGACAGATTTGATTCCCCACTCCCTCACATGCAACCTTGGGCTTGTCACAGAACTGACCGAGCTGTTCTGACCAAGCAGTAATCTCATGGCTCTCTCAGCCTCATCTACCTCACAGGGTCTCTGTAGTGGGGGAAAGGAAAAGGAAGGTGATTGTAAACTGCTTTGAGACTCCATCTGGTAGAGCAAAGTGGCATATAAGAACCAACTCTTCTTCTAATGCCTTCAATATTCTACTTGGTGCTGTCTTTAGGTATCATACGTCAAGGCTATTGACATCTGGATGGCTGTGTGTCTGCTGTTTGTATTCTCGGCACTTCTGGAATATGCAGCTGTAAATTTTGTGTCAAGACAGCATAAGGAACTTTTGAGATTTCACCGTAAGAGGAAGAACAAGGTAAATATGATGAGTGCAGATTAGAGAAATACGGGAAGCGCAAGCAGAGGTTGCCTGCTTCATAAAAACAGCATCCTGTTTCAAAGGTGGCTGTGCAAATAACATGTGAACACAGGATGACATTCTCTCTTTTGAAGAAGGTCAGTGCAAAGACTGTGTAATTCCCAAATCACAATGAAACCTGCAGAAGGATTAAAAAGGGATTTAAGTGGGTTGAGAACTCTGTCGAAGCTTTCTGCATGGTTTAAGTTTACCATTTGAGAATATTAGTAGATTGTCATTTCATGGATGGCAACTGCTGATAAGAAATGGTAAAACCGTTTCCTATAGGAACAAAGTTAAAGGCTTTTGTAGCTGGATTCAAAACTTGCCAATTTCCAGGTGGTCTCTGGAGATCTTCCAAAATTACAAGTGATTCCTATAGTCTGTTTAGTGCCACTGAAGAAAATGGCTCTTTTGGAGGATGGATTATATTGCATTATACTGGGAGTGTAGATTCTGTGGCATCACATTTCCGCTGACCTTCCTGCCTTCCACAAACTTTGCCCTTCCCATATTCTCTGGGATTTTCCCATTACAGAACTGTAAAGTTAGAGCATTTCCTTTAAAGCTTGACAAGTTTCTTGTCCATTTGAAAGTCCATTTTCACTACTGTTATGTGGTATGAAAGCAAAAGAGAATACAATGTTTAGGAACAAGCAACATTGTATGTGTTTATTTACTTCCTTTAAACTCCAGCCTTCTCAATATGGACCAAAGCTGGGTATCATGTTTTCATTTTCTGATGAAAGCAGCAGGCTTTCTCATAGCTCGCTTTCATGGAACCACTGTAAAATGAAAGTTGCTTTGTGAGCTACTTACAAAAGTGACTGATTAGAATTTTGCTTTTAGAAGCATTTCTATCTACACTGTAGGGAGGAGAGATATGATTTATCATTTGGCAAGGAACTTAGAGAGAAAACCACGGGAAGAAATCATTTATAGGTGTTCAGGACCACCTAACACTTCTTTTCATATGTGGGCGGCTGGAGTGATGCAGAGCTTGTACAGCACATCTAAATCCCTGTGGAGAAAATGGAAAGATCTAAAAAGTGAGTCTGGGAAGTGTCCCAAGGTTAGGAAATCAATTTGTTTGATTCAGCATTTATTTCCTTTAATAATGATCATTTTAAAAATCTAAATGGATCAAAGCAGTGGGTTTTTGGCAAAGTTTTACTAAATACTTCAACTGAAGTGTGGTGAGGAATAACAGATTGGTTATTTGCTCATTAGTGGTAATATAATTGCCTCTTCTGATATAAAAATGGTTGCTTTATATTTTGACAGTCCAGAATATCTATTTGATTTGGTTTTTTTTAGTTCAGAGCAACCGTATAAATGATGGCATTCAGAATCTGTGAGTCTAGCTAGACAAGATGCCACAAATACATGATTAAATTTCCAGTATATTTTCTCTTGCTAAATAGAAGTTACTCTAGGACACTGTTGGGGTGAGGGAAGAGGAGTTTAGTCTGGGTTTAACTTTATTTACCCACACATACTGTGTTTCTGATTTCAAATGACTTCTAGGCATTCCTATGTGCTCCATCTGAAGGAAAATATATAGGCAATATAAAGATAACCTGTTTATTTCCTCCCAAAGAGAGAAATATGAAGTGAAATATGAAGAGTCACTATTAGTCTACTGATAATATATCTCACATTAGAGCACTCCAGGACTCATTTAAGAAATTCAGTTCATTTCCACTACTTTGTCAGGCTGGTTACAGGTTGGAGAATGGTTAGATAATGTACTGCATTATTTTCTACCTACTTCCCTTTGTCCACACCAAAAAACAACAACAGATGAGTCATGAGAAATCTGCAAGAAAAATTTAACTCCAAGAAGCCATACATAGGTGGCATGTGAAAAGCTAACCTGAAAAATATACAGGATATTGATAATGTGATGGTTCCAACCTACATCTTTTTGAAAGGAGGCAATGGAAAAATTAGTTACCTTTGGATTCTTAGGACACTGCTTTCTTTGATCTACATCAGTATCCTGCCTTTCTAGAACCATATCTATAAGAGCTGACTTCTAAACATATTTTAAATGAATTTACACTTTGATCTTTAAAAAACTTACCAAAATAAAACTAGTAGAATAGAACATGGAGATATGCATACATAATTGATACTATGGATAATTCTTTTGCTTGTTGACATTTCTACTTTAAAAGAAGCAAGCATGCATACTAATTTTATACTTGAGCTGAAACATGTAGTTTGCTTGAAGGCTACGTTTTAATATTCCATATTTGCTTTTCAGAAGCATTTTACTTTTTATTTAAAATCTAAGCAGCACAAATTACTCTCAAAGCAAACAGATCGTTGAGCTAGGCTGATTACATCACCACCACCCCCCATTTTAATCATGCCTTTCTCTTTTATTTCCTTTTGTTTTCTTCCATTTCTTCCATTTTGGTGAAAATTTTAAGAGGGAGTATGTGATGGAAATGAAATCCATGAATCGTTGCAGCATAGCAATGGCTTGAGAAGTGCTAATTTCACAGATGGGACTTTGGCTCAAATCTACAATATAACCTTATGGTTAACTATGTAAAAGATGTCCCATTTGTTCTAATGTGATTTCCAGTAATTATCAAAGGCCCAGTCCATTTGTCTGAACTAATGTCTTTCCATGTGGGCTCTGTTAACTTCCATTGCTATCTCTATATGATAAGACTGTTATTAGAAAAATAGATCTTGTTTCTTCCTGGAATCAAAGTTACTGAGAGATTGTGACCCAAGTTCACATGTGGTTACCTTCAACTGTTTCTCTGGCTGTTTAAGGACTAGCATTTCAGTATTTCCAGAAAAACAGTATGACTGCCAATGAGTAAGCATGGTATCCTCCGTCATGCACTGGTGGAATAACAGAGCACTCAATGAGATCTCACAGGCATTTAAAGATGTAAGAATTAAGGCTCAACTGGTAACAAAATGCAGAAAAGCATATTTTCCCTCATTTTCCTTGTAAGTGATCAGAGATATAACACCAGATCTCTTCTTAATTATTATAATTATTTATTAAATGCATAGAATTCCCCTCTCTGCAAACAGGCTTGGGGCAGTTTACAACTTATTCAAATTCAGTGTAAAATACAATAAAAACAGTAAAGTAATAAGTACCTCCTTGCTCCAGTTCCCTATATCAATCGTCCCCAACCTTTTTATCACCAGGGACCACTCACCGGGGACCACTCAACGCCTTTTACTGAGGCCCGGTGGGGGGGGGGGTAGTTTACTCCTCTACTCTCAACCACTTCCCTAACGCTCTCTGATCGCTATGGTAATGTTTAAACATCCCTTCAAAATAAGATACAGACACACCACAACAATGAACATAAGGAACATTTTATTTTCATGGAAATTTTAACTCATGACAATGACAAATCAATGGGAACCCTGAGCTTGTTTCTCTGCAACGAGATAGTCCCATCTGGGAGTGATGGGAGACAATGACACCCAAAGTGTGTTGTGAAGGGCCGGGGGGGATGAAGTAAAGGGCCGGGGGGGGAAGGCGTCCTTCGCGGCCCACCTCCAATTAGTCGAAGGACCACATGTGGTCCGCAGCCCACAGGTTGGGGATCGCTACCCTATATCTTCTCCATGTATTCAATGGTAGGATGTTCTGAAGAGGAAGGAGGGAGGATTGAATTCATTGAAATGAGATGTTTAGACAACAGAGTGATCTAATCTGTTCTGTATCACAAAGTATCAGCTAGCTACTCACAAAGTATTTCATTGATAGTCATAGAAATTAGATAATATATTCCTTACCAATAAGTGGAAGGCTCAGGTTGGTTGGAATCTGAGGAGAAGGAATACACATAGAAGCTGAAGCTTAACATGATCCTCTTTGCTGCTGTCACTAAATTCTACTAGGAATGGTGCTTGCTACAGTGACATGGTGAACAATAGAAAATATTATGCATCTGTTCTGAATAGCCCAGGCAAGCCTGATTCCATCAGATCTTAGAAGCTAAGCAGGGTTGGCCCTGGCTAGGACTTGGAACCTCAAAAGAATACCAGAGTCATGACTTGGGCCCATTATGCATGGCCGCCGAAACGGCGATTTTGGGTCACATGGAAAACGCGGAGGGGGAAGACGCGACGCATACCGGTTATACACGGGGCGGGGCGCGACGGCGGCAAAACCCAGAGTAACCGATTATGCACGCGCCGATCCGGGCGCCGCTTCTGGTTGCGCCCCGCTCACCCGGAAGCTGCGCTTTCTTCCGCGTTTCACTGACGCGGCTTTTTCGGCGGCATGCACCGAAGCTGCAGCCGGTTGCAGCCGGCTCCGTGCGTTATCCGTGATTTTAGTCACCGCCATTCCACCCCGAATGTGTGCTAAAACCCCCGTGCATAATGGGTCTTGGAGGCAGTTAATGGGAAAACTACCTTAGAATACCTTCTGCCTGGCAGACAATTTTAGGATCTCCTCGCTATATGCAATACATATAAAATACAAAATACCATACATTTAATAATAATAGTAATAATAAACATTATTATGCAATTATTGTGGAAGCCACATTGACTCTGTATAAGTCTCTTGAATTTTAAATAACATTGACCACAATTAACTGCAACAAGTACGTTGTTTCACAAGTTATGAAGTAAAAGCAAGATTTCTTTTTCAGAATATAATTCATTTTGAATCATATGCATTTGGATTTTTGCTGCTGTTTTATAGTCTTATGACTCTCCTTCATTTGCTAGCAATCCCCAGCTTCTTCATTTTCTTGGTGTTATTTGCCCTTTGCATTTTGTTTTAGTGTCTAAGGGCAGCAAGAGCTGCAGCACAGTCAAGTTAGAAATATACATATATATTTTCTGTACAGAACAAGCTGCACATGCCAGAAAGAGTCTAGTCTTTTTGTACGAATTGGGCTGGCACCATCTGCTGGTTTCAGAAGCAACTCTCTGCAACTGAGGCACTGAAAAACAACACAGCTAGGCAGCAAAGAGAGAAAGAGACATACAAGCCAGAAGCCACAATCTTGAGAGGAGAACTTAAATTTACATTAAAAAACAGCTTTATGTTAAATATCAGATCTTATCACCCCAGTTTGTTGAACAAAAATAAACATTATGCTATAGTGTAGTACAGGGGTAATCAACCTGTGGTCCGCCAAATGCTCATGGGAATTGTAGTCCATGAACATCTGGAGGACCACAAGTTGACTACCTCTGGTGTAGTAGCAACATTATCTGGACCTCCTAGCGCTGGCTGGCCACCCAAGGCTCTCGCTTGGAAGGTCCAGGCTCCAGATAAACATTTTCTCATGTGAATTTACCACCTCAAATTTAAAAAGATTTCATTTAACATACTCTATTGAACTATATAGGAACAAGAAAGAAAATCATGGACAGAACAAGCAAAATAGTTTCATATATGTAACATTTCTGAGTCCACAGATGGACTGCTTGAATAAGGAATGGCATGAAACTAGAGCATTTTGCAGTTACTATGCATTGTTCCAGCACTAGGGCAATACAATCTTAAGGCAAGTCTACAAATTCCCAATTGTTTAATGCTCATAAAAATAAGGGAATGTCTCAGAATTATATAATATTACATAAATACAATTCAAAAGTTATATTATTTGTGGAAAGTTAGTGCAGCCTTTATAGATCAAGTTGCCTGAGTGGCTAAGCCACAAGACCCATATTATACTGTACAAATCTGTTATTTTACATTGTGAGAAAGGATGGAAAGGAAGTACTGGCCAACAGCAATAATGCAAGACTCAAGGGAACTAAACAAAATAGAAACAAGCCAGGATTCCTTTGTCCAAACATCAAGGATAAAATACTAAAAACTTACAGTGCACTTCCCCCCTGATTTACAAATATTAGAGTACAAATTGAGGCAGGAAGAACTCCTACCCAGCAGATTAAGATTATTTAGAGAGAATAAATACACCCAAAATGGAGAACTTTCGATCCTGTTTCAGTACAATGTTCCCCATAATTCATTGGGCATTCAAACCTTTTCATTAATCCAAGACATCTGATGTTCTTGCAAGATCTGATTTTCTTAGATGGCAGGATGGATTATAAGTAATCTGAGTTATTGATATGTGCCAGCAACCATATACTCAGTCTAAAAAACGAAAATTATAGTAGGCCAATGAGCATAGGATTAGCTATGGTTTCATATCACTCCCTAGCAGTCTAGTTACTGCTCACCTGAATACAAGCTCATAATGCAACAGAATAATGAGGAAAGTAATAATGATGCTGTAGTGTTACACCAATATAGCAGACAATTTATATATATATATATATATATATATATATATATATATATATATATATATATATATATATATATATATATATATATATATATATATCTTACCAATTTATTGTTCCATTCCACTATCCATGTAGGAACAGACCCTAAACTTCATGATAGATCCATCTATACATGACATAAATCAAGAAAGAGCATTATATAATCGCAGGTAATAAGTTGTTGATTACAACTTCAGAACTGCAAAATTGTGACGAAAATGGCAGTAACAAAAAGAAGCAATAATGTAGTTTACAACAGCAAATTACTATGTAAAAATCATATATGGTTGCCAATACTTTTAGAATTAAGATTTTGATTTTGATTTTTCCCCAGGATGATGATATAAGAGAGAATCGGTTCAGCTTCACAGGCTATGGAATGGGGCCACCATGTATTCAAGCAAAAGATGGTGTCACTCCCAAGGGGCCAAATAATCCAGTTCAAGTTGTACCAAAAAGCCCTGAAGAAATGAGGAAGGTGTTCATTGATCGAGCCAAAAAGATTGATACCATCTCCAGAGCCTGCTTTCCATTAGCCTTTCTGATATTCAACATTTTTTACTGGGTTATCTACAAAATCATTAGGCACGAAGACATTCACCAGTAATGAAATTAAGTACTAGAGACTGGCTCGTAATGGGCATGGAGAAAAAAAAATCGTATTTGACTTGCTGTGCAAAGTCACAATGGAATAGAAGAATGACACTCAATGAAGATATGTTACAACAGAGTTTTTACTGCACACTAATTAAAAGTAACCCATTTTTTTTCACAGTAAAAACAAATCCCTTGACTAAACGATACTGCCAACATGTTTATACATACCGTTACGTGATGGTATAATATTTCTTTGTAGTTCCTTACTGTAATTTTTAATTCAACTGTATTTTTAAATCAATCAAAAGGGAGCCCCAAATGTCTTCAGATAAGTGCCATACTAGCAGAGATGCTATTACCATTTTAAATCTGCTGAAAATTTGCCTTGAGCCTTTATTTTAAAGATGCAACATTCTGGAAATGTAACCATTGGCAGTTTCCCTTTTAAGTGCCAAAGCAGGTTTTCTAGACTTAAGAGCACTGCCAGTAGTTTTTATAACAAACACAGGGATATTTTAGATTCATGGCACTTCAAAGGGACACTTTGTACAAAATCCTTCACAAAGATTCAATAGCTATCATTCACAAACCAATTCCATTATGTTTCTAGTACTGATTCGATGGTACTCTGACCCAAGCAGTTTATTGATTGTGAGCCCTGTTTGAGATGATACACAAGTGTACTTTGTCCAAGTGCTAGTATTTCCAAGACTATACAAGGTAAGTGTCTTATCATATAGTGAAAATCACAGCAGAAATTGACCTTCTGCTGACTTAAGAAAACACTGGACAGATTCCTGGCAGTAACCTACAGGATGGGATGTGGGGCTAGGCAGTCACAGTCATTTCAGTGTCACCTTCAAAGCTCAAAGGGGGAGTAGAAGCAGGGTACATCTCAGAGAAAGCTAAATATGCTTTTAAATTATTGAAAATTTATGGGATACTGTGAATGTACAATGACTTACTTAATGTATATGCTTTCTAGGAAGTATGATTAGACTTCTTAAGGTCAGTCTGTAAGCACCATTGATTTTACCCAGCTCAGTTGACTTTAGCCAAAACATGACATTAGAAAATAATGCCCCCTTTGTTTGAAAGCAAATTCAGCATTTTCTAGTATGCTAAATGTCACGTTATAGGGCATCATGATTACTGAAACTCATCCAAGAAACTGCACAATTTGTTTCATTTCATCTTTCAAAATTACTTTATTGGATTGTTGTAAATCTACAATACTTTGTATGAAGAGGTAGTTTTGTTCCAGTTCTGAAATCTATTGATAGTTATAGGTAGATATGTTTACATTCTGTTTTTGTTTTTTCTTAATTGAAGTCAAAGCCAGAAATGAAATTGTCTGAGCATGATCCTACCAAATTTTAAAAAATTAAATGGAATTCTAAACTGTTACTAATCAATTTAGAAGTCTGTTAGGATTGCACTGTTCATTTCAGTGGGCCTAATGATGAGGTTTCGTTATGTTTTAAGAGTTTAGGAAATCATTTGCCAGTAGTCGCTACAAGCACCTCTGGAATGAACAGCTTAAATAGGAATTGCACTAGTCATTCTCATTGAGCTTTTGCACAAGACGTTCCCAGTGGATGGTGTTTATAGTGTGCAGCTGCATAGAAATTGTTCCTTCAGATAAGCAAAAGATCTCTAGGATTTAAATCTCATGCATTACTGACTAGATGCACACTAACAGGCAGCATTGTAAACGGAGTCCGATAAGATTGACCAGAAGAGTTGTAGGATCCAACTCAACAACTTCCTTGATCTAAAATAATTTTTATGTAGTTTTATAGCCCTTATAGATAGATTCCAAATACAGATTGAGGAAGGCTGTTTATTCTAAAAATAGCAGTTAGTTATAAGCACTTTGTTTTGAAGCCTCAGACCAAAATTCAACAAACCCAAATCCCCAGAGTTTATAAATCAGATGTGGTGAGTTCATGTATTCAGTTTTTTGGATCATGAAGTCTAGTGGCACATTTCTAGAGGAATACAAATGCCGTCTTATATGCAATTCCTTCCCATGTGCACAACTAGTGGTCTAACAAGTGTTACATGGGCCTTTATGTTGGCTTACCAGCAGTTCAGTAAAAAAAAACAATTTTGGGGTGGAGTTGCTGTACATATTGGACTACTCAAGCAAGCCAAAGACACTGCAAGTGAAATACATTCAATTCATGTTGTGCAAGGTTTATTTTAAATGTTCATCAATTTTCCCTTCCCATAGAAATTAACAGCAAATTAATCCTGTACTCAAGAGAAATAGATAAAGTAGGCAGAGGCACAGATCCATTCCTATCAATTGCCATGTTTTAATTTAATTACTAACAAGGCCTTTCTCATATGCATATATGAAGAGATAACTATATTACATTCCTCTGTTCTTTGGGGGAAAGCCCTGTCATTTAAAGGGGAAACAGGCATTCACACTTAAGTGAATGTATACCCATTTTGTGGAAACATAATTATTCCACTACAAATGCTAAAGGTAGCCAGCCCTGCATTGACAGATATTAGGAGATTCTGGGGGCTGTCTCTAAGGTTTATGATATCATAGCCTTTGTTACTCACTAGGAATTCCCCTAATTCCCCTAAACACCATGGAGAAATTCCAAGAGCATCATGGAGATGTGAAGGCTCAGAGATTGTGATGAAACTTCCAGGTGACTCTCTAGGTCCCCACACTCTGTGATCTTGTTGCCCCCATTTTTTCTCCTGCTCATCAAGAATGAGGGACTGGGGACAAGGACAGGATTTTCCTGTTGTCGGTGGGCAAAAGTCTATATGATGCTCTGATTATGACTAGTAGGGCTATTGACATAGAAATCATCTAAGATGAAGGCAGCTATCAAAACAGAATTATTCAGAATTGCTATGAGAAGACAATAATCAGTGGAAAAGGCAATGATGCTAGGGAAAGTTGAAGGTGGCAGGAAAAGAGAAAGAAGATGAGTTGGTTCTTATATGCCGCTTTTTTCTATCAGAGGAGTCTCAAAGTGGTTAACATTCACCTTCCTTTTCCTCTCCCCACAACAGACAGCCTGTGAAGTAGGTGAGACTGAGAGAGCCCTGATATTACTGCTCAGTCAGAACAGCTTTATCAATGCTGTGGTGAGCCCAAGGTCACCCTGCTGGCTGCATGTGGAGAAGCTGGGAATCAAATCCAGCTCGCCAGATTAGAAGTCTGCACTCCTAACCACTACACCAAGCTAGGTGACCCAAAATGATATGGATTGACTCAGTAAAAGAAGCCATGGACCTCAGTTTGCAGGGCCTGAGAATGGCTGCTCACAATAGGACATTCTGGCAAATATTTATTCATAGAGTTGCTGTAAGTGCTGTTGTCAGCACTTAACACAGACATACAGAACTGTACAAAGAAGGAGTGAGAGGTTTTAAAAAATTTACTGATTATGCCACATGGTCAACAAATATTAGAACAAGGAAGGGAACCTTCACAAGTAATTTGTGATATGTCAACAAAGTCTTGTATTCAAGAAAAGAATGTCACTAGCCACGTCCTAAGTTTTACCTCTTTGGATCTACAAATGTAGTCTAATATGATATGTTCTGATGACTGTTATTTATTTGTTTGTTTGTTTGTTTATTTATACATTTATTTATACATGTATATACTGCCCTCCCCTGGGGCTCAGGGCAGTTTACATAAAATTTGACAGAATGGGAACAGTACAGAGAATCAGTGGCTATAAATGACAATCTAGTAACAGTAATAACAATAGGCAGCATCCAGTAGAACAATAGAACAGTAAGTAAACAAAAGACAGTAGAGAACAAAATATAACAAGCTGAGGGTCCATGGTTGGACTGTAAAGGTGATGATTTATATGGGCTTGTTAGTTCTGTTAGGGACTATGTACAACATTTCTCACACAGTGGCATTATTTATTTTGCAGGTTTGTGCCACTAGGGAAACCAAAATGGTTAACATTGATACTACTTTGAAGGACAGTTAAACTGGATTTTTTTTCCTGTAAAGTATTTGAAGAGATGGAGACTAAACATAATTTGAAGTGATACCTCCATCCAAACTTCAAGAATGATAGACTCCTAAGTTAAAAACACTTCTCTCTAAAGATATGTTTCTTGATGTGGAGAAGGACAGTGACTCAGGAATGTGTTCAAACAAATGATACCTCCCTACACACAAAACTTTAGGTAGTCAAGCTGTGTACTCTATGACTTCCCTCTTCAGATATTATTGCTGGAATTGGCTTTCTGTGTGATAATTTAAAGGATTAAGGAAATATCAGTATGAACATAGCTTGAACTGCATACAATTCCTAAAAGTCTAAGTTTTACAGACACACTGGAGCCAGGTGTACCCAGGGTGCCATTTGCACACTTATACAGTTCTATTATAGCCAAGGAAAGGAAAGATATTTGCATCTTGGTTATGAGTTCCACAGGTGATTTTCTTCTTTTTCATTAACACAGATAGGGGAGATGTTTGGGAAGTATCTAAATCCATATCATATATCAGGCATATTTGATTGGGCTGCTCCTGTGATGACGTCTTCTGCCTCACAACCAGAAGTTTGCTGCCCTAATGAATTCAATCTCTTTGTAGCACATTAATTTTTAGCTTTGGACTAGGTGTGTCAGCCAATAGAGATGGCTTAGCATTTCCCAAACCATGACCTGTGACTGCTGCTGAATCCTTTGCGGGAGTGGACCCTGCCACTCTTGGCTAGGCTACAGCTAAGGGACATTTCACTTTCAGCATAATCAAACAGCTTTGCTTGCAATTTTTTACACTGAATGTAAAGCATATGCAAAGGGATAAGATAAGGGATAAATAAATTCAAGAGCATGTCAAACATATCTACAGGGGCATTTAATTCATACCACTCCTTTGCAGTATAGAATGTTGCATAAATATGTTGCATTGTCTCGTGCAACAATAACAACAAAAAACCAGCAATCCAGTAGTGCCTATTTTTAAACGTCCAAAATACCAGCAGACATATGAGAACTCATCACAAATAACTCAGGGAGTGGTGTTACAGGCTTGCCAGGCAAAATGATTCTTATGGCTAGTAGATGTAATCCATCTTTATGAAGCCCTGAATGGTTTTTGTGATGGGATGACAAGTTAGGGAGGTGGCATTCAAGACAGGATGCTAGAAAGTGTGCCATGGTTTGGTTCTGTGGGATACAACCCAACATGCAGTACTAACTGTGCCAGCTCTGTTCACTTCAGCATGGCTTGTCTGTGACCCCTGAATGAGCCTTGATGACAAGAATAGGTACTTCTGGCTGGCAGTGGTTGGAAATGAATGCTGGTGTAGAATTTGAGTTCTTCTGTCTCGATTTGGGATGGAGAAAAGCCCCAAACAAGCTTTTATTCTATATGAAGACATTCTGAAATGTATGTTTTCCAGAATTCTTATATCAACTCTGCTGTCTTTGACAGGATTCATTAACACAAGGATATTTTTGCAATGCCATATGGAAGAGGAGACTTTTTCAGCCCCAAATCATATGCCTGAGGGAGTCCTGTCCGATCTTTACTGTTGTAGGCTTACTATGCATAAGCAAAAACTCCACAATCTAATTGATATTCCTTCTCTGGGCTTCTGATTCTTCATTTTTTCACCTCAATATATTTCGGCACAATATTCTATCTTGACGCAGACAATTAGTGCTTAAAATGAGACAAAGTAGTATTCAGTTCCTATGGATATTGCAAGGCATACACCAGGGCAAATATTTAGTGTGGGATGGTAAGTCTAACTGTATTTGGGAGGGCAAACCAATCATACATGAAGATATAAATTCAGTTCTGATAGAATCAGTGGCAATATTAGTGTTAAGGAGGACCATTTTGCTGTAGCATACTTTCAGAGCAATTTGTATGGGTATCTGACTATATAGTAGTGTACACTGAAAAATGTGCTATCATTGTTGGAATTTGATGAAATGTTAACTCCTGATTCATTCTCAAAGGACCAGATCTTAGCATCCTCACATTATGGCATGCTGCTTGGGGCAGCTTTGGCCACTATTTACCTCTATACGGCAGAGGTGCTGGAAATGGAAATGCAGCATGATGATATAAGGAAGAGGTTACATGGCAATGCATGGAAGGGGAAGAAACTTTGGGCACTTCTCTGATCTGAAAATCATAAACATGAAGCCCACTTCTTTGGTATATTTTAAAGGTACACTAAGCTTGGATCGTACCACTAAGAATCGTAATAAAGGAATCAGAAGATAATTGCTTATTAACACCACCAGCTAGGAATCCTGTTCCAGGATGACAGCTTTCCTAAACTGAAAGCTGCTCTCTGCTTATCAGCTTACAACACATAGACCGTTTATGCACTGGGAACTTCACTGCCCCACCCCCCTGTCAGGAGCACAGATCGGGGGCTGATGAAGTGCACCAGGCCAAATGCTCCCCCATGTGGGTGCAGGAAGAGGTGGGGCAACCTGCCATGACTAAAACTCCAGCCTGCAGCCCAGCATGAAACCTCCAGTGCATAAACGGTCATATAGATGCAAAGCACAGCAAAGCTGTCTGGTTGTACTTTTGAATATAAGGGTTAATCAATGTGTCCTTGCTTCACATTCTCCATGATGCTTCCAAGCATGGAAGATGTTCATTGAAGAGGTAAATGCTAACCAAGTGGGGTAATTAATATGTTTTAATATGGTTTAAGGAACATCGATTATGGGTACTGTTTGTTTTAATGGACTTTGAAAGAGTTCATCAGTGTTCAGCTCTAATTTAATCATATTCTTTACTGAGCTGTTTTTGATACATTGCTATAAATTGATTATATTTTAGAAAAGTACTGATTGCAAATCTTTATTACAAGCACATATTTTCCTTACATACTCCTCATTTTAATTAATTTCACTGGTGTTACAGAACGGACGAAATACCCATTCTTTTAATTTTTGCAATTAAAAATATGAAGTTAAAATCTCCCTTAAAAATATAAATTGTCTTTTTACTTTATTTTCGAAGTAGATGGAAAAAATGCCTAATATAATCATTAAGTCCCAATTCAACAGTTAATTCAGTTAAGTGACATACTCAGAGCAGAAAATAACTTCTAATGTGAAAAGATTCAGTGTGGCTAAAGTAGGAATTGCACAGATGTCATTTATGACTCTATGAGATAAGTTTCAAATTAGTTCTCTCAATTATCAATCCTGGAACTCAATAAAATGTTTGAACCTTCAATACTTTGTGGAATAAATCCATTATATTAAACAAGCATAATTTGGGGGGTTCTTTTGATTAGAATATTGGTATCTAAATTCAAACATAAGCTTCTTGGAAATAACAAAGTGCACTAGCAGGTTTGGGAAGGACTGTGTGTGTGCATGTGTGTGTGTGTGTGTGTGTGTGTGTGTACAGTTTCTACACTGGGAACTTTGCTGCCCTGGCTCCCATACGGGAGCACAAATCCAGGACAGACAAGATACACCAGGCCAAATGCTCCCCTGTGCGGGAGCAGGAAGAGGCAGGACGACCTGTCCTGACTCAAACTCCAGCTGGCACGAAGACTGCAGTGCAGAAATGGACTGTGTGTTGTATGGGAATTGTGTCTTCTCGGTGGTTGCCCAACATAGCTCCCTGAGGCAAAATGGTAAGTTGTACCCTGGTGTTCCTAAACAATTATCAGTTTATGAAAGCCCCTGAGACTGTGGGAAGCATTTAGGTTCAAGGCTATCCAATGCTAACTCATCCTGTATTTTTGCAATGCTTCACTATTATTGCACTCCTTCATGTTCATCTCTGTGAAATATGCAAAAGACATTTCTTGTAATGGCAACATCTGATGGAATGGCATCAATGGATTAAAGTCAATATCAGCATTCTGTGGCTATTTATTTGTGAGCTGCATAGAAAGAAATTGTGCCATAAGCTTTTAACATGAAATTTAAACATTATATACAGTAGCTTTTGTGATAGTGAACCAAGCTTCCTTTTAAAAAGGCTACAGCAAAAACAAAAACATGGATATAATAGTGTGTTAAATACATGTCTGTGATTTTTAAACATATCATCCTGTGAGTTCTGTCTGGACAACAATTGCCAATTTGTTTCTAGATGTATTTCTTTTCAGTAAAATCTAATGAAAAATGTCATCATGCATGAGTTTGATAAAACTCCTTTCCGTTCTTGTATTAATCCTATATTCGGCATTCCAGTTAAAATGCTTTGCTAATGAAAGGGTAAAAAGGTATGTGCAGGCTATGGTATTCATGTTAATTGTAGAGATCTTTGTTCTAAAATGAGAATAAAAACTGCAATTTTTCCAAGATTCTGCTGCAGCAGTTACTGAAACTTAAGTGCTGACTTCAGAAAGTCAAGTGGTTAATGGTTAGGGGCTGCGGGAAGGGACATTCCTCTTGTTGACAAAGGAACAAACAAGCTTAAGGTAAAGACGATTCTGTGAATAATGTAGGATGTACAAGCTTCCTAGGAATAGAATCCATCCTATGCCCCTTGATCTTGCCTGATTACCCTCTTTGTTACAGCTCCTGGCTCACATGGCTTTTGTCCATGCATGTCCCAGCACACCTTTTTTGATGGTCAAGGGGGACTCACCTGCACGGAACATTTGTTGGAGCTACCCTGACGGGTAGAAGAGTATAAAGTCTTTTGTTGGGATCTGAAAAAGCAGCTTTTTTCTCTTATACTCCAGACTTCATGAAAGGGAAATCTGCATGTGCGTATAAAATATAGTTAGCAAAAATGTCAAGTAAGATACTCCTTGCACTGAGAATGCTTTGGAGCAAGCACACTGCTGTAACACCACTCTTCAGCTACAGGCACTGGGATCCCTGGCACTCTTCCATGGCTTTGTGACGGTAAGTCACCATTCCTCATTAACGCTGCTAGCATTCTGTACATTTTCTGGCACCCATTTCCTACTGCAGCCCTTTGTGCCCCCGAACAGCCATTCATGACTTGTGCTGAAAGTTAATGTTAGGAATGGAAGGAAAATTAATGCATTCAAGAGTTCCTTCTGTGCCCTTCTTGCATTCAAGGCAGCCTGTGACCAGTTTTCAAAAACACTTTTACCAAATCAATACACAGCACAATAGGATGAAAGTACAGCAGCAATCTAATCACGAAAAGGCCCTGGGAACCACAAAACTTCTGCATGCCTCACAAAAAGATAACAAATGAGGAACTTCCCATATTCCTCCAGTAGGCCATTCCACTGTGTGTGAGCTCCACAATCAAGAAACAACAAACCTTGGTGCCTCTGGACTATCCAACTAGAGGGAACCATCTGCAGGGAGTGATAAGCTTTTTCAAGCTGATGCACAGATACAAATAGGGACAGTATGCAGCTCCATACTGTCCTCACACTATATGTTGCTTTCACCTTGTGGAGTTTTGGAGGATGAGCCAGAACCTTGAACTGAATCTAGAAGTCAATTAGCAACTGATATGATCAGTTGAACAGAGCGCTTCTGTACAAGAATTCCGATATATTTATGGGCCATTGGATAAAATTAGATCATTAATGTTGGTATTTTCATGTACATATTTGTTCTTTGAGAAAAAAGTAGATAAACTGTTGGTTTCAAAGGTGGGGAAAGAAGCATTTGAGTCGATAGAATATTTGATTCCAATAATAAATTCCAATTTATATAAAGCGATTAGAAGAATATTTTTAAGACGTTGATTTGGTTGAGGCCTGGGGCTAGGAACAACTGGGGCCCTTCCTTTGGGCAATGCTATAACATCGTAAGAACCCTGTCCTATGGTGATTAGCTGAGAATGTGGGAGAGTAGACAGGGATTATGCTGCCTTGTTATGTTTGTTTTAAGGTAGTTAATTGGTTTTATTGGAGATTTTATCTGTTTATGTAACCCACCATGAGTCTATGGAAAGTGATGGGAAAGAAAGAAAGAATATTTCTATTCTTTTGCCCATTGTAAGGACCTTGAATGGGCCCATTATGCATGGGGGGAATAGCGTGCATTCAGGGTGGAATGGCGGTGACTAAAATCACCGATAACGCATGGTGCCGGCTGCAACCAGCCGCAGATTGGGTGCATGCCGCCGAAAAAGCCCCGTTAGCGAAATGCGGAAGAAAGCGCAGCTTCCGGGTGACTGGGGTGCAACCAGAAGCGGCGCCAGGGTCGCTGCATGCATAATAAGTTACTCTCGGTTTTGCCACCGTTGTGTCCTGTCCCATGCATAAGCAGTTTGCTTTGCTTCTACCCCTCTGCATTTTCCATGTGACCCAAAATCACCGTTTCGGCCGTTTTCTAAAACAATTGCCTAACTGGGTAGGTGTTAGAAGTTAGCAGCACCTCTATGTAGTCATCCCAATCTCAGGGGCACTCGCCACTCAGGGATGGAGAGCTGGCATAAATGTGCTGGCTCCATTCCCTGCCTCCATATGATATTAGAGTGGTGTGCGTGGGGGAAATGCATGGGGACATGCATATACCCTTTCCACGTGATCAGCAACATTCCAAAACCAGCATCACTGATCACAGGGAGAGAGTGATGTGCACAGGGACTTCTTTAGCATGTTTTTCCCTTCACAGACCACTTAGAGATTGTGTGGAGACAGGGGGCTAGGCCAGCTCTCGCGCCCTGTGCAGTGACTGCCCATATGTTTGAGACATTGTGTCAGGCTATCTGCACTTTGTATCAGGCTCCAAAGCATGCTAGCCCCCCAGAAGCGGCGGAGACTCACCCCTCGGCCGCCCTTTGATGATGCAGGTGGCCGCCGATGGAGATGGGCAAGGTGGCATCGGCATGCACACCACGCTAGCGTGTATGGGGTGGAGGGGGTCAGGGGGTGTGTGCTTTTAAAGGGCATGCACACATTGTCCCCGGCCACTCCCATGCACTGCAGCCGGCCAGCTCTCACCCTCCCGCCCTATGTTACGTAGTTTTAGTGTAATTCAGCGGGTCAGGCCCTGTAAGGACCAGAACAATTTGTCGCAACTGCGGTTTAGCAATGGTAGGAGCCTGTTGGCAGGGAGTCCGGTCTGCGTACCTGACTCCCTGGGAGTTACGGGTCTTCTTAACGAGACCGGCAAACAAACAAGTGTGGCCTACTCTGCTGGGAGGCCCGGGGCTCATGGCCAAGCAACTGAGGGGGCCAAAGTCAGGTGGACATCTGGTGGCCCTCATGTATGGTTGCTTCCTCGGTGAGGGATCCCAGGTGCAAAAGAACAGCTCTCCCGGCCGGGATGAGGCGAGAACCGAGGTGCCAGGGACCCTCAGGAGAACAGCCAACATGGCTGAAGGAGGCTCCTACCATACTGGACCAACCCCCATAGGGTGGGGGAGGAAATAAATGGCTGTGGCTTTTTCATGCCAGCAACGAGTCGAGTCTTCATTGGCACAAGTAGCCGCCCTGTGAATCAATGTCATGGACACAAGATGGGCGTAAGGAGCTTGGTGTGGCCATTCCCTCTGAGTTTTAGAGAGCTCCCAGAGTTACAACTGATCCTGGGGGGAAATTATTGCCTTAGAAGGTGGAACCTGTCGTATTAGAGCCTCCTGAGGTCTCTCCCCTCCTGAAACCCCTTGATTGCCAAGGTCTGAAAAATATTTTTTTTAAATAACCTGCTATGTATACACCTGTGAAAATGAGAAATAGGTTACTATTCCTGATGTACCCAACTAGGACAAAATGCAACTTGTAGTCTGGTTTTTTTTTTTTTTTGTCTAATGCCATTAAAAAGCACACAAAATGAAAACTCCTACAACACTTTACTGGGACTTTTTGGATTATTTATGTCATGCCCCCTTTCCCTTTTTTGCTGTAAAAACAAATATAAATTAAAAGTTAACATCATAAGAGCAATATGTATGTGATAGCTTCACATTTACTGCACACAGTCAGAAGTGTTTGTTGAAAAACATTAGATGAAATGTTCTTTACTGATTTTGGAGAATCTTTTTTCCTAGTACTAGTACCTGTTACTTGACAATACCACTGCGAGAAAGCCACAAGGTGGCTCCCTTTCATCATCTGCTAGAGTGTATCACCCATATTAGACTTCCAGAACATATGTATGCATATCCTACAACATTTCACAGATGGAAATAGCCTCCCATTGTAACAAGTCAAGCCTTATCCCAAAGATCATTTCAACCCTAAACATTGAACCCTTCTAATCTCTTCAGTGAACTTAGAAGAGTATGTCTCTGTTTTCTACAGCTTTACACACAACTATCACAGGTTGCTTAAAGCTGTGTCTCTCCTATTGTATATGGTGTTCCTTTACAAGGCCTGCATGGGTTTCAAAGCCAAGACAGTCAGTTCATTGGGTTAAAAAATGCAGACGTCCTACAATTGAATAGATCTTGGCACCTGCAGAATGTTAAGGATGCTGAGAACTTTGCAGCAAACATAGATCACCTTATCATTTTTGACAGTTAAATTGCTTGTGATCCAAGTCTCACATCCCTTTGCCTCAATGCAGTCTGATTCATTTAAGGCGCTAGATAGCTTTGTAATGGCACAGTAGCTGTGCTGCTACAGTTGCATTTCCTTTTCCCTTGCACCTGTGCACTGTCAGATAATGACGCCAGACGGAGCAAACAACATGTCCCAAAATACACATGTGATTGCTCTGCACAATACTGTTTTGTTTAAATACTTGAACAATACTAATACACGTGGTCAAACTGCTTGCAAACAGTGAACACATAAAGTTGCCTTATCCTGAATTAGATTATTGGTCTGTCAGGGTCAATATTGTCTACAGCAACTCTCCAGAGCTTCATGCTCAGTTCTTTCTATCACCCATTATCTTATCTGTTTACCTGGATATTCTGGGAATTGAACCTGGGACCTTCTAGTGGAAAGCAGATAATTTCCTATTGAGCGATGGCTCTTCCTTTCATGGACAACTGACTACCTGACTGTGACCAGCAAATAGTGAGCATCCTTAGTTTGCATAAGAACAAAAGACTTGCCCTGATGGACCATCATATTTTCTCACACAGACTGATTATGCATGGGCCAGCACCTACATGACAGCAGGGCTAATCCCTGCTTATGCCTGATGCTGGTACCATCCATGCCCCCTTCAGGCCCTGGCCCACTTTAGGGCCTCCGATGGCCCATGGCAAAGGAATGTAGATTCTTCTGCATTTCTTTTTGCCATGACAGCCATCAGAGGCCCAGCCAGGCCAGGCCTGTCGATACGATGTTCCTGCAGGGACACAAAACACCCCATTTGGTGTTGTGGTGCTGTGGAGCCAAACGGGGTGTTTTTGCCCATACACACACACAGTGGTGGGATAGTGGTTGCTGCTCTCCTACAATAGTGCGGTGGGACCCCCCTGCATGCTGGCCACCACTGCAAGATGCAATGGAACCCAACCAGAGTTGTGTGTACACATACACAGCTCCAGGGTGGACCCTGACCGCCAAGGGATTTCTTCCCCTCATGCATATACGGGATGTGGCAGGGCATGCTGCCCCACCACTAAGAATTTGCAGCGGGCTACCACTGCCACTGCCATGCTTAATCAGTCACAGCGGCCAAACAGTTTCTCTGGAGGGCCAGAAAACAGGTCAAAGAAACCAAGACCTCTCAATGTTGTTGCCTAGGAATGCATTCTGAAGTTATTGTCCATATATTCCATAGCATGGTTCCAAGTACTAATATTATCAGAGGGGGTGAAAAAAAATTATTTACTTTCTCTATCTACAAACCTTTAATGGACCAGTTAGTTGCCTTTTCTGCAATCTGAAATGCCCAGACCCATCAGCCTTTCCTCACTGGAAATCTGCCCTATGCCCTTGATCATCTTGCCTGCATTATCTCTTTTTTGGGAACCTGAACTGTGCACTGTATTCCAAATGTGTCTGCAAGATTATATTTAAAGTTCATAATTTTTGTCCCACACATTTTGTTTCACACATTTACCACTGGGTTGCCTATTCATTCGCTCTGAGAGATATTCTTGGAGCTCAGTGCACTTTGCTTATCACTGAGTGATCTGGTATGCGCTGTTTAATCCTAACTATTACACTGCCTACCTCAAATTCCATAATATTTATGAACAAATACAATACTATTTCCAAGAGGTATCATTGTGGGAGCCCACTAGTGCATTGAAAGGACTGTTAATTGACTCCTACTATCTTCAAAAAACAAATACTTCTTCCAACTCTGCACCTTCAATACCTATTTATTTATTTATTTATTTATTTATTTATTTATTTATTTATTTATTTATTTATTTATTTATTTATTAGATTTTTATCCTGCCACTCTCCAAAGGCCCGTGGCGGGTTACAGAATATAATAGATAAAAACCCCAATAAAACTACCCCTAAACATTTATAAGTTACATCACATAAATTAAACCTCAAGATGGTTGCAATGAAACCAATTTAAAAAGCGACCCCTACCTATGGGGTAAATATAGGGGGGTGACATAAGCTGCCAGAGATGGTTTCAAAGGGGGTCATGCACTACTGCTGTACAACCATGGTGCAACTTGGTGTTTCCATCCCTCATATTCATATCCCTTCTTTGGATCTTGCCCTTCTCATTGATGCCTAATGGTGCAATGAAGTGGTTGTCTTTCGGTTTAACTATGTATGATATGTATTGATATAAAAATAGCTCATATGAGTCACATTTTAAAATGTGTACCAGTAAGATACACCTGTATTTAAGCAAGCCTATCATAGATAGGGAAATTGAGGCAATTAGGGCTTAGGAAATAGTGATAATGTTATATTATTGTTTTCTGAAGAACAGGAGATTCAGAAAATTAAAAATCAGCCTTGACATATAGCAAGGTTATTGTTCCTCTGAACCCCTGTGTCTGAAAACTGGCAAATAAGGCAACATTTACTTGCTTTCCATGGACCAATAATTCCAGGGTATCTCTGCACATCACAAAAAATAGTAATACGCCAGCTGAATGGCATAGCACTAAATATTATTGCACCTCCAGCCATTCCTCACTTTGCCATCTCGCTGCTGTCTGCCTCTCTTTTCGCACCTCTTATACTCCACAAGCGCTGCTGGAAATGGTGGAAGAAAGCAACACGGCTTATCCATGATTCTATTCCGCCTGTTGATCAAGCCAGGCAGCCAATCCCCTTTCTCTTTTTTTCAAAGGTCCTGCAAAGCCTGCCATTTTTTTTAATATATAGTTCTCAATTGAAACACCTATGCATCTTATCATAGATCCATAGTGCTTTTTATAATGCCATCCCTTATGGAATCACGAGTCTTGAATCTTTAAAAAATTAATCTTGTTCCTGATTTGGGGGACGAGAACTTTAGAGAGGCATGCTTTGTGTGACAACTTTCAGAAAAAAATATTTTTGTATTTTCCTGCATGTTTGTACGCCTATTTGTTGCTCCAGGCAGTTTGCTTTTTTAAAAAAAATCTTGCCCCTGGGAGAAGGGAGAGGGAGGTGAGTGTGAGGGCTGTAGATTAGAGGCGGAGATAGTGCTTCTTTGCCTCCCTAGAATCATAGAATCATAGAATCATAGAGTTGGAAGGGGCCATACAGGCCATCTAGTCCAACCCCCTGCTCAATGCAGAATCAGCCCAAAGCATCCTAAAGCATCCAAGAAAAGTGTGCATCCAACTTTTGCTTGAAGACTGCTAGTGAGGGGGAGCTCACCACCTCCTTAGGCAGCCTATTCGACTGCTGAACTACTCTGACTGTGAAAATTTTTTCCCTAATATCTAGCCTATATTGTTGTACTTGTAGTTTAAACCCATTACTATGTGTCCTTTCCTCTGCAGCTAACGGGAACAGCATCCTGCCCTCCTCCAAATGACAACCTTTCAAATACTTAAAGAGTAAAAAAAAGTGCTCTAGCCATCCTTAGATTCTTTCATACCAAAGGTGGCAAATTTATTCCAGCAGCCCTGAAGCTTTATTCTGCAAAGGTATTAGCGCAAATCCTATACGGTACCCAATTGAGTCCTTACAGGAGCTATGTGCTGCTTGAAAGAGTGCAATCAAAAATTTTGAGAGACCTTTATAAAACACCTAACTGCACACCAAATGTTATTCTACGCCAAGAATCTGGCCTTCTGAAGGTAGAAACCCGTGCCTGGCTGACAACCATCAATTACTGGCTAAAAATTTACCTCTATCCTAAGGGACTAATCCCGAAATTTTTAGCAGTCTCCTCGCAATTCCCATGGAATAGTAAAATCATTGGAAAAATCCAAACTCTGGGCCTCGATCCGAACTATCTAATAGAACTTGGCCTTAAAACAGCCAAAGCTGTCATACAGCAACGTCTTTCCGATATAGATTCTCAAGAGGAATTCTCAGGGGCTTTTTGCACGGCTTCAAAATCGCACAATGGTTGCTAATTGGAAACGCTATTGATTTGCCTTAACGCACGACATCGTAGACAATCTGCAACACTCCTGAAACCGATCAGCAAAAAGCGCTTCATTGTAGCGCTTTCAGGGGAATCCCAAAAAGTGGATTCACCCTCCGGAAAGCGCTACACTCTTGCAAACAATCTGTAACACTAGCGATAAAGACCTGTGCGTTACCATTGTTGCGGTTTCTTCAAAGTCCCTCCTCCTGAGCCTGTCCTCCAAACTTCCAGCGAAGCGATCGCCATTTTTTTTTCTCCGAGCGAGCGGGGATAAACGCACCAGCGAGCCTCTTTCTGTTTAGAGGCTTCCCTGGCTTCAGTCCTTTACCTTTAGTCACTAAGCACAAACCACATAAAAGCCCGTTTGCTGAAATAAAGTCCCTTTATTTTTTACACATTAATTCAGCCGAAAATCGGGCCCGTGAGAGGGGGGGGGATTTTTTTTTTATCACTCGAGGCAGCGTGGCAACGATCATACGATCAAACGACAGCTCACATTAGGCAGCTGGATGGGTCTCTCCGTTGCAACGAATCTACCTAGATTCGTTGCTATGGGTCTGTTTTTTTTTTTTAAAAACCTTTCTTAAAGGGAAAGGGGCTGTTTGGGAGCATGCTAACGGCTGCCCATTGGCTGCTTGACGGCCAGGGGCGGGACGAGCTTGGCAATAGCGCTTCCTTTCTAGCGATTTCTGCCGAGACCGGAAGCCTGTGGGAAACGCTAAAAAACGCAACTGATTCCACTACAAAGGCAGGTATGCATAACGACGAATTCCACTATTTTAAATGGCGATTTTTCATTCCGCAAACAATTTGCAACAAAGATCCCCGTGCGTAAAGGCCCTCAGTTCTTCCTAGAATCTATAGCACTCTGAAAGGATGGTCAGGATATACTCCAGCTCCGTATCTCACAAACATCTCAATAGCAAAATACCGCTGGGCCTTCTCAAGAGCACGTTTTAACTCATTCCCCTCAGCCGCCCTCGAGGGCAGGTTTCTCAATCGTCCGCTGGAGCTAAGTGTATGCCCCTGTGATAACTCCCGACCTGAGACAATTTTGCACAACTTATTATATTGTCCTTTTTATGAAAGCTCCCAAAAACATCTAATCCTACCTTTACTATCCCACTACACTGGACACTCATCCTTATCATCTCATAATAGTGACATTCTAGTTAAATTTTTGCTAAGGGATAAAGACCCATTCATTTCTAACATGGTAGCAAAATTCCTTTACATCTCTACTAGAATTAGATCGGAAAGAATGTCTGAACGATAGTAATGGGTAATGGAAAGGCCATCTTATCACTTGGGTTAACAGACTGTTCTAGAAGATGTATTGATTCCCTGTCCCTGCAGTTAACTCCTTTGAGGTTTCTCCCCCCTTCTTCTTTACATGTTATAACCCTTCCCCCCTGCCTACAATAACATATTGTTTCCATCAATACATTGTTTTTAACATTGTTTTATTATCTTAATATTTTTATGTAGCAATACTTTTGTATTTTTTTACTACACACATTGATTAACTTTTACAATGGATTGCAGTCTCTATTGATGAATTATTTATATGGGTCAATCGACCGAATAAACATACTTACTAATTGTGGTCTGAACTTTGATGAACTTTCAGGAAGACAAAGAATAGAACTATTGTCAAGGGAATGTCTCTAGATCCCTGAGGGATGTGGCCACATACCTGTGAGTCAGCTTTTGTGTTATCTGCGTCCTGATACCAGTTTCTCAGTTTTAATATAAAAAATGGCTTCCATAATCTCAGACAGCAAATGGACTGGCAAGTCATGAAGGTGACCCAGAAGCATGGCTCCAACTCAGCTCTGCTTTTGGGGTTACAGTACAGCTCACATCCTTGTCATGAACATAGACCAGATTTTTCTGCTATTGGTTTAATAGTTCATCAGTCCATCCTTTGGTGTTTAATGCTTCACTAGATTCCTTCTCAAAACAATGGCTTTCACACATGTAGTTCTCACACAGCCTGATTGAATTCTATTAACCCCCTGTTCTGGTCGGAAGGGAATTGTTTAAATAGACTGATCAGTCACAAAAGATACTCTGCAGCCATAAATAAGCATTGTGAGTCAATCAAATCCTATGCTTTAGCATTGGTCTACGTAGTCCTTAGAGCGAATTTGGTGCAGTGGGTAAAATGAATCTGGAAAATCCAGGTTCAAATGCCCGCTCATGCCATGGAACCGTGATGCTTGTGACATTACACTCAGCTTAGCCCTGACCTGGATAGCCCAACGTTAGCTTGATCTTGTCAGATCTCAGAAGCTAAGCAAGGCTGATATGGAGGCAGACAGTGGCAAGCCACCTCCAAACGTCTCTTGCCTTGAAGACTCTAAAGGGTTATTGCAAGTCAGCTGCGAATTGACTGTACAAAAAGTACTTCTTGATGATGCTAATGGCTGCCATTTGAATAAGCAGTGTTGTATGTGCAGTTCTGCAAAAACCTGATGCAAACCAGTTCAGCAGGCATTCTTTCCTTTTTAGCATGAATGGATTGGGCGACTGACTTTAACATGGCAAGTCTGACTGTTGAATTCAAACTTGTCTTCCTGAGTATATTCAGCAGTCAGCCCTAGTTGACAACAGAGGTGTTGCAATTGGCCATCTGACCATTGATGTGTAAAGTTTGTAATTTACCCCTTTAGGTTTAATGACTTGCCTCTTTTACAGAAGTGTGTGTTTTAAACACTAGGCAAATAAAACTCCTTTGTTTTCCCAGAAGAATCACAAATGGTGAAACAATAATTATACCTTGAAAACAACCATGTTCTCTTACAGATTTGATGTCCTCCTGTTCCATTCCAGGATGCATTAAGACACCACACTCAGGTTCAATTAAACATACAGCAGGATTTGTGCACCTAGCTAGAAGGACTCAACAACAGCTGTAGCTGCTGGGCAGTATTGGAAGCAACTATAAGAGAAATGTTGTTGGGATGAGATGGTAAAAATGACACTGAGACTGATTCCACACAGGCAGAAAAGGCTGAGAGGGTGGTCATATGGAAGTGGGACTTATTCCTGCTTCCACATGACGCAGCCACTAGGCAGGCCCCCTCCCAGGCCTGCTGTAGACCAGGCCCTCAGTTGCCCCGGGTTAAAGGAACATGGGGAGAATCTGCATTCCCTTAGCCACTGTGGGGGACAGCAGAGCCTGCCCCATGACAGCCCCTTGTAGACAGTGACCCACAGGGGGCAAAAAATGACCCGGTTGGCATCACGGTGCTTTGCTGTGCCACAGGGCGGACCAGGGCATTTCTTTTTATTTTGCAGGAAGGTGGGATTGCATTCCACAGAATTCCACCTTACTGCAAAATAACCCCCACAGCCCCCCCATAGCAGAACCATTCCTCCACCTCTGTGTTTCCAAGGGAGACACATTTCAGTGGGACATCAGGTGTCCCACTGAAATGTGTTTCCTGTGTAGGGACATTTCAGCACTGGAGCAGATCTGGCACTGAAATGCCATAGGAACCCAGAAAGTTGCAGAGCATAAAGTTCCACAGTATCACACTGGTGGCAGCCCAGTATGGCTGCCACCATGTACAATGGGCCTGATATAGAATATCCTGTTTTAATTTTCTGTCTATAATGACCATTTCTAGATAGGAATCTCAAAACGTCACAAGCTTGGTTTATTTCATTGGGGCATTGTTCCATGATAATGAGTGGGAGATGTTTTAGTATCATTGGAGCATTGCATCTTTAGTCTTCACCTACAAAAGAACCATAGAGAAATTGAGAATTTTAAAGAAGGATTCCAGGGAAGGAAGTTGTTTTGCTGCAAGAGGGATAACCATTCAGTCTGGAATATCTCATAGCAAGCACAGTTTGTATGTATCAGCAGTTCTATATGAAGTCTTAATGAAGACAGTGAAATGTGATTTGCAACATATGGCATCAATCTGCATGTGAGATGTGAAGAAAATGGTTCCATTCAATTCCTAGGAAGAAGAATCATGCCAGCATAATGATCTGTGTATCCAGTTCTCCAAATTCCAAGCATTTATATTTAACACCCCCCACCTCTGTATCTATCCCTTTTTGTTGTGGTGGTGGTCCAACAGGAAAAAAAAAATTCAAAATCAACAGTAGGGAAATGGGTCTGTCTAGAAGTTTTATGAAGTATTCTCTAATTTTAAAAATAATTGCATATGTTTGTATGCTTCAAATATGAATCTATTCACTCCCTTGGTGTCCATATGGACTGAAAATGTGAAGTATCAGAGAATCAAACAAATATGTAATATGACTCAAGAAGCAAAGGAGCATCATCCAATATGTGGGATGCCACAGTGATTATCACTGGACACAAATGTTGTATAGTAGTAAGTTTTCAAGTTCCTTAAAACTCTAAAGAAAAAATAAAAAAATGAAAGGGCCAATGGGAAAAAATGTTAACACATGATGGAGAAGCTTCACAGAATGTAGCTTGTATCAAGGAAGGTGGTTTGTGTAATGTATTGTGCAGTTCACACTGCATTGTACAAGACAGACTGTGACACAGAGAAATCAAAAAAGAAAGTTTCTTTACTTAATGAAAAATAAAATTGTGGAACTCACTGATAGTGGAGGTAGGGCTAGATACAAGCTGATGGATTCTTGGACGAGAGGTCCATCAATGGCTACTAGCCAAGGTGACTGAAGGGTGCTCCCATTTACCATTGCAGCAAACCACTGAATGGCCATACTAGAAGCCTACATAAAGAGAACACTTTGGTATCTATGTCCTGTTTATTGGCCTCCCACAGTGGGCCACCGTGTGAAATTGGATGCTGGACTAGATAGACCACTGGTCTGATCCAGTAGGGCTCTTCTAATGTTTCTGAGAATGAAAGGAAGGAAGGAAGGAAGGAAGGAAGGAAGGAAGGAAGGAAGGAAGGAAGGAAGGAAGGAAGGAAGGAAGGAAGGAAGGAAGGAAGGAAGGAAGGAAGGAAGGAAGGAAGGAAGGAAGGAAGAAAGAAAGAAAGAAAGAAAGAAAGAAAGAAAGAAAGAAAGAAAGAAAGAAAGAAAGAAAGAAAGAAAGAAAGAAAGAAAGAAAGAAAGAACATTAATAGAATTAATACACATGGCTGTGGAATTCCTTTAGTGAGGCATATTTCCATCAATCTAATTCCTGTGGTTATGTGGTTAATTTAACCATTTTTTCCTGAACAATACAAATCATATTAAAATAATGGAAATTTAGCTCCTTTGCTTTCTATGTGGTTCCGATGCAACAACATTTTGTAGGATACAAGTGAAATAAAATCATCAGATCCAAATTTACTTTGATTAGATTGGAACCAGAGGCGAGGGAGAGCCAGATAGTTTTGATTACATGGGACAATCTAAACAGAGTTTTCCCTCCACTATTGTAATACTAGTTTCATTCTGTTATTACTCACAATCCAGATGTTGAAAAATGCTCTATTAACTTGTCTCAGCAAGCCAATTCTTAATCTTTTTTATGAGCTGATCTGAGTTAAGTCTCAATGACAAGCAGCCAATATTCGGTGTAATAAATCTGTCCATTGAGAATAAATATGTGGTATATTTTGCACATTTCATATGAGAATGCACTGCTAAATAGACTGAATTAGCCATGGTGATCAAGAGTATTTGGTTAGTGCAGGGACTTATCTGTATGGTCTCTTCCTCCCCACTCTGATGCAAATATTAGGATTTTCCTTCAACACTGACTGCATTTTAAAAAGTGCCTTGGGAGGATTCTTGACTCAAGAGCCAAAGGGCGTAGTTCATCAAACACTGCTGCCACACTATTAAAAGCAGTACCTGATAGCTAGATGATGGAAAGGGCGTCCTCTGTTGTAGGATTAGGTAACTGGTAGCCTGGGAGCTCAAAGTGGCTTCCACGAGTTACTTGTGTGATCCAGAATGTATCCTCCTAGGTTTTTTCCTGCTGCTGCCCACAACTTTCATGCACAAATGAAATAAGCAGGCAGAAATGAGTAGCCTCAATGCAGGAGGAAAGCAATGAGATTGATGCTTTGCTGCAGTTCACACTAGCAGAAAGAGTGGTAAAGAGCCTGCGTTCACACATACTGAATAATGCATTTTCAATATGCTTTCAGTGCCTTTTACAACTGGAATTTACTGTGCGAAATGGAAAAAATTCACTTGTAAACAATGGCTAAAGTGCATGAAAAGCACATGGGTGAAAATGCCACTAGTCTTGGGCCTCTTCTACATGATGAATAAGCTGATGAAAACTCACTAAATACATTGTTGTTTTTCTGATCTCTGCACAGAAGAGTGAATTTACTCCACAGAGATTTTGCTCTGCATGGTGAACTGCCTCTTCGGTGCTTTAAGCGTCTTTTAAGCATTGTTTCTGAACGATGCTTTTCACTTATTCATTTCTCTCCTGCCTGCCTGATACGACCTATTACTTGGTGCGACCTATTAGTCATGCAGAGAAACTCCTTAGTTATGCATATTAGTGACTGCATTCGAGAACAAAGTGGAGTTGGCAAAACTACAAGGGGCAGGGCTATGAATTGTTTCATGCAGAGAGCATTACAATGTAGTTTTTCAACAGACTATATTCAAAGCAGAACAACGATTGTAACATAATAAAGCGGTCTAAACTGGTTGTTTTTTAAACTGTTTTATTTGGCTACATGCAGAATACCTCTTGGTATGAGTGTCAAGATTCATAAGTACAAGTAAGGTCACAACAAGAGTTCATGGCCAAAAGATACCAGTAAAAGAAGAGTGACTTAGAGGCTTGTGCCAGCCCTGTTGTTTCAGCTCAATACAAAATATTGTTTTGTTAAAAATCAATTGCAGTCTACCTGTTTTGGTGAAAATCTGCCTGCTCTTCTATATATCAGTTTATCCCTGCAATACCTATTGTATTTTTTATACTTACGTAGTTTATAGTCCACGTTTCTCAAGATGGATTAGAGCAGGGGTAGTCAACCTGTGGTCATCTAGATGTTCATGGACTACAATTCCCATGAGCCCCTGCCAGCAAACGCTAGCAGGGGCTCGTGGGAATTGTGGTCCATGAACATCTGGAGGACCACAGGTTGACTACCCCTGGATTAGAGGATAAATAAACAGCAGCAGCAACAAAAATCCAGTGTAGACAGACAACACAAGTTAATGGATGATTAATTCAATAGGGCTAGGAATGACAGAATTAGGGAACAATGCAAACTGGAAACAATGTAAAGGAAAAAGATGTCAAACAATGAAAAAGGTAGGTCACAAGTTATAAAACAATGAAGTAAAAATAGATTATGGCCACAACCATCGTCAAAGAAAAAGAAATCCTGTTATCCATGCCTTTGTGTTTGCTTGAATTAATGAAAACTGAAGAAGAAGAAGAAGAAGAAGAAGAAGAAGAAGAAGAGATGGTTTTTATATATCACTTTTCTCTACTAGGAGTCTCAAAATGGCTTACAAGTGCCTTCCCTTTCCTCTCCCCAAAACAGACAGCCTGTGAGGTAGGCGGGGTTGAGAGAGCTCAGACAGGACTGCTCTGTGAGAACATAACTGTGACTAGCCCAAGATCACCCAGCTGGCTGCATGTGGAAAAGTGGGACATCAAACTCAGTTTGTCAGATTAGAGCCACCACTCTTAACCGGTGAATGGTAGAGGACAGGAAGGCCTGGAGGATCATTGTCCATGGGGTCACAATGGGTCGGACACGACTTCGCAAATAACAACCACAACAAATTCTTATATTAATGTATTCTCATAAAGTAATTTAAGGCTTAATGATGCCACTGTATGCTACATTAAGATTACAGAATCCATGACTCCATGTCATAGTGAGTAAATATACAAGCACAAAACCTATTCCACTAATGTCAGTGATATATTGCAGCAGAAGCGTGTAGTTGTGGGCCACAGTGCCTTTCTTTCTTCCTTGCATAGTTCTGTTCTGTGGGTGTGCACAGAATGACTTCAGGAAGGCATGTCAACATCATTCTGGCCTAGTTGGCAACATCCCATATATGGCACATGTTGACAAACCAGAGCATTATTGTTAGGTGTGAGTGGTATGCTGTGGTATCCTGTGCAGCTGCTGTGTTTCCTGCTTTTTGGAGTTAGACATTTGGGACACTTCTGATCTGAAACAGGTGAAAGACAGTCCTTCTGTCAATCACTCAGAGAAGGGCATGAAACATTCCTGCCTTATTTTAAAGCAACCAGCTAATGCCAAGCTGTTTTATCAAAGGGAATGAAAAATAAACTTCCTGATCCTGAGAGGTGGAACTTATTTAAATGTAGTTTTTCCTGATTGGCCAGGCAATCTGAGGCTTCCCATGATGCTCTCCCAAGCTTCTGGTATCTTCCTTTCTTGGAAAAGAAATGGGCCAAATCAACTCCTATGCTTTATCACAGTGAGAAATGAACTTCCTTTAAAATAAAAAAATAAAATTATGTCAAAACAGCTATCTCCTCAACAAGCCCTCCTTTCTCTCCTGCCACACCTATGTCTCATCCTGGCACGGAAGCCCTGCTTGTACTCAGCTGTATTACAAAGTGTGAAGGATGTGCCACTGACATATAGTTGAGTGAATTTAAAGGTTACACCTTTCTGAAGAGATCTTGAAGGATCTTCTGTAATTCCCTTGTATTGTTTGTTTTTCATTCAGGTTACACAGCCCTGTGGAAATTCTGATACAAATGTGGATTTTGGTTGTTGTTCTTACATATCATGCTTTTAGTTGAACAAAAACTAAAACCCTTCAAGTGTTGTCCTTCCCTCTAGGTAAATCAGAAAACACCCTCATCTGATGCATTCTTTTGAGATTTGGAACTTCATTGATATGGATGTATAAATATGGGCAGACCGGCTTTCTTGCTTTCTGTATTGTTTGTTCAAGCAAAGGTTGTTCCAAAGGTTGTATAAAACACTGCCAACTCAGAGACGTAGCTATTTGGTTCTCAAAGCTGTCAGCTGCTACAACTCTGTAGGAACGTCAATTAGCTACTGAAACCGACTTTGATGTTGACACTTGAGTTGGTCACTTTCTTGCACATCTGACGATCTGTGGACTGTAAATTGGTTTAAATATTGTACTTGTGGTAATGTGAAAACAGTGAACTTTAAACATATTAGGGTAATGCTGAAGGGTGTGCTGACCAGTTCAGGTTCTTGTTTCTCCAAGGCCTGAGGCTGAAGCTGGAGCATTGAGCCTAAAGAGCAACAAGCACAAGTTCTAGTTCTATTGACCAGACAAAGATAGACAAATATTGATAATAAGCACTGGCCCATTCAGAGCTTTCTTACTATCTGCCAGTTGCTGAAGATGCTGCTGCACATATTGAATGGGATCCTGCCAGCTTTTCTGCTAGGAAAAGAGGGAAGAAGGGCCTTTCAAAAAGACTATGTCAGAAGTTCTGTTATCCATGTGGACAAAAGCCAGGTGTGTTGGGGACTGCAATGTATAGCACTAGAACACAAGTTTTTAGGCCTGACTAACCACAATCCTCATGATTTCTAATTTAAGTCAGAGTCAGCTTCGTAGAATATTAGTAGCTATATTACTAGCTGTATTTGTCACACACAGTAGAAAACTAGAACCTATCTACATAGGGTGAGATCCAGTGGTTCTCTTTCACTGCCCTCCCCACATCAAAATAAGTATCCAACAAAAGATGGCTCTCCCCACCAATGGAAGAATCCCCATTAAGCAGAAGAAAGCTATTGAATCAAACTCAGAATTTCCCCCTCCCCCATGATTCAGATTATCCAACACAATAAATTGAAATTGGAACACAGGAGCCATCTGTGTTCAGAACATAGGGAAACTGGGGGTCTTTCCACCAGCCATAAATTTAGTATGATACTTACCTCCCGAAGATGCTATATTCTGGGCACTCTGCATTACATCACCAACCTCCCGCCTCTGGCCAGCAAACTTCACACTAAATCCTTTATTTTAAAGCACAACCTAAAAAGTGCTTTCCCCCAGCGGACAATATGCCAAGCTAATGTAGTTCCTTCAAGAGGAACTAAAAAAGAAAAGGGAAGTGTTCAGGAAATGGAGGGAAGGACAGAGCTCTAAAGAAGAGTACTTACAGGTTACTAGGCACTGTAGATCTATCACCAGAAAGGCCAAAGCTGAGAGTGAGCTAAGACTGGCCAGGGAAGTCCACTGTAACAAGAAAAGATTTTTCAGTTATGTGAGGAGCAAATGTAAAGCAAAGGAGGCAATAGGCCCACTGTTGGGTACGGATGGACAAACTCTAATGGAAGAAGCAGAGAAAGCAGAAAGGCTTAGTGCCTATTTTGCATCTGTTTTTCCCCACAGGTCAAAGGGTTTAGGCACATCTAGAGATGGCAGTAGCCAAGAGATAGTGACTGGGTGGCAGGTTTCCATGGACAGAGAGGTTGTCGAGAGGCATTTAGCTGCACTGGATGAGTTCAAATCCCCTGGGCTGGATGAAATGCACCCGAGAGTGCTCAAAGAACTTTCCGGAGAACTTGCAGAACCCTTGTCCATCATCTTCAGGACCTCTTTAAGGACTGGAGATGTCCCGGAGGACTGGAAGAGAGCAAACGTTATCCTGATCTTCAAAAAAGGGAGGAAGGATGACCCGGGAAACTACAGACCAGTGCATCTGACCTCTGTTGTGGGGAAGATAATGGAGCAGATATTAAAGGGAGTGATCTGCAAACATCTGGAGGACAATTTGGAGATCCACGGAAGTCCGCATGGATTTGTCTCCAACAGGTCCTGTCAGACCAACCTGGTTTCCTTTTTAGACCAAGTGACAGGTTTGCTGGATTGTGGAAATTCGGTTGATGTCGTTTACTTGGATTTTAGTAAAGCTTTTGATAAGGTTCCCCATATGTTCTGATGGATAAATTGAAGGACTGCAATCTGGATTTTGAGATAGTTAGGTGGATAGGAAATTGGTTAGAAAACTGCTGTTGTCAATGGTGTTTCATCAGATTGGAGGGAGGTGAGTAGCAGGGTACCTCAGGGCTCGGTGCTCGGTCCGATACTTTTTAACATACGATACGATAAACATTTATTGTATGTAGCCAAAGGCCATTACAAAACACAATTAAAACAATATGGCACAAATATAAATAAATAAAACAATATTTCTCCAATATTGTGTACCTAAAAATGTAAACATGGACTACTAAGTTACAATAAAAGAGATAAAATGGTGTATCAAGGTGGAGGCTCCTGTAAAAATGCATTAGCTCGAATCTTCCTGGCAGCCAGAGCAAAAAGTGCCACCCTATAAGAGATATAGGGGTCGACATCTGATAACAGATAGGTGACTTTGTTAAAATCAGAAATAGGGTGAGAGTTTGGTAATAGCTTGGCAAGGAATTTGCCCCTGGGTTCGGAGTACAGGGGACAAGCCAAGACATAGTGGGGCAGGTCCTCCACAGATGGATTTCCACATATGCACAGGCGTTGGGCTGTGGGTATTCGGAGATATCGCCCAGAGAGCATGGCTGATGGCATCATTTCAAACCGCAAAGATGTTAGGGCCATTCTAAGATTACGTGTCGTTATATTTACTAAATATGATGCTCTGGAATGGTCTTTTTTAATTGTTTTATACCATGGGGCTGCTTGTGATAGCTGTATTGAAGAGTGGTCGATCAGAGAGTCAGCTTTGAACACCCAATCACGTAAATCAGAAATATTGGCTGATGTATGCAGTAAGTCATCTGGTATGGTATAGCGTGAAAGAATGGAGCTAAAAAAATCAGACCGAGTCCTGTCCTTGCTCAATAAGAGCTTAAAACTTTGATGGCTTAAAGAATCTAATTTGGTTGAGATGTCTTTCTTCCAAGATTTCAGAATAGCTAAGTGGGCACGGGCTTTGAGTGAGGGAAAACCAAGCTCTGCCCTCATCAGGGCTGCAGGGGACCCTTTTGGAAGAGCCAGGATACGTCTGAAGAAAAAGTTCTGAATGGGCTCCAAGCTATTGATTGTTTGTTCTTTCCAGCCCCAGATGTCAATGCCATATAGTAGGTGAGGAATGACCTTGGCTGCAAAGAGCTTTAGAGCTGGGTCAACTAGAAACCCTCCCCTGGTATAATAAAATCTCAGAATGGCTCCAATGATTTTTAGACCAGAGGCCTTTATAGTTGCAAGGTGGGCATTCCAGTTTAGGGTCTCACTGTAAGTGATTCCAAGATATTTAAACGTACTACACTGTTCTATAGGAATATTGTTTATACTCCAGATAAATTTTTTAGGTCTTTTCCTGAAAACCATAACTTTTGTTTTTGTGTAGTTAATGGAAAGGGACTCTTCCTTACAATAAGTACCTAAGTTGTTAAGTAGCTTTTTCAGACCAACTCTTGTAAGGGAAACCAGGACCATGTCATCTGCATAAAGCAGGATAGAGACCTTTTGCTGACCAACAGAAGGGGGTACAAATTCTGGGCCCGATAGTCTTTGAACTATATCGTTGATATAAATATTGAAAAGCAGAGGGGCTAGTACACACCCTTGCTTTACCCCTTTCCTTACTGCAATTTCATTAGTTAGAGAGCCTGAAGCACCTACCCTAATTTTTGTGTGGGTGCCTGAGTGCAGTTCATGCATCAGAAACAGTAGGCGTTTATCGATGTTAGTTTCCCTCAGCTTTGACCAGAGTCTGTCCCTATCAATGGAGTCAAAAGCTGTGGCTAAATCAATGAAAGCTGCGTATAAGGCTCTCGTAGGGCCTTCTATACTGGAGTAGACTAAGTAATGGAGGGTTTGACAGTGGTCAGTGGTAGAATGGCCTCTTCTAAATCCTGCTTGGTGTGGGTGTAAGATATGGTTGTCAGCAGCCCAGTCCTCTAGTTTATGTAAGAGGAATTTTCCGTAGAGTTTAGATGCGATATTTAGTAAACTAATGGGGCGGTAGTTTTGTGGGTCGGTCTTGTTGCCTTTTTTGTGGATAGGAACCACTATGCTCATCTTCCAGCCATTGGGGAAAATGCCTGATTCATTTATCTGGGTGAAGACCCTAGCTAAGACTGGGGCCCACCAGTTAGGGAACGCTTTAAATAAATCAGGTGGAATCAGATCTTCTCCAGGTGATTTATTGGAAGCTAGGGATGTAATAAGGCCTCTGACTTCAGCCTCTGTGACTGGGGGCCAAGCTGGTAAACTTAGAGAGTCAATGGAAATAGCCTGGGTGTTTGGTTCTGTATATGGTGGGGGAGGTGGCCAGGCTCCAAAGGTTTTCGAAAAGTGTGTAAACCAAGTGTTTCCAGATATTTGGGCTTCAACCTGTTGGGGTGATTTTGCAAGCCCGAAAGAAACAAGGTTCCAGAATTGAGACTCATTTTTCTCCTTTACTGCCAGATTTAGTTTGTTCCACATATGTTTAGCATAGTCAGCTTTCTTACTTTTGAGGAGACTCTTATATTGGGATCTTAATCTGATGAGCTCTAACATTCTGTTATCCTCTCTACTGCGACGGCTCAGCCTCATACATTTGACTAGCTTTTTCCTGAGGGTTTTGCATTCTTGGTCAAACCAGCCACTATTGGGGTACTTTTTAACATATTTATTAATGATCTAGATGAGGGGGTGGAGGGACTACTCATCAAGTTTACAGATGACACCAAATTGGGAGGACTGGCAAATACTCCAGAAGATAGAGACAGAGTTCAACGAGATCTGAACACAATGGAAAAATGAGCATATGAGAACAAGATGCAATTTAATAAAGATAAGTGTAAAGTTCTGCATCTGGGTCAGAAAAATGAAAAGCATGCCTACTGGATGGGGGATACGCTTCTAGGTAACACTGTGTGTGAACGAGACCTTTGGGTACTTGTAGATTGTAAACTAAACATGAGCAGGCAGTGTGATGCAGCGGTAAAAAAAAAAAGTCAAATGCCCCTGTATCAACAGGGGCATCACATTAAAATCACAAGATGTCATAGTCCCATTGTATACGGCACTGGTCAGACCATACCTGGAGTACTGTGTGCAGTTCTGGAGGCCTCACTTCAAGAAAGATGTAGATAAAATTGAAAGGGTACAGAAGAGAGCGACGAAGATGATCTGGGGCCAAGGGACCAAGCCCTATGAAGATAGGTTGAGGGACTTGGGAATGTTCAGCCTGGAGAAAAGGCGGTTGAGAGGGGACATGATAGCCCTCTTTAAGTATTTGAAAGGTTGTCACATGGAGGAGGGCAGGATGCTCTTTCTGTTGGCTGCAGAGGAGAGGACATGCAGTAACGGTTTAAAGTACAACAATATAGGCTAGATATCAGGAAAAAAAAATTCACAGAGTAGTTCAGCAGAGGAATAGGCTGCATAAGGAGGTGGTGAACTCCCCCTCACTGGCAGTCTTCAAGCAAAGGTTGGATACACACTTTTCTTGGATGCTTTAGGATGCTTAGGGCTGATCCTGCGTTTAACAGGGGGTTGGACTAGATGGCCAGTATGGCCCCTCCAACTCTATGATTCTATGATTCAATTTCTCTATGGTTCTTTTGTTGGTAAAGACTAAAGATGTAATGCTCCAATCATGCTAAAACATCTCCCGCTCATTATCATGGAACAATGCCCCAATGAAATAAACCAAGCTTGTGATGTTTTGAGATTCCTATCTAGAAATAGTCATTATAGACAGAAATTTGAACCTGGATTTTCCAGATTCACTTTACCCACTGCACCAAACTCGCTCTAAGGATTACATAGACCAATGCTAAAGCATAGGATTTGGTTGACTCACAATGCTTATTTATGGCTGCAGAGTATCTTTTGTGACTGATCTGTCTATTTAAACAATTCCCTGCTGACCAGAACAGGGGGTTAATAGAATTCAATCAGGCTGTGTGAGAACTACATGTGTGAAAGCCATTGTTTTGAGAAGGAATCTAGTGAATCATTAAACACCAAAGGATGGACTGATGAACTATTAAACCAATAGTAGAAAAATCTGGTCTATGTTCATGACAAGGACGTGAGCTGAACTGTAACCCCAAAAGCAGAGCTGAGTTGGAGCCATGCTTCTGGGTCACCTTCATGACTTGCCAGTCCATTTGCTGTCTGAGATTATGGAAGCCATTTTTTATATTAAAACTGAGAAACTGGTATCAGGACGCAGATAACAGAATAGCTGACTCACAGGTATGTGGCCACATCCCTCAGGGATCTAGAGACATTCCCGTGACAATAGTTCTGTTCTTTGTCTTCCTGAAAGTTCATCAAAGTTCAGACCACAATTAATGATCCAGGTTTGTAGAATTATCCCCTCACCCAAAAAGAAAACATTTAGTTAGGATAGACTGGGCCCCAATTATTGGGGTGTTAGAAGCCTGAATTTCTGGGTGGTATAAACAGCTTTGCTATAAATTTACTGAGTGGTTTTAAAACATGCTGCATTCTCTTTACTTTGATTAATCCTGTCCTTTACTATTGGATTAGTTGGAGGATGACTTAATAAAAAAACAGGTCTGATATCCTCCCCTCCACCCCCATTTTTTAACGACAGAGAGGCATCTATCATGTTTTGTACATAAATATAGGAAGAGTGCTTTGGTTCTATATACATTAGGTATTGTTCAAATACCAGCTGCTGCACTTTCAGATTTAGTCACAGGGATAGAAATAATACTGACCTATCTCCCATTGTGTTCATGCTGGGGACACAATAATAGTATTTTCTTATTTCATTCCCCTCCCCCCCCCAAAGAAAATAATTTTTGAGTACTATTTGTTGGAGGAGAATAAAGGAAATCCCTTCTGAAGATTACATTTGTTCAAAGCATACACCATTCAAGTCAATTAGGGAGGAATTTTAAGATATACTCAGAAATATGTCTGATTTTTTCATTGGGGCTTACTCTCTGGAAATTAAGCTTTAGATTGCACAAATTGCTGATTGTATGGGAAATTTCAAGTGGAAACATAGCCTAAAGGAATAAAATGACCTTTAGTCAAAATGGAATGTGGGTATCTTCCATTCAAAAGTTAGGAGTTTGCTGATTTAAGCAGATTTAGGCCAACATACACAGCGTTATCTCAGGCTTAAGTCAGTAAATATTATTAGTACTGCCTCAAACTATAGGAGTCTGGTAAGGTCACATACACTGGTTTGTTCATGATGGAATGGGCGGCATTGGCTTTATTGGCTTTCATTCTTGAAAAGTAAACAAAAAACAGATGAAAGTCTCTTCATCATTCTGACTTTAAAAAAACAACAACACAATGATAGTCAGAAACTTTGCACCAACACTTTATCTGTAATGATAATAATGCACGGATGATGCATACCCTATGTGATTGGCCCTCAGTGGGGGAAGAGAGCTGGCTGTGCTCCATGGTGCTGTGCTGGCCTCAGCAACCAAACTCCCCTGGTTGGGCTGCTGTGCTCTGTACCAGCCCTCCTGGCCACCAAGCAAGCAGGGGGAGGGAAGCCAGGTGGGGTCCTGGCCTTGGCAAACAGGATCCCCTGGCTGAGTCAGCCTGCTCTGTTCCAGACCTACCTCCCACCAAGGACAGGGGGAGGGGGAGAGAGCTGGCCCCCATACCAACCCTGCTGCGGTGAGCATGGCCTCGGCTCTGCCCTAGGCCTCAGATGAGCTCTCCCTCCCACCCACCCGTCTGAGATGGGGTGGGGAAGAGAACCAGCTTGCTTGCCAGTCCTGCAACAGCATTGCAGTCATAAACAGTCACATCCTTCTGAGCCTATTGACTTCAACTGACTTTAAAAGGCAACACTCCACCCAGGATTGCATTGTTGAATCCATGTACAGCTGTGGCCCTCAAGGTGGTGCCCATGAACACCACGGCACCCATCAACAGCACGCCTGGTGCCTGCCAAGTGTTTCAAGACAGTGAGGGAGCAATAGGACTTTTGGCAACAGGTTTTCTGATTGACCATTGGAGATCTGATTGGTTTGTAGATTTTAAAAAATATATATATACCGTATTTGCCAGCGTATAAGATGACTTTCGCCCCCCTGAAAAACATGCCTCCAAGTGGGGGGGCTGTCCTATACGCAGGGTACACTTCAGTTGGGATAGATATAGCTGCCCATAGTGGCCTCCTGATACTCGCCCAGTGCCCATACTTTAAGGTGACCAGAATTAAGGGACGCCGAGGCGGAGGCTGCGGCGGTGCTCCCCCCCCCCCACTGGGCTCACCAACTCTGCTGCTGTCTTGTGAACTCCTCCTGGCTTGGAACTCTCTGGGCCCGCCAAACATATGCCTGCGTGCACACCCCACCTAACCATGGCAGCGACGGGCCCTCCCTGCCACATAAGAGTCTGAAGCGGGAGGGGGAAGGGAGAGAGAGCTCCCGAAGGACTGGCCAGGTGAGCCAGTGGCAAAGGAGTGGAAAGGAGGAGGATGCTGGGGGGAGAGGTGCCAGCCTCTGCTCCCCTCCCTTCCCCTTTCACGGTTTCTGGTGTTTTGAAGCCACCCCCATTCAGGAAGAGAGAACACGCGGCCAGCCCGGTGCTGGGGCCTGAAAGCTTGGTGCGCAGGGAATGCTACCCCTTGATCTGTCCTCCGCTCGCTTTCTCGCTCCCTCTTTCTTTGCAGTTAAATAAGCAGAGGAAGCTGTTTCAGTTCAATGCACAGAGGCGCTGCCTCTGAGAGAGAGAGAGAGAGAGAGAGAGAGAGAGAGAGAGAGAGAGAGAGAGAGTTACCCCTCTCCTCCCGCCTTTTTTTGGGGAAGGGAGGTAATCACTAATCCGAGCATAGTTTCTTGCTTTCTTTTCTTTTTTTATAGCTCTCTCTCTTTCTCTCTCTCTCCTCCCCCCCCCCCTTCTGATGCTCTTTTACGTTTTATTTGGTGTGTGGAAGAGGGGGTAGTCTTATACGTCGAGTATATAACAAATTCTATATTTTGAGTGGAAATGTTGGGGGGTGGTCTTATACGCCCAGTCGTCTTATACGCCGGCAAATACGGTAGTTTCAGTGGCAGCTGCCTCTACAGCACAAGGGTCTTCGTTCTGTGACTGAATGCAAGAAAATATTTTTAAACAATATATTTATTTTAAAAGGCATTCTGTTAAACACATCTTCTACTTGAAATGTCAAGATCTATTTAAATTATGCATAACCTCTCTCTCTGGAGGAGCTATTATTTGGTTGTACCCACCACTCTGTGTTTAGAATTACTCAAAAGGGTTGGGATTGGAATGGGCAGGGCAGGGAGCAGAAAGCTTCTAGAATGACCTTTAAAAAGCAACTCAGTATTTCCTGCATGCTCTTTCAAAGTCCAACGTGGCACCAACTGTAAACCACTTCAGCTCCTGGCACAGTCCAATTCTAGATTTAGATGTGGCAATCCACAATCCCTATAACACTGTTCTACCTTTTATTACCAATGAGAGGAATGACCTTCTTCTTGCAGCCCAATCTGCCTACCTTTCTGCTACAGATTGTAAGCTTAAAGGTCTTTGCTTATCCTTATCTTTCCTCTCCATACAGTTCCAAGATCGGAGGAGGGAGAGATCTGGTAAGTGGGTGGGAAAGGAAGCACCCTTAGGAGGTGGAGTTCAGTTTACAAATCAACTGTCCCTTGTAAAGCTTTGTCGAGCTGACTTAATGATTCAGTAGCTACTGGATTTTATTACACCATAAAGTGATTGTGATGATGCCTCTGTGCCCGTGACAGCTCTACTTTATTTTTATTTTTTTCCACTGTGCCAGATAAGACAGCGTAAGTTTCGATTCTATGTCTGGAGGCTGCATGTAACTGGATGAAAGCCAATCAACTGAAGCTCAGTTAAATCATGACTGAAGTATTGCTGAAGATATAATGCTTCTTGGGCAACTAAGGAAAAACGCGCCTGGGGAGCATGAGAGGCTTAAGATCCTGTGAGTTTCATGGTGCATTGAGGATTTGAACAGAAGTGTTTCCCCACTTATAGTCTGGCATTCTAAAAACTATGCACACTGCTGGCGTATTTGTTCCAGACCTGGTTCTTACCTTTAAAAAACTAAATTGTTAGGGGCTGGGATACAGAAAGCTTCCTTCTGCTCATAAATTAAAATGTTTAGCAGATGACCTGCTATGCATTTCTCATCTTCAGAGGTGATGTGGACAATTCCCTGGCCTTATCCATCATGGCACCTTGCTTTTGAAATTCACCTCTCCCCCCCCCCCCCAATGTTAGGTATAGTCTAGCATGACTCTTCACTTATTTGTTTGTTCGGTTCAATATGGTCTACATCAGCGTTTCCCAACCCCTGGTCTGGAGACAGGGACTGGTCCGTAGATCAGTTGGTACCAGGCCGCGGCTCCTCCTTGTCCTCCTCCCCGGCTGCTGCCTCAGGGGCTGCCCTGCCACTCTGCCGCTCACCTTTGGTGCTCTCCAGCGGCCGCCATGGTTGGGGCTCTCCCTCGGCATGGCACTGTGCAGCTGCTGCTGGCAGCGCCCCCCAGCGGATGGCGGGAAGTCACGGGCGTTGGGGGGGAAAGCAAGTGCTCAGGTGGCAGGAGCGTCCCTCGGCAAAAGACTACCCTCCCAGGCCTCAGTAAAATTGTCAAGCATTGACCCGTTCCCAGTGATATTATTTATTTATTTATTATCCTACTTCTACACTCTAGCAATTATACAGCTGTGGTATACTCTCAATATAGAGAATTTTTTGAAAATGTTAAATCAGTGGTAACTTATGCCACATAAACTCATAACAAGTGTTGGTATTGTAAATCATTAAGAGCAAACATTCACCATATGCGGTAGACTTCTTAGCAAGAAAAAACTATTGGCAAACTTGTTCAGATATCATGAAACTAGTTTGGGAAAAGTTTTTCTCTGCCAGTTAAGACCTTGTTGCTCAATTATGTACAAACATTCCTAAACCTCTGGGCTCTACAGTGCTACATCTCATTGTGGCAACTATAAATGTGTTTGTGAGACAGTCCCATCAACTTAAGAATGAGCACAAAAATGTCTGGAGATATATCAACTGATAAAACTGATTGATTCCAGGAATCGGAAAGATCTGCAGCAAAACTTTTAATGCAAAAGTTATTTCATTTTGTTAAGTACGTTGCTTTTATTTTTCCTCTGTTTCTGTTGTTCTTGTCGTATTTTTTCTTTGTAATAATTTTAAAATTTTAAATTGAAAAATTTTATAACTCAATACAGTCTAGAAATTGAGTGTTGGGCAAATACTGGGAGGAAGTCAGAATTTTAATTAATCAATTAATTTTCTTTTTAAAATTAATTATTTTTGGCCTAACATATCTTGCTATAATTTCCCATTGCAGAAAACTATTTGCCTGGTTATGCTATTATATGATCCACTTGATGGCTGTATTTTTATTAATAACAATGGGAAATGAGAACAAATCCACCTTCTCAGACAACAATTGAAAAATTGGCATGAACCACTGACTCCTGGAAAATGTCCTCTTCAAGACATCCAAATCATGCTATCCATGTTATTTTACTTTCCTAGCTTTGGTTTACTCTGGAAAGCAAGGCACTGATAAGACTGAGGAGAGTTGATTGTCTTTTATCATTTCTCATGCTACTTTTATAATGATCTCTTATAAGAATCTTGACATGGAAATCCTGCTTACTTACTTTAAAAATGCATCTGATCAGGATACAAGGCTAGATACTGAAGACACATCTGTTAAAGGTTCTGAATGATTAAACCATTTGATGGGGAAATCATGTTATTAGTTTCAGCAACCAGGGCTTCCTGTTCTTTTATGGGAATGGATGTATTGCTAGCTGCCAAAAACACTTGAAGATTCTACATATGTACACAGAGAATGAGCTCCTGGAGGAGATCAGGGCCCTGACGGAGCTTAAACAGTTCCGCAGGGCTTCCAAAAAGGAGCTCTTCCGCCAGGCATTTGGTTGAGACCAGGCATAACCAAGAGCGACTGAAGGGCCCCTCCCTCTCAGAACTCCACCAGACTGCTCTAGACCTGTTTACACTGTTGCACTGTTGCATTGTTTATACAGTTATATTGTTATACTGCTATAATGTTATGCTGTTAGTTATTCATATTGTACGGTTATTCATATGTTATAGACTGTTTCATGTATTGTTCTTATGTTCTATGTAAACCGCCCTGAGCCTCTGGGGAGGGCGGTATATGAATGAATGAATGAATGAATGAATGAATGAATGAATGAATGAATGAATGAAATAATTGATTGCTCCCCCGATTGAAACAGATTGGTCACTCAACTCTGTGGGTCATAAACTTACTTTAACAAAGTTACAAAAAGTGTTTTGCTGCTGAGCGGTGAAGTTTTGCACTCCAGCTCTCATTGAACATTTATAGCAGAGGCGAAAGTGACAAAGGACATTTTGTGGCAGCACTTAGATGTCAAAAGCAAACTGAGACTGATTTGTGACAACAATAAGCCAAAGGTCTCCATCAGAGAAGGCCAATTTACACATTACAAAGTTCTCATGTTTGCTGGGTGATGGACTTTGAATCAAGCACTCGGTGGGAGTTTTATGCCTTCCTGGCTCACACATGTCCTTCTCTGGTGGTGACTGGGCTGTATGGGTAAAAGTGGCTGCAAGTTTTCTTTCCTGTTTTCTCCTCCTTAAACTGGCCCAGGAACTACTGTTGGCTTTGTTCTGAAACTTACATGTAGCCATATAAGCAAGGTGATTTTGCAAGTGGAGCAGCTCCATGGGGTGGTTTTCAGGAGAGAAAACTGGGTGGAAATAAAGGTTGCAGCTGCTTCTGCCCACATTGTTACCAGAAACGTGCACACATGTCCAAGACATATCAGCAGTGGGGAATTGCTTTGTGAGATGTTTGGTAATGTAGCGTTAAGGATCGTTTGCCAGTGTTTATGAGGTGATGCCCTTTAGAAATCAAGGCAGACAACAAGTAGTTATAGTAAAATAATGAATAATCTTTATAAGAAATAAAATAATAAAAAGAAGTAGACAAACATATATCAGGCACAATAACAGTCAAGCAGATAGGAATTTAAAGATGGGAAAGGGTTGTAGTAGATATTTTTACCAGTCCTGGAGAGCAGAGAGGCAGAGAGTGACACGACAAAGCAACAGCCTGAAGGGTGTTCCGAATAGGTCCCGAATCAGAAGCACACTTTGGCTTGGCAAAGCCAGAGTTTTAATAGGTTTTGGGGGAGAGGGGATCATACTGAGCTCATGATGGGGATGTGATAAGGGCATGGTAGGCACATGATGGAATTTACTATAGGTAGGAAGTTGGGAAATGGCCTAGCCAGGTCCAGAGATGGGTGTTGTGTTTACACAAAAGGAGCTATTATGTCAAGAGGTCTAGTTATGGAGGTGGGGGAAGCAGATTGGCTTAGAGTGAGATAGAGGTGTGAGACAAAGGATCTTGCCTAGAAGCCTCTAGGCAAACATAGCTCTGCTGACCACTTGATCAGCAATACAATGGAGGGGACAGATGGACGAGGAGAGCAAAACATATTTCAGGCTGTGGCTGTGATGTTGAATCTGTGGCTGAGAACAATCTGAGGAGGAGGTGGGGGAAAGATCGAGTCTGGCCCAGCAGGATCTTGGCAGACTTTAACAGTGTCTGGCTTTGGCATAAACCTAGACTATTGGGGAGTGCCACTGGCTGTTGCAGATAGTATGCCAGCCACATAACAAGATGTCATGGTTATGAGGAGAAAAGGCATAAAACTCTCATTAAACATTTTATTCAAAGTTCTCATGCTATTGTACAACAAATGTATAATTGACACTCAGGTGTTCCCTCCTGCTTAGTCTTTCTCTTCCCTTCTATTCATGCAGAGTACCAAAACTATAAATTAGGAAAACTTCTACTTCTTCTAAAGTACAAACTCGGTTCCTTTAATACAGTTCAGTTTAGTTCTTGTTTGAAAACCAGAATTATACCACACTTGAAAAAATTGCACTTTGTTAAATCATCCAGTGGGGAAGTTGCAGAAAACTGGATTATTGAAAGTTTCTTGAGTTGTATTTTCAGTGCAGTGGGAGAGGAGAGGACAGGAGGGGCAGGGAGTAATTTTTGAAACAATCTCACTGAGGTTTGCTTGTAGAAGCTAAATGCAACCTTGGTGTGGAACATAAATCGAGAAGATAAATAGAGAATGCTCAAGTTCCTACTACTCTGGAATGCATGATTTAACAAAATTAGCGTACAGGATTTCTTTTAAAAATAACAAGTTATGTAAGAAAACTTAAACATTCTTAGGTGTCTTGTGGCTTGATAAGTTATTTCCAGGTCATGTACACAGTTTAGCATATTGTTGGGAGGAAAGCCTATATTCCCTTTTCTGGGAGAACAAATCACAAATGTCATCCACAAATATGAATTAAAAGGTTCACAAATTAGCTTGTGATGTATGTACAAATTCTTTCTGAAAGAGATTTGTTATATTCTGCAATAGTCACATATTAGTAAGTAAGGGGTGCTCCAGCAAATAAGAACCTCTAATATAATTATGCAAATATTTGCACTTTGAGATTTTCCATTTTACTTTTGATTTATTAGGCAAGATTTATTGGGTTTCTTGTGTACAAAGGACTCTGACTACACCTGTGGAAAGCAAATATGTTTTCATCACAGTCACCTGTTGACACTGGCAACCACCACATAATCAGAAAATGTCCTTCATAAAATGACAGCAAGTTTCACCAGTTTTACTGTCCCCCCCCCCCCATTTTGTGTCCTCTGCATAATGGCCTCATAAACAAATCGCCATGGTATTTTGACATGTCACATGAAAATCATCTACAGAAAAAGAGTTGGCATCTCAGAAGCACAGTGCAAGAGTGTTGCCAGCACTTTACACGGAGCATGACTCCAGCAATGTTCTCAGTACTGTGGATAACTTTTCTTACCATGTGGCTTCCATTATGCATTACCTCCTTGTGCATTCCTGATTGCCTCTGAAAATAAAGCCTTCCCTTACAACTGAGAAATATTAGTCATGTAGGCAACTGCCTAGATCCATGTAACCCTGAAGGGCACTGACCCACTGGAGACTGCTTATTTATAAATATGTGGGCAGTTTACAATACAGTAAAAGACAATGGAATACAGTTAAAATCAATAAAACTGTGAAAAATCAGAAAAATGCAGAATTCCAAATGTGCCACTCCCCCTGGCATACCATTTCCTATTGATCTAGCTTGAGGTCATCCAGAAAAGCTGTCTTCATGTCCATCAGTAAGACTTTTAGGGAGACAGCCACTGTTTCTCATCTCTCCTACCATTTTAGTATGCAATCTGAAGAGAAAGCTGCTTTTCTTATAATTGACTTTTCATGTAATGAAGCATCATCTGTACACCAGGTTAAAAACGTACTCTTACCTACTGCTCTTTGGTGTTCTTGGCAATATGTGGTACGTGAGGATCTATGATTTTAGAACATGTTCAGAGTTCATCCCATTGTGGCAAAGACTTCACTTGTATGAAGTTGTTGGCTATCTCCCCAGCACAAGACAGAACAGACAGAGGGAAAATGCAAGATCAGAGCCTCATCAGAAATGAGCTGATGTAACGCAGAAATTAATACATGTGTAGTTAACTTGGGTTATGCCTTAGGTTATGCCTTAACTTAACTTTAAAATCAATCCAATGAGACATAAGGGCAAGAAACAAAACAGAGCATAAAAGAAAATAGTTATCTTCATTGAGTTGAAAATTGTTTATTTGTCTGACTGTAGAGGGACTTTTCTTTTTGCTAGCAAAATACATTTCAACCCTTTTGGTACTCAAGTGGTCTCTCCTCTTGCTTCTCCATTTGGCGGGAGGGCGGGGAGCACTCCTGTTGCGTGGAACAATAGAAACATTCCAGCAAATTAAGATGGGGGAGAGACAGCATTAACTGCATGAAGGGCACTGTGACTGCTCCTGCCCCTTTCTGTCAGTCACAAGTCCATTGTATGATTGTTTGGTGCATGTGGAGAGCTGCTAAGAGACAATCGAGACTTGAGAGATGCCAAAAGAACCAGATGGAGATGGGAGTGAAGAAGAAAATCTGTTAAATTGTTGGTGTGTTCCCAATCCACAAATTCCCTGAAATCCCAACGCATTAGGAGAAAAACTATCATAGAAAATGCATGAAAAGAAAAAGTGACTTGGGGTATCAGGGAATTGAAGCTCATATGGATAGATCTTTTGGGAACACACCATCATTAGCCAGAAGGTTGTTAGGAGAAAAACTACCATCGAAAATGCTTGAAAGGAAAAAGTAAGCTACTTTTTGATAATTTCCTGACCATTCAGATTACTATCACATGCATAATCCTACTGTCTGGATATGAAAATTATACCACTCTGGATATTGTCAAATATATTTCACCTGCTCTTAAAATCTAGGCCATCCTCATTACTTCAGTGTTAGGAAAATCAAGTTTGTTGATTTTTTCCCAGTGTCTTTTAATGCATGATACTTGAAATTCAGGAATAATATTATGTTCCTTTATATTTTAACTTATATTATTCTTGCCTAAAAGCCAATGTGCTATATACACTTTCTGGAATAAAGTGACTGAGGCTCCAAGATGGGAGAGGTTCTTTCATCTTCCCACGGCATGTTGGCATCTCTCCTGCTGAAGAAGAATGTAGGAATTCAGTGTGCCTTGTTCTTTCAAGTATATCGGGTGAACTCTTTGTGCCCAAAAGAACAATGAACTGATGGTTGAACCTACATGTTACTGGCAGCAATACTTTCTTAAATACCAACATCCACTTTCAACAGATGACTGGCAGGATAATGATCCATGCAGAATGCTGTCCCTTTTAGCCATTTCCCTCACTCAAAATCTTAGGGTTTAGAGAATTGCGGAGGAGGGGGTGTCAGTGTAAAATAGTAGCTTTTCCTTTCCCCTGATATTCCTCATTAAAACTTCTAGCCTTGAAGGCTATTTTCATTTTTAAAAGGAAAACAAAGGATAGAAACAATTAGGCACAACTTGTCCTTTGACCTTAATAGGTTAAGAGCTACAAACAAAGAATGCAGTTTAAGATAGATACAGTTTGAGATACAAAAGCCTTGACAGCCCGTTCCTTCCCATCCCTGGCCCACGTGAGGTTTGTCTTCCAGTGGCAAGTGATAACATGCCACTTAGGTGAAGCTGTCGAGGCTAAGAGAAGAGATCCTGTATATAAATGTGTAACCTTCTTGGAATTTAGATCCTGTTTTTCCTGAACAACCCAACAAGTTCAGGTGAGGTCATAGGGCCTTCCATTGTCTTGTCTTAAGGTCTATACTTTTGCAAGTAAATATCTTCATACAGTCAGGCTGCTTTTAAATGGAACATTAAACAGGAACTGTGAGTAAAGTCTACATGCCACAGCGGCAATTTCAACTGCGGCAGCTGTAATGTTTTAAATGTTTGTGACATCTCTCCTTGTGGGAAGGAGCCAGAATGTACTCCTGAGTGGTGGTTCCTGAATGGCAACTTCCAGTTACGTCAGGCTATTAAAGATCAAGGCAGAATCCTTTAAGAAGATTCAGCTTGCAGTAATGTTTCCTGAGAATATGGTTGTTTGATGCACACAAGGATTAAATACGCCACCATAACTGATAAGTCTCTAAAGTCAATGGGCTGAGAAGGACATAGTAGTGCTTAGGACTGCACGGGGCTTCATTCATCCAGATAAGACATAAGAATTTGGTAGTATTTCAACATGAGCATACCTTTCATATGAATAAATATACACTAAACTCTTTCTCTGTTATAGAAACCATTTGCTGATGCTCTTCCACGATGTCTGTGCAAGTTCCGAAAATAAAGAAATCAGGAGAAGCCTTTAGCACACTAATACATACAAAAGTGGAATATGTCCAGATTTCTACAAATTAAAAAAGCCAGCAGAAAGAACTCTCTAATTCCTCAAAGAGTAGAAAAGGGTCTCCAACAGCACATTAACGAATACCAAAATGTGTGAAAGAAGTGAACAGTGACTCATGAAAGCTCATCCCCTACCACAAATGTTAGTCCTTAAGGTGCTACTGGACTTACTCCTTTCTACTGCTGCAGACAGTCTAACACAGCCATTTTGATCCATGTCAAAGAGGTTATCAGCAGTTTGGCTTTCTTACTCATTAGAAATGCATTATTTTCAAAACATGTGAAGTGTGAGAAGGATTCTCTTACAGAGTGCTCACTCCACCCAGTTCATTTTAAGAAGAAGGCAGGGCAAGCAGACTTTCCTTATCTCTCTCCCAGGCAGGTTCTATATCTACATGCAGAAGAAGCACAGCAGGCAGGAGTGCCTAGTGAACTCTTGAAGGAGGCCGCTGCTGCAGGAACCAGAACTTGGCCTAAGCAGAAAATGACGCTCAGTCCTTTACAATCCTGTGGCCCTCACAATAACAAGCCAAGCATTGCATGGAACATCATGGGAAATTGAGTTTCTTTTAAATAAAAAAAACTTGCTTTCTTGTAATGAAATGCAGAAGCAGAAGACTCCCCACAGGTGCTTCTTGGGATGCAGAATGTACCCATTTTTCTTAAAATATATACCAAGAGGGAAAAAAGAAACTACTAGACAAGTATTAGATTTACTTCCCTGTTCTAGTAAGAACTCCAAGTTGTCTTTAAAAAGATCGTAATGTAATATGTTATCATAATAGTTATATTAATCTAAAAATTAGTGAAGTGTTTAGTGTTAAGTTTAAGAGCACCTAGTAAGACTTTGAACTTGTTGTTCCATTCAGTATCCTTGAAGGCAGAGTGCAGAGCATTGTATTAATGGAAATCCAGATTTCAACTTTCAATCAGCCCCCACAAAATGATAATCAGATCAAATTCTATTACATGAAGCTTCCAAAGAGCATTCTGACCAACTTTGCTTTTTAAAAAATATCTAGCATCTACAAAGACAGACACTGATTTCTAAAAATTAGACACTATAACTGAGCCCATACATAACTGAAATCATGGCAAACATTTTCAGACATTCTGAAAACAAAATTTCTGGTGCATTTCCATAACTGCAGAATATCATAGTTAAATCACCACCATGGCTTCCTTGAGGTTTGTGGATGTCTACCCAGCATAGAATCTAGGGAATTTTTATTTAGAGATCCCTGGTGTACCTTGTTACAATTAATGCATCTCTAACAAAGCACATTCTGGATTTCATTGAGATTTTGGTTTAGTTTTAATATCACATTAGAGAATATTTACTTATTTAAACAGTTATATTCTGCATTCCCTGCCAAAAATGCAAAAAAGTCTAAAATTAATATACAGAGTTAATTTAAAAAGAAATGATTCTTTGCACTGTTGCTTCAGACTGAGAAAGGAGTGGTAGTAGTATCTGTATTGATTGATCATAAATTGTACTAGTACTGACAGTTCAGTTGTCAAAGTAAACAATTCCTATGAACGCTTTCTGTTGCATCAGTAACAAAAACAGTTGTTGATGCCACACAGTGAGGGAGATTCTAAATGAAATTATCTTCTGTTATCTCACTTTCTTTCAAAACTGTTGTTTCGTCATTACTCATGACTTGCATAACGTTTTTCAGGAAATACTTGGCTTAGTGTTTCATTCTGCAGTTTAGTTACACTTCTTTCTTTGGTGGAACAATTAGGAAAACACACGCCCCTTTTGACTCCTTGCCCATAGGGATTTAAAGTGAGCTTTTAAAAAAAACTTGTATCTTCAAATCAGAGGCACCCAGTATTGCAATTAAGATGAACATAAATACTGAGCACAAATGCATCTCTTCTTTTCAAGTTCAGGGGACAACCAAAAAATTCAAAGCTTTACTTTTTGCAATAACATCAACAGAAAGCTATTTCTATTCTTGTGATGATTATTCGAGAAGACATCTTATGCTTGTACTGTTAACTGTTCACACACTACTCATGTACAGAAGTAGTCTCCCCTCTTTTCCTACAAGAAGGACATCTCAGGTTTTTCTTGTGTTCTTTTTTTCTATAGCATAGAATCTGTGATCTCTCTGTGTCATATAAAGCTTCAGGGAAGATACTGAATTGGCCCCTTAGGAGTTGGGATGGAGGTGTGAGGAGATCTACCATATTGTGTAATAACTATCTAAACCCTTCAATGAGATTTTCAGAAGTTCTGGTGTGGGTTGTCACCAATATGATGATGATACTTAGCTATATATCACTTTTTAAAAGCCTGCAGCTTCGGCCATCTTTGCCATCGATGGAGTGCAGATTTTGATAAGAACATTTGTTAAGAACCTGGGAGTCTTATTGGATTTTGTGACTATGACAGCAACCTTCCCCTCTTCCACATCTTCACTTTACCTGTAATAAGTGAGCTAGTTTCCTGATATCCAATTGGCCGTGCTGATTCATGATTGTGCCTAAATTACTGTAACACACTCTGCATGGGACTGCACTTGAAGATGATCTGGAAACTTCAGCTGTTGCAAAATGAATCTGCCTATTTGCTCTTAGGTGCCAGCCACTGGGACTATGTTGGTTCCATCTGAGATCTGCTTATCTGTTTCCAGAACCATTTTTGAGAGGCTGGTGTTTCCCTTTAAAACTCTATAGGACTTGGGGCCCACATAATGGAAGGTCAGCATCTCCTTATACATTCCCATGTCATATGACCCTCATGAGTTCTATTATCTTTTCTCTCTTTGTTTAAGGCAGGGGATAGCAACCATTTAGAATTTAAAAGCTAAACTATGTCAAAATCCAGAATACATCCATTAAGAACCAGTATTAAAAATATATTTACATAACTAAAAAATATACAACTTAATATGACTGATATTAGCCTAATATTTGCAATTTCTACAGACATTATTTTTCAGTCTTGATCACCAGCTAGCCCTTCATAGAGAAACAAAGACCTTTCCTTCTTTCTGTAAGCCTGTTTTCCCCTACCTTTTTGATTCTCCACATTCCCCTTCCTTTTCTAATTCATGATAAAGACCCCAAGACTAATCAGCTCTCCAGGTTGTTCACAGGCAACTGGCTTCTTAGGAGTGGCCAATCAGGACTTGGGGAAGTGGTTCCTGTTACTTCCTGCATCACCACTTTCCACCTAATGCTTCTATGACAATCTAAGATTGCCCTTTTACATGGCTCCCGTGTGCAGTTCTGCAAAAGCCAGAGGAATGTCTCTGAGTAACCCTAGATGCTCTCAGAGACCTATTTGTTTTTATGGTAAGCCACATTTGGTTCCCAGGCAATATACAGCTGACTCCTGAAAAGCCCAGGCTTCTTCATTGGTTGCCCTGTACTTATGGACTAAGCTGGGAAATTGATTTGAGATATTTTATTATTTTAATTACTTAATTGACTGTGGATGTTTTAATTCTACTGTCTGTTTTAACTGATGATTTTGTGAACCACCCAGAGCCTAATTGTAAAGTGGGAATGATAATATATAAGACTAATAAACAAACAAACAAGGGAATATTGTTATTGCCATGAATTTGGTGTTTATTAGACTGGTTATCTTTTATTGTTTAATGTTTCAGAGTATACAGCTTTAATGTATTTTAAATTTCCTGTCATTATTACCTTGGATCTTGATCTGTCAGGAGAAAGATAGGCATATAATTAGAGGGCATGTTAATATTTAAAATAAATAAAATATATGTGAATCTTCTAATGACCACAGCCAGGATGAGGATTTGTCTAGAGAACTCTTCCTTGGTAAAACAGAGTAAAATATGGCTCTGTTTTCAGTGCACCCTTTATAATGTTACAAAGGGTCTCAAAGCAAGGTAGGTCGCAGATACAGTGTCATGCATTAGAAGTTTTTCCAAGATCAAAAAATATAAAATGGCATGGTTTTGAAAGTTTGTATTATAAAATACAGGAAAGAGTAGTTATTCTGCTTTCAAGACTTGTAAAAATGGCTCAGAATTAAAAAAAAATAGTGGTGGGTACTCAAAGATTTCGGCACCTTTTTCACAGAATTAATGTATTTATTGAAAAATATTTATGTCATGCTTCATCTCCTCAGATTCAATGTGCCTAGCAAAGCAACAAAGTTTCAAGGATGCAAAAATGGCTAACATCCTATTAGTAGGTAACAAAAAATACTGCCAAATCTGCCAAAACAGCATGCTTGATGTTTTGCAATACATGACCTCAGTTGTGAATGGTGTTTACTTCCATTGGCTTTAATTTTATTTAAATGATTGTCTTCTAGAATAATTTTTTGCTTGAAGCACAGCATTGATTTCATTTTGATTTTTCATCATTCAAATACAACACGTTGGGATTTGAACATAATTCATAAACTTTGTCTTTTCTTCCCATTTTATCAAGCTAAATGTTTTTCTTTACCAGCTGTTCTTAACTCTAGAAACAAAGATAAAGGTCTGCTGTGCCTTTGTAGCTGTTGCAAATAAGAACGTAGTCAAGGACTGATGCACTAACACAAAAGTATAATTTTCATCAGAATGTTGGCAGATTACTATGTTTTGATTTTCCCAGAAACTGAACCTTTCACTAAAACTTACTGTAGCTGCTTTATGGGGAAGAAATTGTATTGGGAAAAGTGTGATATAAATCCTTAGATACAAGTCTCCATACAGTACATGTAAGAAATTGCAATCATTTTATAGCCAGTACAGAACTAAATTCTATCAGTGGTACATATGTATAATTTGCTGGATATTAATTGTTGTAAGCTACTTTGTGTGCCATTCACTGGAGATGAAAGCATCACAGTGAGTACAGCTATGCCAAAATCCCTTCAGATATCATAAAACTAAACAGATGCAGTGCTTTCCTTATAACGAGTAGTACAGTTTTTAGTTTGAAAAGGGTGGCATGCAAATACAAGCAAACAATACAAAATCAGTCTGGCAATTAATTTTTTAAGGCATTTCTTAATGTTCCAGTAAATAAATATTTTTATTTATTTCAGTTTGTTTTCAGTTTGTTCAACTCTTTTCAGTTTGTTCAACTATTTTATACTTTTTCACTAAGGAAAGTTGACACTTTATTTCTTCCTCTAAAGATCCAATACATCAACACCAAGTTGCATATCTATGGAAATGTTAACTCATAAATCACATGCTATTATTGTGTGTTTTCATTGATGTGGTTCATGATCCACAGTATCTTCGCAAGCCATTCCAGAATTTATCTTCAGTTTTACTGGAAAGCAGGAAGCATGATTTCATCCTCTGCAGAAAGATATCAGATAAGAGTGTCTTCTTAGACAGCATATTCAGTTATACACAACAGCACTAACAGAAAGGTTTTTCCCAGGCTGCTGAGCTAGCTAGTTTTTCTTCTCTAAAATCTACCACGGGAGAAAAACTGCTTATTGTGTGATCTGTCACAATAACATTTTTAAATAGAAATTTTTTAGAATGCAGTCACATGCAGAGTTGCAACACTAAGTCCATTGGAATCATCAGATTTACACAGCCATTACTCTGTATAGCATTGTTGAATCTTATGCAAATTCTGGGTATCGAACTCCACAATAGCATCTTCGCACTGCCAAATCAATATAGCCCCTTTATAAAGATGAATCTACAAGCCAAGCTTTAGTCAATACTTTTAAAAAGTAATAGTTTGTGTGTGATCAGAATTTGTCCTCACACAAAATGCATTTTTTAAAAAGATTACACTAATATGTAGTTTCTTCCATTCTATACATCTCTGCTTTTCTCTCTCTCTCTGTCTCTCTCTCTCTTTCTCTCTCTCACACACACACACACACACACACACAAACCTTTTCATATCTCTTGAAATATTATGTGAAATGGCTGTAATACTCATTTGAGAGAAATGCTAGGGAATCCTTATTATAATTACATTAAGACAGTTCAGTCTTGAGCCCCAAAGGATTGTCTTACTTCACATTGCTCTAGCTGAATATTGAACTGCTAAAATATGAGGAGGCAGCCTGGCACCAAAGGTAAAGTAAGCTGAACATTCAGTGTTAACTTTACTGCACTGGAGGTGTTACATCGCGCTGCCGCTAAATTCCTGGCTCAAGGGACCACACAGGAGGAGCATTTGGGCCACTCCCCCCCCTCATATACCTTGGATTTGTGCTGCGTGGGCCTTTAAAAAAATCATTTTTAAGAGCATGGTATTATGGGCGAGGTTGAGAAGAAGCCAGGCCAGGACATCCCGATTCTTCCTTTTCCAGACGTGATGGGTCCAATATATTCCCTGATGAGGCCTGGGAATCTGGATTTATCTGTGTTCCCTTGCACAGGCTAACTGAGGACCAAATCACACCAGGCCTGGGACTGCCCTGGGCTGGTACCAACATCATCTGAAAACGGGAATTAGTCCCACAACCATATAAGCGCTTGGCTGGGCTAAATTCCTTGTGTGAAAATGGTCTCAGAGATGAGATGGGATTTTCCCCTCAGCTGCAGCATCCTCTTCTTCAACAAGGAACAGTTAGTTATCTCTCCAGAGGCTTGAGGGGAGAGGGTTACTGGGACTCAACCTGGTTCTTATCCTCATTCTGTTAGTTCTCCTATGCCATCTCTGTCAGCAACCACTGATCTGAAGGGAAGAGCAGCCCTAACAACATGGACTTTGGATATCTTAAATATCTCCTCACAGTCTCTGAAAGCCCTCTCCCAGGATCCTGTCCCCATGAAATCAGTCTCACAGTATTTCTTCTTCCTTCCCTGCTGCGGATGGACCCCTGATAATATTTGGCTCAAAGCAATTGATTCCCTGCTCTTGGCCCACCTAGGACAAATTTGGACCCTGTGGGCATGCATCAATTTGCTGAGGCCTGAGGGTGACCTAAATACTTCAGGGGAATAGCCCCATCATGGTCCCTAAGTCTTGGTTCATGGCCCACTATACTTGATTCATGGCCCAGGCCAGGAGGCTTGCCCAGCTCTGAACACATAAAAAATTGGCCTAAGCTAGATCACTATGGCCTATTATGCACAGCTGCTGAAACGGTGGCATGGAGAACGAGGAGGAGGAAAAAGCAAAGCAAATCAAATACGCATGGGATGGACCGCAACGGCGGCAAAACCCAGAGTATCCAATTATGCACGCGGATACTCCAGAGCCGCTTCTGGTTGTGCCCTGGTCCCGGGAAGCTCTACTTTCTTCTGTATCTCACTAACATGGCTTTTTTGGTGGCATACGTTGACTCTGCGCCCGGTTGCCGCCTGCGACGTGCATAATTGGTGATTTTAGCCACCGCCATTCCACCCTGAATGCGGACTTTCCACTCCGTGCATAATGGGCCTATGTTATACCTTGTAAACATTTAGAAGAAGAAGAGTTGGTTCTTATATGCCACTTTTCTTTAACCGAAGGAGTCTCAAAGCAGCTTACAGTTGCCTTCCCTCCCCACAACAGACACCCTGAGAGAGTCCTGATATCACTGCTCGGTCAATTTTCTGAATTCTAATGCTGATGTATTGTATATCAGATAAGTGAGTTTTGCCATTGACCCTTATTCCATCAGTTTATTTAACTAGTCTACATTATTTGGCAAGGATTCTTTTTTCCCATCTTGATGAGTAAAGGATCCTAAAAGCTGTTACCATGTGTTTAACAAGATCATTACACATTTTAATTTTATTTGGTACCATATTTAATAACATGTTTCTGATCCAATGTACATAGAATTTTCAGAAATTCTTGAAGGAAATCAGTCTGACTTTTTGTAGGCATGCAGCAGGGAATATACTTGACTGCTTGTTGGTTTTCTGATATGCAATTTACTTTTGGGGTGCTTCCTAGCTAAACCCCCAAAAGAAATTAGGAAAGTGAGCATCTCATGTGACTTATTACAAAGCTTGGGAACCCTGAACTGGTAGGAAAGGTGGCATACAAATAGATTAAACAAAGTTTACCGGTCATTGTCCATTGTCATTGTCTGTCCATGAGGCTATCATTAATTAAAGGCTAACATACTGCAAACAGAGATTCTGCATTGGAGTCTCCTCTCAAGTTCATTCATAATGTGGGGGTTGTAAACCTGTTTCTGCATCATGTGTGTAGGATCCTCTTCCACAGGGGAAGTGAAATAATCTCCCCCGCCCAAGTGATAGCAACATAAATAGTTTTAAAATCCTGCTACCTCTGCAACCAAATTATGAAGCCTAAAAATAGTGCACCTTGTTATAACTTAAATATAAAAGAACACCAAATAGGATAAAGTGGCATGTTTTCAATTGAAAGAGTAAGATGAAAGTATAGTTTGCTTATTTTCTCTCTGTTCTGGGTTTTCCCTTTGTTCATTCCTATTGCACAGCTAGCCTTAAAAACTGGCTGCTCTATAAGAAAGAATTGAACACAGTTAAAATTCCAGTGTTCATTTGGCCTTCTTCCTCAGAATTTGTTCTGATTCACGATCATCTACCCACTGGAAAGAAAGTTCAGATTCTCACATTGTATATAGTTATTTAACTCTGGGTGATGAGGAAAGAATGCCTGTTTTGCATAAAGTTTTTCTGTTTGATTTGGGCCCAAACAGCAGAAAGACCCTGACCCTAATTGCTGGCAACCCTACTTGCCTGCCACCACTCTGTGTGTGTGTGTGTGACAATTAAAAATAAGCCATACAGTGCCATAGATGACATCATGCCCCTCCCCAGATTCAGTCCTCCAACTTCTCCTGGGACTGTCAGGGACAACCTAGCAACTTTAAGTTAGTGGAACTGAAGAAGCAGCAGGACACTGAACAGTGTGGAAAACCCAGTTGCATTCCTTTATGTATCAGTTTGTTTCTCCCATTTCTTCTTCATTGCTCATCTCTAAATGAATATTTGAAACTATGTCAAATATAACATTCAGTGTATAATGTATTACTATTTTATAATCAGTGCAGCCAGCTGTGTTCGCTTCCCTCTCTAATAGCATGTCTGCAGGGCTTCTAGCATTGCATGCTATGATGCAATACGGATTCTTCTTTCCTTTACCCACGTTTTCTCATCTGTATCTGATGTCTGAAGTCTGGAGCATATATCAGCACACTGACTCAGAACACACAAATAGCCCCCTGTACCACAAACAGCTCTCATTTTTTAATTGTACAGTTGGTTGGCAAAGAGGCTGTGTACTTGGCTGCAGATATGGCAACGTTGCCTCTGGGCCTACACTGTGCTCCTTGTGCTATTCCCATATGACATATGTGCCCCAGATGACTCTTGAGGACTTTCTCAGAATGTGTTTTGCAACAGAACATTATGCAAGGAAGTACCAGTTGATACCATGTCAACCTCTTCCACCAATCATGGTAATTCAATTCATGGGACAGAAACGGCTCAGTGTTCTGCAATTTTGCCATTGATGTAGGCCTGTCAAGGCTGCTATTACACATATTTCCAAAGAGACACAGTGCATTTTGGACAAAGTGTGAATGAGGACATGTTTCCCCCTTTCTCATTGGCACCACTTAAGAAAATAGATGAAGGCAGGCCTTAGCTGCATGGATTTTTCCCAAGATGAACTCTGTGTATAACCATGCTAAACAGCTCATATGAACCTGTGATTGGCAAATCAGTTTGTTTCAGATAAACTTTTTGTTTGTCAGTTATCATCCTGCAGCCAAAATCTGACTGCTTTCCCACTTAACAGGTTCTCCAAGCATGTTCTGCATATTACCTTGTATAAAAAAATGCCTCAGGAATAGAATTTTCAGCTGCTCAAACAGCATTTCCTTTCTATGTGCTTCATATTTAGGTTGGTGCAGGAATAAAGGCTTTCCTCATAGGATTTGCTAAAAGTGATTTCTTGTTCTTTTAACGTGTAAAATTAAAGCAGCACAGCAAAGAATCCACTTTGTTTTTGTGTTCAAAGTCAACTTTATCTTTTTCCTGATAATCATAAAAATATTCCATCTCAAAAATGTTCCAAACGCATGTCCCATCTTTCTCTGTAGCCTTGCCAGTAGGATAATTTATACCAACATTATCTCTCCTAATGTGGCCTTTAAGTGGTGTCTCTAACACTGAAAAATGAGTTTGTTGAGGGGAGGGTGATGTCACAGAGTCTAACTTTAGAAGCTGTCATTTCACCCAGGAAACTGATCTCTGCAGTATCCAAAGTAGTAGTAATTCCAGCAGAACTCCAAGCCCAATCTCGAGGTTGTCAGCCCTAAAAGTATGCAGTTCCTAGAATAATTATCATCCTGTCTTGCACTTAGCATTTCTGGGGAAGATACTTGAAAGGACTGTTGCAGACCAACTGTAAGCATTCTTGGAAGAAGCTTCAGTCTTAGACCCATCCCAGTCAGGTTTATGGTCTGGCCATGGGGTAGAAACTGTACTAGTTGCCCTAACAGATGACCTCAGTCGCAAGTTGTAAAAGGGTGGATTGGCATGGCTTGTGTTATTAGAGCTCTCAGCAGTGTTCTACACAGTCGACCATGAGCTTCTAGCTCACCGCCTCGCTAATGTCAGGATTAGAGGAACTGCCCTTCAGTGGCTGATCTCCTTTCGCCACGATCGCAAACAATAGAAGAGAGTTCATCAAGCCGTCACCAGCCTGCATGTGGAGTCCCTCAGGGAGAGTTCTCTCTCCAATTCTATTCTATATCTTTATGTGCCCTCATGTTCAACTGGTGCAGAGGTTTGGGCTGGGTTGTCACCAATATACTGATGACACCCAGCACGTCCTCCTGATGGATGGCTGCCCTGATTCTCCCCCAGAAGCATTAGCCAGCTGCCTGGAAGTAGTGATGAGGTGGCTCAAGCAGAGTTGTCTGAAGCTCAATCCTTCAAAGCCTTTGGCTGGGATGGAAGATTCCAAGTGAGAAAGCATGCCTACCCAACCTGGACGGAGTGCACACATTTTCCAAACATCTCAGTTCTCAGTCTACATCTTGAGAAATTAGGTATGAATGCACACATCATACCATTGCTCAATCAAGGCCAGTACTGTCTCTCTCATGAGTCTCAGGCTTTCACTATCTACCACCTGATCCTTTTTGCTGGAGATGTCAGGGATTGAGCCTGGGACTACGACATGCCAAGAAGATGCTCAACTACTAACCGATAGCCCCTTCCATATCTGGCTCATAGTCATGCAAGCCACACTGTTTGGAAGGATGTGGAATATTCTGATGCAAAAATACTATATAGAATAGCAGCTAGTCAACATAAAAAAGCAAGTATTCGACTGTGCAAAAAGCAAGGCCTGTTTAGAGTCAACTCATCCATCAACTTTATCCCAAATATCAAACTTCAGGGCAAAAAGTACTTCTAGATATGTTTTGGGTGAGTCTAAAGTTGTAGAATTATTCGTAAGTATTGTAGCCTATAAGATTCAATCATAAGTATGCTACTTGCCTTTTATATATGTGAAATCATTACTTCACTGTATAAGATATTGTAAAACAAAACAAAAAACAACCCCCCCTAACTTCCCTATAACTCCTATAGGCAATGCAAATCCGTGCAATATTCTTTTTCTTCTATTTAATCAGGCATTACCCAGAGAGTGGTAAAGCAATCATACTAACTTGCTCAACAACAGAAGGAAATACAATGCAAAGAGCTAGCTGAATGTAGGATAACTGACTTCTTTTATTACATTGCTAAAAATAATGAACATTGCCATATGGATTCTATTATCAGTTTTTTCATGCAGGAGTGTTTGCAGTTTAAAAATATAGAGAGAGCCCAAAATATACGTTCAGTCATCCATGAACCAAACTATTCAAATGCATCTGAGAAATGCATTTACACAATTAGACTATTTCATTACACAATTAGAGTACTTTCTGACAGCTACCTCTCCCTCCTAACTGCCACGGCTTCTAATTTTTTAAAAGCATGTTGTTGAACAAATATTTGAGATTTTTAAGTTGAGACCTACTGGCTTGAAACCAACCATGTGTTCTTCTGGTGGAAAAAAAAAAGAGGTGGCATCCAACTTTGGACAAAAAAACATCATGCTGGGAATCATGGGACCTGAATAGACAAAATCCATGTGGGTTGAGGGCTGTAGTAAGGAAGGGAATTGGATGAGATTCTGTGAAAAGCCTGATTGGATCCAGCCCACTAGGTCTTTGTGAATCCTCAGTGTCTGTCTGTGAATGCAGCACATGTTGCAATTACTTCTTGTGCTTTCTTCATTACTAGATGCCACTGAATGTGAGTGCACAAAAAGCAGGCAATGCTCTAATTGTCATATGTACCTGTATATTATGAGCCTCTTGTGGTGCAGAGTGGTAAGGCAGCAGACATGCAGTCTGAGAACTCTGCCCATGAGGCTGGGAATTCAACCCCAGCAGTCAGCTCAAGGTTGACTCAGCCTTCCATCCTTCTGAGGTTGGTAAAAAGAGTTCCCAGCTTGCTGGGGAGTAAAATGGTAATGACTGGGGAAGGCACTGGCAAACCACCCTGTATTGAGTCTGCCATGAAAACGCTAGAGGGCATCACCCCAAGGGTCAGACATGACCCAGTGCTTGCACAGGGGATACCTTTACCTTTACCTGTATATTCAAGGACTGGGGGGAGGGATGACTTTTCCCCCCTGATTGTAAAGTTGTAGCAATGCCAGCACCTCTTGTGTTTTAGTAGATGCTTTTACAAGTTATATCATTGCTGAAGTTTAGATAGAAGTATGTACCTTATTAGAGAGACTGTAGTCTATTGCTGGACAGACTAAGCCCCGTATACAGAAAGAGAAAAGAAAGACCACTACTGAATTAGGTTTTTAGGGTTTGTGGTTCTTTTTAACTCTCTCTTGGTTTTGAAGGCTTTTGTTTCGCCTTACGCTTGGCTTACCAAATTGGCTCATTAATTGTATCCATAGAGACTCTGGGGGAAAGAAACAATTTTGCTACAACTTCCATGTAGCCAAGCCTCAAATTCAGGTCTTTTGCCAGCTGGACGTGTCACTCTATGCTAACTGGTTTTTCCCCTCTCTAAATGGCTCTCAAATTAGCCATGCTGAAATTGAGATTTCTTATAGATAGGTGACGGTAAGCCTGAGTTCAAATTGAAACAGCCGTTCTCATCATACCATCATGCTTTGCAGTGGTAGCAGATAAATAAGAATTGATATTTGAGAGTCATCTACTCATCCATCAATACATGTTGTGCATTTAAAATGTACTGGAACCTCACATTCATTGTCAAGAAACTGGCTTTGTTTGACCAAAGTTTATATAAAGTTATTCCTACCTCGTAGACCTTTCAAATAGGATTGTGGGAAGTTGTGTCTCATAAGAAATACAGAGACATGCAACAGATTATGCTTCCACCAAGATTGTATCAGGGAGAGCAAACATATATGGTCTTATTATCAATTCAGTGTCTGGATTGGCTCCTGAAGTATATTTTGTTGCTGGACAATGAGGCATAAAAACATGCAGTCTTCAGTATTATTTAGGAAGAAGTCTTTGGGTTAGACTTTGGCAATGAGGTAACCTGTCGCTCCTTGTTCTTGAGATCTGACATCATGAAATGCTAATATCTGGTCTGGAAACAGTATAGGTTATAAGATTTATTAAGTTTAAGAAATGTTATACCCTATATTTATGTGGTGATTCCTTGGATTTTGGATTTTGCCAAATTTGGCATGGCTACTACATAATTGTTTTGGTTGGAACTCAGCGAGTCAGTAATCAGCCCTGCTGACTTTGAGGTTTAACACATAAGGCTGGATGGTTGCTTCCTCGGTGTGAACTTAGGGTGGATTAGAGAAACTGGAGGCAGGCCTGCCTTAGGTTCAGGGGAGCCTGATTCCCAGGTGTGTTCTGGTTACCACCCCAAGTGTCTCTGGACTGGCACTCCTTGACATGCATGTACACATATCCCATCAAGAGGAGGGGCTTGTTTCTGCCTACATTTGGCTGCCATTAGTCCTGCATCCTGTGAATATGCAGCCACCTGTTCCTTCAAACTCAGAAAGTTCTGTCTGTCTTTTCTGGAAGTTGTTCTGGATGGGGTTTTCAGAACAAGGTGAATGTTAGCAGAAGAAAACATAAGCTGCTTTTCATGCTCTTTTGTTAGCCATGAAGAAACAGTGACCAGTTTACCCAATGTAAAAGGTTGCAACATGATTTAATGGAAAGCCCAAAAAGAAACTGACTCAGGCACAGCAAGCTCTACAACTATTATTCTACCATTTCTACCCTGTCATGTCAGCTTATAACCTACCTCTAACCTACCTCCTTCCTGCCATACTTAGCTGGAAAGCTATACACTATGAAAGCACCTCTTCACTCTGCTTGAAATCCTCCCCTAACCAAATTTGTCTCTGACTTCCTCTCTGACTTTGTCTCTGACTTCCTCCCTGCCTCCCTCCAGGCCTGGGAAATCCCAAAGTTTTGTCCCCAATATTCCTTAGAACAGCTTCTGGATTGTGTATTATGCATTTTGACTTGGTTGCCAAGCTTTTCCTTTTCCATGTACTATTCCTCCTGGATCTCTTTGGATTGTTGCCTGAAATCCCTGTCTGAAACCCTGCTTGGTTCCTCTCTGGCAAATTTCCCTCCTGAACATCCCAGCCCTTCCTCCCAGTATGTATCTACATGTGAGGTCTACACAGATTGTCAGATTCCTGGACACCTACATCCTTAGATGTTTCTCATCATACAGAGCAGGATAACATCTTCCTCTTTCAGCCTGTGGAGTCATTTGCTGTTTAATAGACACATTTTGACAGCAGTCAAACTGCAAAATATAGTTGCAGGCTTTGTAGTGTTTAGTGCTGTAAACATGTTTTAATATTTTTTCTGCATACATTTCATGTCAAATAAACCATCCCTGTTATTCTTGATCACATTCTCACTTCAGTCTTACTTGTCCAGGCTTCCACTGGACTCCATCATTGTGTCACTGCTTTTTAAATCACAAACGTGTTGGTCTAAATCAAATTTTAGGTGTATTTTTCTTGCTAGGGATATTTTCTTTCAAACCAACTGTTGCTTTAAAAAAAATAATACTTTTCTGTTTTCATAAAGGCTAACTAGTTGTTTAAAACTAAGTCAACAGCTCATGGTAGGATAGAAGAGATAGCAGATTTATTTTCTGCACTTGGTTATTTTGTGTGATTTTGAGTCCAGTGTGGGATTTTGGGCACATTTACACAATACATAATTTTAGTATACAATAGTGTTTTTTCCGCTCATCCTCCTCTTCTCCATTTTATCCTCATACCAATCATGTGAGTTATTATATCACAAATGACTAAATCCATGGTCCAGTAAGTTTCATGGAACAACAGGGATTTGAACTGAAGTTTCCCTGAAACTAGTCCATCATTTTAACCACTCACTGCTGACCTCACAAGGCTGTGAGGACAGAGTGGAGGAGGAGGAATCCATGTGTGCCACCCCAGGGATAGGATAAATACATAATAAATATTGAACCAATTGGAAAGAGAAGGATAACTAGAAGCTAAAAGCTACATGAGGCCAATAGAATGAAATAGCTCTATGTGTGTTTTCAGAGACATTCAGCTAATATTATGTCACAAGAAACCCATGTCAAAACTTCCGCTAATCTGAGCATGGTATGAATGAACATCCTAGTTCTATGTACCAACAGCTCTTGGCAGGGTGGTTCCCTATAACATACACCCTGTTTCTAGGAGGAGCAGTTGATCTCTTTAAACAGAGACACTTCCAGAGATTCCTGTTTTGACACATGCTATTGGGAAAGTGCCCATGTGTTTAATATGTGTCTGGAATCCTCCCCTTGGTTCCTTTGGTGATGATTTCAAATTGGTACTAGCTCTCTGGCCTATATGGATTATGTACCTATGCTTGAAGACAGATCTTTGCATGTTTTCATGAAGGCTGAACCCTAAGAGCTTCGAGCCAGGAATGTTCACCTCCTAATCATTCTTAACATGATGGGTTTACACAAATGATGACTGCATCATGTATTCATTTGACTGCATTTTGTATTCATTCATGATCTGCATAGTACTGTGACACAACTTTTTCCTAGCTCTTGCATTACTTGACCTTTTATAAAGGACAAGTCCCCGTCCTATATCCCGCATATACACCTAACCTACAAGTAACAATATCTGACAGTATGGTCTGTAAAACGTTATGCTACAGTAAATTTGCTAGACTTGCCTCTTTGATAGCTGATATGTCAGTTTCCTATGTGTCCAGCTACATGTATACTATGAGAAATATTCTTTTCCTGCTTGTTTCTTATTTGCTTCTGCTAGCCAAAAGGTGACTTTTTCTTTACACTCAGATTTCCCTTTGGTGGAATTTAAAACCCTCACATAACAGTATTGCTCCACTGAATGGCTGGGAAGATTACAGTAATGCCTTCTGTGAATATACACTTGTGGCTGTTTCCAATGTCTGAGTTTCCCTTATCTTCCAAAAATACCTTCCCTCTTCCTACTCCAGACAGGAATCCTTGCATGGATTTTTTCTGAGGCTTTTTTCTAAGTGCCCTGTAGAGATAACTGGTAATGTGGTTGTTTGACCAGACCTTCTTTCCTGTGTATCACTTGCATGAAAGAATTCAAACCCCAGCCTTTGGAGCAAACTGCAGTATGGTAGTTCCTGATCTCCAATTGGGCATTTTTCAATCCTCTACATTAGTGATCCCCAACCTGTGGGCTGCGGACGCCTTCCCCCCCCACCCCCAGCCCTTTACTTCATCCCCCCCGGCCCTTTACAACACACTTCGGGTGTCATTGTCTCCCATCACTCCCAGAGTGCAGAGAAACAAGCTCAGGGTTCCCATTGATTTGTCATTGTCATGAGTTAAAATTTCCATGAAAATGTTCCTTATGTTCATTGTTGTAGCGTGTCTGTATCATATTTTGAAGGGATGTTTAAACATTACCATAGCGATCAGAGAGCGTTAGGGCAGTGGTTGAGAGTAGAGGAGTAAACTACCCCCCCCCACCGGGCCTCAGTAAAAGGCATTGAGTGGTCCCCGGTGAGTGGTCCCCGGCGTTGAGTGGTCCCCGGTGATAAAAAGGTTGGGGACCACTGCTCTACATAGCGAAGGGTATAGAAACAGCACTTTCAGGGAAGCATCCAACCATTGGGTTTGGGTTGGTTTTCCATTGCTATAGGCTCCTTAGCATAGTTGCGGTGCTCTCACCTCCTTGGAGCTGTACTTTTTAAAAAATAACTTTTCTCTATTGAGGGAACACAAGATACTAGATACAGCAGTGCCACATTGGCAGGTTTAGGACTGTTTTGTTAATTTCTCAAAGTTTATTTCCAGGATGACATCAGTGGCACATTTTCTGAGCTCCTGACTTACTCATACTAGGCAAAAGGATGTCCATTCCCATTTCCTCTCTTCCATATAGTGGACAATGAGTTAATTCATATAAGAAAAATATCTGCTTTATACTCCCCTCTGTTTCCTTCTTACATCCTAATTGCTGCTTCCATTGCCTGTCCAGGCCTAATGTGCCTCTGGTACATTTACTAGGGAGAACCACACAATGCCATTCTTGATCATGTGAGATTTCACAAGATTTTTGCTTTCTCTGTTTGGAGAGCATTTAAAAACTTTCTTCATTATTTTTTGTTTCAGATTTTTCTACAAACCTAGGAGCTCCCCCCCCCCCAAAAAAAACACCAAAAAAAAAATCCCCCTCCTCTGTACTTGGCCCTCATTGTGTAGATTTTTGACCTGTATTCTGGGGCCATGTTCAGAATTAGTTGTATCAATTATAAGTAATCTAAAGTGGCAATATTTGGAATTGTCCATTCAGCATCTGCCTGTCTGGCTTCGAGTTTATGGATATCAGAGGCAGAAAGGTACAACATCATCTCAGTGGTGTTGCACCTGCAAGTGACAGGGCTGAAGTTTGTTTCTGGCACACGAACAACATTACAGACTAGAGATAGGTATATGTGAATAAGGAATGTTGATACTGGGGTGCATCAACACCCCATAGAGCCTACTGTCCATTCCATGCTTGATTGGTGAAAGGACAGAGGTATCTCTCAACACAAATTTTCTCTGCAATAAGTATTGATAAACTATAGAGCCCTGATAATATGGCTCTATTACATTATAAGACATAATACCTTGGTTAGAAGAATCATAGTACTACATGCAACATGCCATTTCATTCTTAGAGAAAGTGAACAAAGAAAACTAAGCTGGCTATGTCACAGAGATATTGTATGGAACTGCTGCAAGGTTTTCCTGGCCTGATTCCATTCCCTGCATGTCTGCCACATTCTCACTAAATGTTGTGCAATCCTGATGGCATTTTTCCTTGTTGTATATTATCTGTGCCCTCTTTCTCATGCTTCCTTTCTTATGACATCAAAGTAAACATCTAAGTCTGCTCTGCCTTGATGCCTGCTTACACAGCTTGCATTGCCAAAGTTTCCCTCTGCCCACTTTGACAGAGAGAATCCCTTGAGGGAGAAATTCTGGATAACTGCATCTCAAATGACGAAAAGGTCATGAATGAAGAGTGTTGCCTATTTAATGCAGGTTAGAAATCTACACAATGAGGATGATGTACAGAGGGGTTTGGGGGCGGGATCTGTACAATCCTGGAGAAGCTCCTAGGTTTGTAGAAAAATCTGAAACAAAAAAAAATAGATAAAATTAATAAAAACAAATAATAGTTTATACATAGGAAAATAACCATTTAAATGAAAAATTAATGAATATTAAATAAATGTGCATATCCCCAATTGTCAAGTGTGCTTATTTTAAAATTACCTTAATTTATTCACAACTAATGACAGTCTTTTGCATCACTGTGTCTCATCTCTTCAGATACCTGACCTAGATAGCCCAGGCAAGCCGGATCCTGTCAGATATTAGAAGCTAAACAGGGTCAACCCTGGAAGGATAACCTCCAAGAAATGCCAAGGTTATGATGTGGGGGCAGGCAATGGCAAACCACATCCAAACATCTCTTGCCTGGCAGCCAGACAATTACACATATGCCATTCAATAAATATATAACCTTTTCCAAACAAAGTTGGCATCATCAGCTCTTAGAGATTTAAGTACTTTGGAAATTGTCCAGAATTTTACACTGAAATACTGATTACATCAATCAACACCATAATTTGGGTCATTAAGTATAAATACATTCTATACTGAAACATTTCTCTAGACAAAAGGAAGCTTCCAAAGGGTACAAGCCTGATATACTGAATTACAGGAAATGAGATCCAGTGCTTCAATACATGGATCTACTTTGGATAGCTTTCAGATTGTCAAACCCAGGTGCCCACTTTGTTCTCATATCAATTTAGACAACACAATTACAGGACCTAATAAGAACAGGCATACCATGGGGTACTCATACACCTGTTCATCCTCTAGGGCAATCATCTGTCAGCAATGCCCTTCTGCTGTTTACCCAAGACAAACAGGCTCCTTAAAACAGAGAAAAAGACGCATGTTTTATTCTATGCCAAAAAAGTAACTGTAAGAAATGTAGGGAGCACATTTCAGTCCTCCACATCACTCTGTTGCTTATCTGAAACTCCCTATACAAATGAACTCCCAAGGGAGGCAGCCAGCCGACACTAGTGATTAGAATTTATCAGTAGGTTTTCCTATATTTACAGGGCTTGTTTACTTAAGTAGGTGTGGAACCCTGTTTTTAAAATGAGGACTCTGTAGAGCAAGGCTCGCAAACGGCAAAATCACAACTAGTATTCACAAGCATTTGTTTGAGAGGTGTTGATGAGATGGACCCCATCCAGCATCCCTTCTCCCTCCCTTCCCATTTTAGGAATTTTGTTTCTTGGTAGGCTTTTGATTTCTTCGTGGAGGTGCTTGGTGCTCCCCCATTTTGGTCCTGTGCACACTACGAACTGGGCCAAGGAGACCGCGTGTCACTTCAGAGGAACTGCCATAGAACGAATCCCTTCTTTTTCCAAGGTGCCTGTTAACTTCTTTTCACCCCCCTCGGCGGAGGAGGACTGCCGAGGCTCCAGGGTGAAGAGTTCAGCCGGGCTTTTGTTTGCTTATCGAAGGGGGCGGTAAGCAGGAGAGCCCCGCCGTCGGCCTCGAGCGCCTTCAGGCGTCGACGCCAGTCCCTCGCTCTCCGCAGGCGGTGGATGGAACGGCGGGAGAGCGGTTGACAGTAACCGCCCGCGGGGCTCGGGCTTCTGCCAGCGCCTCCGCCACAGTCCCTCCCGAAGGGGAAGCGCGAGGGGCGGGGAGAGGCCCTGAGGGCGGGAGGCAACTTTCCGCGCAGGTGACACAGAGTTCGCCTCTGTCAAGCCCGGCCGCGGGGGTTGGGGCTCCGGCGCTGCCGCTGCCGTTCGTCCTTCCTTCCTTCCCAAGCCAGCCAGCCAGCCAGCCGGGAGCGAGGGAGGAGAACCCTTCGGTGCCCGAGGCGGGCGGCGAGGGCGAAGCGGAGCAGCGCCATGCACCTGAAGGACAAAGTGGCGCTGGTGACTGGAGCAGCCCAGGGCATAGGCAACGCCTGCGCCCAGGCGCTGCTGGAAAAGGGCTGCAAGGTAAGTGCCAGCGCGCCTCTTCGGAGGAGGAGGCGGAGGCGGCGGCGGCGGCGGCGGCGCCCGGAGGAGGGGGCGGGGGTGTCCCCGCCGCAGCAGCAGCAGCTCCTGCCGCGACCTGCCTTTCCCTCCGCTGCGGAAGGCGCGGGGACAACCTGGCAGGTAGCGAAAGATGGTGTCTTGCCAAGGGAGTTCCCAGAGTCGTGTGAGGCGGTGACAGAGGCGAGCCAGCAGGGCTCTCCCTCGCCCCACCCGACCCCCGCCTGGGAGCCCCTGCGCTTGCCTGGATGCCCCGAAGGCTACCAAGTGCGGCCACGGGACTCCTGCTCCCTTAGCGATCCCCCGGGGCATAGATGCAGGCGGTATGGCCAGACGGGGACAAGGCTTGCCTCTTCAGCACACTTTCCCATATTCGTATATTCCTGCACAACATATGAGGAGTGCATAGGCACAGATCTCTTTGTGGTGACAAGCTTCATGTCAATCTATGGGCCCATAAAAACATCACGAAGACACTGGCAAAATTAAGTTCTTTTAAGGAAGGTAGGCACGTACTCATTTAGGTATTTATACATATTTTGATTGCTCAAAAGAGAAATATAAAAGGTTTGTTGGCTTTTAGCGAGAAATCGAGTAAAGGGGAATTAAGAGAATATATCGTACTCTTATTCTGACACTACTCTCTTAACCACTTAGTATTGATTGTCACTGCTTATCTCTGTTGCATAGGTAGGCCTAGTGGATCTGAATGCAGAAGTAGGTAAGGAAAGCAAAAATAACTTGGACAAGCAATTTGGTACGCAGAGAACCATCTTCATTCCTTGCGATGTTTCAAATGAAGAACAGCTAAAAGGTAATAAGAAAATCCTTTGGTTGGCCATTTCTTTTTATTCTGCCATAGCATACAGCAGCCTGGAAGGAAAATATGCTACAGAAATAAAAACTGTGCAGTTTTCTGGATGTCTGCCTACATTTGAAATTCAAGCAGTCTCCAGTGTATACTACATCTACAAGTGTGAAACATTAGCAGTATGTGAATGTCCTAAACGGAATTATTTGGCACATGATAAAGAAAATAAATCCTGTAAAACATTTGGTGACACTTCTGTGAAAATCCCAGGAATATTCTGTTTTATGAACAGAATGTGTTAAAATTCTAATACAGGATTTAATGTCCCAAAACTAAGATGTTACATCTTGAAACGGGTATCTTTAAAAATGAAATAAGGGAAAAGTTTTCAGTATCTGTGATGTTCACATATGTGGGAAAGGGAAGAATGCATCACTTGGGATTTTTTTTAAATCTTTGATTTAGAGCAGGAGGTTTGGAGGTGGATGCATAGGGTTTGTGCACACGGCTGCATCATATCCAGGGAAATCCTGAAGTGATGTAGGAGAGTTGTAGTACTCATCAGAAACTCTCTCACAGGTTTCCAGGGATTACTAGAGCTGCCCTATGGCATTTCTAGATTTTCCACAACAGTGACAAAGCAGTGCCCATGATTTGGAGAAAAAGTTGGAGAAAATGGATACTGTGGAGGGTGGATTCTTCTGAAGTCCTTCTCCTCCCCAAACCCCATCCTCCATCCTCAAATCTCCAGAAATTTCCCAATCTATATTGGCAACTCTATGTAAAATTCATAATTAAGGTTGTTTGAATGAAGTTATATGACTGTATATAAATAAATGCTCTTTCCCCTACCTTTCTCCTTATAGATGCTTTTAAGAAGATATTTGAGCATTTTGGAAGGTTGGATATTGTGGTTAACAATGCTGGAGTAAATAATGAAAAAAACTGGGAAGTCACAGTCCAGATTAATCTGGTAAGTTTAAATGATGCATTATATATCCACATAAGACACTTTTTAAAACTACATTTTCAAAGGGAGTAGCTTCCAGATTGAAGGAATGTCGAGTTTAGGATTTTAGAAAAAGGCAAAATTTCAGAGGACGCAATGTTATTCTGCAGTAGAACAACTGAACCTTATTTCTGAACTTGAGTTCATTCTTTAATTCAGAGTAATGGATACCGCCACCCCCAGGATTGAATAGGGGTTTAGGAATCTTATTTCACTACTGATGCTAATATAATGCCCCCAGGTATTTCCCCTCTGTTCTATTCAAGCAGATTACAATATACATTGTACTTTTGTATACTGCATTCCTTCTTTACAACATCCTTTCCACATTCTGATTGGGATATAAAGACTCAGAGATTTCTATTCAAACTGAGATCTGATGAAGGGAGTTTTCACTCACAAAAGCTTATACTCTGAAAATATTGTTGGTCTCCAAGGTGCTAATAGAATCTAAACTGTTTTAGCAGTTTATTTTTAATCTGCAGAAGATTAAATCTGCTTTAGGATGCTTAGGGCTAATCCTGCATTGAGCAGGGGGTTGGACTAGATGGCCTGTATGGCCCCTTCCAACTCTATGATTCTATGAATCTATAATTCTAAGAAAAATGCAGCCTGGTCACCTGTGCTTATTACTTAGACCAAAATCCTGAATTGAATAGTCCTCATCCCCAACAAGTATGCAGCAGCAAGCATCACTTACAAATACCAACTTCTCCTTTAATTGAAAAACTTAAAAGCAGTTATTTAAAATCTTTTTATCATGCTTGCAGTCCTCTAAAGCAGAAGCCAAAAAATTCAGGTGGATGAACACAGAGTCTTTTGAATGTTCAGACATTTGCCTTAGATCAGGAATAGAAACTCTAAAGCAACAATTTATAATACTCTGACAAATAATCTCAGTCTTCATTAAACAAACATTACCTTTATTGAAAGCATAGTGGGTTGAGCATGTTGGGAAATGACAACTAAATATCTTCCCAGTTATACTTCTGGGCAAATATTTCTGATAAATGTGCACTCAAGGAAGGCAGAGGAAGGCAATGGCAAAATAACTTCTGGGGCATTTCCGCACCTTTTAAATATAGTGTAACATTTACCGTAAGTAATCATTATATTCCAGCCCCTCCACATGACATCGCCTACATCCAGTGTCCAAGCAGCAACCAGCCGGCTATATCCGCCATTTTAAAGCACTAGTTAGTGAATCCCAAAAAGTGGATTCACCAATATTTGTAGCGCTACCTACCAGAGAGCTACCGGCAGGCCACCAGCAATGCCTCCAATGTCCCGCCCTAGCACCTGCCTCTCTTTCGCTTCTCCTGGGGATGGGAGGTTTTTTTGTAAAAGTGAACTGCCTGGAGCAACAAACAGGTGTTCATTCATGCAGGCAAAGGCAAAAAAAAAATGTTTCCCCAAAGTTCTAGCACAAAGCATACCTCTCCAAGCTCCCCCCCCCCTACCAAATCAGGAACGAGATTTATTTTTAAAAGAAGTAAGACTCATGATTCCATAAGAGGTAGCAATAAAGAAGCATTATGCATCTATAATTAGATGCATAGGTGTTTTAATGGAGAAGTAATGATTTTTTAAAAAATTAGTGGGCTTTGCAGGCCCTTTAAAGCAAGGGGAAAGGAGACTGGCTGCCTGGCTTGACTGACAGGCAGAAGAGAGTCATGTATAAATCTCTTTGCTCTCTTCCGACGTTTCCAGCAGCACTTGGGGAGGGGGAGGTGTGAAATGGTGGCAGAGAAGAGTGAGACAGCAAAAAAGGTGAGGAGGGGCCAGGAGGCACAATTTTAGTTAGAGTTACACCACTCAGCTGGTGTTATGCTGTTTTTAAAGATGTGCAGAAATGCTGCTGTTTCTCACTTGCCTTGAAAGACTCTTGCTGGTGTTTCCATGGCCATTTCCGCATATGCAAAATGTAGCTGGACTGTCTCCACATGTTGGTGGCATATTCAGCCTCCTCCACATTACATCGGCAAGATCCTGAGGCTGTCCAGTAGGCAGCTCGCGATTTCACCATTTTTAATTCATGAAGCAATAAATCCAGGAAAGTGTATTTACCATCCTAAAATGTGCAAACTACCAGTGAGCAACAAGTGAGCAACCAGAGAAAAGACCATATGGAGGGGGAAACATGCAATGGTCTTTTGAGCGTTGTCCTGCCCTCACTCCTGCCCAGCAAGGGAAGCAGATTCCTACCCATGCAGTAGTTCAGCTGCCATAAAGGTTCTCTGTAGTGGTCCTAAGCAACCTCCACCGTCCAAGCAGCCACTGGTGCCTCACTGCCCAAGTGCCTCCTTCCCTCCTTCCCTCCCTCCTCTCATGTGTCACGCCCCCATCCCTTCTGCTCCTCTTCTCTCTCCCCACCCCACTGATCTGACCCTCAGCCCTTCCCTTTCCCATTCACCTTGTACTTCTGCCTTCCCTCTCCCTCCCTGAACAGTTCTTAAAGAGGGCACTGCCACCATCCCACCCAAGCTGCTGCACTGCCCAAGCTTGGGCGGCGCAGCAGCAGCTCAGGCAGCTCTACTTAAGAAGTGCTCAAGGAGGGAGATGGAAGGTGAGTGGGGAAGGGAAACACTGTCACATAGATCCAACAGTGAACAATATTAGTACTTATGACAGATCTGGGACTGTACCCTGGCTGGTCTCCAGGAATGAGTACATGCTTGTTTACTTTTGGTACAGCCCTCAACATACAAAACAATACTCAAAAGGAAAAGAATATAGGCAAATGACAGGGTCATGATATACTATAGAGTACGGAGTACAGTACATAACACTATAAATCAAAACAAACATAGAAGGTCACTCCTTCAGGACATTTCATAATTTAGGATTTGTTTTTATAGCCTTTAGAAAGGAGGATGAAGGGCAAGAAAGAGAGATACTAGAATTACTGATATTATAAAATATTAATATATTGAATAAAGTAAAATATACTGCTCAAGAGAAAACAGAAGTTTAGTTTATGAACATGTCTTGTAATAATCATACCAGTGTTCCTGCATTATTGATATTGAAAGATCCTATAAGGTGGAAAAATACCCTGGAACATTTTCAGTGCCCTTTATGTTCCATAATTTTATCTCCATTGCATACTGATCCTATGCATACCTCTTGGGGGAGTTAAAAATTCCACTGAGTTCAGTACAACTAATACATTAGTAATTTTATGGATTCTAGTTCATTCATGGTTGTCTTGATCTACATAATTAACTTTGATCTGCATAATCATAATTAACTTTGCTTTGCCAGGTAGGCGGCCAGGCGAGCGAGCCTTCCGGGCAGGCCTCGAAGCTCCAAGGCCTGCACGGAAGCCAGGGGGTGGCTAGCTCCCCCTCAAAGAGGCAGCAGGTGTGCTTGCCGGGCCGCAGGGAAGGATTGGAGCCAGGGGGGCAAGCTTCCTCGCCGCCCAGCAAGCGCACCTGCTGCCTCGAAGAGGTGGCGGGTGCGTTTGCTGGGCTGTGGGGAAGACCTGAAGCTGGGGGTGGGGCAGCAGGAGCTGAGGGGAGGGGCAAACTGGACATTGCATCTTCCTTCCTTCCTCTCTCTCTCCTCTCTCTCTCCCTCTCTCTTGCTCTCTCTCTCTCTTTCTTCCTTCCTTCTATCCTTCCATCCATCCATCCCTTTATCTCCTTTCTCTCTCCCATCCATCTCTTTCTCTTCTGATTTTCTTTCTTCCTTTCTTTCTTCCATCCCTTTATCTCCTCTATCCCCTTCTCCCTCCCTCCCTCCCTCCCTCCCTCCCTCCCTTCCTTCCTTCCTTCCTTCCTTCCTTCCTTCCTTCCACTATTCTGGACATTGCGCCTCTTTCCCTCCCTCCCTTCCTTAAGCTACTAGTACTTCATAATTATTGAATTACACTGTTATGAATTAGTGTATTGCGCTTGATGGTCACAAATGAAATACTATTTTCATTAGGATTTTGTGGGAATATTTGCTGACCATTTTCATGTTATAAATAAATCATTTCACCATCGCCAGCTTGAGATTTCTTTCTTGTGTGACCATTTTCTTCGTTGGCAACTAAGGAGGAGGAGGGGACCTTTGAAATGGTGGCAACCATACTGTTCCCCATGATGCATGCAGCCTTTTTTACAATGTTATGGTGTTATAAAGTTACTGCACATGTGCAAAAAAAAGAGAGGTTCTATCACTGATAAAGTACATGACAACATTGTTGCATAATCCATTTTCAAAGGAAGCGTAGACAAATCTAAATAAATAAATAATAAATCTGGAGGGCTGAATCCATTTTTTTAAATTCCTTGAAGCAAGTCAGAAAAAGTACCCAAATCTCAGTTCAAACTTTATTACAGTAGTTCAGATCAAGTTGTATGAAGTTAATACATAAAAGACCAAAAGAATATGGTCATTTGATATAATGCAATTTAAAACAGATCATAAAATAGAACTTAATATTATGCTGCTTTAGAGCATCAGATATTTATGGTGGCGGCACAAAACTTAGCCAGCTGAGTTGTCACCTGGCAACGACTGTAATAAAGTTTGAACTGAAGCATCCAAATCTGTCTGCCTTGCAGTCCATAACAAGAGGAGACCAGGCTCGTATGGGAAGGGAGGCAGAAGTCCCTGTCCATACCAGCCCCTGCTAATCCTTCTAGGCTAGGCCAAGCGGATAGCAGCAATGGTCCTAGCATCAGCCCAGGCCAGCATAGTATGTGGAGGAACAGAGGAGAGGGAAAGCTTGTCATTTCTGTCATAACTTGTCTTGCTCTTTTCACTCTTCCCACTGATTGCATGAATTAATAGCATACAGTCACACTACCCTGAACATACCAGATCTCATCTGACCTTGGAATTCTACAATACAGTACCTAGAATAAGCAGGGGGTCTGAATATTAATATGGGGTTTAATTGCACTAACTTTATTAATGATAATTACAGTTAATGATCGTTTAGTAGATTTTTGAACTCACCTACTCACTGAGAAGTATGTTTAAAGGTAACTTAGAAGTAACATTTGGACAAGATGAGGGAATAAAACACAAGGCTATGGATCTAGTTCAAAATGTCTACTAATAAGGAATTTAAGTAGATAAATCCCAGAACGACTTGTTACTAAGTGTAGTGCCTGTTTTGTATTTCCTATATTAGATTTCAGTAATTAGAGGAACATACATTGGTATAGATTACATGAAAACAGAAAACGGAGGCAATGGAGGGGTTATTGTTAATATAGCATCATTGGCAGGTAAGAAAAGTATAATTTAATTTGTCTATTCCTGGCATATTTTAAAAAGCAAATCAGCATTCCATAGCTGTTTTCTAAGTATAATAGATTATAATTTTAATTTTGATTTACTTATTACATTTTTATACCGCCCTCCCTTACAGCTCAGGGCAGTTTTTATTCAATTCATTCCAGAAGATTTGGGAATGAGACTGGGGACAGACTGTGGCTTGGTGGTAGAGCAACTACTTGACATGGAGAAGATCTTAGGTTCAATTGTTGGCATCTCCAGATAAAAGAATATGATACTAGGTGATATGAAAGACCTCTATCTGAGGCCCTGGAAAGCTGCTGCCAGTCTGACTGTAGGGATGGACACAAACCAGTTGACAAACTAAAGTTTATCCTGAATTTTGGCCGGCTCAAAGCAATGTTAGCAAACTGAATACCACTATGAACTTCCACAAATTTTGGTGCAGTTCATGGTGGTTCGTTAAGATTGGAAAGCTATTCGTGAAAGGAGCAGAAAATTCTTATGAAAAGCAACTGAGCAGTAGGGACCTGTTTGTTCAGAAACCCCTACTTTCTTTTTCCTGCAGTTCAGAGTTTAAACTCTAAATGGCTCATAAATATGAACCAAGTGGGTTCACCAAACTAACCTCCCAGTTCATAAAGGTTCCTGGTTCAGTTTGTGATTCAGCCATGAACCAAAAATGAAAATGCAGTTTATTCCTGTCCCTAGCAGACAATACTGTCCTTGATGTACTAAGGGTCTGACTTAGTGTGAGACAGCTTCATGTGCGGTCAGCATTGTATAAGCTAGGTGTGTTTTCACATGATTCACTGACTTCAATCATAAGTCACTATATCCTCTTTTTTGTAATTTGAGCTCCACGCAGTCTAGTAAAACCTAAGAAATACACACAAAGGGATATCACAGTCTTCTTATGGAAAGACTCTCAAACAACCAAAATCAACCTTATTTTACTTTTACTTTTCCATTTCCTCACCCCATCTTTCCATGTCACAGACTGCTCTTTTCCGACCTACTCCCATCTTCCCGTTTCTTCCCGCACGTGCTTGCCCACCAATCTCAGAATATTTCACCAATCTCAGAATATTTCACATGGACATATGGAACAAAGCAGCAGCAGTTGAACTTAAAGATGTTGAAAAGCATGGGGGACAACATGGAAACATGCAGGCCAAGGGACACGGCAATAGTCCTCCAGTACCATACTCTGGAACCAACCTTAGAGGTAGCACCAAAACTATTGTATAACAGTGCTTCCCAGTGTGCCAGCATGGTGTGGTGGTTAAGAGCAATGGCTTCTAATCTGGAAAGCCAGGTTTGATTCCCCACTCCTCCACATGCAACCAGCAGGGTGACCTTGGGCTCATCACAGCCCTGATAGTGCTATTCTGACTGAGCAGTCTTGTCAGAGCTCTCTCAGCCTCAGCTACCTTACATGGTGTATGTTGTGGGGAGAGGAAGGAAAGGCCACTATAAGCCACTTTGATACTCTGTCAGACAGTGAAAAGCAGAGTATAAAAACAAGTTTTCTTTCCCTATCCCAAAATGTAGTCCAGATGGTTATTGTGATCTATATGGTATCACCAAAAGCCACTGAGAAGTCCAGGAGAATTAATAGGATCATATTTCTCCTATCGGTCTCCTGGCAGTCATCCACCAGGGTGACCAGGGCCACATCAGTCCCATATCCAGGCCTGTAATGATATTGGAATGGATTCAAACAATCTGCTTCATTCAGGAATCCCTGAAGTTGCCCAGTCCTACTTGTAGAATCACCAAGAATGGTACATTTGAGGCTGGGTGGCAGTTATCCAGCTCTCCTGTACTGCACTGGACAGAACAGTCTGTTCATAGCAATACATCATATTCCATTGTATTATACAGGACAAAAACAGGGCTTATGAACTTTTTTCTAATTTTAATGTGACAACAAGCAGTAGTTTCTTATAAAGATATGCCATTACTGACACATGAAGTTCAGTATGGTCATGTGGTAGCATTTACCACTTGCTATTTATTAAATCTTTGATCAGATTGGAAATTACTTTTTAGAAGTCTTCGGTTTTTTATTACAAGTTGGGATGCCATTCCACCAGTAGAAAAACAGATATATTCTGTTATAATGATGCTGACAGTAAGAGGTTAAGGTCTTGGAATCTGCCTTAGCTTTGAATTTCCTTTCTATTATAATGGATGTTAGTCATCGCTTGAGTCTGTCTGTTACACATTATTATCTCCAATACAAATAAACATGGGAAGTTATATCAACAAAAACCCAATGCTCAAAACACCAACCGCACAAGTCTTAGAGGACTGAACAAGGCATGCCTCAGCCAGACACTTGTAAGAAAGAACAATAAACTGAAAACTAACAACTGTTTTTACATTATTAACTCCCACAAGCTTAAGAAGGGATCCAGCTGGCACATCAGTTTGTAAATACCTTCAAAGCTGTAGTTTTATTTTAAATTATTGACTTTTAATTGCTTATTAATACTAACATAATCTTATATTCTATAAATAAACCATATATATTCTATAAATAAAGCATCAAAGCATAATAAAAATGAAAAGAATGATATACAGCCTGCCTACCTGATTGGCCTTTTGGAGCATCACTCATGCTGTAGGACCAATCAGGTAGGCTGTGCATTGTCCCTGACTGCCTCTGCCTCCTCCTTGGCCCACAAGGGCGTGGCTTGCTCCAGAGGACCAAGCAGGTGGGGGATGCCCCCCCGACCACCTCCCCCTCCTCCTTCCATCTGGAAGAACAGCTGGCCACCCTGCTGGCCTATCTCTGGAAGGTAAGGTGGTTGGAAAGTGGGGGCTGGGAGGAAGGGAGAGCCTGGAACACAGCCCAGGCTCATAGGTCACGTGTACCCTCAATTGCTGCTTGCCCACTGGGAGTGGGGCCTGGAAGGACTGGAAAGGCCACTCACTTCCCATATGGGCTCAGCCTGGCCTCTGGGGCCTCTCTGTGGCCTGCCCCAGTCCAGAACTATGAAGAAGGCCCAAGAAATGGCCATCCACCAGGAAATGGTCATCCACCTGTGGAGGGCTCATTGTGGCCTGCCAGGGCCTGGGGCAGCCATGGAAGGACCTAGAAAGGCCCCCTCATCAGTCATATGGGCCTGCAGCCAGCCTGGAGAGCCTCCAGCATGACATCTCCAGGTCCTGGGGTGTTGCCCAAAACCCTGGAAAGCCCCCACCCCAGCCTGGTTACCCTCTAGCAAAGGCCCCTAACATTGCGCACTGCCCTGCTCGGCTCTCTCCACGTCCCACCCCAGGGAGGCTGAAAGGCTACCCAAGGGTCCCATATGGTCCTGGGCAGCCTTGGAGCACTCTTCCACATGCCCTAACAAATGTTTGGGAGTGGGGGACAGTGTCCCTTCCTTTCTCCTTACTCCCCCTCCCTTTTTTCTCTCTTTCTCTTCCTTTCTCCCTTCTTTCCCTCCCTCCCTCCCAGCCTCCCTCTCTCTCTTCCTATTCTTTTCTTTTCTCTTCTGTCTGTCTTTGTTATTCCTGTCATTTTATGTCTTTCTTTTTTCTCTCTCCCTGCCAGCCAGCCAGCCAGCCAGCCAGCCAGCCAGCCAGCCAGCCAGCCAGCCTGCCTTCCTTCCTTCCTTCCTTCCTTCCTTCCTTCCTTCCTTCCTTCCTTCCTTCCTTCCTTCCTTCCTCTATCTGAAGGTCCTAGCACCTGTTGTATTCCTGGATACAATGGGCTTTGTCCCTAGTAAAATATATATTGTTTACATTACACAGCATTTTCAGTAACTTCAAAGCAAAAGATACATGTATAATTTCTACCTCCAGTGTCCTTTCTTCTCCTTAGACTCTTCCATGAGCAGCAGAATATTATTTTCTAATTCATGCTCAATAAAGATGTTTTATTTCTAATTTTCTCAATTTGCTTCTTTCCTGCCTACTCCTGCAGTCTTTTTCAATATTTTGTTCTTACAAATTCCTTATAAAATGTGTCTGTCTAGCCGCTTTACATTATTCAGGTTTAATTCTGAGCCCTTTCATATTTCCCCCCCTAGCATATCAAATGCCATATAACATGAGCTCTGTAACCAAGTTGGGCACTTTGCCCTTGCTCATTTTGGACAGGTTACTGAAATTGGTTTCCACAATGCAAATACTGTTTTGTATTTACCCGTTAAAATGTCTCAGTAGCTGGAGCAACCTAGGTTGAGATTCCTGCTTTTTTATAAAGCTCACTGGTTAAATCACACAGATTCAGCATAACCTACCTCACAGAGTTGTTTCGAAGATAAAATATAGATGGGAAAAGCTATATATATAATTCTGAACTCCTTGGAGTAAGTGTAGGATAAAATATATAAATAATAATATTGTTGTGGTTGGATATAGACTTTTGAATGAAACACAGGGCACAGTTACTTTTTTAAAGAAATAGTTCTGCAAATGTGGCCTGAACAGTTTCATAAAAAATTATTACAGACACACACCCCAGTGGAGTTCCACCTCTCTGCCACTGATCAGCTGGCCCACAGGAGAGCTTGTTGTTGTTGTTGTTGTTGTTATGTGCGAAGTCGTGTCCGACCCATCGCGACCCCATGGACAATGATCCTCCAGGCCTTCCTGTCCTCTACCATTCCCCGGAGTCCATTAGCTTACCCTCCCAAAAAGAGGGAAGCAGCAGCCTTTCAGTGATAGGCCTATGACCTATCATGCATGGGGCAGACTGCCCGAGTTGGCAGCAATAGGGCTTCGGGCAAATCCCTTATTATGCCTGACATCGCTACCATCCTGGGCGCTGCCCAGCCTTGGCCTGACTCAGGCCCTTGGAAGGCCTGTGGTAAGGGAAAGTGGATTCTTCCATATTCCTGGAGCTGCCAGGGGCACTGACAAGGGCTAAGTCAGGCCAGCCTCGTGCATGCCTCTCGCCCCTGTCAGCTCTACAGAGGCATGGAAATGAATAGGGCATCCCCCAACCCCCACCGTGGTAAGAGGGTGGCATACTGCTCCCCTGCCAGCAAGCGGTGAGGGCCCTGTGCCCCCTGCTCTCCCTACACACTACTGCCCCCTCCAGGCAGCGTACCAGGCTTTCCAGCCCTGGTGTTTTGCATGTGTGCAAGTGCTATGCCAGGACAGCCCGCATATGCCAGGGGATTCCTTCCCCATGGGAAGCCCCAGGGCATGCTGCCCCGAAACAATGCCCAACAGCAGCCTAGCGTGGCTGCTGCCATGCATGAGTTTATGTGACTTCAGCACCACATAGGCATATTGGGGATATCAGGATTGTGCTCTGGTTTGGTGGCAAAAACTCAGTGGTAAAAGATAATTCTATCTTAGAGATTTTGCTCCCAAACCAGCGCATCTGGGTCATGTTGAACTCACATGGGCACATTGCTGAAATGTAGGATAAACTCTGGGTAAATCCATTCATCCCTCACAGGCTTCCTGGAGAGACCAAACAACTCTACTTTGCAATTGCAATGAATTAGCAGCAAAAAAGTATTCAACCATGAGTGAATGTTTACTAATTTCCTGCGTATTCACTCTGCCCTTATATCTGCACTTATTTCATTGTCTGCATTAATTTCATTATATTTCATTATATCTGCACTTATTTCATTGTCTGAGGAAGTGTGCCTGCACATGAAAGTTCACACCTAGAATAAAACTTTGTTGGTCTTTTAAGGTACCATTTAAGAACCTCTTGTGGCACAGAGTGGTAAGGCAGCCATCTGAAAGCTTTGCCTTTGAGGCTGGGAGTTCAATCCCAGCAGCCGGCTCAAGGTTGACTCAGCCTTCCATCCTTCCGAGGTCTGTAAAATGAGTACCCAGCTTGCTGGGGGGTAAATGGTAATGACTGGGGAAGGCACTGGCAAACCACCCCATATTGAGTCTGCCAAGAAAATGCTAGAGGGCATCACCCCAAGGGTCAGACATGACTCGGTGCTTGCACAGGGGATACCTTTACCTTTAAGGTACCATTGGACTCATATTTTGTTCTCCTACTTCAAACCAACACAGCTGCTCACCTGAATAAACCATGAGTAAACTGGTTATGTGTATTAGCATTTTAATTATAAATGCATACCATTTTATATGCATTTAAAATGTTTTGTGTTTATCATGTTGACTGACATTCAACAGCAACGACAACAAAGAATATTAATTCATTTATTTATTGGTTTTCTCCCCAATGGGAACCCAAAGTACTAATATTGCGGCCCTTTCTCCATTGTATTCTCCAATGATCTTTTGATGTAGGTTTGGTTGAAAGAAAATTACAGATCCAATGTCACCCAGGAAGCTTCCATGGCAAAACAGGGATTTGATTCTGGGCTTCTCAGACCCTAGTCTAACATTCTTTTAGAAATTATGTAAATAATTGAAATATAAATGTTTATTGTTTCAATCAAACTACAAGGTAAAATACATGAACAAAAATGTTAATGTACATAGTCTGACACTTTTGCATGCATTATTTTATAGGAATGTATGTTGGTCTTTAATTAATGTCCATGTCTACTTTGTTTCACTCATTCAAGGACTTATGCCTGCTCCATTCCAACCAGTATATTGTGCATCAAAGCACGGGGTGATTGGATTCACACGGTCATTAGCTGTGAGTATGAACAGCTAAAGAGTTATTAATGATTTCTTAATAACAAAATCACCTTCCCAGTTTAATAAAGTTCTTTAGGAAGAGGGGAAATAAAATGGATTAAGATATTGAAGGCAATATTGAAAGATATTGAAAGTGTGTTTCATTCAGTGTAAAGGGAATAGACTCATTTTACCAGGTTGTCTGCCCCTCCTATGCAAAGCCCCCTCTCAAGGGAGTGGTGGGAGCAAAACAGAGGAACAGAATCCAGTGATGCCATAAACACATTCCTGGTACATGGAAGTGCCATCATGGAGTGCTAGAACATTCTAGGAATCCTCCATATTTCAATGGTTTTTCCCATAGTTAGGGCAAATTCCTATAGCACTGTGTGATACCATTTTCCCCACTCAGAGGACCATAAATGGTTCTGTCCACACATTCCCATCTGGCAACAGTAGACTAGAACCACTCAAGATGGGTAAAGTGAAGGATATAAGTTATTATTTATTCAATTTATAGGCCACCTTTTTACCCATGGGAACCCAAAGCAACTTATACTGTTCTTCTCTACCTGTTTTAATCCTATATATATCCCCATTTTTGCTTGTCTGTGTTCAGTGTTTTCTAGTTCTAGTAAAGTGTTGGTTGATTGGAGCTGATATGTCCCTTCACTGAACCCATGGTTATAATAAACTCCATGAGGTATGTTAGGCTGTATGGCTGGCCTAAAGTTATGGGCCAAACAAGCATGGCAGATCTTCTCAGATCCTAGTCTGACATTCTGACCATATTGGCTCTGAATTGTGTAAGATTTGTATATACAGAATAGGAACACTTAACATGTTTTTTCTTGTTTTTTAACAGATTATCTCTAAAACAGGAAAGTATGGTATACGGATAAATGCAATCTGTCCTGCTTTTGTTAACACACCAATTCTTAAAACAATTGAAAAGGAAGAGAATATGGGCCAATATTTAGCATACAAAGAAGAGCTCAAAAATATGATCGAAAGCTATGGTTTATTGCCGTGAGTAAAGCACATCCAAAACTAATTGTTATCTTTATCCTACAAAAAATTCAGTGATACCACAACCTGTTACACATAGTTAAGATGTATTAGGGAGATTGCAGAAGGTAGAAACTAGAAAGGATACCAACAGCAAGGCATAATAATTATTACAAATAGTGTGGGTGATATAAGCCTTCCTGCTTGAGATGCCCAGATATATTGGAATAGACAACCAGAAATCCTGTCTGTATGGTATAGTTCAGTGTGTTTACATTTCCACACAACCTGTTATTCCAACTGTGCTCCATCTTGGACTTTTAAACTGCTTAATTTCCCAGGCTGGAACTTGTCATTATACTTAGACTTTCTAAAGGACAAGGGAAATAAATTCAAGTCTTCTTTTTCCTCCAAAGCCATAACTTAGATACTGGAATCAAAATGGTGCTCAAAATGGTTAATATTTTGACATATGGACTTCACGGAGGATTGTTGCTGAGTACTCCTTGGTCATGCATGCAGTCCTCTATGCCAGGGGTAGTTAACCTGTGGTCCTCCAGATGTCCATGGACTACAATTCCCATGAGCCCCTGTCAGCAAACACTGGCAGGGGCTCATGGGAATTGTAGTCCATGGACATCTGGAGGACCACAGGTTGACTACCCCTGCTCTATGCTATTCCTGGTCCCATATCCCAACTTCAAGAGTGTTCAAGAAAAAAATAACCCACCAGATATCCACTGGAAACCTAAGTGGCTATAATGCCTTGTGCTGTTAGAATGCCTATACCTTCGTTTACAGCAGGGATCACTATTGACAGGGTCCCTCTGCTGGTATCTGGATTCAGTGGAATTTTGTGTGCATGTGCACACATACACACCCTTTATGCTCAACATCTCTATTGCAGAACTTCCTGATTCCTGTAAAAGTCAAAATATGCTTCCCTCCTAATTAGGGATGCCTGAGCCCCTGCTCCCAGGCCTCACCTCTCTTCCACTGATCAGCTGACTGGTGCGAGTGACTTACTGCAAAAAAAAGAAAAAAGAAAAAGGAATCTTACCTTACATTATAGAGACATCCCTGATGGGACTTCAGTGTGACCTGAAAGTGATGTAGGCATGATAGGGATGCTGCAGCAACACTCTGGTTTGGAAGCAAAACCTCAGTGGTAAAGACTAATTCTAACATATAGGTTTTCACCCAAAAACCAGAGTGTTGCCCCAACATACCTATGTGACTTCCAAGTCATGTTGGAAGTCACATGAGGGATGTTGCTGAAATATCAGGTTGATTTCTTGTTCTTGGTAAACCTCTCCTTCCACCATTGCCTTCCTGAAGGGCCTTGACAACCTAATAGCTCCTCTGATTATGGCCTTGTTGTTCATTGCAGGTGGGAACAAAGGTGGAGGAATATCAGCTTCCCATCCAACATGTTCTTTTAAGCCTCAGCAAGGGATTAGTAAGCCTTTAATTGTGCTTCTTCCCAGCATCAGCTGAAGTTCCCATAGGAAGCATGTAATGGTTACTCGTAGGAGAACCCTGTGGTCAGTTTAAAAATCCATCCACTCCACACCATTTTCAACAGTGGATAGAAGGGTCACAAGCAGAGTGTGAAGGCAACAGCTAACCTATAGTTATTACCTAGGAATATGTTTATGGAAGCCATTATTTGATAGAGTTATCTTTTATAAATCCTCTTTTAAATTAGCATCTATCAACGTATAGTGAAAGCAAATTTCACTGGTGTCCCTGAGTTCTAGCATTACTGAAGGAAGATTTTTTTCTCTTTATATACTTTTATCAGCCTTATCCATTGTTGTTCCTCTACATATTTGTGAAACAACCTAGGGGGTGGGATGTGTCTGGTTGTCCATGTTAGAATAGGGCCAATCAGGGTGCAGCTAGCTTTGCCCTGATTGGCCCTGCCCCTGCAGCTCCCGCCCTCTGTCCCTGGACTCTAGCCTCTTTGCTCTCATGTCTCAGATGCCTCAGTGTCTGGAGCCAGCAGAAGGTGAGGGGAGAGGGCCCTGGGCAAAGAGTCATGGTGGAGGGCTTGCTAATGAGGGCCTCTTGGTCTGCTAGGCTGGGCCTGCTGACTGCCTGCTAAGGAGCTATGTCCTGGCCCTGCTAACAAGCTGCCCAGCCCCCACCCACCCCACCTGATCTGGCTGCGAGCTGCGGCCCAAACCCACCTTAAGCTGCCTGGACAGGGGCCAGGGGAGGGAACCCTTTCAAGACCCATTCTTAGGAACGGGCTTTGAAGCTAGTCCCTTATATAATTCATGAAATATCTAAAATGTTTTTTCCCCTTAATTAAATACTCCCGAGCATTTAGGCCTTTCCCATTTGATCATTTTAATTTTCCTTTCCAAATCTTTTCAGCTCTTTGATATTTCTTTTCTTTGCTCATGCATGCAGTCCTCTATGCTAACCCTGGTCCCATATCACAACTTCAAGAGTGTTAAAGAAAAAATAACTTAGTGAGTTTTGATATAGAACTGAAATTTTAAAATATTGGCCTTCTATGCTTGACAGCACAGTTATGTTCACTGTGCTGCCTGCATTTCCCAGCTGTTTCCACTTCTCATTTCATATCTAGCAAGACTATGTCTGTAGCAGATGGAGGCATTCTGACAGATCCTCTGTTACTGTTTGTATCACTTGGAGTGGGTTAAACAGCTATTTGCCTGTATCCCCCCACCCCCCAAAAAAGAAAGAAAGACATTGGCATATATAAGAAGCAAAATCCTCATTAAATTTTGCAGTGGTGGGGAGGGAGTTGTATAGTAAGCACCTGATAACCATAATATTCAGTGGTGGATCCCTTGGAACTGGAGGCTGTGCAGCAAACCAGATTCAAAATTTCTGAGCTACCAGTTGTCTCTGTATAATACAGGCCTTCATCATACAGTGGAACAGGTAACTCATGCTGAATGATGATCTCAGTAGGTGTCAAAGCAAGTGTGGCCATTCTATTGCCATGTTGGCATGCATATGTGTGAATTGGTACTTGGATTCATTGAAACGTTGGGTCTCCTGAATATATAGTCAAAAACAGGTCTGCAGTTTTATTATACCTCTGTTCCTCACTGCCACCCTTCAGGAATAAAGAAGTATCACGTCAAGTAAACTGTATCTAATTCTTATCATTTGAATTTCATTTATAGCCCACCATTAATTGCTGAGGGACTGATAAAAATACTTGAAGATGATTCATTAAATGGAGAAGTTATGAAGATAACAACAAAGCAAGGGATTCATTTCCATGAATTCAGTCCACAGCCATTACAGTCAAACAAACAATAAATTATAATAGATTACCTCAGTTTCCTTTAAAGAAAAATATATTGTTATCTGCTGCCAGAATGTATGTTGGAATAAAAGGTTAAGCAAAAAAAAAAATCTTGGTTACAGTTAGATTACCTGTTTTAAAAATTGCTGTCCATATCCCTTATGTGAAAGATGGAAATCTTGCCAAAATGAGGTTTTGTATCAGAATTGTAATTGTTACTTATTTTATACAAAATGGCATTTCACCTATTTTAAAACTTTTCATGATACTACCTAATTTCATTTGTGGCAAAATATTTTAGATCTATGTTATAAAAGTCATATAATTTAAATCAGTGGTCCCCAACCTGCGGGCCGCGACCCGGTGCCGGGCCGCAAAGGCCATGGCGCCAGGCCGTGGCTCCCTCTCCCCGCCCCTGCCCTCGCCCCCGGCTCCGCCCCGCAGTAAAAAACTTCCCAAGCCGCAAGCTTGCGGCCCAGGAAGCTTCTTATTGTGGGAGGGCGGGGAGAGGGAATCAGGGCCGTGCCGCGCCCGTGCTGGCCGCGCCTGCGGGTGCGGCCCGATGTGCGGGTGCGGCCTGATGCGCGGGCATGGCCCGCGGGGCGCGGCTCAATCTGCGGGCACGGCCCGGTGTGTGGGCGCAGCCCGCGGGCATGGCCCGCGCGGGTGTGGTCCGCGCGGGCGCGGCCCGATGTCTTGCCGGTCCCCAGCCACAGAAAGGTTGGGGACCACTGATTTAGATGCCACATGTACTTGTAAAGTTTGTTGTGAGAACAGAAGCAGAATACATTTTGGTCAATTACAGGTAATCCCAAAAATTATCAGTGTACTATCCGAGTCTGATTTACCCTCAATAGTTTTCAAAATGTGGGTCAGGATCCCAAAGTGAGTCACAGCTCTCTTACAGGGGGTTGTGAGGCCACGAGAGATGAACTCAAACAGGACTAGGCTTGCCAGGCCCCTCCTGCCTACACGAGTGAGCTGGGGGGAAGGGTAACCAGCTCCAGGTTGAGAAACTCCTGGTGATTTGGGAATGGAGCCTGGGGAAGACAGTACCTCAGTATGGTGCAATGCCTATGAAGTCTGCCCTCCAAAGCAGCCATTTCTCCCAAGGAAACTGGAGATGATCTGTAGATTTAGATTCAGATACCTTTATTGGCATAAGAGATGTAATTTCAGGAGATCCCCAGATCCCACCTGAAAGCTGGCATCTCTAAACAGGTTGGCAGAAGAGGCTCTGAAATGGCAAATTTTGGTATTTCTTTGCATAGTGTATGAAATGACCAAGAAATACAGCCTGCTGTTCAGTAATGTTGGATCAATAATGTTATATAAACACAAAAACACAAAACATGAAACAATAAAATGTATATATTCAATATCAACTAATGTGAGATTCCTGCATTTATGGAGGGGCAGGGGGGAATATGCTATTACTGATCAAGTGGTTCCTGAAAAATACAGTAAGTTTAGTCATATGTCCCTGGTCAAAATAATTGAAAGCCACTGGTCTCATTCATAGAACCACAAAATTTAAGTGTTCAAAGGTGTCCAAAGACCATCCAGTCCAACCATCTGCACTGTTCAGGTACAGTATCCCTGCCAAATAACTATCCAACCTCTGCTTCAATATCTTGGAGGAAGGAGAACCCAGAATAGAAACCGATTCCTGTTCTTATTATTAAGAAGTTCTTGCTAATATTCCACATCTCCTCACCCATAATTTGAGCCCATTATTTCAAGTCCTATCATCCACTACCAATTAAGATACCTCCCTACCCTCCTCTAAATGAAATCCCTTCAAATACTTAAAAACAGTAATTAGTATGTACAGTAATAATGAGCTTGGATGCTGTCTATTTATCTTATTATATACTACAATAATCGTATTAGCTTTACAAGAACACTAAATTTAAAAATATTGTCTTTGGCTCTGGGACAGACATTGTATTAAGCACAAAGGCACCAATCTAATGCTCAGTGAAGCGAATAATTTCTGTAGGCATTATACTAAGCCTCCCCCAAAGTTACTTCTGGTGCCAATTACTTAAATAAATTATGCTTTTGAATTTGGCTCAGAATATATGACTGAAATAGTATTGTGCTATCAGTTCAAAACCTGCTGTTCTTTTTGTATAGTACATTAATTCTCCATTGTGTAGAGGGATAGTACTAACAATCCCTAGTCCTGTAATAAGACCTAATGGAATATATGGCACAAGTAATCTATAACAAGGAATTATTTTCCAGTCTAAATTAAGTGGGGTGGTACAACACCATATAACAAAATGAAATATTGTTATAAATTAATCATGTAACACTTACTGTATGCTGCCCTAACTGGAATAATTAAATAAATCTGAAACTTAAGATATAGATAAATTTGAGGGTCATTGGTCTATGCATGCCATTTCAGAAATAGATTTTTCCCAATTGCTAAGATAGGGTAGGAACAGAATTTAATAAGACCTGGAAAAATTATGCCTTGAACTGGTTGGACTGACGTTATGTGGTTAGGATTAATGGAATCCTAGACCCAGAATGTAATTAAAACTTGCAAGTAATATGGCATGTTTACACTATGAATAATCAATCTGGGTGAACAAATGGAGGGAAGATATTATTATGAAAAATAATTTTCTGTGTACTTCAGAAGGAGGATAGGAATTAATAGTAAGATGATTACTTTCCTCTGCATTTGGATCTGAAAAGTATGTATTTTTAAAAGAAAAGCAAAAAAAATACTTTATATATATTTCATTGATTTTTTTTAGTATTCTTACATACCGTAATACAGACACACAGAGAAGGATAGCGAAACCATAGATCATGGCATCCCCATCATGGCACCTATTAACACCATGGTGCCTACCACTACTTCTCCTGGCACCCACCAAGCTTCTCAGAAAGTGAATGCCATTCTAAGTCAAGGCTTGTGACTGGCTGCCCTCATTCTAATGAAAAGCTTTCTACCACTGCAATAGAAGAAGCAGCTGGAGAAGTAGTTGTGGATCCCATGGTGCAAATGGTCATCCTGTTGGGGAAGCCTAGCTTAACATTATAACAATATGACTGTTACTGATTTTATGTTATCGTGAGGCTGTGGCTCAGTAGAAGAGCCTCTGGTTCAGTTATGGGCTTTTAAAAAAAAAGTCCCAGATGGGTAAAATGACAATATGAATGCTCTGCTGTCACTGCAAATACCTTCACAGAAACAATGAAAGGGACACAGAGAAGTATTGCTACAAAGATACACCCCAAAAGCAATTCACTATCCCTGTTGTTACCATAGCCACACCCAGTTTTTCACTTGTCTATCATCACAATGAAGTATCTGCACTGGAATTTTGTGCTCACATTTCTCCATCAGCCTCCATTTCACCTGCATTCTCACTTACCCAACCCCTGATTTTTCAGGCTTTTAAACTCAGTAATTGTCATTTGCCATAATGTAATGATGCTATATACTGATTCCCCAAATTTCCAGAACTTCCTGTTCTGGAGATATGAGGTGAATTTCCCCAATTGCCTTTCCCCTTGTATCTCTGCAATCAAAAAGACTACAGATTTAATTAAAAAAAAATAACAAAACTGGTAATTCAGAGGAACTGGTAGATCACAGGAACACATAGTCATGACCTGTTTCACACGGGGATGATGCAGTCACAGGTTGAAAGATTTATTCATCGGAGGAGTAATTCACTACCTATAGTGCCTTTGTTTGCCTTAGGGTCCCTTCCTTTGATTTAGGAGCTGCCTTCTGCTAGAAGAAGAGCTGGGAGTTTTGTACCCTGCTTTTTACTATTCAAAGGAGTCCCTCAAAGGGGGTTACAATCACCTACACTTCCTCTCCCCACAACACCCTGTGAGGTGATGAAAGGCTAAGAGAGCTCTAAGAGAACTGTGACTGGCTGCATGTGGAGGAGTGGGAAATCAATACTGATTCTCCAAATTAAAAGGTGCCTTTCTTTAACTACTACATCAAGCTGGCTCTCTCCCTGTTGCAGATCCATGAGATGTAACCCATATTTCTCATCCTACTGTGGGCCTTTTGAAACTTAGTGTTGCTCTAGTAGATCTAGCCCTCCCCACTAAAGAATAAATGGGAAAATATCTGGTGTTTTGCTGCAGGCTATAGTAATATGATACATTCACTTTGGATAAATGCCACCTGAAGCTGAGCAGCCATCACCAAGCTGTGTGTTCATCTTTGAAACCAGTTTTCTTTAAAAACAACAACAACACATATTTGAACTGTGAGTGAATTTGCATCTCTGCTAATATGTTTTCAGAATTGTATAGTTCTTGGCAGAAAGTAGGACTGGGCATGTCCCAGTCTGATTTTGTGATTCAGCAGGCTCGGCATTGTGCTTCTAATCCAAGCTACTGAATAGGATGGTAGCTGCACAGCTGTCTGCTTAGTTCTCTCTATATTTTCAGGAGTACTAACGAATAAAAGGGAAAGGGAAAAGTGGCCAGGGAAGTGGAAAGGGAAGAGCTAAAACTGGATCAACTCTGTTGTTATTACTAGTAAAATTATTCTTTAGGCCCAAAAGCAGAGAAGGTGTTGTGGAGAACCTGAAAGGAATGCAGTCCCCAGCCAAAAGCTCCTAAACCTACATTAAACAGGCAAGGGGGGGGGGGGAATGAAGACATAGTAAGGAAAGTACTGGTGGTGGCAAAATAAGTGCCAAAATATGAAGCCATGATGATTTTGGGAAAGTTTTGAGAGATCCAAAGATGAAGAGGGAAGAGACTTGATGGCAAAAAGAGACTGAGATTGTTAAGATATAAGGAACAATGCTACTTTGGAACCAGCTGGGTGACCTTGCCACAGCACTGATAAAACTCTTCTGACCAGCAGTAATATCAGGGATCTCTCAGCCTCACCCACCTCAAAGGGAGTCTGTTATGGGAGAGGAAAGGGAAGGCAACTGTAAGCCACTTTGAGACTCATTCTGGGAGAGAAAAGTGGCATATAAGAACCAACTCTTCTTCTACTACTACTGTTTCCCAGTAGCACCTTCCCAGTAGAAGAAGAGTCGTTTTTATACCCTGCTTTTCATTGCCCAAAGGAGTCTTAGAGTGGCTTATAATAGCCTTCCCTTCCTCTACCCACAACAGACACCATGTGAGGCAGGTGAGGCTGCTCTGTGAGAACAGTTTCTAACAGTACTGCAACTAGCCCAAGGTCAACCAACATGTGGATAAGCAAGGAATCAAATTGAGATCACCACATCAGAAGCCACTGCTCTTAGCCACTACACTAAACTACAAATTGGCATTGCCTTAAAGAGATGGAGGTACAGCACAGGCAGAAGAAGCTGTTGCAGAAGGATGGTGTCTTTATTTATTTATTTATTTATTTATTTATTTATTTATTTATTTATTTATTTATTTATTTATTTATTTATTTATTTATTTAGATTTATATACCGCCCTCCCCGAAGGCTCACTTGCTCATTGATGGTTATGGGATTCTTCTCCTTTAAATTTGGACCTTCTGTCCAATGGCTTCTCAGCATAATCCAAGGAGGGAGACACTCAAGTATTTCTTGCACAGAGAGGTGATTGTGTGGTTAATAAGGTTTGCAATTTGAGAACGAAGGAATGCTTTTGTCCTGTTTGTGTGTAGAAGAAGCTGCCCCAAGCAGCTCGTTCCTCCAGGGGAAGTGATCTTTGTACTCTGGAGAGAAGCTGTCACTCCACGGGATCCCCAAGACCGACCTGGAGGCTGGCATCCCTGATCCTCCCTAGGGCACAGTGGCACAAAGGCCTCCCCACCCAAGCAGCTCTTTTCTCCAACTGATCTCTGTAGTCTGAAGAGGAATTTTCATTCTGGGGGTTCTCCAGATCCCACCTGGAGGCTGGTATCCCTAAACAGTTACAGGGATGTCAGCCTCCAGCTGGGATCTGGAGATCTCACTTCTAGGGTTTCTTGAAGCCTGAAGAATATTTCAGGGGTTTCTCAATGTTAAAAAGGTTGACAGAGGCAGTAACTGAAAAATCCTCTGTACGTTCAATTATAATCTCTATGCTTTCTTTGTTGTCTTGAGAAGTAATTGACTTGCAAGCTTTTGGATATTTTGTTAACTATCAGCTATAGAATTTTAAATTTTGGAGTATAACCTATTATGCAATAGACTTTGACTACTAAGTAATGCTTTCCAATCTCACATTAATAACAGTTTTTATACCCTGCTTTGCACTCCCTGAAGAAGTAGTAATACCCTGTGAGATAGGTGGAGCTGAGAGAGCTCAAAGAACTGTGACTAGGCTAAGGTCACCTACCTGGCTGCATGTGGAGGGGTGGAGAATCAAACATGGCTCTATAAGTAACTGGATCTATAGTGGGAAAGCCGCGGTTTTATGAAACGGGACAATGGATTTTCTTTATACCTATGTACCCAATAGCATTGTTTCTAATAGAGAATCTCTGTGTTTGGCTTCTTTCCCTTGACTGATAGGTAATTTCTGTCTTTTCAAATGTTTCTTCATTTCAAACCTGTAGAATTATCCAGCCTTAAATTTCGAGAAAGAAATGCAGGATCCATTTTAGTTCTTGGTGTCCTGAATAGAACTATGTTTGATTCTGTCATCACAAGTGATGAATGTTTGACACAAGGACTAATGAGCATCCCTAAGGGATACTCATAATGAAACTCCTTATCTCCTTTTATCTTGGTTTCCTTTGTTTGCCAGCACACTTCTTGGGAAGTACTTGGGAAAATAGTAACTTTAATTTTGTTTTTTGCAAAATGTTTCCATGGGAGGAAAAGATGATTACTTGGAAGGTAACACAGAATTTATCAAGATCAAAATTCAGCAGAGTCAGGAAAAGGCATATTAAAAGTGAATAACTTAACAGAGGAATTGGCACCCATTAGAAGCTGAACACAGAGGAAAATGAATGTGTCAAAAAAGCGCTAGTCTCCATTACTGCCTCAGATGAAGCACAAAGAAATTTGAAGCACCAACATGCTCAATTAAAGAAAGAAGATGATCTTAGAAATGTTTTGGTGGAACATTTAGTGAAGCAAGATAGGGAAGAAGGAACAAGGTCAAATGGAAGGATAGGGTGAATGCTATCCTTGAGCTAGCAGTAGTTGTTATACCTATACCTGTTTCTTCTGTGCATGTTTTTACTATATCTTGTCAAAGAGAAGTTTATTTCACATATTCATATGAAGCAAAGTTTAAGCAAGATTTAGTAATTTTGAACCACTGCTGTTCCGTCTTCATCTACACTATCATTACATATTGCTTCAAGCAGCAATTTCTATTCTAATTATTAATTTGTGTAAATTGTTTCTCTACTATTTGGGCAACCATGCAAGAGACCTTCATGGATACTTTGGCCAGGGTACCTATATGATTCTGAACCTGTTTTTTCTCTAGTATTCAGATACTTACCTTCACGTCTTTTAGTAACTGGCTCTGTCTAGTTATAACTACAGCTAGCAAATTACCTTTTCATATCACCTTCTCAAACCTTAATGCATCAAATAGGCCTCACCTTCCTTTCCTCAGTTGCCACTTATTACTATTGCTGTTGTTGTTGTTATTTAATTTATTACCCAAATTACTCCCAAACTGGCTCATGGTGGGTTACAAACGTTCAGTTAAAAACCCATTAAGACTTCTAAGCTCTTTACATTCTATAGCCAACTTCCGACGGTTATAGGATAGGAACCTACATTTCCGTCCCCCCACTCTGTGCCTTCAGACTCTCTTCCTCCACCTTTCATTCATATAGCATCTCCTCTGGCATTTCTAATTTCCATCTGTTAAATGACCCCCCCCCCCAAGTAGATCTATTGGAAAGGCATGTTTGATAGAAGCACATTTTAAAGGGGCCAAGCCAGGTAGCCAGCAGCTGCAGAGAAGAGAGAGTGTGTGCTTAAACTGACTTGCTCTTGGAAGTTTAATGAATGAAAAAGGGAGGAGAGTTTGGAAGACTCGTCAGCACTGAGAGCAACACTGTCTGCTTTTTCTTTGGGGAGAGGAGAACACGTACTCTGGGATTCCAAGGAGAAAAAAAAAACATACAGAGTCACAGGATCCAAATGAAAGCTCATTAAAGCTATACCAATTTCAATTCAGTGATAATCTAAAGTAATCTGCGTTTGCAGAAAATGAAGCTCACTGAATGATCTTGGACTAGTCACCAACTCTTGGTTTAACTGACATTGTAGAGAGTAAAAGCTGTGGTGTGGAGAATCCATGCTTGCCATGCTGAGCGTTTGACAAGAGGAGTAGTGGTATAATGAACAATACATTGTCATTGTCATAATAGGGATATGAGGGATAAGCAGTCTTTCTTCATCTCCTTTGGCTCTAACGTAAAATTCCATGTCACAGACTGCTACATTACAAGTAGCTCTACAGATATCAATTATCATAATATTTATTAGCCGCTTCTCTTTATTTGAACAGGTGAATCATCTCTTGGCTTCTGAAAGACTCCTGAGTCAACCTAAGCCACACCTATACTGACACATGCTTTACTACTGTAATTTGAAGTACAACCACAGATTATCCTGTTCTAGATTACTAATTTCTAATTACTATGACTAATATATTTAACCCCAGTTTGTGTTGATTTGCATGCAAACTTTGGAGGGGGGAATCTAACCAAGCTGGTTAAAATATCACCTGAGCTTAAATTCCTAATAACAGATCTCCAATTTACAGGGAAAGCAGTCAGGTCTGTGTTCATTTGTTAAAGAAGAGAAATTCGGGGGATATGTACTAATTGCCCATAGAAACTGTGAGAGCTGTGCTGATCAAATAACAAGTACTCTGCCAAAAACATAGCTGGGCATTCATCCAGTTAAGGAAATTAAAAGAAACATAGACAGTGCTTGCTTGCTTGCCTCCTGGGTAGCTTGATTTTTATCTCAGCTAACTATTTTTTTTGTAATATTATGCAATGAAGGCTTGACCTTTTCCAAACATTTAAGTGCTGTTTAGAACACTGAAGCTAATATGCTGTGTTGAGACAACACCCAGTGGTTGGCAACAAACAGGTGGAATGGTAGAGATTAAGGAGCAAAAGGCAAGTGGCCCTGGATCTGCAGGTGGGGGGAACCCTGAGCTGCTGAGCAACATATAAAAGGCAACTTAATATGTTATCCATAGCTACCATGCACACACGCCAGACACTAAATTGCCTCCCATATCTTGTGCTATGTACCAAGTATGATCTATGTTATGCAGCAGCTGTGGTCCATGTCCCAACTCTCGAGGGGGAATCAGCAATAAGGACATAAGAACAGCCACGCTGAATTAAATCAATAGTTCATCTAGTCCAGCATCCTGTCTGTTACCACCTGACTGGGATTCAGAGGATTAGTGCCCCTGAATGTGGAAGTTCCCCTCAGTCACCATGGCTAGCAGCCATTGATAGAATCTGTTTCATCCTGTGGCCTTCACTACATCTTCTGGCAAAAAACTACACATTTTAATCACTCCCTGTGTTAAGTAGCATTATATTACTGTACACTCCCCACCTTCTGTCAGAAATTCCAGGGGCAATGTTAACTGGGTTGGTTCCTTTTGGAGGCAAGAGAAATGTATGACTCCTTTTTGGGGGGAGGGGGAGAAAATTTTTATTTACAAATGTATTACTGTATATTACTGTATATTTGCACAAACAGTGAAACATTTACAGAGCAGGAAATCCTCACATCAGATACAGAGAGAGAGAGAGAGAGAGAGAGAGAGAGAGAGAGAGAGAGAGAGAGAGAGAGAGAGAGAGAGAGAGAGAGAGAGAGAGAGAGAGAGATCTGACACCCTTCAAGTGCTTCGGCCATCCCACAAGAGTCTCTCTCCCTTTGCCTTCTCAGCATCTAAACTGCTTTTTCTTCATGCAAGACATTTGCACAGTCCCTTTAGTAGGGAGTCACTTCTTCTAAGCCCTGGTGGGTGCTTGTATTTCGTAAGAATTTAAGCCCATTGAGAAAATATTGTTAAGAAACATTCCCATTCCTTTGTCATGACTTCCCCTCGCATGCCACTTTAGACCAAGCCCATAGGGTAGAACACAGTAACCAGACCCAAATTCTGAACAATATGACTGAAAAGGGAGTATTTTCCCCCTGTCCATAGTACAAAGGAAATGTTCATTGGCTTCACTTCCCATATGAGGTTGTTTCGCAACCTCAGACTGACTCTGTAAAGGCCCTGCTTCAACTTTATGAGGTAAGGCAGTACTGAGTAGGGAGTTACAAAATTAACGTAATGAGGTGGAGGTGGGGTTCAAACTTATTTTGCAATTTCATTTATACCCCACTGTCGGGGTTTCTCCGACTTCGCCGCTCCTACCCAGGGACTCACCAACGAGAGGCGTATCACCTGGACCTTTATCCAACCCTGCAGAGTCAGGTTTGTGGGAGTCCTCGGCGGGGGGAGTCCTCAACGAGGAGCAGTGTTTGCGCTTGGAGGACCGGGGAGGAGTGAGGAGCGGTCTTGGCCGGGCAAGGAGCCGCCCAAGATTGATTGTCCTTTACCATTCCCCAGAGTCCATTTAAGCTCCCACTGGTCAAGATATATGTATTTGTGCTGATTTTATTTCAACCCTGACCATTGATAAAGGCAGTAATGCCGAAATGCATCTGGTCAATGAAAGCGTTAGTATGTATGTACACATTGATTTTATTCCAGCTATGCTGCAGATTTGGGGGGAGGGTTAACGCTGATTTTATGTTTTTATGTAAACCGCCACAAGGTGGCTGAGCCAAAAGTGGCAGTCTATAAACAAACAAAATAACAAATAAATATTAACACTTTATTTTTAAAACTGTGTTCGACCCTATAGAGGCTTAAGTTAATTTACCTTATTTTGACCTATTTAAGTTCTTGGTGTTCGTTTGGGTTAGGATATTTTCTCCTTTTTGTTTTGGGCTCACTAACTGGAATACCAACTCTTCAGAATGTTGTCTGGTCTTTGTGTATAACCTACTCTGTAGAGGTGATACAAAAGTGAGATTTATATATGCTTATTTGTCTGCCACCAACAGCGAATCATTAATACATCTGTTATCAAGTAATTATTTTTTTAAACAAAATGTGATAAAAAACTAAAATGTATTTAGTTTTCTAGCCCACCCAATCCCAAAGGCAACAAAAGTAAACATACGCCCTGAGCAAAACTTTAAAGCTTGTGTTTTTCTGGCAAACAATATAATTGCTTCAATACAATGTGGCACAAGGACAAATTCATAACTGATAAAGGCATTTATGTAGAACAATTCAATAGCTGTTGAAACAACATCTGGAAGCAGAGTTAATTTGCAGATGCTGTTGGCTGACTTCCAAGTATTTGTTGGGACAGAGTGCTTGGAAAAAAATCTGGCTTTTCCTACCTCAAAAGACTTACTTTATATACAGACTATCAGTCCAGCCCTATATAGAAGTTATCTGGTCCTCTCCAGCCACCAGCAGAGGATGGGAAAGGGTTGAGTTGTCAGATCCAGGCTAGGAGATTCCTGGAGATTTGAGGGAGGATGAGGACCTCATTGGGGTACAATGTTCTAGAGCAAGGGTAGTCAACCTGTGGTCCTCCTGATGTCCATGACAGGGGCTCATGGGAATTGCAGTTCATGAACATCTGGAAGACCGCAGGTTGACTACCCCTGCTCTAGATCCCACTTCCCATAGCATCCATTTTCTCCAGAGCAACTGATTTCTGTGGTCTGGAGATGAGCTGCAATTCCAGGGAATCCTCATGTTCTACAGGGAAGCTGACACCCCTAGTCCTACATGGGTCTAAGCCTATTGACTTTAAAGGACTTAAAAGGATGTTGCTCTGTTTAGGACTGCACATATTCCCACATATATTGAAACAAGGCACTTTTAGCTATTCTGATAAGGAAAGACAATCACCATGACTGTGACTATGGAGCATAAAGATTGCTTCTCTTTTGTGCCCTTCTGTGGATCCTGTATCTCAGCATAGCCTCTGAAGTGATCAGAGCAGAAACACCTGGCAAGTTGTAAGGGTCCCAAAGAAATACAATTATGCTGGAGTTGGGATCTCATTAAAGAACCTTCAATATTGTTCCTGCTTGTTCTGCCTCTCAAGTGAAAGGACTCTGGCTCTGGCCTCCTGACAGCTACTGGAGAGTAACAACGCTCAAAATTAGTGCAGCCATAGGTACTTCTACTTTTAATGATAATAGGGTTTGCCTAAGAAGTGGGGCAGAACCAAACAAACTTGTCCTGCTGTCATTCTTGCCTTAGTAGCAATAGCACAAGGTGGAATCACTGGGACAACAACAAGCTATTAGAAACTGGGCTTTTTCAGATTAGATCAGACCTTGAAAGGAGATGTCTCCAAGTTAATCAACAAAGAGTTCATTCATACATGCCTCTTAAGTTTCTGGCTATATTCCAGTGAAGTTCTTTATGTGCACACTGTGGAGAAACTTAGCAAATACGTAGTCAAAAGTTTCTCTAGAGCTATCCTTTTTCCCATACTGCAGATAGCATAACCATATGCCAGCTTGAAGTAGTGGTTAAGAGTTACAGTGGTTAAGAGCAGCAGCCTCTAATCTGGAGAACCAGGTTTGATTCCCCTTTCTTCCACAGACAGCCAGCTGGGTCACCTGGGGCCAGCCATAATTCCTCTCAGAGCTCTCTCAGTCTCACCTACCTCACAGGATGTCTGTTGTGGAGAGAGGAAGGGTAAGCAATTGTAAGCTACTGTGAGACTCCTTTGGGTAGTAAAAAGCAGAGTAAAACAAAAAACAAAAAAACAACCGGTTCCTATTCTTCTATTGAGTTTGTGATGGCATGCCTCTTCAGCAGATCAAGAAGCCAAGATTCTGCTATGCCATTTCACTGTCTGTGTGTCACCACTGCAACCATATTGAGAACCTTTTCCTCAGTTCCTAAATAAACATTATTGGATATTATGTAAGTTATAGCTGGGGATCAAGGGTTACACAAAGTCTTGTAGTGACATTTTGAACATTTTCCCCTTGGGAATTTTCATAAGTCTTCATTCTACAACATTATCATACATCTAATATACTGTGGCTGAAAAAAAACATACATTTTACCACATCTGTGCTTCCATAGAATAACCCACTTACTTGGAAAATATTGTGTTAAAAACAACAAGCACACAGATGTTTAAAGGCAGGTGCTTCCATTTTAGATTTAAAAGAACAATACTAATCCAAAAAGTACTTATAGCAGACAGCATATCTCCCTTTTCAGAAGACAGAGATCAGTTCACCTGGAGAAAATGGCCACTTTGAAAGGTGGACTCTCTGGCATTATGCTCCATTATGCTCCTCCCTCCCATAACTCGCCCACCTCAGGCTCCACCCCTAATATCTCCAGGTATTTCTCAACCGGGAGATGGCAACCTTATCCACAGTAGGCCATGCTACAGTGAACACTCATATATCATGCGTACACATGTAGACATCTGTTTGTAAGCTAGAACTAATATGTATTCACTTTACAAACAAAACTGCGGAACACTCTGGAAAGATGTGAGACACAGATCATATGTTCAACTGTACATGGGTTCAATGTAGTATGAGAATTCCTCAACACACGTATGTACACTGTACGTGATTTGTAATTTGGTGTAACATGTATATGGCTAATGTAACCCACTTCATTTTCAAAAGCACTTGGCCATTGCAGCAAAACAAGGACAATGTTCCCTTGTTCTTACAGAACTAGTTTCACCCCTCTCGGTGTCCTAGCTTCTTTTTTCTAGTGGATTTGCTATCTCTCAGTCAACTATATATTTGGATTCATGTATAAGAAGAACTCATATGTGGTTCCTTGCCATTGGCATAGAGCTGACCTTGGTTCTTTCCTGCTTTCTGTTTACCTTACAAAGAATAGTGAATGCAAACTTCATTACATTTTTTCACCCAAAATCAGTCAGGGAAATGAAGTAAGTAGTTGTATTTCACAAACAGGAAAGTAACTTATCTTAATTGAATCTCTTGATTATTTGGGGTGTAAATGTCAGCTGGGTATGCAGATTAAATGTACTGTTTTGTTGTTTATTAAGGCTAAAATATATGCCATTGTGCTTTAAAATCATCACCACCTGCTATTTTAAGAAAAAAAGAACATATCAGCAAACTTAGATGTAACATTGGAATAATACACAGTAAGTCTGAAAATGCCAACTAGAAGGCATCAGCATTTTCCTTTGCATTTTGCTAAGGGGTAGACATCAGCCATTTCCACATGAGCCTTGGTATGTTGGTGTCCATATGACATCGCCAACATCCCAAAGCTGTCCAATAGCTGGGTCACAATTTGGCCATTTTTAAATTGCAGTTTCAGAAATCCAGAAAACTGGATTTACCCTCCTAAATCATGCAAACCACCGGTGAGCCACCTGGGATAAGACCGTATGGAGGGGGAAATGCGCGGAAATCTTGGCAGTTTTGTCCCACTCTCACTCCCACCCTCCCCCTCCATTTCCTGCTTTGAGTAATTCAAAAAAATGTCATGGTTCATGTTGCAGTGGGACTGCAAACCTGCATTATCCAAGGTGAAATAAAATCTTCTTTAAAGTATCCACGGTCTTGTTTTCTGGAGGTGGAAAATGAGCTGGGAATGGGGGAGGGGGGCAGTGATTGAGCAGCTTTCTCCCAATCATTCAGCCATTTGTGCACTTTGTTTTTAAGTATACCATTAGCACAAAATATATATTTTTGGCTTCAGTTACCTGTCCAGCCTTCTCACAACTAGGGCAGGCAAAAACAGTCCTGTTTGCATCTTCTGGAGATGGGAAATAAGCTGGGGAGGGGGCGGGAGGGTGATCTGTCTGCCTTCTGCCAATCATACAGGGGCCTGAGCAGCTTGTTTTAAAGCCAACCATTAGCATAAAATGTCTTCTTGGGTTCCAGGGACAATGTGCAGCATCTCAGAAGTCCAGCCAGACAGAAATAAAATGCAAAAAAATACAAATCCAAAAGGGGAGGGATGTTGTATCATTCTGACATTTCTCTATAGCAATGGGCAGTGTTGATTTTATTAAAGTTGCATTTGTGGGGGGGGGGAGAAAGTTTCAGTCCACGAGAGAACTGCTGTCTTGTGATTGGTGGCTTGCTGTGATTGACAAGCCAAGAAATGGAGGGAGAGGTTTGGCTTGTGTTCCCTTGCAGCCTTGTCAGGAGGCAAAAATCCTTGAAAGGGCAGAAGGAAAACGCGGGAGGGGTCTCCCCATGAGGTGGGCTGCAAATGCGAGATTTACCATCCTGTGTTTGCCAGCAGGAAGCCACTTGCATTTTAACCCTCCATGTGGAAATGGTATCATTTCCCCACAGGCTGCAAAATTCATGAAAAGCAAAGTACAATGGGGAGAGAAAAAAGTACTTTCACAGAAGCCTCAACTGGTCCAGCCTCTCATGTCCTGCTTTTCAGTTTAGATAAATTTAACTATTGGAGGGTGGAAAAATCTGTTCCATTCTGAAAAATGAGAGATGTCACACCTGAAGTTTGCAGTTAAGGAAAGTGGGAAGACTTACCCACACCATCCCCTCCCCCAACCTGCAAATTCTCTTGTGTTTAACTTTCCCACGAAGCTCCATCAGCATGAAATCCAGTCTTGGTGGGAACGGATGAATAGCAAATGCCTGGCTTTGGAATTTCACCCATTTAATCTCCACACTATCAAAATCCAAGGAGTGAAACTGACAAGAATTGAGGCCTTTAAAATTCAGCAGATGTTTGGTGGAGCAATGCCTTAGAACAGTGGTCCCCAACCTTTTTATCACCGGCGACCACTCAATGCCTATTACTGAGGCCCAGTGGGGGGCGTGTAGTTTACTCCTCTACTCTCAACCACTGCCCTAACGCTCTCTGATTGCTATGGTAATGTTTAAACATTCCTTCAAAATACGATACAGACACGCCACAACAATGAACATAAGGAACATTTTATTTTCATGGAAATTTTAACTCATGACAATGACAAATCAATGGGAACCCTGAGCTTGTTTCTCTGCAAGGAGATAGTCCCATCTGGGAGTGATGGGAGACAATGACACCCGAAGTGTGTTGTAAAGGGCCGGGGGGGGGGGGAGAAAGCGTCCTTCGCGGCCCACCTCCAATTAGTCGAAGGACAACATGTGGTCTGCGGCCCACAGGTTGGGGATCGCTACCTTAGAAAGAGAAGCGACGTGCTTTTGAGAAAGGAAGAAATCCATGAAATGGCAGGCGGTGTTGCTGCAAGACCAAAAGGTGTGCTTTTCACTTTTAAAAATTGTGATTTCTGACTGAGGCAACCTAAACAGACCTTTTCTGCCTGTGCCGATACTCGTCTGGCAGTGGGGCTAATCCTCACCGCTGCATGATGTTGGTGCTGGCCTGGGCCTGTCCTGGGCCTGTCCCAATTCAGGCCCTCCATTGCCATATGGCAAGGGGATGCAGATATTTCTGCAGTCCCTTTTCTATCCTTGGTGCCAACAGGGCCTATGCAGAGCCAGGCCCGTGTGGCAGGGAAGAACCGGGCCTGGAAGACCCGACTCCTTCCCCAACCTGGACTGACTGCAGTGTCCCAGAAGGGACACCAAAATGCCCTAGGTGGCTCCACGGTGCTGCACAGTGCTGCCGGGCCACCTGGGGCCTTTTTGTTTGCTTGTTTAGGAACTCAGTTTTAATACTGCATTTCTAAACAGAAGAAAAAGCCCCCCCCCACCAGCTCTCCCCCATGCGGTGGAACCTCATGCGGAGGAAGAAATCCAGTGGACAGTGGACAGCTGCCAAAAATGGTCCCCCATGGAGACACAGGAAACAGCAGGGCAAATTGTCCTGTTGCAAAGAACTGGTGGTAGCTCAGCATGGCTGCTGCCATGCAAAATGGGTAACAGAGAGGCATTTGGGCTGTTTGGAAGCATTCCCCTCTCTATTGAATTATGAGTATCAGAGATGCATGCATACCTGGTAGTATGGTATCCTAATGACACCTTACCATGTGACCATCCCACAGTCCAGAACACCACATGGTTACACACAGAAACTGCCTGCTAGTCCACTCACTGAGAAAGAAGCCTTACAACTCTCACCCAGATACTTATAGCTTACAAATAGACACGTTATCCCTCCCTTAACTGGAGGACTCATTAATAAATTCCTCAGGGTTTCCTTCATCATAGCTGGTTTGCTCACTGTTCAATTAAGAGCAGTGGGAAAGTTGGATTTCACTGTGTCATCGATACTGTTTGCTTTTCATATGTTATTTTTTCTTGTGCCTTTGAGGATTAAAGGCTAGCAGCCTGCCAGGATGACAATCCAACCTGCCATTTACTATGATTGATTTTACCATTGTCTTCAAGGCCAAACAGAAAGTATTTGAAGGCTGGAAGAACATAAAGCTATACTGTCCCATTCTGCACGTGGTGCAATTTAATTGTGCTTTTGCAGCTAAAGTGCATTCAAAGTGCAATAGCCAACGTGTGCAGAATGGACCCTGGTAAAACTAAAGACTGGACAATATCTATGAAGAGGAGACCTTGGCAGTTTGTCTGCCTTGTACTATTCACCTGAGAGTCAAACATGTACTGTTTGATTGTCTCCTTTTCTCAGCTGCATGCCAACTCTTTCTACATATGCAGCCACCTGATTTGCCAAATGCAGCAGTAGCTCTATTTGTGAGAAATACTACTGCCCATCCTACCCTGGCCTCCGACCCTGTTCTCTTTGCCCCCACCTTCTGAGACCAGCCAGAGACAGGGATTTTTAGGTAGTGGCACCTCACCTTGGAATGCCCCCGCCTTCCCTTAAGGCTTGCCTCGTGCCTGCCTAACTTTCTGAGGTTTCTGAACAAAACATTTCAGTTTTCTCAGGCTTTTAATAGAGGGGCTGACAGTTTAAAACCATTCCTATAGTGTGCTTTTAAACTAAAAATTGGTAAATTCATTTTAAGCTGTTCAGTTATTTCTGTTTTATGCTCTGGGTGGATTTTTAATAGTCAGTCTATGTTTCTATTACATTTAGCTTCTTGAGCCCCATCAGGCAGGTTCCCTTGAAAGGCTGCAGAAATAAAGGCTGAACTGTATGTTCTGTGCTCATTTCGGAAACACAACTGGCTGTCTCAATTCTTTGTCAAGGAAATGTAGAAGTTATTATAACCTAGTGGTCCTTGGAAAATGGGTTTTGAAGAGGAAGTACAAATGACAGTGTCCCCTTGCAAAAACACTGGTCTAAATCAGTGGTTCTCAACCTTCCTAATGCTGCGACCCTTTAATATAGTTCCTTGTGTTGTGGAGACCCCCAACCATACAATTATGCAAGGGTTCTTTCACAGAAATTAAACTTAAACTGACCAATGGCGTGAAGATCCATTGTTCATGATTGCATATAAATTGTTGTTCCCCCCCCCCCCAGGGTTCCTCAGTTCTGCCTTTTGCCCCACCATGCCATTCTCACGGCAACAGTAGCAGCGTCCCCCCCCCCCCCGGGCCAAGCAGCTCACCCTGCCATGACCCCTGTGAAAAGATTGTTCGACCCCCAAATGGGTCCTGACCCCCAGGTTGAGAACCACTGGTCTAAATGCTGCTGCATCACAAACCCAAACAACGAAATAAAACCTACCTGGCAGTCTTGCTGTCATGGTGCTGATTGCCCAGGCATGCAAAATTGACTCAATACACAGTTGCTTCCTGTCCTCTGGGGACAAAGGGCAGCATTTGTCTCTGCCCCATCCTCCCTGGCCTTCAGTGCTGGGAGAGAAATGAAAGCAAAATATTTGCCTCCGTCTGTCTACTCCAGTGGCCTCACTTGGGGGAGGACTATAGCATTTGCATGTATTCCCCCACCCAGTGTCTGCAGCACTGCCTGTATGAAATAGTGAACAAACCAACCATTTATCCTTGTGCCCAGCAGGTGCAGCAACAACCACAACAAAGGCTAGAGAATAAACAGAAGCTATGGATTGTATAGAATCAAAGCCACAAGCCAGTGAGTCAGCAACATGATTACTAGCTAAATACTTGGTCTATCAACATAACCATCTGCGGTGGCAGGATCAATGTAAGTTAGTTGATCGGAAAGTCACTGTCCTTTGCTCATTTTCAGCAAACTACAAGTCTGCTAGACAGGTGCCAGAATAGCAGCCAAATCTGAATGTTTTCAAATATTCTTTACTCTTTTTATTGACACTGTCCAGAATAGAAATGGGCTATTTCCATTGAGGTTGTTATTAGTTAATATGACACCGCACATCCCTCTAATATAATGAGTGAAGCCATTAGGCACCAAAACATCAGTAATTACAATTACTACCTGTGTCTCTCAGCAGCAACTCAAGTATTACATCACTAACTTGTCAAATCCATTACCAGGTGAATCACATTCTGTAATACCTCTAATGCTTTTTAAATTAAGTGAGTATGAAAACACAACATATAAAATATGCATAATTATGATTCAGAAATGTGACATTGTGGGCCCTGTAAAAATTTTATTGCCATATCGTTGCCACAAGACACGTGGCAGGGCGCTGCGTGAGTCATCCAGGATTTTACAAACACTCCAATAAAAGCTTATTAGCAGACCCTGCCATCCTATAGTTCGGCACATTCAATTTGTCCCAGTTTTATATCCTCGCTGATTTTCCAGCTTTGAAGTGGTTTAATCACTGTGGTGGAAATGTTGATGTCATTATTGTTGGCAAAGGTAAGTGAATTAAGTCCACTTAGGTAATGCTTGCTTTTTATTGTTTTAAAAATCTTTTTGCATCTTTTTAAACTAGGTCAAACAAAACACCCTCGGCCTTGTGAGCTTATCTGTATGACTCATAACTCATGTCAGGCCTGCATGCCGATATTACCTCGCTTTGGTCCATAGTATTCAAATAGAATCACTAACTTTTTTTTCTTTACTGTTCCCGTGCTTTGAACTGGATTCAGACATACAGAAAGTAAGCAGATGAAATATTTCCTTTTTATGCTAGGAGATGCATTAAATTTCTGCATGTCAAACCGAGACACAACCAAGCAAGGCAACTAGTCTGGGCATATTAAACCTAGGTGTAAACTGCACGGAGCTTTTATTCCAATCCCAGGTCGATTCAGTCCCTGCCGTCTATACAGAATGCCATTTCCATTTGGATTTTGGGCACTTTAAATTTTCTTTCTGCAGCAAGAAGGATTGTTCTGGAATCACCCTACCTTTATTGTGCGATATCAGTGCTTTTAAACTTTAATATTTTTAGATTCGTATTGATAAAGCAGGCTGTTTTGAACCTCCGTGGTAGAGATGCCCTGAATGGCTAAAGGTGGCCATGTGACAAGCCTGCCTTAAAGGAGAAGCCCCTAATTTCTCTCAACTTCTGTTGGTCTTGGATTTTTTCTTTCTCTACTGCCTTCTTCGATCCTCTCCCCCCCCCCCTCCAAGAAAAGAAAGAGCCTCCCTGCTTGGCTCCTCTCCCCCCCCCTTCAAGAAAAGAAAAAAAGAGGCTTGCCCCCCCTTCTGAACTACCCTAACCACGTGCAGAACACTTTCCTGTTTCAATTGGGGGGGAGGGGGGAGAGGAAGACCCGAGTTCAAATCGATTTGAATTCAACAGGATTGACAATGGAATAAACAAAGTAAGTGCAGACTCTGCCCTAGGCTTATCTGTTGGAATATGCAAGATCTGTAGCAGGCAGGAATTCAACAGTTTATGAAGAATATTCTACAGGGGGTACCAGAGGAGATGTGTAATTTCTTAAGACTAATTCTAGCAACCTCTTCCCTGCAGAATTTATTTTCTTATATTTCATTGAGCTTTTCATAACCATATGGTGTATCCAGTCAAATCCATCTCCCTCCTCCACTTCTATCAAACCTGCCTTAGTAATATTACCCAATCTTGCATTAAAACCACCAATGATCATTAAATTGGTTTTAGGGAGTTAATTGTATATATTTTCAATATAGCTTCCACTGCTGTCCAGTTTTGATTTAGTTGAATTATACTTAGGGATGGGGGAATATATGCTATGGTTATTGTACAATTATTATTTTCCATCCAGATTTTCACTGCCATAGCCAAAGATGAACATGGTTTCAACTTTGACACATTTTCTGTTAGGGAAGAGGAAATAAGACATGCCAAGCCAGCACTTGCTTTCCCTTTTTGACCATTCTTTGTTGCTAGTCAGCATAAGGGGGGGAAATGAACAAAGTTTGATTCCAGTGACACCTTTAAGTCCAACAAAGTTTTATTCTAAGTATAAGCTTTCGTATGCATGCATAATTCATCAAATTATTCATCAGGATGAAAAATATTCTTGGTAGTCTATGCTTCTTGTAAGAATATAATGCTGAATTGAGTTAGATCTTCTCTAACCTCAAAGGAATTTAATTTATAAGCCCACCTCACAATATTCCATGAGTACATCTTTACTATAATTTTAGATCAATTTTTGAGTCATATGTTAGTAGTCATATTGAAGGAGACAATATTGTGATCAAGGAGAATGCTAGCATTTGAGACTATTTAGGGTTTTCCCTGTGGGTTTTCTATGCTTGGATTTGAATTGGCATGAAGAACAAGCAAAATGTAGCACTACCAGGAAATGCTGTGTTTCCAAATGTTCTTCATCGGTAGTGGTAATTTCCAAATGTAAAAACAGAGCTCTTTGTACGCAAAAACCTCAGTTGGCTCCAAAATGTATCTGTGCAACTAAAATATCTATAAGGAAGAATGCATGCTTACAAAGTTGAAAATGCCTATTATGCTTCTTCGGTCAGTCCTTCAGCTCTAATCCCAGTGGGTATTCATCTGTGAGTAAAAGGTATTTTGCACTTGCATGAATTCAGAGCCATGCATTCTTTCACAGAGGCAAGTTACAGCAAGATGACTCTCTCAACTGGGCACCTTGCTGAGTCAAATGAGTATTCATTTTTTTCTGCTCCAGTGCCAGCCTCTGCCCCACACCTCCTCCTACCGAGATGAATTTCTCTCCCCAGACCTAGGAGACAACCGTGAAACAGTGAAAATCTTATTCCCTTTTCTGCCCAGGATTTCCATATGTCGCTGTTAGGGTTGCCAACCTTGAGATCTCCCTCAATTGCTATTGATCTCCAGACTGGGGGAAATGGCTGCTTTGGAGGGTGGACTGCATGGCATCAGAGCCCACTGAGGCCCCTCCCTCCCCAAGCCCAACCCTTCAAAGGCTCCGCTCCCAAATCTCCAGGAATTTTCCAGCCCAGACTTGGCAGCCCTACCAGACTGGGCCGTCCATCAGGTGCCAACCACCAGCTGGCAACACTAGTCACTGTGGCTATTAAAGAAGGATGGAATCTTCTGCATAGTGCAAAATGCCAAATCCAGAGCTGACAAGTAGACTTGAAGAAAAGAATACTTAATAAATACTTAATTAGGCTTTGCTTGCTTCTGGATTTGCAGAGTTTGTGGAGCCTTGCACTACGTAATGATGCAATACAAAATTCTCATACAAGGCCTGCTTCCACCGAAGCCTTCTGAGGTAACCTATTAAAGTGGTAGTGCACAACAGAAACAAATAAGCAAAGAGAGAAAGGGGATGAAAATGGCCAGGAAGGGGTAAACTGATTCAGCTCTAACTGCATTGCAACTTCTTCCCTTCCATTCCCCCAGGCAATCCTGAAAAAACTGTTTGCACATTTCCTTAATATCTCTGCAATGAAAAGCGCCAGGGACTCTGTCTTGGGTCCAATGAATAGGAAGGAAGGAAGGAAGGAAGGAAGGAAGGAAGGAAGGAAGGAAGGAAGGAAGGAAGGAAGGAAGGAAGGAAGGAGAGAAGGAGAGAAGGAAGGAAGGGCAGACTCCCTGCTGGTTTCCCTCCCCTCCCACACCCTGTAAATTCTGTGCTGTTGCTCCCAGCTGAAAAGATAGAGTGTTTATAGTTTAGTAAATCCTTATATACATACGTGCTTCTGTATGTGCAATTCCAGTCTGAACGGCTGAATTGTTCTAGGAGGACATTTTAAAACCCCTTTCATCGAGGGCTCTGGTTTTTTGAAAAAAGCTGTCTTGATCCTACTCAACAGATAACTTTATATTTACACACAGAAAATAATAAATAATAGGAATCACAATCCTAATAGTACTTTGATTAATTTTCATTTGTAAGAAACTGCATAGCTAGTTCAAAAAGTTGAGCATTCCTTGAAGAGTGTGCTCCACACTTCTTCTGAATGAAATGTGAGTTCCATTTTGTTCATGGGAATATAAAGAGAAAGGAAAAGGTTTCCCATTTGAGAAACTGCTAATTAACCGTAATAAAAGAAACTGCTTGACAATTGACACGACAGAACAGCAAAGATGTCATCTGCAAAGGATATAGTCTTCAATTTCCAGATGTCCAGAGTTCAGGTGTATTTAGTTCTAAGGGTTCCTGCATTGCCACCTAGTGGCGCATTTAATTGGTTCCTCAACTGTTAACTAAAGCATTAGAGATGATTTCTTTGCTTCTAAAATATGCCTTTAGGCTATTCCTGTGGAGTGTAAAGAATGAGCAGTGGCCAACTGATTAAATGGTTAGTGATGCAGTCCTAAATGCGGTTTTCACACATCTGTGGCCATGCAATGGACTTAGGTGGGACTCAGTTTAGAATTGCAGGGTTTGTCAATTATTAGTTTTAATATTAACATATTAAAGTGTTTTATTTTTAAATCGGGGGGATGTTAAGCATTCTTAACTAAACATTTGGACCAGTCACATACTCTCAACTTAACCTATGACACAGGAATGTTGTGAGGATAAAATACAGTAAGGGAGATGTCGCCAGGCCAAGCTGGTGAGAGGGTTGCGGCAGGGGATATGGGGCATGCAAGGGTGGCCGTGTTGCTATGTCACTTCCAGGGAAAACCCAAAAGTGACATAGGATGGCTCTAGGAATCACAGGAAATTCTATGGTAAAGCGTTTCCAGTTATTCCTAGAGCTGCCATGATCACATGATACACTGATGCCACTTTTTAAAATTTGTGGCAGTTAAGAAGGCTACTGGTCGGAGGCCTGTCTGACAGCCTTAGGACCATGTTGTATGCCACTTTAGGACCTTATTGGGAAGAAAATGGAATCTAAATTTTAAAAGCCCACGAATAAACTAACTGGGCCCCTAGGTTCATGATAGTGGCTTCACTCAGCTCCTTCAGAAAAGAACTTGTATTTTACCCTTCTGTCCATTTGGAAATAAGTCAGGCTAGTCAAGCAACTTAGACTGGAGTGGGAGGAGGGGAGAGCACATCCTTCTCAGAGGAAACATAAGATGTTGTTGTTACCATATACTTCTTTAATGACTTGTGAAGGCATGGGATGGGTAGAAAACTCACTGGGTGAACTTTGTAAAATGGTTTTATTTGCTATTTTACTAGTTGCATTTTAAAGGACTTTCTCCCAGATTTTCTTTATTAATCTACATTTGCTGTATTTTACTGCCATCATGTTCCCTCATTTTCTAAAAAATCATGCTGGTTTAACCATCCTACAAAAGAGTCCTTTAGGAACATAAGCAAAATCTCTAGTGATGACTCGCTAGCAAGCTTTTATTGAGACATTATCACATTATTGCCCACAGCAGAAAAAGTACTCATCTCTCTCTAGACTGGTGCAAAGGGACCTATTTTGGAATCATTCCAATTTTGCAAACATCTCTGTCAAATATGAGTCCCTGGAGATTATTGGGGAGACATTAGTAGTGAAACAGCTTGAGAGAGAAGACAGCTGGGGCTGCTGAAGGCGCCAAGAGGAGACAACGAAATGGAGAACATGAAACCGAGCATTGTGAGTCCCCCTGCATGGCAAATTCTGCTTATCATCAGCGGAAGAAACATAAACCAGGTTGTGCACTATTCCAGAGAATGATAACAATTCAGCAGTGGTCATAAAATAAAAATGGTATGTTGCAGTACACACTCACATACGTAAATGCCATGAGAGCTTTATGGATTTCAGAAAGTCTGTACATTTTTGAACTGGACAGAGGAACATTCCAATAGGAAAAGCAGATATTGGTGGTTTACTAAATAGGATCCCAAGCTTGTATGTACTGTTTGCATACAAAATCTGACACTTTATAGTGGTTAGTCATAAAGTGCTAGTTCCATACATTTATTTTGCTATATTTGGATACTGAATTCAAAAATTTTAAAATGGAGGGATGCTACTTTGTAAATATTTTTACACAATTGTCATGCACCAAGAACTGATGATCTCCTCAGGACCAGTTCAGTAGCTGAGGTAAGACTAACCTTACTTCATTTCAATCTTCATATCTAGCCTGCTGGCCTTCCCTTTGTTATATGGGGAATAATGTTTACACAGACTACTTTTTATAGTTCAAATCGATCTGAATTCAGAAGGATCCACAATAGAATAAACAAAGTAAGTGCAGAATCATCCCTGGTTGATCAGATGTTAAAACCAGAATTCTGAAGCAAAAAAACAAAAAACAAAAACAAAGCAGTATTGCACAAATTTAAGTCAATTCTGAGACCATATATTCAAAACACAAGGTAATACAGAATTCCAGACAGCACAGTAGTCTTGACCCACCGCTGCCACAAAAGGTAGTAATTAGCTGGTTCTGAAAACCATTCATTTATTAGATGTCACAGTTAAGATTTACAAATGATTATATAACATCATGGTTAGTTTTGTGTCGTTATTAAGAGCAGCAACCTTTAATGTGGATAACTGGGTGTGATTCCCCACTCTTCTGTAGGCAGCCACTTGGCTTGAGCCAAGTTACAGTTCACTATCTATGACTATCTCTCAGCCACACCTACCTCATAGAATGTCTGTTGTGTTGAGAGGAAGGGTAGGCGGGCGATTGTAAGCCACTTAGAGACTTAGAGGTCTCAGTTAGAGGTCTCAAAATTGACCACAGGCTTTTGCATGATCATGGGAGTTGCAGGGCCAGACATGAAAGATATCAGAATGCCCTGGCCTACACTATCCTTCCTGCATTTTTTTTCCATTGGAAGCTATGACTATCTGTGGTGGGCATAAATAATCAGAAAATAGGGGGAGAGAGCTAAAATATATGACCAGCTTCAGGATGACAGGGGACTTCCAATGACAAAAACAGAGCAACCCTCTGGTATTTGCGATGGAAGAAAAGGCTGACTTGTGAGAAGCCAGACTGGGCAGTCAGCTCACTTAGGGAGGCCTATGGTTGCGGCCAGGTGCAAGCATCAAGATACAGGCCTCCCTGCCTAAGAACTCACCCACCAGCATAAGCTCTTGGAAGCTCTGACAACCTCATTGAATGTGGGTTTAATTAGTAGAAGCAGGATTAATAGTTTGTATGTTTTTATTACATTTCTATGATTGTTTTTAAAGTTGGTTATTATCCACCGGGGAAAGGCAGGATAGCATTAAAATTTAGTAGTAGCGGTAGTAGTAGTAGTAGTAGTAGTAGTAGTAGTAGTAGTAGTAGTAGTAGTAGTAGTATCATTATTATTATATCCCCTCTCTGATGAAACCAAGTGGTTTTAACAGCTCCCATGACCTATCAGAGCCTGTGTGGAGTAGCAGATAGTATGTCGGAATCAGATGAAGGAAATCCAGATGGGAACCCCCACTCTGCTAGGAATGTTTTCTACATGACTGTGGGCCAGGCGCACACACAGCCAGGTTTATTTATTTTTAGATGTATTCCCAACCTTTCCCCAGGGGGTTCATAACTTACATCACAAGGTTGCTGTGAACATAGAATGGAATAGAAGAGAACAATGCAACCCCACCCCCTTTTTTCCCTCTCTTTTAGGGTATAGTTGCTCTAAGTCTAAAACAGTAATTTTAATTAGATGTTGTGAAAAAGGGATGATTGTTCTTGTTGTTGCTTCTTCCCATATTGTTGCCACTGTGTCAGTTCATATTCTAACTACCAGGGAGCCTCAAGGAGTAAGCAGAGCCCCTAGTTTTAAATATATCGCGATAGGGTCTGAACTGAAGATAGCCTGAAGAAAATGTCAGTTCAGTATGACAGCAAAGAAAAAGGTCAAGTTCCATGCTGAGTATTATTAAGTGAGGGACTGAAAATAAAACCACCAATAATGTTAAGTCCCTGTAGAAATCTATGCAGCAGCCTCATTGGGTGCAGTTTTGATCACCATTTCTCACAGAGCAGGGAAAAAGAAGAGGGCAACCAAGATCATTAAGGTCTGAGGAACCTTTCCTAGATTCAGAAGGATTTCTTCACTCAAGGAATGATTCAATTGTGAAATTCACTGCTGGTGAATATAGGGATGGCCACTGACACAGATTTCTGGAAAAGACATCCATCAGCAGCTACTACATGATGACTAAAGAGAACCACCACAGAGCCAGTTTGGTGTAGTGGTTAGGAGTGCGGACTTCTAATCTGGCATGCCGGGTTCGATTCTGTGCTCCCCCACATGCAACCAGCTGGGTGACCCTGGGCTCGCCACGGCACTGATAAAACTGTTCTGACCGGGCAGTAATATCAGCGCTCTCTCAGCCTCACCCACCCCACAGGGTGTCTGTTGTGGGGAGAGGAATGTGAAGGCGATTGTAAGCCGCTTTGAGCCTCCTTCGGGTAGGGAAAAGCGGCATATAAGAACCAACTCTTCTTCTTATACAGAGTCAGTAAACCTCTGAACCGTAGTATTAGGAGGCACCATCAGCCTCTATGTCATGTCTGTTGGCCCTTTAGGCAAATTGTTGGCCATTATGACCATGTATGCACTGGGAATTTCACTGCCCCGGCTCCCGTGCAGGAGCACAAATTGGAGACAAATGCTCCCCCATGTGGGTGCAGGAAGAGGTGGGGCAACCTGCCACAACTAAAACTCCAGCCTGCAGCTTGGCATGAAACCTCCAGTGCATAAACGGTCGTAGTGACACAGGACGCTGGACTATATGAACCACTGGCCTGGTCGTCAGAGGCTATTCTTGGGGGGGGGGGGGGGTTGGTGGGCCTAATGTGTCTTTTAGCCACTGCCTGAAAGGGGGAAGGCACCAACGTCTGAATTGCTTTGAACTGCAACCTCACTGATTCAACAACTGGAGTACAGAGCCACAAGGGAGAATCTTTTATAAGGAAGAAGTTCCACCAGATCCTCTTTCTCCTTCTTTTCTTTGCTTGGTAGGCATTAAAGGTGGCATTGTTCTATTAGGAGAAAGGTAGCAACCTGATATTCTCATCTATGTACCATTTCTGCAAGCACATTGGCTTGAGCAAAACATGTACATTCCCCCCCCCACACCCCCAAAGTAATTTTCTTTTGATCCACAATACTTTTTCTAGCCTTTAGAGGTCTCTCTCTTCAAACAGCAAATGTATTATCATTTCAGAAGGTTTACATTCTTCATTGTTGCTTGTAAAAGGAGATGGAAAATCGTTTTTGTGATGTGTATTCATTAACAATTGCCATTCTAGTGCCTTTGTACTTTCTTTTCCAGGACTGAGATACATTTTCATTTTATAACTGACAGCTTCAGTGCTGTCATACTGAACCATAAAGCATTTGCGTACAGATTTAAGACAGCTTTCAGTGTGACTTGAAAAAAAATTGAATCCTCTGGATTTATTTTCAGTAACAGAGTAAACCAAGAGAAATACCGATTCCTTCACAGACAAATCAACTGCATTGATCTACATCTAGACTAGGCAGGGAAAGGTTACTAATCTTTTAACATTTTCAAAATGTTTTTCTCCCTTCCTACACAAACTGATCTCAACCTGTTGATAATACAAGAATACTGTCAGGTAGTTTTAAATGTGTATGTTTATGGTCAAACAACATATAGGCATCAACTTTCCAATAACATTTAGGATCAAGACAGGTAAGGAAAACAGACCTTTTCACAAACTAGCTTCAGGTGGTTCCATGTTGGTTTAAGGCATCAGAACAAAGTTTGAGTTCAGTGACACCTTTAAGACCGACAAAGTTTTATTCAACTAACTAATAAAACTTTTGTTGATCTTAAAAATGCCACTGGACTCAAACTTTATTCTCCTTCAACAAACTGCATACCATCAGATATTAAGATTGTCAGTTCTATGTTGGGACATACCTGGCGATTTGGGTGGTGGAGCCTGGAAAAGGCAGGATTTGAGGAGGAGAGGAAATTCCATGGAGTATATTACCACAGAGTCCACCTTCTACAGTGGCCATTTTCTCCAGGTGAACTGATTGCTGTTACCTGGAGATCAGTTGTAATTCCATGGGATCTCCAGCCATCACCTGGAGGGTGACAATCCTATATAGTATATATTAAGAGATTCATCTTACAAGGAGGAAGAAACTCCTCTGCTGGACTTCTAAGGTTGGACCTTTGTCTGCTCCTTGTTTTGTTCGTCCTGTAAAAAGAAAGTCAATTTAAGCTAAGCCTTTATCTCTGGATACTGTAAAGCAAAAGCCAGACAACCAAGTGATGAGGGCAAGGGCTGTGATCCAGAGTGAGGCCAGTGAATACAATGTCCAACCTGTGCAACAGGTTAGCCCCCCTCCCCCCGCCCCTTCTGAAAAACTCATTATTTTGTTTGTGATATGGAAACTTCCAGGTAAGGAATGTGATTTTGGTTTTAGAATAGGATGTTTGTTTTGTTTTTAATGGTGACTGTTCTAGCCTAGGAATGTATGCATTATAAAAAGTATAATAGAGTCTGAACTTTAAAATGAATGGCCCTCAATGTTATGTAGACTTTTGATGCCAACAATTCAGACACATTAATAGACGTATTCACTGATAGTGACATAGTAATGTAAGTTTGTGTTGATGGTGATGGAATCCCAACTGCATGATTTTATCTAAAGCCCATGTCCAAGGACAGATCTAGCAAGGAATGTTGGCTACAATTAAACTTGTTGTGGTCAGCTCCTTTGAGTTCAGTGCAAGCCTAGCCAATATATTGAAAATGTGTTCAAGCTGAGCTGAGTCCACATAGTTCCTCCTCTGAACCAAACAATATTGGATGGTGGGTCTTGGGCAAAAAACGGATAGTCTTTTTTCATCCTCATGAGTCAATATGTTGCAATCCAGAGCCAGCTTGATGTAGCAGTTAGGAGCACCGACTTCTAATCTGGTGAGCTGGGTTTGATTCCCTGCTCCCCCACATGCATCCAGCTGGGTGACCTTGGGCTCGCCACAGCACTGATAAAGCTGTTCTAACTGAGCAGTAATATCAGGGCTCTCTCAGCCTCACCTACCTCACAGGGTGCCTGTTGTGGGAAGAGGAAAGGGAAGGTGATTGTAAGCCGCTTTGAGACTCCTGGTAGAAAAAAGTGGCATATAAGAACCAACTCTTCTCTTTTTATTTGCAGGCATTTTGCATATTGCACAAAATTTTGAATGTGTTTCACATTGAACAGGTTAGCAGATTACATCTAGAGGGTGGTGAAAGGTGCTATGAGGTCACAACTTACTTACAACAGCCCTGCAGGGTTTTCAAGGCAAGAGTCTAACAGAGATGGCATTGCAGCCCTGGATTTCCTTGGTGGTCTTCCATCCAAATCCTAACCAGCATCAATCCTGCTTGCCAACTGAGATCTGATGGGAACAGACTAGCCTGAGCCATCCCTTACAACATAGAAAGGAACAGAAGATATTAAACACTGTATTAACAAAAAGGTAATTATATAGCCCCAGTGGCCCATAACTTTACACCAAGCCATATGGACTGCAAATGGGTTGCATCCTCTTGGTGATCATTAGTCCTCCAAGCTCTAGATTTATAGACACTGCAGTTGGAAGAGCCATTTTAATACGCAGGGCTAAACATCTATATTACATAACTGGTTTCTGTTCAGCTAATTGCACTCTATGTGTCTGCAATAGCTGCAGCTCTCTTTTCCTTCCAGCAGGACTATATTTTTCTCTCTGTATCAGCCTTTAGGACCTGCTTTCCTGACAATGCACTTGAGTGCTGTTAGGAGCTTTATATATGAATGTCACACAAAATGAACAAGCCTTTTAAATCTGTGAACAATGAATCCCACAGAGAGCTAAGTAGTTCTATACCTCAAGCAGTATAAGTTCCAAGTAAAACACTCTGCAAGCCTCCGATTTAGAAATGAGCACGCACATGTACCCATGGCATGCACGTAATGCTTCAGCACAGAGAACAGAGTGGGGCTTCTCATCAACTGCAAGGTCAAAAAGTACCAAACCACTGACTATGGTTTCATGAAGTCAGAGAAGGGCAAAAAATGTCAAAAATTATGGAAGAGAGATGTATTGGAGAAAGAAAGGAAGCCCTTGTAGTATAACATTGGGCTAGAATCTTGGAAACATGGCTTCACATTTGACTCTGCCGTAAAGTTGTGACTTCCAAAGTATTTCACATGACTACCTGGAAGAAGGCTCTTCTTTTGAAAGTAACCTCAGAAGGTGCAATTTTTTAGGGCACCTTTAAGGCCAACAAAGTTTAATCTGGGAATAATCTTTCATGTGCAGGCACACTTCTTCAAAACTTACTTTGGTGGTCTTCAAAGTGCCACTGGACTTAGACTTTGCTGTAGTGACTAGGACCCTCTGAGCATTAGAAAAACTCAAACATCTTCTAGTAGTGTGAGGTGTCTTTTCACCATACCTCCCATATCAAAATGTTTAAAGTCAGAGATCTGCATATGAGGCCTGTTTCTCTTCAGAGATTAATGACCACAGCACGGGTCTTCTCACATGTGGCCTTAGACCATGACCTCCCCAGACAGATGTTGATTCTTGCAGTGTAAATTCCCTATAATTTTCACATTTTGTGTGACATTCACATTTGGTCAGGGCACCTGTCATTCTGTTTGGTTTTTATTGACTTTAACAGCTTTTCCCCTTTGTGTGTGTGGGTTTCGGGGTATATTGTTTTTGGTCATTTTTTACAATAAATTTGATTCTGTTTTATATTTAATTCTAGGATTTATGAATTCCCTACAGCAGAGTACAATGAATTCCATTGAGTAGAAAAGTAGATTTTATATTTCTTAAATAAACAAAATATTTGACAGCTGCAGTTAAAGGAGGGCAAAATCAGTTGACATCAATGTCAGCAGGATTAAGAGAAAATGTTTCCATTACTCAGGCTGAAATACATGTAGTGGAAGGATTTTAAAATATAGCCTGCTTATTCTAGGAAGTAATATATTTGTATAAAGATTAAATACAACATTTAAGCTAAAAGAATATATCAGGTGTGACTTCATCTTTACTAGTAAAAAGAAACAATAACATAATCAATAATGCAATTTATTTAACAAATATTATTTAACAAAGTTTTTTAGCCTTTTATCTGAAACTGTTTTTGAGAAGGGACGCATTTTGGTCAGCAGTGCATTAACCATTACACTAACAAGTGTGAATGTAGACCTTGCTTTCTCTCTAAAAAGCTATAAAATGCCACAGCTTTCAGGATTTAAGTATAGATATAAATCTGGCAGCCAGGTGTTTCTAAATCATTTTCTGTCATCTGCAAATGATACTCACCTTGTTTGATTCAAGCAAAACTTGACTGTCGCTCTTGTTTGTATTAAATGTAACCCACTTAGGAACAAATACATCAAATGCAACAAAAAAGAACCCTAACAGGAAAAACATGTCAAGTGACCTTGAGAACCAGATTTGAGAAGCCGGCTTTGGAAAAATATGCAAAGGTGATGAATGAGAACTGACACACAATCCAGCACGCAAACTCTGCTGAACAAGATACAGTAGAATGCTCAAGTAGCATTCCACTTAATTTATGACCAGCCATAAGTCTCCACATTTATGTCAACATAGATGATCACACAAGTTTTCTTTTCCAGGTTCAAGCCCCATTGAACAGTGTAGATTTCCAACACTTCTGACAGCAAGCAGGAAAATGGTGTAACCTGCCAGGAGTCTCCCATTCATTTGCTCCAACCTGGAGTCACTAACCTGGCATTCAGTCTTCCTAAGGGTTCCCTCCAAGCCTTTCTCATCTACCAAAGGAAAACCTTCCCTCATTACCCTGACGGATGGCCTCAATTACCAAATGAGCAAGTCGATAGCCTAATGTTCTAGGCTTTGGTCCCAGAAAGGTAAAAAGGTTCAATGATATGCTTCAGATCCATCCAATTAGGAGGGAAATTAACTTTAATGCACCAGGAACCACTGCAGCAACAGACAGCAAGCGTTTGGTTGAATAATCTCCATGTACTTACCGTCTGCACACTTCCATGCCTTCTGTGACTATAGCCTTGTTTGCTTTGTATATTTGATTCCCAAACTAGTGGCTGTGATTAATGGAGCTTTCCACTGGAAATGCTGAGAATTTAAGATGTGTGGAAGGCAATGTGCCAAGCACAGGGACAGAAATCATAAGAAACACCACTTATTAGCACACGAATTCTGCCACAATGTATGAATAGGTGTAGCTTTTCCACTACAAGGAATTATAGGGAAATAATTGACTTCAAATAATTGAGAAGTGCATAAACAAGGATATATTATGTTTTGTAGATATTTATTTGAAACTCTATTCTGAAATTTGTTGTACACTACTGAAGCTTCGGAATAAACTTAGCCAGGGTGTGTGTTACAGAGAGAGAGAGAGAGAGAGAGAGAGAGAGAGAGAGAGAGAGAGAGAGAGAGAGAGAGAGAGAGAGAGAACCTTTTAGGGGGGCTCCCTCCCAAGTCCTGAGCGGGAATTGAGGAAAATCAGTGCAATCTTATATACAAGTATTTTTGCCATAGTGAAAGGAAAATTAGCTTCTTTATGGAACTGAGGAGAGTGAGCTCCCAATTTAGGAGCTATACAAATGCCTGGGATTCAAATGACTACAATACTTCAACAGAAAGAAAACCAAACTTGGTCCATATGCAGTTCATTGGACCCTAGTTATTATCTAGAATCAAACTTCATTGGTCTTGGCGGTGCCACTGGATTCATACTCAGTTGTCATGTTTGTTAACTCTTGGGTTTAGCCCTTCCTGGCAAGTACAAAAACTTATTACCTTAAATAAAACTTTATTGGTCTTAAATGTGCTGTTGGACTGCTGTTGATTCTTCTGCCTCAGACGAATATCCCTCTTCCAAAAAACGCAGGGTACAAAATCTGCTTCACAATAATAACAGATCCAACACACATGTCAAGGCAGAGGTTAGATGATGTGTTTGATGCATCAATAATAGAGCCATCAATAATAACCTCCACAAAAAGTTCCCCCTCCCAGAGACTACTAGTTACAAGAGTCTCTCCTGGGGATTGCAATTACATAGAACAGTAATTGGCAATGATTATAAATTCTCACTTTGTTACAGGGTTTCATAGGTGGTTGTGGTATAAATTAGTGAACAGTTTATATTCTGCAGGGCAGGCATAGATCTAGGTCTGCTTGTCTCTGCTCTGGTCTCTCCCTTAATTGTGACCAAGATCAAGACTAAGCCCCTTTTCCCCCTGCAAACAGATCCAAGTGTAACCTGGAAGCATCTCATCTCATAAAATTAATAAAATTCAGGTGCCTACTTGCATGTTTCCAAGCCTGTCCTCAACCATACAGACTAAACACATTTTTTAAAAAACAAGCAAATGAAAGACGGTCAGGAGTTTGTCAAATTTTTGCAAAAGCCTTTTGCTCCAGATATGTCTGTTTCACATATATGGCCTCTTTCTCTTCAGTCTCATTTTTTTCCTGGAGAGCAACCAAGAGAGAAACTATTTTCTTGAACCAGGACAAGAAGATGAGCATGTAAGTGGCAATTCGTAATTATAGGGAATGAGCCGTGGCAGAGGTGATGGTGGTGGAATGTACCATCAAGTCACAAATGACTTGTGGTGAACCTGTGCTGTTGTCAAGGCAAGAAATACTCAGAGGTAGGCTGCCATTACCAGCCTCTGCATCGTCACCCTGGTACTTCTTGAAGTCTCCCAACCAAGGCCAACCCTGCTGATGAGAATAGGCTAGCCTGGTAGTTGACACAAATTAAAGTTTGGTTGCATTTGTTTCCTTACCAAATAACTATTTACCAACCCCCAGCTTTTCTTGCTCCTCTGTTCCCCACTATGCTATTCCCTCCCTCCTGTCTGCTTGGCAGCTTCTTTAAGCTCTGCTTGTCCAGTGCTCATTTCTGCCCTGCAGGGAGACAATGCTTGCTTGCTTAAGAGCAGCAACAAAAGCAGCTGAAATCTCTGAGGTGGCTATTAGGAAAAGAGAAGAATGCAAAGACAGCTGACTTTCTGATGCTGACATGCTCAAAATAGTAATGAGGACCCATTTGTTCTGCAAAACAGCAAGTCAGCTATGAAGGTTAAGGGTAACTGTTAGTGTTTTAGTGAGCTTATTCATTACAACCCACATGAGAAATATTGTGGGGCTTTTATGGACAAGGCCTTTCTTCCATACATCCATTGCAAGGCATTTTTTTCATAATTTTGCAATAACACAACTACCCACCTTTGACCTCTGAAGTTAATTAAAGGTCCTTAGATCACTTCTAATACCTGATGTTGTATCTTACAATATTCATGTCAACTATTCCAACATTCTGCAAATCAAAACCAACGATCCACACATTTTGAGGCTGAGCACAATTTTCATAAACAGATTTCTTATCAATAGACCACACGTATAAAGCTATGTTGATCCACTGCCTCTTTGATGGAGGCACTGTGATTTATCACCATTAGGACCCTCCAAGGAAGAGAAACACTATTTGAGCATCTGAAAAGAAGGGACATTATTTCAGGAGTGACTTATTGAGAGCATTGGGCATGTCCAGATTCTCATTTTATGTGGGAATTTGAAATAAAATCATTATCACCCTCCTCTTGCTCCATTCCCGGTGACTCTGAGTAAGGGAAAATTAAGAGCCATAGCATGCAAAGTACAACAAAACTGTACTATTAGACATTTGCTTAGGTAATTTTGTTGTTTTTATAGTTTTAAATTATTTATATTTTTTATTGTGTAACATTTGTACACTGGCATGATTTGCTGGATTATGGTTTTGTAAGTTGTGTGGTCTTGTAGTTGGCTTGGATCCATCTTTAAATAGGACAGGGTCCTATTAAATAAAAGAGTAAGGCCACCTGGGGAGGAGTTAGGGCGGGCCCTGTCCAGGATAAAAACGCAAAGCGGCTCCTGATTGGGCCCTCCGAGTGTCCATCCAAGGCCAAGCAGCCAATGGGGAGGCGTGCAAAGTGCCTTCCTATTGGCCCCTCACCAGGACAGACCAAAATTCCATTCACCCAGCCCAGTCTGGCTGCCAGTCTGCTCCTGACCACCAAAGGGAGAGGAGGTCAGCAGGGCTGCCAAGGGGGATGAGAACAGAGGCTTGGACAGGCTGTGCCAGCCCTTTTCGCCCCAAGGCTGTCCTAACTGCCATGTCCAACTGTAAATTGCCTCAGAGCCCTGACAGAGCTGGCAGGAGGCTGCAGAGTGCTCCCCCTCCCCCTCCCTTCAGGCCTGCTGCGAAGGAGCCTCTGACAGGCCCTGACTGAGGGAAGGAGGCCTTTCCAAGAGCAACGCAGGGGAGACTGAGGGCCTTCCTTTTGAGGGGGGGGACTTTCCCCTTCTGCCAAACAGTTGCCTGACAGCGAGGCCACAGAAAAGCCCCTTCTCACTTAAAATACTGCTCTGGCCGGGGGTTAGACACAGCCAAGTCATGTGTCTTTCTTCTTTGCAACTCTCTGCAGATTTGAGGCCACTGCACAGCGTTATTCTGCAGAGGAAGCTGGCTCTTTTGTCTCCTGTTTCATCTGCACAACAACCCTGTGCAGTAGGCCTCAAGTCTTTCAATTCAACAACAACCTGTGTGGGAAGTCTTAAATGTTTCTTCTCTACCACAACCCTGTCCAAAGTAGCCCTTTCTGCCTGGGGAACTGATCTTTATACTCTGCAGGTGAGCTGTAATTCCAGCAGCTCTCCAGGCCACACCTGTAGGTTGGCTACCCCTGGGTTGGAAATATTCCTGGAGGTTTGGAGGTGGGACTTCAAAATCGTACAATGCCTTCAAAGGAGCCATTTTTGCCTGCAGTTGGTAGGGAGTGGTGCAGGAGTGTCCCTCCTGGCCTATGGGTTATGGCCAGCCCTTATCAGCAACTGTTTGTATTCTGGGGCGCAGACAGGCAGACCAGCATCAGTCCTGTGAGTCTGGAAAGTGCAGGAAGATCTAAATAAATATTTACAGCCTGAAACCAAATAGAGAACAAGTAAATGTCTGGAGACACATCACTGAAATAGTAACTGGCAAATAACCTTGGCCTGGCAAATAAAAAAAACAGTATTAAAAACCTTACTAAGGTCAAGACTGCTGTGCACAGACAGTCTTCCTCTTAGGGTTGCCAGCTTCCCTGTGAGGCTCGCTACCCCACCTCCCTCATGGGGAGTCTGCTATGGGGAGAGAAAGGGAAGACAATTGGAAAATGCTTTGAGACATCTGAGGCCTGCTGGGTCACTGCGGCCCATCCCCAGTTCTCTCAGATCTCTCACAACCCTACATACCTCACAGGTTGACTATTGTGGAGAGACAAATGGAAAAGGTGTTTGTAAACCGTTTTGAGACTCCTTTGGGTAGTAAGCAATAGGGTACAAAAATCCGTTCTTCTAAGGAGCAACCATGAAAGAAGCATGTGGGCACATAACATTTTACCAACAGTGAAAATATGGGAGACAGAAGGAACAGGGTGGACACCTGTGTACTGTGACTACCCCATGTGTATTAGGGCAGAGGGGCATTTCGGTGAATGTGGCCTAATTCACACAAGAAGGGAAATGACGCAGAACTGGGGGGAATTGGTTGCCATGTAATCTTCCCCTAAGAAGAGTCTCCAGTCTGATTTTCCCTTCACATATCTGATGACATGGCTCTGGAAAGCTCATCTGTAACCACTATGCCACAATTCCCAAAGGTCAGTCCTCGCCCACAATCAACGAACATTCCACACCACAGGTTCTTGACACCCATATCTCCACACCCATGGCCTCATTTGCCACCATGCCACCACAACCTCCCACACAACACACATGACAACCCCATGCCCTTACAGACTGGACAACTCCTCCCCTTCCTCTTCCCACTGCCAAGCTCTAGCGCCCGTTGTATTCTTGGAGACAACGGGCTTTGCCCCTAGTATTTTAATAAATCAATCAATTCAATATATATAAAATGCCAGTCTTCAAAGATGATAGCATTTATAGGGTGCATTTCAAGTGTTCAATGCTCATCTTAGGTGCTCAGTTATCAACAGGTTAGAAGTATCATTCCCACACTGGAGCTCAGAAGCTTCTTAATTCACTCCTTCTATACTTAGCTACTTATCCCAGCAGCCGGCTCAAGGTTGACTCAGCCTTCCATCCTTCCGAGGTCGGTAAAATGAGTACCCAGCTTGCTGGGGGGTAAACGGTAATGACTGGGGAAGGCACTGGCAAACCACCCCGTATTGAGTCTGCCATGAAAACGCTGGAGGGCGTCACCCCAAGGGTCAGACATGACTCGGTGCTTGCACAGGGGATACCTTTACCTTTATACTTAGCTACTATGCTATACACGTTTGTTGGCATTTTTTTCCATTTTGGTTTTTAACCAAGAACCTTCTTTAATATACAGTTAACCTTGTAGACTGTTTCCAGCTATACCTTGTGTTTTTGAGGTCAAGAAAGCCACTTTCAGGAATCCAGTTAGAGGAATACAGTCAGTGAGAACCCACAGGAGGCCTTTCTCAGCTGCCCTTTAGATCTCAGTCCCTTATATTGTAGTGTTTCTTCTCTAGAGAACTATAATCCTTGTGTCAGCTTATTCTTTAAAATGTCCAGGCCACTGTTAGTTAAATTTGTTTCTGATGCATGTCTTTAATAACTGCTGATTAATATAGCTTATTGTAAACTGTCTTGGGTTCAAATACAGTATAGTATAAATATGTATACAATATAGTATAAATATGTCTTCAGCTTTCCTTCTTAAACTACATCTTGCCTACTTAGCAGAAGTTAAAACACAGTTGCTTTTATATATCATGGTCTGCAAAAACAGTGCTTATAATGAGCTGCAAGCAGTATAGATCATTTGACTACAAAAATTGTATTTCTATACAGTTGATATGATTGCTGAATTGTTAGATTTGGAGACAAAATAGCACAGAAGTTATGTGAGATGTGTGGGGAGTAACTACTGATTAACCAGTGGCTCACAAAAATAGAGAGAAACTAGTTCTGGAGTCAGGGAATGACTGCTGTTTTGTCATAAAACTTCTCATGTGCCACAAGGTGGTGCCAGATTTCCAGGACTCTGGAAATCAATTCAAGACTAAATTGATGTTAAGAGAATAGAACAAAATTTGAGTCCAATGGCACCTTTAAGACCAAAGTTTTAGTCAAGATATACACTTGTGTGTGCATGTATGTTTTCTCAGATATAATGAAATTAGAAGTTTTCATGGGATGTCTGAATAAACTGAAAAGCAAAGAGGGTTTCCTTAGGCAGCATAAAATCCATAGGAAATGGACTAACAAGATATAGCACTTTTAAAAAATAACTGTAATTTCGGATGGAAATTTAGAAGAGAATATGAGGTGCTTAGCCAGTCCCTAGTTTACAACTTTTTTCTCCCATTCACCCCATAACTTCTCCAACATTACTGCTCTTAGGCTTTTGCACACACCCATTCAAACTAAAATCTTCTAGTATTCCATCCGTTTTTCCAATTCCTTTAAAAACCACCTGCTTTCCTACCCTGCTGAGTAGGTATAGTAAACTTTCCGTCATTTCAAGGTATTCATTTGGGCTGGCCTTAAATGGGTATTTTTGCTGCCCACTGCATGAATGCGCTTATTGTCTAAATTCATCTTAAATGCCTTCCTCTCTCCCTTTTTACCTATTTGGAGTAAATAAAAATTGCTCTATTAGAGTTGCCTCATTTCCCTAAATATCATTTCCAAGCACATACGTGTGCTTCAAGATCCTGGGTCATGTGTAGAATGTAGAATGCACATGAGGTGCATGTGTAGAAGCCACTGTAATGATTTCAAAAGGTATAGCCCAAAGAAATGGCTAACTGTGACAGACAAAACAGAAGGGGAGGTGTGGAATGGAGAAAAGGAGTCTAAACTGCCAAGATGGGCAGTGGGTGAATAGGAGGGAAAAGAAAAAAAAACAGAAAAAGAGGAATGTGGATGGGATGCTTGTGAGGAAGGCAATTCCATAAGGATCTCTTTAAAAGGATTAATATGCTTTGCTGAAAGAGTGAGTCTGTACCTAACAGGAGGCTAGACTGAAGAATACAATCGTTCATCTCAATCAAGAAGAGATGTATTATGAATCTTTAGGGGGGAAAGCTTGACAAAAAATGGGAATAACATGGTAATATCTGCCTAATGTTCTATTATAAAGCTAGTCATTTATATTAAATTAAACTTTACACGTTAACCTTTTTCTCTATAAAATTGTGTCATACGCTTGAGTTTCCCCTCTTCTGAATATCTCCATCTGGAACAACTCCAAAGAAACACTACTAAAACACCATCTTATACTAATCTATTTAAACCAGTGTCTAAAATTTAAAAAGGGACTAAAAAACTCACAAAAAGTATTAGCAAAGGCTACAGCCACAAATGTTTATATCCCTTCGTTTCCTCAGTAACAACCCATACTAGAATGTTGCGTTGAATCCTGATCCTAAGAGAATGCTGTAGAAAGGATACGATAGAAAACAATACTTATTGCTTACCAAAGAAACCTACAACTTTTGAAATTTAGAAGCTGGCAAACCTATGAGTGGTGGGAGGGAAAAGAAATAGAGGGAGGAAATTATTCATCTTTTTAAATACCACAAAAATATTTACTCTACTGATGTTGGCAGGGCTCAAGCACAAGAAATAAAAGTCTCCACTTACCGAACTAACACATGCTGCTGATTGCTATACAATGTATGCGAGATGTAAGTAAGCACTGAACTTAGTAGGCATTGTTTGACAGTTCTTATGTTGGGAAATATGAATGCCTTCTGATAGAGTGGGCATAAGTTCCATTGTTTTGCAGCAATTTTCTGTTACGCATCTTATTGCTGATGTTTTGAGCTCTTGTTAAAACAAGTTCACATTCATTTTTAGAAAGACAAGAGGTTAAAAAATAAATCATGCTTTACAACAAAATGGAAACAGCTGTTCTCGCATCATCTGCAAAGCTATGCTATTAAAACCCTTTTGATGTCAAATGCTATTACAATGTTACTGAAGGATCTTATCGAATGAACAGACAGAATTAAAGTTAAGCTGGCTGATTAAAAAGTTCCCTCTGCAACACAGATTAGTATGCAGCCCTTTAGAAATCTAAATCGCTGAAGTGGCTTTCCTCTGCCACCATCTATTCTTTATTTGATTATTATCATATTTATGGCTGTTTTACAGATACTTTTGTCTCCAAAGAGTCATTGGCTTCAAATCATAAAACTGCTATGCATCTTAGTATACAGACTGGATGGCCTCCATCTGTGCTGCTGGTCTTAAAATGTGTCAGGTAATACAACACTAAAACGCTCAACACATTTCCTAGTCCGAGACTGTGGACCAACATATGTTTTAATGTTTCAGATCAAAATGGCCTTCATTGTCAAAATCAATGGAAGCTACTATGTATTTGGTGCTCTCTGACTAAGGACAAAACAAAAGTGTATATAAAAACAAACAAGAAACCTAGAAAGAGTACACATTTACAACCTGTGTACTTGGCTTTTCATTAAGGCTTGTACAACTTTACAGACGGCAGGATGGTATGTATGCAATTCTCTTGGGCGCAATATGCAAGTCCCAGCTGGAGTGTTTCCAACAGGATATAAACCATGGTCCTCAAGTCTACACATTAAAAAACATGTTACTTAGCCTAGTGCCAACAAATGTCAATACAAAAAGTACACTTCAGGAACAGTTTTGCTACAGCCACAAAGATTACTTGCATACAAAACAATTACAGGGAAAGGTGGAAATTACAGGCAATGACAATTGTAATATAAAATGTTTATTTTCATAAAATTTATTTTCATAAAAATGTATCTTTGCAAATAATTTGAGTCAAAAATCATGAAAGGATCAAGTAGGTCTAAAAAATTTACACATATACATAATTGCTTTCAGATACTCTAGGAGGTGCTACTTGAGGTCTTCAACAACTCTGAAGTTTCTTCAATCCTAAAATATATTATAGATTAAATAGGGTCAAAAAACTCAACTAAAAAGAGCTTCTTATTGGATAATAAAATTAAATAAGCACCAATTATTCCTGTACAGAGGGAAGACTCACACTAGTTTGAAATAACAACCTATATGAAGTGCAGTTTAGTTTTCAAGTGAAATCACAAAACACTTTGCACAGAACTGCTTTTAAAGGACTGATTAATGATTACTCTTGAAACAGAATTACACTAAAAGTGGAGAACTGCAATGAGACACAATTGCTTCCAAGTAATGAAAAACCATCACATTTTTCTTTACACAAGAGCTAAAAATTTGAACAGAATTATTTTCAGCAAAAACAGGTAACTTAATATCTCTTAAGAAACTAAATTAGCACTCTCATCTCAAGAACAACTATTAAGCACACCTATTGTTCCCTTTGGAAAGTGACTCATCCCACAAACACATAACTGTATATAGATTTATTATCCAGTAGGAACAAATAAATCTTAAGATGCAAAGACCTTTGTGATTTGGAGAATGTACGGTACTTTCTACAGACATTGAAAGCAGAGCAATTCCCTACTGAGAAATTAATTTATCCAGCTTTTTTCTTACTTACATTTTGGTTATTCGTTCCATTCTTTGTATTGTTGTCTCCTGAAATTTAAAAGCAATAGGTTCTATTCGTTCTTTATAGGCACAAAGACAGTGAACTTGTATACACAGAACTTACTTTAACATTTTTTGAGATAAAAGTTTTGCTGTTGTCTCCAACCCTCAAAACAATTAAAAACTCATTTTTTCCTACAGCTATTCAGATGAGGCATTCATTTTAACTGACCTTTGAAACCTTGGATAAATCATGATTATTAACAACCATGGCTTTGGGAGATGGATTTGAAGATATCAGTGAACTGTATCCAGATGAGTGATAAAGATTCTCTGGCAGCTCCTCCTTCTCTTTATCTGTGAAGAAGCATTCATTTCAAAGATCACTTTTGCCTTTTTGCTCTCACACAACAGGTCAGCCATCATCCAGTTTGATTTACAGAAGATACAAACTCACACACACACAGAAAAAGAGAGAGCGAGAGAGAGCCATTACAAAACCACTATGTATTTCTAAGACCTTAGAATTGATGCTCATTCAGTAGAAACTGTTCGAAAATTAACTTTAAAGGCAACATTAATTGCACCAGACATGATGCATATGCCAAGCCCTTGTTAAATTCCATCCTGTTAGCAATAGGTTAGCATTAGGTAGACCTTGACAACAATATCTTAAAGCATTTTTCCAGGTTATTTTAACAAGCAAATAGAAATACCCTCTATAAACATAACAGAAATGCCTATAAAGGGCACAGCAGCTATTTTGGGTGTATATTTTTTTAAATTAAAAAATAAGATTTTACTTTATGGAACATCTTTGAGCTTATCACCAGCATATCAAAGAATAAATCAACCCCAATTTGCACGGGTTATGGAAGACTTTACCATTAAGAAGGACTGTATACCAGTATACTATAATGTTAAATACATGTTTTGGAGAAGATGAGTGAAGTTGTAGTAACCATTTTTGGTTGTCCCACAAATCTAAGTAGGGTATGACAGAGTTTTAAATTTCTAGCTTACAGATCTCCAGGTAAGAGGCTGGAGAACTAAAAACTGCAATGAATAAGTGTTATTAAAATAATAAAAAATAATTTGTTACTGAAGATTTTGACTGGGGCTAGGTGCTAAAAAGGGAAATGATAAATTCTCCATAAAGGCTCCTTGTCAGCACTGATAAGCTACTGCAGAATAATGTGATTCGCCTTTATTAACATAAATTTGGAGGCCCCTTTTTCACACTGTTTCTAACAAAAGGGGGAAATATATTAAAACTAAACAAAACCCATCCTGCATATTGTTTTATATTGATACTTAAGCAATGTTCTTTATTTGCAGCAATGAACACGCAGAAAAAAGAACAGATAAAAAATAAAACTACAGTGACAAACCAGTCATTATTGTTGGTACAAAGATCTATAGCATGTAAGTTATCTCAGTTGGTGAGAATGACGTTTGACAATTCAAAAGACCCTAAACAATGCAGATATAAATGCTAACACTAAATTAGATACTCTACCTGGAGAAACTGAAGTCATATGTATGTTAGAGGTATTTTCTTCATTCATATTATTAGATTCTGTGGACAGGTTGATCTAAAATTTTTAAAAAATTGCATTTATAAGTGAGCTTTGTAGTTTTGGTATTTGCATTGCAAGATGCTTTACCAACTTGGAACAACTCTGCATAGGACTGCACTTACTGTCTTTGAATGAATAGATAGTATCCTTATAAAACACTTTTTATTACAACACTACTAATATATCCTACAGCATGTAATGGCTCAGTTCAGCCAACAGTTCAGTATCACATGTGCCAGTTGAACGGTGCCAGTTGAACGGTGCCAGTTCTTGCCAGTTGCATTCTTAATTTATTTGCTTCCTTCAATATAGTCTGCCATGACATCTGAGCTGGTTGACTGTAGAGCCTGCTAGTATGTTTCTAAACCTCAAGAGCAGTGGTCCTCAACCCCCGGTCCGGGGACCGGTACCGGTTCATAGATCAGGCAGTATCGGGCCTCAGCTCCTCCCCAGCTCCTGCCTCGGGGGCTGCCCTGCCATTGACCATTTATGCACTGGGAACTTCACTGCCCCAGGTCTTGTGCAGGAGCAAAAATCAGGGGCAGATGAGGCGCACCGGATCAAATGCTCCCCTGTGTGGGTGCAGGAAGAGGTGGGGCAACCTTCCACGACTAAAACTCCAGCCTGCAGGACGGCATGAAACCTCCAGTGCATAAACGGTCATTCTGCCGCCGGCTCACCTTTGGTGCTCTCCAGCGGCTGCCATGGATGGGGCTCCCCCTCGGCGTGGCACTGCACAGCTGCTGCTGGCAGCGCCCCACAGCGGGCAGCAGGAAGTCAGGGGCACTGGCGGGAAAGCAAGCGGAGCAGGGGCTCAGACAGTGACAACGTCCCTTGGCAAAAGACTACCCCCCCCCCTGGGCCCCAGTAAAATTGTCAAGCGCTTACTGGTCCCCGGTGATAACAAGATTGGGGACTACTGCTCTAGAGTATAATTTGAACTGGACCAATATTTTTACAAATCACATATTTAGCACCAACCAAATATTTTGTTCCAAAGTAGCATAACTAGTTATTCTCTGTTTAATCTGAATTATGTGATATCATTAATTTATATCACTGATACTAGTCAAAGTGAAATTTAGCATTTTAAAGAGTTGCTAGATAATCTAAGCCATTTCATAATATTGTATAGTATCTATGTAAATTACTCAAAAATTAAAGAAAAATAGCTTTAACTCGGCTGAACTTTTCCCATTCAAATATATTATCAACAAATTTGTACTGATGTAAATTGTAGCCCTTGCAAAGAAAACTATTTTCTGCACTTCTCAAAGGTTCATTCTGAGAATACTCATTATTCAACAATGTAATTTTAAAGAGATTATGAATATATGTGCTTCGACAGTAAAATCATTACATTTAAGAATATGAAAAACGATGATCAGTTTGCATTGCTTGTGAGATTAATAAATAAAAATACATACCTATATATCAACTTTAAATCATACAAAAACAAAAGTGTTCCATTAGTATTGTTTAAAAAAACAGGATAATACCAGGATTTATAAATTTAATATAATTTAAACATTTTTAATAATGTATAACTGATGATGTATTTAATGGTTTTAATCTCTCTGAGCCTGCAGGGCAGGGTGGCATAGAAATGTAAGTAAGTGAGTGAGTGAGTTAGTGAGTAAGTAAGTAAGTGAGTGAGTTAATAAATAAGTCAATAAATAAGTCAATAAATAAGTCAATAATTAAGTCAATAAATAAGTCAATAAATAAGTCAATAATGTACCTTTTCTGGTTGCAGTAATAGCTGTGTTTCAAGGAGTAAGACACGGCTCAATAGATTATTCCAGTCTCTCTCATCTATAATCACTTTACCCTGAAGTTTCTCTTCTAAAACAATCAACTTCTCTTCTATCCAGTTCAGTTTATTCACCTTTTCCTGCAGTTCAGCAAGTTGCCTTTGTAATTCTTTCATTTGATCATCATTATCCTCCAAGAGCTGCAAATAAGATGCAAGGCAAAAACCAGTTTTATGTAACTATTTAGTGCTGATGAAGAGTAAAGGTTGATTCCCATCTTGGCTTTTATGTAATTCAATTTTAAATTAAGTTCATCAATCTTTTCTAAAAATTACTTCGCTAAGTTACTTCATTAACTTCACTGCAGCCTAATAAGGGGGAAATTAATTAATACGCCTGTTCACCCATAGAATAATTTTAGACTCTAGAAAATCATTTCCACCTGTCTCAGTTCTTTATCTGTATGAGACTCATTTATTTCCCTTTATCTAGTAAGAAGATGAACAGAGAAAGAGGAAAAGTGGAGGAAACACAATGCTCACGGGTTTTTCCTCATGCTCAACTTGGTCCTTATTTCCTGGGGAGTCAATCCACAAGCACTGGAATTGGTTTAGGCCTGGTCCTTCTGCACATGTGCCTTCTCTCTGCATTTTCACAGTTGTGGAGTCAGTTAATTTCATTCTGCACATGGTTTAAATAATCACACTTTTTCAAAGGAGGATGCTGTCATTATTAGCAGCACCACAGCAACCCCTTTCTTTAAAAAAATCCCTAAAATATTGATGTATTAAACTATTATTACAAGCACGTTCTCTGAACTGAAAAGTGAGCCAGAGGTGGGGGGGGGACAAAAAAACGAAGCAAAAACTAGGCCCGTTATGCACGGCCGCCGAAACGGCAATTTCGGGTCACATGGAAAACGTGGAGGGGGAAGAAGCGAAGCAAACCTCTTATGCACGGACAGGACGCAATGGCGGCAAAACCCAGAGTAACCGATTATGCATGCGGCAACCCCGGCGCCGCTTCTGGTTGTGCCCCGGTCACCCAGAAGCTGCACTTTCTTCGGCGTTTCGCTAACGCGGCTTTTTCGGCGGCATGCACCAAATCTGCGGCCGGTTGCAGCTGGCTCTGTGCGTTATCGGTGATTTTAGTCACCACCGTTCAACCCTGAATGTGCGCTATCCCCCCCATGCATTATGGGCCCTAAACATGCAAAACTGTTTGTGGAAATTGGAGGATAAGCTGACACAGTACAAGACCAGAACCAGTTGTAAAAACCCACAATGAAAAGACCCAAGTGAGACAGCCTTAAAAGTCTGCGAATCTATACAGTGCTAAGCCCTGACTAGTTACTACTTTTAAATCTTTGTTCCAGCTGGCAGAAAACAGCCTTACTTGTCCATGTGCGTTGTAGGACATATGACTTTCTTCATGAAGTACTTCATGGACAACATCTTTGGGGGAACACGCATCATATGTACTTGCATGGCGTTCTATTTGAGGTTTCTTTGCATGTAAACAAAACAGAATTCCACACAATGTAATGGCAAAAAACATTTAAGAGCTCATTAAAATAATCACTGAATTTAGTGGCAAAACTCTTTCGATTTCAATGGACATGGAATATACCTGCCTGATACAGAAAGCCTTAACAATTTGTCTGAAAGGCAAAAATGAAAATAAAAACCAGACAGGACCATCAGCCTCAAGCCTTAATGCCAAGTCAAGCCCTGACATCTTTTAAAATCAGTATCCCAATATTGATGAACTGTGAAAACAGTACACTAAAGTATTCTAACAGGGCTTGTAATAAGTAGTGCCAGAAACCAAAGAAACAGAGAGTGTGTGGGCATATAAAACCAGCAAAACTGTTTCACCAAAAATGTTAATTTCCATTTAAGGAAAGAAAGAAATGACTGATTACATTTACTGTTTTCTTTAAATGGATTCCTAGCTAAACAAATGAATAACACAATGCCAATTCAGGAATCTTCCCCATCCATGCTGCTTGGGGAGTGGAGGTGGAATTCAGAAATGTGTAACAAAAATTGTGACACACAAAAATCATTCCATGGCAGGAATGGTTTTCACTTGGCAACTGCTGTACTAATACCTTGATCCAATGAAAGAGAATTCACTGCAAGAATTCACTGTGTACAACTGCTTGTGTTAGTAGCTCTTAGGGGTAAAGAAACCTCTGACCAAAAGCTTGGAACATGTACACAGAGTGAAATGGCTTTTTCAGCAGATCTCTGAATCAAGCTTTAAAAGCCTTCTATGACTAAAAAGTCACTATGAAACAATAGGCTTACCAAGCTCAATACACTAAGAGCTGCTGATATGGCAGAACCTACTTTATCATTTGGTAAGCACCTTCCAAATTAACTTGCTCATCCCTGTTAAAAGCAGACTGCAGAACTGTAGGAGTCTTGATGATCTGTGTTGCTAGAACTTTTTTAGAGGTGTGATTCTAATATGTTCACTGGCCAGTTAAGAAACTTCATCATCAGCCACAACTAGTTTATGTTGGCTTAAATTCAGGGCACTAATATTATCTATCTGATCTGAAATTTATGTAATGGTCAGTTTTCTTCCATACTATTAAGCATTTGCTTAAATTTGACCGTTCTCTTTAAAATTAATCAGTAGAAACCATTTTTATGATTTTATTATACAATATATAAAGAGTATCTGTTTGCCTAAGAATCACATTTTTATGCTGTATGGTAGCTCCTAAAATAATCCTACCTGCTGAAAGAGCATAGCATTATCACATACAGAATCAAGAAGATGTGAACTGCTTCCTTGTGGTTCATGCTTAATAACATGGATTTTTTTTCTTGTTTGGGGTTTCACCTATAAAACAACAGAAGCCTTACTGTTGGTAATGCCCACATTTTCCTTTTTATGCAGCACAAATGTGCTCCAACAGGACATACTGCCAAAAGACTAAGTTAGCAGACAAAACAGTCTTTCCAAAACAAACCTAGCCAATTGTAGCAAACATCCCAGGTAAATAACATTTCAGTAATGGAAAACTTAACCAAATATAACACAATGGTGGTATTCAGAAATCCTAAAGAAACTGTCAACTGTCAAGTAAAAAAAATGGTAAATGAAAATATAAACCATAATTGTCACATGAATTCTTTCCACTTGATTAAGTGGAAATAACAGAAAACAAAAAGTGATAGCTTAGCCTGCATATTCTGAATTTGTCAAAATATCAGAGGCTTCATTTACAATGCAATCCAAAGAAAAGTTATGTCCTCCTGAGTGCACTGAGAACAATGGGCTAAGAAGCATGTACCACTAATGAACCTTTTTTGTCCCTCTTAGAATCATAAGAGTTGGAAGGGACCTCATGAGTTATCTAGTCAAAGCCCCTGCACTATGCAGGACACTCACAACCCTGTTGCTCATCCACCGTAACCTACCACCCCCTTAAGCCTTCACAGAATCAGCTTCTCCGTCAGATGGCTATCCAGCTTCTGTTTAAAAATTTCCAAAGATGCAGAACCCACCACCTCCCCAAGGACGCCTGTTCCACTGAGAAACCACTCTGTCAGGAACTTCTGGATGTTTAGACGGAATTTCTTTTGCATTAATTTCATCCCACTGGTTCTGGTCTGTCCCTCCAGGACAACAGAGAAAACTCTGCTCCATCCTCTCTATGGCAGCCTTTTCAATACTTGAAGATGGTTATCAGATCCCCTCTGTCGTCTCCTCTCCAGGAGAAACAGACCAATCTCCCTCACCTTTCTTCATACGTCTTGGTCTCCAAAACCCTCACCATCTTTGCAGCCCTCCTATGGACATGCTCCAGTTTGTCTACATCCTTCTTCAACTGGGATGCCCAAAACTGAACACAGTACTCCAAGTGAGGCCAAACCATAGCAGAGTAAAGCGGTATAATCACCTCCCGTGATCTGGACATGATACTCCATTTGATACAGCCCAAAATCCCATTTGCCTTTATAGCCACTGAGTCACACTGCTGACTCTTACTAAGACTCCTAGATCCTTTTTGCACATGCTACTTCCAAGGAAAGTCTCCCCCATCCTATATTGGTGTGTTTGTTTTTTCCTACCTAAATGCAGAACTTTAAATGTGTCTCTATTGAACTTCAGTTTAGCCCAGTTCTCGAGCCTATCAAGATCATCCTGTCTTCTGATTCTATCTTCTGTTGTGTTTGTTATTCCTCCCAGTTTAGTATCATCTGCAAATGTAATAAGTATCCCCTCTAATCCCTTATCCTAATAATTTATAAATATGTTGTACAACATATTGAATATAACAATAAAAGATACCTTATTCATGTTACTTAATTCTTTGTGTTTTTTATACACCAAACTAACGATTTCACAAACTATCTGTATTTTTCTTTCTGCAAAGCCATACTGTAGGAACTGGTGTTTTGTCAGGACTGGTTTATATTGAAAATTATCTCGGAGAAGCTGCAAAGTACACAAGAGAGAAAAAAGTAAGAATTAGCTTTCATAATCACTACAATTCTGTTTCATAGTGACATTTTCAATTCCTGATTACTGTTGTCATAAGATGCTGTATTTTGTGGCAGTATGTCATATAAAACATTTACTAGAAGCAGACATATATATATATAGGGAATATTTGTTTTAATACTACTATATTAATAGCCACAAGAGGTTAGGACCCATGTGTATAAATCCATAAAATAATCATAAATTCTACTTCTTTCTATTCAATATATCTGATGTACTGTTGTCTAAAAAACGAAGAGACATGTCACTAGAAAGTTTAAACTGGTGAGCTGTTTTCAAAAAAGCCTAAAGTTGCTTTTAACATTTATTCTATTTTATTTTTATTATTTAAGTATTTATTACATTTATATACCACCCTCCCCTGAGGCACAGGGCAGTTTACATGGAATGAAGAGAACTATACACTGAACTCAGTTTTGTCAATAAACTGGAATATAACAGTGGTAACAATGATAATAGTAACAGAAGATAACAGTTTAACAGAGTAGTAATCAAACAGGTCCATGGTTTATATTTGGATACATGGAATCCTGGGAGGAAGGTTCAGAAGCCCAGTGGGCACTGCTGATTCTGACTGACCTCAACCAAACGCCTGGCAGAAGAGCTCTCTTTTGCAGGCCCTGCAGAATTGCTTTATGATGAAACGTAGCAGTATTTCCTTAGTATACCTGACCTATCTTGTTCCTTATATACCATTTTATAAAGGTAAAGGTATCCCCTGTGCAAGCACCGAGTCATGTCTGACCCTTGGAGTGACGCCCTCCAGCGTTTTCATGGCAGACTCAATACGGGGTGGTTTGCCAGTGCCTTCCCCAGTCATTACCGTTTACCCCCCAGCAAGCTGGGTACTCATTTTACCGACCATGGAAGGATGGAAGGCTGAGTCAACCTTGAGTCAAAGCCGGCTGCTAGGATTGAACTCCCAGCCTCATGGGCAGAGCTTTCAGACGGCTGCCTTACCACTCTGAGCCACAAGAGGCTCATACCATTTTGTAGCTACCTTATAAGTAGATTCAATAAAGCGCAAATCATTCTTTGCAGTCAGTTCCACATCCAGTTCCACCAGAAGTTCCATTATATGGGTCGAGAAAGATGTGAAGCAGTAGCTGATGATAGGCAAAAATGCAGACGGATCACCCTTTGCTAATCTATTGTGGAAGAAAGATGAGGTGGTAAAGATGCAGAGAATGTTAGGTCCTGCCACACCAGTGAAAATGCATACCTATTCATAACTGAAAGACTATTACTTCACTCAGAGTTTCTCTTTACTCTCATATTTGAAAGGGGCTTTTAGTTTGCAAAGCACATTCCAGTGATCATGTTCTTAACTGTAACTATAGCTGTGTGAGGCCTTTAGTATCAGCGACTGGTACTTCTTATTCAAAATCCACAGGAAATCGAGGCAGTACTATTTTTTATAAAAGCCTTCTCAAACAAGAACTACAACTTGTTCCCCAGATTCAGATTTAGCCACCTTCAACCAGGAGGTAAGGAAGGGTATAAATTAAGAAATATGGATTATTCAACATCCTTCACAAACAACTTTTTATCTAGTCTAGTATCCTTCGCTAAGTTTTTTTTGTACATTACTATAGCTTTCTCATACTGGTGTATTCCATTATAAGAACTGCAGACACCTTTCCCATTAAATTAAGTTCTGTGAAACCAAAGAAAATGTATATCGAATATAAATGCCAACACTTACCCAGTATAATCCACATCTCTGGGATAGTTTAAAAGTCGAAGCCCTTGTTCCATTCTACGCAAATTTCCTTTAAGGTCTCCCGTAGCCATATTATAGTTTTTTTCAGATCACAGAAAGTGTTTAATGTAGGCTAGAACACAGAAGTGCAATGTAAAACCAAGTGCATAATCTAGCTCAAATATTCTCCTGATAACAGTTTAACAACAAAGCAATTGAAGCCTCATGGTATGAAAAATCCTATCCACTGCCTATGACAGCAACAACATTGACACAATTGCTAAAGGATACCTGTGTAACCCCCACCATGCTGGGGAGACGACCACATAGACTTCAAAAGCTGGTGAGCATGAATTAAAGATGACCCCCCAAAAAACACATTGTTATACATTTTTTGTTAATAGACAGCCTGTAACCTAATGTGTGTTCATGTAAAACAATTCCCTCTTGTTTTTGTGTAACATACCTGGGGGGAAACCTAGCCTTGCAATGGAGTAAATACTGTAATTAACTTTCATGTTCTGAAAGATAAGCGTGATAATTTATTGCTTCTCTGTTCCAGTAGCCTCCGGTGCACCTTGAAACCGATCTTGTAATACCACCGTGCAATCAAGCTAATTCAGAAACACATCCTGTATTCCAGATTAAGATTTTACAAACAACAGTCCCAATGCCTCTGTCTCATTGCAATACATATTTTATTGCTTCCCCTTGGGGCATTATATTTTAAAAAGGTAAAGGTAAAGGTATCCCCTGTGCAAGCACCGAGTCATGTCTGACCCTTGGGGTGACGCCCTCCAGCGTTTTCATGGCAGACTCAATACGGGGTGGTTTGCCAGTGCCTTCCCCAGTCATGACCGTTTCCCCCCCAGCAGCAAGCTGGGTACTCATTTTACCGACCTCGGAAGGATGGAAGGCTGAGTCAACCTTGAGCCGGCTGCTGGGATCGAACTCCCAACCTCATGAGCAAAGCTTTCAGGCGGCTGCCTTACCACTCTGCGCCACAAGAGGCTCTTAGCATTATATTTTACTCAGTATCTAATGTAAAGTTCTGCCAGAGTCACCACCATTCGCACGTTGTTCAGTGATATTTTGGCCAGATCTAATTTAAACAAGTGTTACACTGCTACTGAGTACCCAGCTTGCTGGGGGGTAAAGGGTAATGACTGGGGAAGGCACTGGCAAACCACCCCGTATTGAGTCTGCCATGAAAACGCTAGAGGGCATCACCCCAAGGGTCAGACATGACCCGGTGCTTGCACAGGGGATATCTTTACACTGCTACTGGTAACTTTTCTGGGGGTCAACCCAGTAACATGGCTGTTTTAACACAACTTTTTTGCGATGGCTCACTCTAATTCTTTATACGCTCACGATCTAATTAATACGTCAGTCTTCAAGGCGGCCAGAAGCTGCCCTTTTTTAATCCACCTATGTGAACTGAAATTGAACTCCCTTCAAATTCAGCGCGATGAAGGCTTTACACGTTGAAATCACCGCGTAGTTTAAAAACACAACTGCATCACACGGCTTTTGGGTTTGGAGTTTGCTCGAGTCTAGTGTCCCCCGCGGCTCCCTGGAGCCTCTCCCTCCGGCCGTTAGCACCTTACCCCAGACACGCCTGAAGTAACGGCCACCTCCGGGGGCTGAAGCTGTCGCGCTCCCCCGATTTCGACGGGCCAGCCTCGCCCCCTGGGATCCCCAGGCCTGGACCAAGGCTCCCGCCGCAGGGCACGCGCGTCCGCCGAGGCGCCCCCGTCCCGCTCAGGTGGGCTGCCTACTCCAGGTAGACCTACCTGCCTCGCCCCTCCCCCTGCTGGCGGCATCGGGGTTTGCTCGCTCTCCGATTTGGCGGCGATTTGAGCCCTTCCGCGGGAAGCCCGGCAGCCTTTCGCTTGGAATCAACAGATCCTTCGCCCTTCGGATTCCTCGGCCGCAAACGCGGCCCTGTCGCTCCACCGCTCACCGCCGCCTTCCGTCGTCTCCGGCCTCCTTCTCTGCCCTCCCCAGCACCAGGAAACCGGTCCCGGCCGCTGCCGAATCTGCCGCTGCCCTGCACGAGTAGGAAGGCCCGGACGTCACTTCCGGGAACAACATTTGCGGCGACGGTTGCAGCGGTGACAGCTAACGTCGAGGATCGAGCAGTCCGCGCGTGGAAGGGGTGACGGCGGATGTTTTCGCGCAGGAAGCCGGAAGCCAGGTGTCGCCGCCTGAAGCCGCTTGACCCACTTCTCATCGGCTGAGGCTCGCGCACCAATTCGAACCCGACTCGTCGCGGCGGCGGTTGGGACCGGAGCTAGCGCAGGTAACGTGTCGGACGCCCCAAGTCTCTGCTCTGAGTGGAAGTGAGAGACGGGCGCTCTGGCCAATCGCGGCCCTCGGTTGGCGGGGAATTCTTCTCCGGAGCCAATCGTGAGAGGAGAATGCCGCTGCCCAGTTTTCTCCTCCTGGGTGCCGTGGGGCACAGCTGGGTGGGCGGGGGGGGGGGGTTCCTTGGCTGAGAGAGTTGGTCGCGGCCAGTTTCACCCCTGCAAGGAGGGAGGCACTTCCTTGGCAAAAAAAGAAAAAAAAAAGGGGGGGGTCCCCCTCCTTTCCCCGTGCTCATTTGTTGCCTCGTTTGCGGGGCTTGCAGTCGGGAAACGGGAACACGTCCACTTAGTTAGGCCACAGCCCTGACTATGCTTGTCTGCGAATATCCGACGGTTTTAAACCTTGCCTGCGAGTGACTTGGTCTCTGGTGTTCAGCATTGTCTATCAGGGAACCAACCAGGAGTGGATCACGGCATCTGGGCCGCTTCTGTTGGAGATAGCTGAAACCTTCTAAATGAAACTCATGTGTTTAACCATACCTGCCATTGAATGGGCCTGCCTTTAACGTAATGGTTTCCTCCTTTCCTTAGTATTAGGCTGCTATTTAGAACTTTGCTAAAGTTTGAGACAGTATTTTTTCTGACTTTACAGAGTGTTTATAAAAGTGGAGGTGGAAGATCACATCCATTTGCTTTAAATCAGCTACATAAGTCAAACGTGCCTGTATGACATTTTCTACCATCACCACAGGGTCTTGTATTCACAAGCACTAGTTGCTGTCAAACTTTCATAATTGTGCCCATCATAAAGGTGTATGCAAGGCTCTTTGCTGCATGTTGGCATGATTTGCATCACTCAGGGACAGACTAAATAATTATGTTGTCAATCATTTCTGCTTTAAGTGTTTTATGTATAAAAGCGTGCTGGTAACAAAAGAAAGTAAATATTCCACAAGTATTACATCCTAGATGCTTAAATCAATGGAACAATGACATAAACACATTTTTAATGTGCTAGTTATGTGTCTCCTGTGACTCCATCTTGGTCATATTCAAGCTTTTAAGCTTACTATATCTTTTGGTACATGTTGTTCCTGCATCCCTGGGCCGTTGGCTATGTGAGCCTGGGAGAAATAGGGTTTAGGCTATGCTGGATGGTAGAAGAAGGGAATGTGGCTATGAGGAAGGGAGAACTAGAGTTCCTTTCACAGCTCAGGAGTTTTCCATTATATGTTGGTAGACCTCTGAGAAGTGGACCTGACTGTGGTGTTTCTGTATAGCTTTCTCTGTACAGCATGGCTCTTTCACAAGGTAGGTTTTATCCCAGTCCTTTGGTAATAAAATGCTTATGGACAGTGTGTCCCTCCTCTTACATCCTTTTACTGTCCCCTTGTGTGTGAAGAGCTCTGATTGCCCTCAGTAATCAGGCTACATTTATGAAAAGAAAGCTCTTTATTGAAGAAATAACAAAGTTGCCATCACAGGGATTTTGCTAAGACTGAAGATCCTAATCAAACAATTCCTTTATCTACCCTTTGTCCCTTGCCCCTCCCTGCACTAAACGGTTTGGATTCAAAGACAGTCTCTGTATGAAGGTGCCTGTTGAGATTTAGAGTCCTGGGAAGAATGACCATTCCCAGGTGCATCACAGGAGGGAGGCAGGAAGCTTGAGGTCTGGTGCTAGCTACATTTATACCTACTCTAGACAATAACATAAAATTAAAATGGAGGTAACAGGGCTGAGGATCAAAAAGCCCCATATATACCCCTGATGGGAAGCACCATCTAGCACCAAACTACTGCTGTTACAAATCCTTGAATTATATCAAATGCCTTTAATTTATAGTTTCATGACAATCATTGGTTGAGGTGTAATAATTTTTATCAATCTGTTTTTTTCTGTTCAGTTAGTTTAACACAACTTATATTTAGTAACACTACTAAATCCATCAGTACTTCCAAATACTCTTATTAGGACGTCTAATCATAAACAGTATATAGGTGCATTCCAGAGTATCCCAGTTTTTAAAGATATTTCCTTGTCCTTTCTGCAGCCTAAGCCGATGCATATTCAGTTGAGCTTTTTTAAAGCTAAGTGTGCATACATACGCAAACATATCCTTTTAGGATTCTGTTATGATGCTGATGCTGCTACTGTAGTGACCTTTGGTGGCTAGTCCCCAGGTCTAGGTCTGAAAAATGGCAGCCTCTGAAGATGTTCACAAAAGCAGTGCAAAACCCTTTATTTGAGCAGAAGGATATATACATGGCATCTTGTTTTATGTTGCTAAAGCTTATCAAATATTATCTTATCACCTGCCTTGAGCCTCCCAACAGGATTATTTTACATTTAATTAGCAATTGTAATTAAATTGAAATTTTGCTATTTCAGATGTGAACTTTGCATCATAAATTAGGGTGCAAAAACACATGGCATAGAAATTTGTTCTAAGAAGAGAAGCTTTTGTTCTGTCAGTAGCAATTATGAAGGGATCTCTTGTTTCTAGATTATGCTTGCATATAATCTGGTTTGTGCAGGATTGGAAATTTTTTAAGAATATGAGTAGTGTGCCATTGTTAAATAATAATAAACAGGTAACAAAAATATCTTAATTTAATCCAGTTTAGTTCTACAGTTATAATTCAGTATTTGTGTAATGCCCGTCATATGTTATGCATTTCTACTGAACACTGATGTGATGGTGTTGCAGAGGGAACAGAAAGCACGTTTGCTGTTTCTCCATATTTCCATAATTTCTGAATTCTTTTTGCACTTTGATTAAGCAGGCTATCTTTGTGTCTGTTTAATATTTAAAGGATGTAAAATGCTTTGTAACTAGTATTGACTGTAATGAACATTCAAAGTGCCATCCTAGGCAGAGTTACACCATTCTAAGTGAATTAACTCTTATTAGGATGGTACATAAAACAGGTACTAAACATTAGTGGCTTTTTTTAGATTGACAGTGCTTCTGTAGATGCTTAGGGCCGTGTTTATTGCACATTGTCATAATAGTTATGTAATTATCTCAATATTACAATAATAGAAGCTATGGTGGACCCTGTTTAGACTTGTTGGTGTAGTCTGGCATGAGATGTTTTTGACTTGTTGAAAGTGGGATACACACATCCCATTTTTGCTGGTTCGCAAGGTTGATAAGAACTTGATGTAAAGCTTGTCTGACCTATATAACTGCTTCTAGAGCTATCAATGGTTTAGGAGGGTGGAGCTCTTTGAGACCATTTTAGTTATATGTACAGTATTTGCTGGCATATAAGACTACTTTTCCCCCTTGAAAAACATGCCTCCAAGTGGGGGGGTCGTCTTATACGCCGGGTGCACTTCAGTTGGGATAGACATAGCTGCCCATAGTGGCCCATAGTACTGTATTTTGAGTGGAAATGTTGGGGGGTCATCTTATACTCCCAGTCGTCTTACACACCGGCAAATACGGTAGTTCATATCTTTTATTTACTTTTATGCTAGATTACTGTAATGCTTTCTTTTTCTCGCTTATGTTCTATGCTCATTTTTCTGCTGTGTGCAGACATATTTTAGAAATCTAAGAAAAGCCATTAGACCAACTTTATAATAAGTGATTGCTTCTTTTTCATCACAAAGTGGCAGTTTTTATTGTCTAAGTGTACATATATTAAAAAATAGAAGGATTTTCCAGGTTGGAGTTTGAGGGTTGAAATCCTGTTCCTCAAATAAATTGCCTGCGCAAGCTTCACTGAAATGAGTTGGTTTTATTATGAGGAACTCTGAGCTTGCACAGCTTTCCTTCCTAGTAAATACAACCTATTATTGAAATACTTATTGTAGGTGCCTAATTTACAAGGTGACCAAACTAGACTTCAGGGACATTGGTTTTTCATTTCAGCATACAATATAAAATTACTGGCAAGAACTAACAAAATAAGTTACACAGTTTTGCATATGAATTCTAGTTTGTTTGTTTGTTTTTTTGACTTTTTAAAAATAGAGCCAGAGGTCTGTGTGCTGTGATTAATTTTTTACTTTTTGAATTCGCTTCTAACTGAAAAACATCAGGAGAAAAATTAGGGTTATCTTCATTATACTGAAAATAAGGCTGTAGTCTGTTGTGCAGTTAGGTTGCTTAAATCCTATTGAAGTCAATAGGGTTTAAACAGCACAACTTAATACAGACATGCAACTTTAGTATATGTTGCCACAATTCCTTTCCCAGGGCAGTTTGTTTATATAGGCAATGTCATTGCTCCCTTGCCTGTATCAAATGCCAGAGAGAAGCAAAAGACATTCAGAGTCCTAGACCAGCTGTTCAGTAAGTAGTCTTCAAAGCTGGAACCCATAAAATATCTATTTATTTTAACCAGAAGAAGAAGCAGCCAGTTGTGAACAGTGGCTGGGATCCAGTCCTCTTTCTCCCATGTGTGGGTGGAAGGAACTTCCGCATGCACACAGCAAAGGAGGGGGTATTTCCTTCCAGCAACAGTTCCTTGCACCTTTTGGGTTGTTATTCCAAAGGACAACCCCCCCCCCCCCCGCAGTGTGAGTTTTCTAGGAAGGCTGGGAACTGCCAATAAATAGGAAGAGCAATAAACCATCTGCAGTTCTTTGGATCCCACCCATAACAGATTAAAAGAGGAAAAAATGGATAGAGTTAAACTGAGTTACTACTAAATACAGAACCAGAGAGATGCCCATAGGACCCCCACTGTAATACAGGACCATACAAGCTGAGAAATACTGATTGTATGCCCTATAAAGTTTTCCTGGTTTTATCTACATTTCTGGCATGCTGGTTAGCAATATGTGTTATGGTTCCCTTGTTATAGCACATCAAATAGTAAAAATCCAGATTTACTTCTACTAGGAGCTCAGAAGTGTAAAATACATTTGCCTCCCGATAAACTTACAACCCTCCTCCCCCAATTATCATCATGCAAGGACATTCACCATACTGTAAGCTTGAGTGATAAGCCTTTTTTGTTTGATTTGACATTTTTTTGGGGGGGGGATATCGGAACCAGCATCTAATTTTTAAACTACATGGTGCCTGGGAATTTTTGTATATTATTGTCTATCTTCAGCAACAGCCGCTTACTTGAGAGAGACAGGGAAAGAGAGCGCAACTGTTCTGTAATCTGCCAGTTTGGTATTTGAAGGCTACATATTCTACAAATCCATTTTTAGTCAATCACACTTCTAAAGCTTGCATCAGTTCTTTTTTAAAAAATGAGCAGTCTTTTTAAGACATTCCTATATTGATATTACCCAGTTAAGATAGAATACCAAAACTTTTCTAGATAATCATATTTGAGTGGACTTTTCTGTAAGACATATAGAGAAGCCATTGATTTCCTTTTTATGCACTGTTCACAATTTCATACTTGAAACTATCAGACTGAAACTAGTTCTGTAGGTCTATATCACAATGAGTAAATGTTTCAACCCAAAATAGGCTGGATTTATGCAGAAACCAAGATAAAGTTTCCCTCCTGTTCTGCATTTCTCTCCTGCCTCCATTGCTTAGCCTGTGTATGTTCTTAACTAGTAAGTTTGTGGCCATAGTCTATAGTTATTTTATGTCTTTTTAGGTTTTGTTTATATTTATATCTGCTTTGTGTGGATTTCAAGGTTGATGGTTATAACTGCTTTCCAGCTCTTCTGTGCCATATCGTATTAAGAGTTGGACTTTTGGTGGGTTCTATAAATTACTATTAACAGTAAACACCAGAATCATGACTTCAGGTTGCCAGTGACTGCTTGGAGTTGGATGAATTTTAAATTACTAATACTGCTCTGAAAAATATGAGATTGGATTGTAAATGTAAACATACAGATCCACTACCATTTTTCCCCTCTAGATTTTCCTGGCAGATGGAGAAATAGTCTGTGGTCTTGCATCACTAGTCAGTGGTGAACACTCAAAAGTAGCTATTGTTCATTGTTTAATAGCAAATGCAGCATAAGCTTTGCAACTGTTTCCCAAACTAATGTAATAAATAACATTATTTCGTTACTGTGCTATGAATATTGCTTACAGTATTTGCTGGCCTATAAGACTACTTTTCCCCCCTGAAAAACATGCCTCCAAGTGGGGGTGGTTGTCCTATACGGCAGGTGCACTTCAGTTGGGATAGACATAGCTGCCCATAGTGGCCCATAGTACTGTAATGTAATGTAACAAACTCTATTTTTGAGTGGAAATGTTGGGGGGTCGTCTTATATGCCCAATCGTCTTATACACCGGCAAATACGGTAATTGCTTTCATTCTTCATTTCTGGCATGAAAATTGTAATCTTATGGAATTAAGCATATTTATAGGCACAGAACAGTGTTAGGTCTACTGCTTTTATAGTTTTATTCTTACATACAAATAGGAATAAAGAGCAGGGTCTTGTTTATTTAACTTTTTTTTTTGTACTTTCAATCTACAGTCTTGCAGATGGGTCAGGGTCTGTGGAGAGTGGCCAGGAACCAGCAACTGCAACATCAGGGATATACAGGGCAAGGCTATCTTTCAAGAGAGCATGGCAGAAGAATAGCTGCTAACAATGTTTCAAATGCAAACCATCGGAAAAACGCCCAAGGGGGCATTGACATTTACCATCTGTTGAAAACTCGGAAATCAAAAGAACAAGAAGGGTTCATCAACCTGGAAATGCTGCCACCTGAGCTTAGTTTTACCATTTTGTCATACCTGAATGCAACAGACCTCTGCCTGGCATCCTGTGTGTGGCAGGATCTTGCTAATGATGAGCTTCTATGGCAAGGGTAAGTTAATGAGAGGTCATACACACAGGCTATTAGGTCCATAGTTTCTTGTCCACACCACTTTCTTGTTTAAACAAAACATCAGAAGTGAAAAATTGCTGTACAATTAGTGTTAATTAAATTTTTTCTTGCTTCTATTTAAGCAAGAGTTGGTTACAAAAGTATCAGCTTAAACTTGATAAAAGCAGAGAATGATTGAAATCCAGAAGCAGTTAATTATTTTAATGGAGACGCAGAAAGGAGTGATCACACAGAGAGGCATTACTTATTTCCAAGGAGGTTAGTGTTTTTGCAGATCTCATGATAGAAGTTGTTAAGACTGTGCTACTAAAAGTCTAGTGGGCCTGTACACGTAACAGGATTCCTAGTCCAGAAGCCATAGTAAGTACTTTTAGAGCTTCAGTTCAGCAGAATAAACTTTAACACTATTCATGTGCTTAGTAAAATACAATAGTTGCTATCCCTAGTCTACTTTAGAAAGCTTAAGACCTAGTGAGCTCTACTAGTGCAAGTATTTTGAAAACCAACACTTTGGGCCTTAGAAAATGGCCATATATCTGGAAAAGAGCATAGTTTGATAATGATGTTGTATATGCCAGTAACATTGTGAAGTTGTGGGAAAGTTGGCTTTCCCCTCCTGTTTGCAAACTGCTTGCTAATGCTGGAGTAGCTGTTCACAATGGGCAGAATGTGGGACACCTGACATTTATACAGCTTCCAGACATTACATAAATGTACATTAAAATGTATACATTTCAATGGACTTTAAATGATAGCCACAGTTATTTTGGCTTTTATTTTTCCATAGACCGTATATATTTTATGTCAGCTATGTGGCTTGGCAGTGGGATAAAAATACTAGAGATAAATTTAATATTTGATCTTCAGTGAAAGCTTGCGTCACTAATGAAATTAATAAAAATATGTAACAGCTGTAAGCATGTGTCAGTAAAAATTACTGTGTTCAAGATGTAATGATGATGCTGGTGTAATAGGATTACTGCTGAATGGGGTACTCCTGGGAAAAACCCAGTCTAGAGAAATCACTGCTGGGTGGGGGGGAATGATAGAAATGTACAGTTATGCATGTGGTGCAGAAAGTGGGTAGAGAAAACTTTCTCCCTCCCATAATAGAATTTCACCCAGCTGTTCAGGAAAGGTGAACGGAAATGCTTCTTTTCCCAACAAGTAATTAAATTGTATAATTAATTGCCAGGTCATGAGTGTAGCTGGCTTTAAAAGGGGATTTTATTCTCGAAGGATACGTCCTCAGTGGCTACTAGCCATGACAAGTCAAGGCAACCACCACATATCATCAGCAAACCTCTGAATACTAGTTCTGTGAGAACCACAAGGGTGTCTTTGCTCTGTCTGCCCTCCACAGCAATTGTTTAGGCATTGTTTGAAAGAGTAGATGCATTGTAGGTCTGATCCAGCATGGCTGTTCCTATGTTCTTAAAATGACATACTGGCACACCATTGAACAATGGGAGGTATTTAGAATTAGAAGTTAATTCCAGCATGGTAGATAATATATGTAATATTTTTGTTAAACAAAATCCTCCAATTCAATCTATAAAATTGTAATATGAATCATTGTACAGGTCAGAAATTAACTGTTTTAGAAACCAGAATAACAAATGGGGAGAACATGGGCAAAATTTTCCAACAGTTTGGCCTACATAGAGCTGACAGATTTGAATGAAAATGCTTAAAATTATCTTAGTCAGGTTTGTGTCAAACATTCTTAATGAATGTCTTTACTGGATTTAAGAGAACATTATCACAGGTATATAAACAATACAAAGAATGCTAGTAATTTAAGCATCATACTGATTATATATTTGGCTGAAGGGGTTAAAAAAAAAGCATGGGTTTGTGATCCTGAATGCTCCCACCACCAACAACCACACACTAGTTCACATTCCATCTCTGGAATGATTGATTCCCTGAATGAAAAGCAGCTCTTTACTAATGTGTAGTTGGGTTATTATTTTTAAAATTCAGGGTTAGGGTCAATTGATGTTTACATTACTTACTCAGTCTCTGCAGTATTAATGAGCCTGTTAAAATGGGAAGCCAAGTACTGGACTGCACTGTTAAGCTGTTATACTATGAAGGCTTACATGTGCTTTCTTTTATCTGTTGAGACACTGCAGTATGTAAATTTAGGCATACATGTATTTGGAAGGTTTTGAATCTGAACATTGCTGTTGATGCGCTCTGACTGCATGTGAAAGTGTTTCTTGATTATAACCAGAGAGGTTAATTTCTCAGTTGTTGCATAAATCCTCTGTACTTACAGTGAAATCCACACTTTAAATTATCTCGTCAAACAGAATGAAACATTGGTACCAAAAGCATATCTGAAGCTAGAGAGCAGCCTCCTAGACTGAAATAGTGTTGCTAAAGTATGCCTTAAGCAGCCTTTTAAAATGTTACTGCAATATTGTGTAAAAATATTCAAGGAATCCATATACATTTACAATAGGTTTAAAAAGGAGATAGAACATGCCATTATTTTCACACTGAGCATTCTTCTTCAACTTTTTGTAGATTGTGCAAATCCACTTGGGGTCACTGTTCCATATACAATAAGAATCCATCTCTAGGATTTTCTTTCAGAAAACTGTATATGCAGTTGGATGAGGGAAGCCTCACCTTTAATGCCAACCCTGAAGAGGTAAGTGAAGAGCAGCTGTCATTAGAGTAGATAATAATTTTTATGTTTTTGTTTAAGTTTTCAGTTGTTTTTAAAAGCATAACTTCCGAAGTGTGGCATTCATCCCATGGACTGTTTACACACTGGAGGTTTCAAGCCGGGCTGCAGGTGGGGCAGGTTGCCCCACCTCTTCCTGCACCCACATGGGGAGCTTTTGGCCTGGTGCACCTCATCCGCCCTCGATTTGTGCTCCTGCACGGAAGCTGGGGCAGTGAAGTTCTCAGTGCATAAACAGTTATGATGAGCATCTAGAGAATACTGATCACTAAAAGCTGGGATTTTGTCCTTCAGTGTTTTTTAAAATGTACATTATATTGAGATACATTTGAACTTCCAATCAAATGTGTTTAAGATTTGAGGATGAGAGAGATTATCTATATTACATTCACTCATTTTAGGATTATTAATGAATTATCCCATGTTCTTGCACAGTAGAGAATTAATAGATGCAGTTGGGGCATAGTCCAACATTGCAACCTCATGGCTTTTTTCTGGTTTTTTTTTACTGAAAGGATAATATGATGTGCACTGTTCTTACTTGAAGAGTGCCTAAACAGAGATAGTGCTTCTGGTGTTTGTTTGTTTTTTTTTATCTTGAATCACATTTGGAATCTGTCTTAGAGGCTATGGTGTACATGACATCTGTATGAGTTTTCCATGTATTTATATCTCTCATCATGTGCATTTTCTAATGGCCTGTTTATTTTTTCTGTCTTGTAAACCTGTTTTGTTGTTGAAAACTACTTCAGCTATGAAAGATAAATGTTGGCTCAAAATGTTGATTTATATGCAGTGAAATAACAACACATTTTGTATTCTGATATTCAGAAGTTTTAGGCTACTGTACTCAGATATTTAGTCAAATTCTTCTGAATAAAAGCTGGGACATTATTCATGCAAAGCAGATGCTTTGCCTCTGAGGCACAGGCCTTCTGAACATGTGGTTCCTTTATTTTTATAAATTAAAATGCAGCATTTCACTGACTTGTTAGACTTCTTAGGTGCCACAGATTAATTTGTGAATGAACTAGACTGAAATACCATCAATTAACCCGTTCTTGCAAACTGATACACAAGTGCAGTATTCCTTCACGTTATGACAGCAACAAGTATTACTGAAGTGGTAGAAGCAGTTGTTGGGACTATGGTTATGTTTCAGTGTGAGGGTATCATGGAATCGTATGCCAGGGCTAGGTAATCTATCAGTGAAGTTTCAAATGGGTAGCCGTGTTGGTCTGAAGCAGCATAATAAAATCAGAGTCCAGTAGCACCCTTAAGACCAACAAGGATTTATTCAGGGCATGAGCTTTCAAGTGCAAGCACTCTTCGTCAGACTATGATCTTCTTATCTTCTTATATTCCTTGTCATGTAAGAAGATCATAGTCTGACGAAGAGTGCTTGCACTCGAAAGCTCATGCCCTGAATAAATCCTTGTTGGTCTCAGGGGTGCTACTGGACTCTGATTTTATTGTCAGTGAAGAAACAGCTTATAGGAAGTCTTCAGACCACATTACAGACCTCATCCCTTTGCCTTTTGCAATGTAATATCATAGTGAGGTCCAAGATACTGAAGGAAGCATTTAGCACCAATGTTTCATTTGTGCAGCCTTTTAAAACATTGAAAAGAGAAAACAAAAGATCTAGAAAATTTGGTTAAATATTTCTGTAATATGGAAATAATAAAAGAACTGTAGAAATTACATTTTTATGACAAATGCTAGGTCTGTGAGCTTTCTGAATACATTTTTAACATTTGGAATGAGATCTATGGCTTCAAAACATGTACAATGTACATATGCCTGTACTGGAACATAAGCACAAAATTATACATTTATCCCATATATGTCATAACTTGCAAGTGTCTGTTGTAAAACAAAACAAAAAGGCTGATACATTTTGGATTAGATTTCTTTATGAAACCAAGTTAAAAAATTCAATATGGGTTCATAGGAATCATATGTCTGTAATGTTGTCTTTTTACAAAAGCAGTGCTTGTTGAGGCAAGCATGTTTCTTGCTGCTGTAGTACATAGAAAAGCTCAACCTTAATATTTTGTATGTGAATAATTTGGATTGAGCATGTTCAAATGTAGTTCTAGAGAAAGAAATTCAACATAATGATCCTTTATAATTGTTAGGATTTATTCCATACCAAATTATTTAGATGAACCTAAAAAGCTTATCTTACATATATAAAACATCTCTTTGTCCCAGGGAGTCAACTACTTCATGTCCAAGGGAATACTGGATGATTCACCAAAGGAAATAGCTAAGTTTATCTTCTGTACGAGAACCTTAAATTGGAAGAAACTGAGACTCTATCTTGACGAAAGGTAACTTGATCATGAAAGGGGGGAGCACTATTCCATTTATTTAAAATAATTGAATTAAAATACTATGGAGTAATGGGGTAGTTAGCAATGATGAAGCTCAGGATATTCATTTCCATTCTGTGTTCATCATTTGACCAATAAAGTATGCTCAATTGAGCAAAAAGGTATCACTAAGAAATTACAGACACCTAGCATTGGTTAGTTTAGGTTGCTGGATAATATGGCTCTGAATTTGGACTTTTTCTCTTATGGATCAAATGCTCTAAATTTGGCATAAATTTGGCATAAGTCACTGTGTGTTACACAAATGGCATTTGGACACCCTCCCCCAATATTTCTAGGATCAGAGTTAATTTTTATAATCATGTATTAGACAGTTTTACTTAGATTGACTCTGGATTTTAAGCAAGTATAGTCACGTGTAGCTTTCACACTCCCCCAGTATTTTGTCCACATATCATATTCAGGGTTTGCTAGTAACAATGCTACAATCTCCTTTTGTGCCACAGGAAGAGGGACAGTAGCTTAACTATAAGGAAACAGTACATTGAATTAACTAATAATCATTGGGGAAATTGTTTTTTAATTCACTAAATCATGTGAAGAAACAGAGTTGTTGTCTATGGACAGCTCTTCTGTTTGCACACAGAATTTTAGGGTGCTACAGGGGTATATTCTTGCTCCTCATCTTTGGTTGATCACAAATCATTGTGTAATTCTGGACATACGATCTTGACAGACAACTTTATTAGATTAATTGATTGATTTGATTTTAGGCTGCTCCTCCATGCACATCAGAGATAACAGTCCTGTTAATGTTTAGTTCATTGCGTACCATGAAACAAGAGAGGCAAGAGCCTCTTTCAGTCCATACCATGAAAGTCTACATTCAGTCTACAAAAGTTTTTCCACAATCATCCTGTGTTTTTCTTAGGTGCTACAGGATTTATTGTTTGTCGTCTTTTGAATAAATGTTTCTTGTTTGTCTGCTTCTTGAGTTTTTAAGTAAATGAGAGGGGCATAATGTGTCAAGGAGCTGCCTTCTCACAATCAAACATGTAAACAGGCCCTTAGCAACTGGAAACTGATTACTCCAAGTGTTGTTCAAGCAAGAAATGAGATAAGGATAGCCCATGGATTAAAAGGGTATATAAGGATGTTAGAGATTTTTTTTCCACTTTAGGAAAGCTTGGCTCTTCAGTGCTGTCACTTGCAGTGGTGATTCCTTTTGTGACTTGCTCATTCTTTCCATATTGTCATTAGTTCTCTTCTTGCCCTGTCATTTGCAGTTTTGTGTTTTATCCAACATACTGCTAAATATGTCACGTGTAAGAACCTGTAAATATGTTACGTGAAAGGACCTGTTGTTGGTTAATGTTGTCTGTAGAAGGCTTCCTAGGTTTTAAGACCACTCATTTGTAATGTGAATGTGCAAATATTTGAGGGGCGTGCAATTGTGTGCATATTTACTGGGGATGGAAACATTTTATGAGTAAGCATGCATACTACTAGGCCCTGATGAGGATAGAAAATGAATTCTGATGTAATTTTTAAAAATGTATTGCATTTGTATGCCATTTTTCCCTAATAGCTCAGGATGGTACATAAGGTCAAAATATATACAGCATAATATAAATAATATACAATTTTAAATAAAATTACAGTGATTTAAAATAATAATGCAAGTTGAGTCTAAAACAATGCAGCTGGAAGAGTATTGGTTGAATATGCACTCTTCATTGAGTCTTGGTTAGGACCTTCATATTTCGGACCAGTTGAAGCTTCTAGAGTCACTTCAATAGTAGCCCTGCATAGAGCAAGTTACAGTAATCTAAACTAGAAGTGACAGTTGCATGAGACTGTAGATAGATCAGATGCCAACAGATTATGTGCTAATTGATGCTAATGTGCTAATTCAGTGGTCCGCAACCTTTTACAGGTTGTGGACCTTTTACAGATTGCAACCGGCGGCAGTAGGGAGGGTGATTGCCAACAAAAGTGCCGCGCATGCGCGGCCCTGCTTCCCTCTCCCCCATCCCACAAAAAGAAGCTTGCCGGGCCGCAAGCTTGCGGCCTGGGAAGTTTCTTACCGCGGGGGGGGCGGGGAGAGGGAGCCGCAGCCCGGTGCCAGGGGACCACCGTGCTAATTGACACATCTGATGCATTTGTGACCTGGGCTTCCATGGATATTGAGGCATCCAGAATCAACCACAGACTCTTGACAATCACCAAAGTTGTTTTGGCCCTGTCAATAATGGGGAGTAGAACTAACTTCCCTGGGGCGTGTTGACCCAGCCAGAGGATCTCTACCTTAGCTGGATTCAGCTTTACCCAATTCTGCTTGAGCCAGTCCAACACAGCCTTCAGACACTTGGCCAAAGAATCTGGGGGTGAAGACAGATGACAGTCAGTCAGCAGATAGCTGGATGTCATCCACATATTGTTGGCACCCAGGTCTGAAACTCCAAACTAACTGGGTGAAGCAGTGCATGTAGATGTCAAAAAACATCAGAGAGAGAATGGCTCCCTGCAAGACCCCACATATTAGGGCCTGCTGCTGGGAGGTTCTCTCTCCTAGTGCCTTTGGAGAAAAGGATTGCAGCCATTGAAAGGCAGTACCCTGAATCCCTGCAGTGACTATGTGTTGGGCTAGTAGCCCATGATCAACTGCTGCTGTTAGATCTAACAGTGCTGACCTACAGCTATCTATAGAGAACTTCTGTGATAGCGACCAGAGCCAATACAATGTTAAATTGTATTACTCATAGTACTTGGATTATATTTGAGTGCTATCGGCTAAAAGGTAGTCTTCAACCTGGATTTTCCAGCTTTAGTTTCAGGTATCTTTCTAAGTAAGCTGCCAATTCCAGCAATTTGGTAAACTGGGTAAGCTGCCAATTTTGTTATGAAAATCTGTTGAAGAGCAGTGCTATGATTTAAAGCATTACATCAGATCTGGTGCCTAAATAAACTTATTTTCATTGGACCTATATGGACCTTCAACTGGGTGTTTTAACTATTAATGAACTGCACTTGCATTTGACAGATAACTGCCCTCCCTGCATATTACAACTAGTTCATCTTTTGAGTCTGTTTCTTTACCCTTATCAAGTTGCACTGATACTCTGTTTCATTTCACTGTTTTAGGAGAATGGCTATATTCCTATGATACTTGTCTTTCTAACTGCTAGTGTTAAATTACATTATTCTGTATTATTTGATTGATCATGATTGACTTTTAAAATATTTGCCATTATACGTACATGGGAAGGAAGAAATTGTGTTTATCAGAGCATTCTCTTTGCATTGTTCTTTGATAGATCAGCAACCTGCTTGAACAGGGACAATACTGCTTCTGGATTTGCCAGCCATAAAGGCTACTTTCTTGGGAGTGAGCCAACACACTAGACATTAGTTAAGAGTAAAATTGCATAGCATGAGGCTAAAGAGTACACTATTTGTTGTAGTTGAATATTCTATCTACTAAAAATGATAGAAGCTTTTTTCTTTTTTTAAAAAAAAGGTTCTATACTGTTTCTGAATTTGAGTGCATGATTGTTTCAAAATCAGGCACTTGCCTTAAAGTCTTTTTTTTCTTCAAATCAGGCGAGATGTTCTAGATGACCTTGTGACACTACACAACTTCAGAAATCAGTTCCTGCCAAATGCACTAAGAGAATTTTTCAAACACATTCATGCCCCTGAGGAGCGTGGGGAATATCTTGAGACTCTTATTACAAAGTTCTCACACAGATTCTGCGCTTGTAACCCTGACTTGATGAGAGAGCTTGGTCTTAGCCCAGGTAAAAAGGCAACTTGTATCTACTTTATATATAGCTTACAGCTCCAGTTTATATTGTAAATTAAGACCTGACTAAATAAAGCTTAGCAATAAGATTAAATGAATTTAGGTTTGGAGTATAAGGCTGGAGCCCCGCATAGATTTGCATGCTTTGTAATTTTAGCATGGCTTAAGTACTGCCTCCTTAAACCAGTTGCTTTATAGAAATGAATGAACATAGTGTGTATTGTATACGGGATTGGGTAGGTGTGAATTCATATTCTTTCTGTTCCAAGCTGTAAGCATGAACACTGGCATTTAGCTCCTCAGACTATTCTTGGACTAAGCTGCTGTGTTTAATGGTTGCAGATTAACCAGAGCTAGGGCCTTCAGTAGCCCACCAGGGCAGGGAATCCCCAGCTGCCACCCCCCCCCACACACACACACACAGTGCCAAGCAGCTGGCTGGGGGGGGGGGGGATGGCATGAAAAATATGTTGTGTGGGGAATTTGCCAGCAACTTCCCAAAGCTCTGATGTCACTTCCCAGGCAGTTTTGTTGAAATGCCAGATCACTGCCATTATTTCTTGTGTATGCTAGAAGTGATGTCACCATGTCTAAGGCAACATTGCCAGTTACTGGGGGACACAGACCTGGAAGTCATAATTAGAGTTATTAGGGGAAAGTATGGTGCAATGACTTCATCAACCCAAGAACAAAGGGATATCCAAAACCCAAATCTGCAGTAATAAAGAATGTTCCTAAAATCACGAAATACAGGTTTGTCAATATGGTACACCATAATAGCAAAGAACAGAATCTCAGTGTTCAGAAGCAGATTATATCTGATAACTGGTTATAGGGACCAAATAGGATGGTTGTGTCCATTGTACCTGAATTCTGAACTTCTAAGAGCAGCTGTAGTTGTTCACTTTGATCTGATACAAAAAGAATTTTAATGTACTTATAGTTAGTGACTGATCTGTATGATACTGTCCTGAAGAATCAAGAAAACCTGTTAGGTTAAAAAGTAACTTTCTATAAAATATAATTTCAAGCTCTCAAAACCACCTTTTTCTTTTCTTTTTTTTCTTAGATGCTGTGTACGTACTATGCTACTCTTTGATCCTGCTTTCCATTGATCTTACTAGCCCTCATGTGAAGAATAAAATGTCAAAGAGAGAATTTATCCGAAATACACGTCGTGCAGCTCAGAACATTAGTGAAGATTTTGTTGGGCACCTTTATGACAATATCTACCTTATAGGCCATGTAGCTGCCTAAAAAGCACAATTTGTTAGGACTTGGAATTTGTAGTTTGACAGAAATTAAAGCTACCCAAGGAATTAATTTTGGTAGATATGGGGGTTATATTAGTGCTGGTCATTCTAACCTCTATCTCCAATGCAAATGTACACAAGCAACTTTTTAGTAGTGATTGACCATGGGAGCTGGGGGGGGGGAGGGAAATGCAGTTTGGTTTTTCTAATTTTGCTTACAGTTTGCACAGACATTGCCATTAGTCTGACTCACTACTGCTTCTGAATGTTAAGCTGACATTATAATTTTAAACTGACAAGATGGTGGACTTGTGCAGTAGATTTGCTTGAGAACTTTAACCAGTTCTTTCTTTTTTTTAAAAAAAAAAAAGTAATGTGTACATATTTAACTAAAGAGATTTATAATCATAATTATTTTATTGTAAAATATTTTAACTAAAGGTTTTCCTGTTTCTCTCTAGCATATGACTTCTGTATTTATTTCATTATATATTAGAGCTGTTATTTTTAATTTATGCTACTGCTTAGAAAATGAAAATAATTTTAATAATAATAGATGATGCAGGGATAAAATCTCTTTGGAACCTGGATAAGGCATAACAAGTTGGTCCATGGTTTAGTGTTAATAATCACTCTCCCTTCCTGTCCTGTGCTATCGGTACAGTCTCTAGGCCTGTGAAGACAACTCATCTTCACATTAACTCATCACAGGGAGAGAACTGTGTTCACGCGCATGCTGGCTCTCATGCTATGCCTGCTCTCTGTGTAAGTGCCTAGTCATCTGCATGGTACATGCATGGTCCTTACTACCCATGACCAATAATGCTGTCTTCCAAATGCTGCTGGTCACAGGAGGGGGCTGTGTGTACTCATGCCAACTTTCCCTTCGTGTGCTGAGAGTCAAAACACAGACAGGTCATCTGCACAGGGCTCTTGTCGGAAGGGCAAGGAGTGCTGCATGATTTATAGGCCAGCAGCAGCATTACAAGCAATAAATTGTTCTTGCACAACTGGCTGCACATTGAAGAAAATGCCAGCTGACTTGATTCAAGTGGATCATTGTGCTGGTCTAAAGCAGCAGAACAAATTTAGAGACCAGTGGTGCCTTTAAGACCAGCAAAGTTTTATTCAAGGTGAGCTTTTGTGTACATGCACACTTCCTCAGATACAAATTAATTCCGTTCCATGACCTTGTATCTGAGGAAGTGTGCATGCACATGAAAGTTCATACCCTTGAATAAAGCCTGCTAACTTGGTGAGACCGCCCTTCTGCCTTTCGACTGTAGCTAGTGGTCATTACATATCAAATTCCACAAATAAGGGAAGAAGGACTCTCTGAATGTGTACCGCTGATGGTGACAAGGGATATGTTTAGAGAGCTATAATTATGTATAATTATGTATAATTGGATGTAAGTTCCATTTTATTCACAAGGGCTTATTCCCACAAAAGTGTTTTTAGGATGGCAGCATTATGCAGTCATTGGCATTGGACCCAAGTTAGTGGGACCAGTTGGAGATGTTGTATTTTTAAGGGTTTTGTAGAAGAATGAATTTCAGCAGATGCAGTTCTTCCTTCAGGGAAAACTGTATTGGCTCTTCTTTTTTTTTTTTTTTTTCCCTTGAAGCTTGGTGAGTTCTCTGGAACTATCTTCATTTTGGAAAAACAAATAAGTTCACATTTTCAAGGAATATTAAATTGTGTATCAAAAATGCTTTGCTTAATTGAAGACAGGTATTACTTTAGACCTCAAATATATGACGTTAAGACCTAATCTGAAAAGCATACAGGACCTAAAATTTCTCAAGACAATCCTGTCAACCAAATGCAAGTTGTGTGTGTGTGGGGGGGGGGGGATCATCTGGACATGGAATTGGAGTCACTGTGGGTGGGCAAGTAGTTGTGAATTTCCTGCATTCTGGAGGTCCCTTCCAACTCTATGATTCTATAATTCTATTCTTTGTAGAAAGTGGGAATCATTATTGTGCAAATTAATATGCAAGACTATAGAATTCATGCTTTTCCTTCTAGGGCTACTTTGCACTCAAAATATGCTACAGCAAATCCTACATTTGATACAGGAATACAAATACAGTATTTTTAAAATACCCAAACAATTTAGAAATGAGTGTCCTTAATATTTTCCCCAAAGAGCAAGAACTTTTAAGAACAATCTAATAAATTCAATGAATGAAACATGATGTTTTGAAAATATAGTTTGGAAGGCAATAAAACAGTTGAGTAATACAATGCGAATAGTAATTTATAATGCATGTTTATGCTACTTAATATAACTGGTTTCCCCACTGTGGCATTCATACTTTATATTTTTCATTGAGAAATCTGATCAGGGTTTTGTTTTACATGAAAGTGCTTTCAGACTTCTACAATTTCTCACCTAATTGGTGAATTATTCTCCTCCCCCACATCTCCTTTTATGGCTATTTTAAATAAATAATGCATCCAATAAGCTTTAGATTACCAGCTTTTTGATTGCTTTTGGAAAATCATCTCCCCTAATCTCCAAAGTACTATTAAAGTGGACATAGGACAGACTTAAAGGATTTCCTGTTTCCTCATGCACAATTTGGTTTTGATTTAAGGAGTAAGAAGATACAAGCTTCAAAAATCTACATGCAATTATATCTCTGCCATTGTGCTTTAAAAGGCTTTTGATATTATCAACCAGTCAGGGCAGGGGAGTATAATTTCTTGTTTCACTTTACAAAGTAGTAATTTTTTGTGTGTCTTAAGAGTTCACTGATAAGCATTCAAGTATCAACTTCTGTATTCTGAAATAAATTCCTGGCTGCGGATGAATTATTTAATTCAATCATTTGATTTATATACCGCACCTCATTGCGACGTCTCAGATTATAGCAGAATAAATAGAAAATTGATCATACCACAATATTCCAGTTCTGTTGGTTGGACCATACATGTTAAAGCAGCCTTACTGAAGATAGGTCAAGGTCTGGTTTATGATAGTGCTTGGATGGGAACTTTTTGAGAGTCCTATGTAAGCTGACTTGAGCTTCATGACAGAATATAGGTAAGCCACAAATGAAGTCAATATTATGGTAAGACTGTCCTGCTTAACGTATGTGGATCAAAATCAGGGTGCCTTTTGCAGTCAAGTCACAGGGAGAAGCTTTTACCAAAACATAGGGTTAATTCCTGCCTGTTGTGAAGCTGTTCAGTATAAGGAATCTGTCCAAGAAGATGGTAACTGCTGTGCTGGGGTGAGTTAAAGAATGCCTGTTTTGGCAACATTCGACATTTTCCAGACACAGCTCAAGAAGCTGATTTTGACTTGCAAATGGGTACACAAAAGCTGTAGCCCACCAAAAATTGGTGTATTATTCTGCTAGTTTGCACTTCTACTGGTAACTTATGGCCAATAGATGGCTTACAATCGCCGCTTTGAATGGCCACTTAGAGGCAATTAGCCAGGTTCCTAAATACCTTCTGTAAAGCTTCGAAGAACCCTAACTTGCACATTCCCTCACCACGTTTAAGACCAGTTAGTATTTCTTTATCTGTATACCAAATCTGTAGTACAAGAACACAAAAGAGAGGATACTCTAATCTGGAATGCCCTCAGCAGCTATCCGAAAGAAAAACCATTTTCAGAAAAACTATTTGACTCTTTGGATTGTCTTGTGGTTTAGGTTAAGGAAGCATAGAGTTCAGGAACAAGATTTATCATTTTATCTCTTACATTTTTGCTATAATATTTTATTTTTACCCATCCTGAGTAAGACAATGGAGCAAATTTGAAATACAGATTTTGGGGAAACTGTCTGAAAATGAGACCTGTGAATAGTTGAGGCTAGAAATAACAATTATTTCCTTTCTGTGCATGCATCTCAAATATGTTTATTTAGAAACCTACAAGGCTGAGATATTGGATCTTTTCTCCAAAGGCATTTTCATTTGTAAGTTAGTTCTTTGCTTGGCAGCATCAGAGAGGAATGTTGGATTTAATTTAAAATGATTAATGAGATTTTGTCAGACTCCTGCCCTCTACTGCCACTGCAGTATGTCAGCACAACAACCTGGGAAACCCGGACGCCACTCTGTCGCCCCAAACAGCTTTCCAGGAAAAAATAAACCCAAATAGCAAGAGCCAGGTACTTGTCAATGGTATTGTCTTCTGACTGCTGACAGTTAAATGCTAAACTAAGATATTAACATGTTAAAAGCAGGAGGAGACCCCCCTTCCCCCTTTAGCTGTTTTTTTTATTTGTATGCTAGATACCAATATTCAGTGGAGGTTTTCCGGTATGAATCTGGGGATTTTCCCCTTAAGAAACCATGTCATTTCTGATAGTTATGAGGGGAAATTGTACTGTTCCTGCCAAACAGGGATGAAGGAAAGGAGAGTGTGTAGCCTGTTGCTGGAACTTTGATATGTTTTTTCTTCAATGGCATTGTGAATATTTGATCTCATTTTAGGATACAATATAAATCTGTGTATAAGATGCTAGAAATGGCCTTTTATGCTTCCTTAATCCAAGCGTGATGCTATGATCAAAGGAGATCAAAGCACAGCAGGCTAAAGTCTTTAACTTAGGCATGTCAGCATATTTTATTTTAAATATTTATATCCAGCCTCTTAAAAACAATTCTCAAGGTAGATTACAATCTGTTTTAAAATGCAATCAAACTTTAAATACAACAGTCATTAGAATGAAAAGCAACAAAATACCAATGGTAAATGTAAGAGTAATAAATGCAGGTAGTAATAAAAGCAGCATATAGCTAGTGTATTAGAACCTAATAACACTTTATTCACAAATCTAGAAAGGAAAAATATACAGCACTTATTTTATACAATTGCTCCTGCCTTGCAAGAGTTGGCTCAATTGCTAAATAAGTTAATTTACATTTTTGTTCATTGCATTACAGTCTAATTGCATTCTATTACCCACAGGTACACAGTTCTGAAGGCTGGGATCTCCCTTGGGGCCTGTCAGAGGTGTGTGTGATGTCCATGCCGTTTTTTACTTTGCTATCACAGAATTTTTGGCTACAGGCCTGTTTAAAAATTCTATTCAATCTCATTGAATTCTGGCCATTATATAATATAAGGAATCTATTTGGGGTACTGTATAAATCCTCTATGCAACAACAGCTTTTAATGATGAAGCAACTGGACTTGCGTTAAAGTTATTATTTCTTATGCCCACTTCTTGCTTATGTGACTTTTTACCACATCATATCTGGCCAGGGAGAAGGGTGTAAAATACCCTTCATTGGGGTCCCCAAATTGCCTCTCTGGTACCTAGCTTCCCCTGGATGGATCCTGCCACATGCCCAGCTGAATGTGGGTCCATCCAGTTGTTTTGAATCCATCTGTGCTTGCCATTTCCTACATAGGTAATTGTATAATTTTCGCTGACCCCCCCCAAACCCTTGCCATTTCCAATCTAAGTTTCCCCCTGCCACATGCGAAGTGTGAGTGCTTAGTGTTTGTCTGTGTTTTATTTCTTAAATAAAGCTACAAACCTTATTTTAAACAGTATTTGTTGTCTGCCTTGGATTCCTGAAGGGTTTAATCACCTCATAAACTGCACAAAAGATCCTAGCTAGTTAACCTCCTTTCGCTTCCCCAGTTTTCTCAGAGCATGTTGGTTAACGGATTCAGTGATGCCTTAGGTATTAAAAATTCACTCTAATGGCATATGTGGGGTTTTAATCAGAGTTTTATGGGGTTTTATTCTAATCTATGTAATCCGCCACAAGCCATCAGGGAGTGGCTGGTAATAAATCTAATTAATAATAATAATAAAGCTTCAATATGTGGGCTTCCTTTGGCTTGGTATGCCACAGATTGGACTGGTGAAATTTGGGGGACAATAGTAAAAGTAAAAACTATACCAATATCATTTGGGGTTTCTAGATCAAGGATCACCCAAACAATGGGCATGTGTTAAACTTGCTCATCTGATGATTACCATCTTTGCAGAGTCAAGCGGAGGGGTCCGTTTCTTTGCTGGAATAGCCTGGATAGCTCCTAAGATCCTCCTTTCAACTATATCTTTACCAGCTGCAGAACCAAAGGCCATTTTGAGAATAGTTGCAGCAAGGAGCTGGGAGATGAAACAAGCAAGCCTATGACCTCAAGGAAGCATTCAATAACAACACCCACAAAGCTGTGACATATTTTATAACTATTGTACTATGTATGATGCCACTGGCATCACTCCCCCACCTCACTCCCAAGTTTAAGACAACCTTCCTACCTAAAGATTACCAGAACTGTAAATCCTACATGGACACAAATTAATTAGCTAGGATCCCTTTACTGGATTCCATTCTGTAGCCCTTTGATGCAGAGGTGGTCCTCCACTGCTGGTAGAAAGCATTCCTTTGGCGCTTGGCACTTTTCTGCTCATTGAACATCACTGATATATGAATAGGAGAAATCCACTCATGGCCGGCTGTAGTGGAAAACAGCACTGCACCATTAGAAGCAAAGTAATGTTTTTGATGGTAATGTTTAAAGGTCTGTGCAATCTGCTCTGAGCTCAGACCTACAGAAACACTGGGGGACAGAAGGTGGTAACTAATGCTGAGATCACTGCTGAGTGTATTGTGGGGGATTTGTGATAGGAGGAGAAATTCTTAAAATCACCCCAGTTTGGCCTCCATCCTTGGATATAGATGTACATCTTCCTTCTTAAAATCTGGGCACTGTACCTCCCCTGTCCCAATATACTCAATGTCTTAAACAGGCATTCCTGTTCATTTATACACACGCCAACATGTCATATAATATGACACAATAATCAGGAAAAAAACAGAGGAAAACAACAGAGAGAAGGAGCACTGAATCAGTTTTGTTTCTGCAAACTAAAGATGTGAATGAATGAGTGACAGCGTTCATGTGATGATAGCACCAGAAGCCATGCCAATATAAAGCTTGCCTTCTGAGAGCAACAACATTTTCAGCATTCCCGTTTCCCTCTTCTGGCTTTTTACCCCTCCACCATGACTGGGACTGGGGTCAGTATGCACTGAGGGTGTCACCCTGCTTCCCCCCTCCCAAAATGACCAATGATGGGCGAGGAGGGAGTGGGAAGGGGAGGGGCCCCAGGTGGGCATGTTCACTATTATACTTGCAAACCATGTTCTGCATGGTCATGCCACTTCAGGGGTTTCTCAAAGCCAAAAGAATGTTTCAGGCATTTTTCAAGGATAAAAAAGTTGAGAAAGGCCTGACTAATCCTATATAGAGCACATTTGCACTTGGCCAACTCAGGTCCATTCCGTACAGCGTTAATGTAGCCAAAGTGTGGCCATTGTGTAACGCTATATATTTCTCATTATTCACGACGTCATACACAATCAGCAACACTCCCGCAAAAACCACTAGATTCTTGAGAATAACCTGCAACACATCCAGAAAAGACATGTGGGTTCACAATGTAGCAATACAAAGAATGTCCCTCCCTAATCTCTCGCACCCGCGCTTCTGGTGTCGCAATCGCCATTTTTTCCCCCTTAAACCAGCAAAAGCAACGAATAAGCGTTGCTTCTTTGGGTGAAATCACTCCACAAGCAAGTGTCTGTACAGTTTCCAAGCACAATACAGCCCACCCCCCCAGCCGCCTTCGACACTGCCCATAATTTCAGCCAGGAATAGCGGGGGGGGGGGGGATTTTTTTTTTTCTTTATGAGCCTGCAAATGATTAAGCGCCAGCTCCTACGCCAGTGGAAAAGGTCTCTCTGATACATGGAAGTAACAAATATGCATTGCTACTGGTGTTTTCGAGTTTTTTAAAGAGTTATAGAATCATAGAATCATAGAGTTGGAAGGGGCCATACAGGCCATCTAGTCCAACCCCCTGCTCAACGCAGGATCAGCCCTAAGCATCCTAAAGCATCCAAGAAAAGTGTGTATCCAACCTTTGCTTGAAGACTGCCAGTGAGCACAACAGTTAATTGACTGTTCTGATTGATTGATGGCCGGGGCGGGAGGAAGTGCGGAAAAATATCGCCTCCTCTGTTGCGATTTCAGCGAGACCGGAAACTTGTGCATTAGGAGAATAGCACTAGTAAGAGAGCCTTTTTTTCGATAGAAAGGGCTGTGTGCGTTACCGTGACCTGCCGCTTTTGCCTGCAGCGCTTTTCAATAGCGCTCAGACTTAGCGACATTGCCCTTTGTGTTTGCATTATTCAGTTGACTTCTTAGAGGCTGTGTCAAATAACAGAACCCCAAGAACATTTTGGTGATCACATGACATCAGTTTTCTGCCCAAGGAATGCTGTGGGCACCAGTGGGGCTCAGCATGTTGAAGAAAGTACTACCTTTGTATCTTATCCCCTCCTCCTGTTTCAGAGCACATCATGTGGCTGGCTTTTGGCGGATGGATTCCCAAAGTTGTCTACCCCTGTCTCAGGTCCTCTGTCCAATGCAAACCCTTAGTAGTTGCTTATGGTCTTATTGTGAGCATTGCTCAGCTGTGTTGATGATGAAGAAACTCAAAGGACCGAAGTGTCACTTTTGCATCTGGTCCTGTAATCACTGGCATTCAGTGTTATGAGGGGTGTGCACATATGCATGTGCTACATTGGCAAAGTGAGAATGATATTTCATTTAAATGGGACTTCCATGCACCCAGAAATAGGTAAGCTTTATCAAGCTTTCCTTTCAAATTGATGACAGTATTTACGAATCAATGATGACAAACTCCCTGTTGACCTTCAGCCAATCAATTCTATACAGAATTGTCCAAGTCTACTACAAAGAATAAGACTTTGCATTTCAAAGTGTTTCAAGAAAGCAACCTTTTAATAAGTAGACTTAAAAAAAATGAACACCAGGCACTAAACCCTCCTGCTGTATTATTTAAACATTTTATATTAGCCTGAAGGATCTGATTTACATTTCTGTATGAAACTCTTCCTGTTTCTAAAGGCCTTGAATACTTAACAGGAGGGCAGACTTAAGCAGGCTCAGATTTCCGCTCATTTGGCCAGTGTCACCAGCATATAAATCTTTGCCTCTGAGGTCCTAGCTCAAAGATGGGCTGCTACACAAAAGCACTTTGCTGCACAACAGGTTAGCAAACCACAATCCACAGTAAAGAGCACATGCAAGCTTTCTGCTAAATAACCCCTACTGAAAACAGTTGCTTGTGGTCTTATTGGTTTCCCAGAGAGGCTCTCTGTGCAACAAAGAGCTTGCCATTGTTCCCATTTCAGGCTGTTGCTACTGGTTGAGTTTGTCAATCTTATCTCTAATTTCCATGGAGGCCCCCACAAGTGGCTTAAAACCTTCAGGGGGGGGGGGAGCCACCTAAACCTGCAAGTCTGGGGTCATCCCATGATTTCCAAATAATTTGTACATATACTCACACAACTACATTAAAATCCATTTTTTATGAACACCCCAAAAGGAATACGAAATTAGTGCAGGAAATGGGGAAACAGGATGGAGCAGGTTGCTTACAGAAGAATGCATGATGGGGGAGGGCTGGGAAGGAGAGAAAAGCATGCAGTGGAGAAGGAGGAAAGGCACAGATGAGAGGGCTGAGGAAAGGGAAAGAAAGCAGATAGCAAGGAGGGTGGGGAAGACAGTGTTCAGTGGGAGCAAAATGGGAGGACGTCCTCATCTCAGTTCCATGCCATTCAGACTTAATAAAAAGCATTACATTAGAATAGGAGGGCACTATAGTGACGGTCGGTGTGAATGACTCCTATTCCAGTTGATGGGCACTGCACGGCAGCCACAGACCTACTGCAACCTCTTGTATGTTTTCTTTGGGTCAGAAAAGGCTGCTGCCATTCCAGGTCTCCCCCTCCTGGGGGTGAGGAGGGGTGGCAACTTCTCTCCCACCAGTAAATCTGAAAATATTTACTGCCAGATGGATTTGCATATCGATATGGATTTGCACTGCAAATGTTCCACTTAGTTTCTGTGTCTTCCACTTCACCCATGCCGCTAGCATGGGGATGTTCCTTTGCCCTTTCACACTTTCAAGCTATTGTGCTCAATGGATGAGGAGCTGCCACTGCCCCTTTGCCACTCTTTGGAAAGCAGGACTGAGTAGGTTTGGTATATCTATACAAGGCAGCCTCGGAGCATTCAAAATATAAACTGAATAAATAAAAAATTAGAAGAGTTCAAGCATCAGGCTGAGCAGGGATACAGAGAAAAGGTGAAAACACAATCCTATGTTCATACATTGGGCACTTATCCTAAATGATGTTTACCTGGGATACACTAAACTTCTTGCAATTGAAAAAGCCAGCTTTGTGTTTTGTTGTCAGAGTTGGGATATCTCCTCTTGTCCCTTGCTATGTGATCAAGATGGAAACTTGAATATAAGACAAGAGCATATAAGAGCTTCTGCCTCATATTCTGAGAAAGCCCCCTGGAATAACACAGTTTTGCATCGTTCATAGAAAGTCATAACAGTGGGAACCCTCCTGACCTTAGGCAGGTTGTTCCCCAAAGTTGGGGAACAACAGAGAAAGCACCTGTACAGCCTGTTGTTGATTTTGCCCATTTGCAGGTTAGCATCCACAGAAGACCCTGCTCTGATGAATTAAGTGCTTGTGCTGGAGCATAGGGGGAAGGTCCAAGGCCATGACGTGTTTTGGATGTAATAGTTAATACCGTAAACTGAACCCATCATTCATGGACAGCCAGTGAAGTTCCTGGAGGCCTGGAGTAATATATGTGTTCCATCTAGTTTAGCTCCCAATAATAGCCAAGCCAAAGCATTCTGCATGAGTCTTCTAACTGGTTTTACGGGGAGATTGAGGTACAGTGCATTGCAGTAATCTAGCCTTAATGTTACTGTGGTGTGGATCAAGGTGGCCAGATCAGCTGTATTGGTAGAGTGCCCTATTTCAGGCTAGGCTGAATTGGTAAAAGCACGGCTTTTACCAGCATTATAGCCTCTGGAATATGTGTAGAGGGCAGCCCCAGTTAATAAGACACTGAGCTGGATCTTAGGGTCGCAGACATTGCCCATTGTTTAAATTTTTTCTTCTGTCCTGTGTGCATGTGTAAGTGTACATGTGTGTGCATGCAACACACATACGTTGATGTTTTACATTTGATCTAAATGACATACACAAAGAAACAGCCTAGTCGTTTTCCCTGGAGCATTTGCCAATGGTGGAGTGCAAGGTGCTTTCCATGATTCCCTGGTGCAGGCAATACTACTCTAATTCTTAAATTTGTTATTGGTGTGTTTCACTGGAATATTTATACTCAACAGTGTCATTACCATTTTGAAATACTAATAGAATTGTGACTTTTGTTTGTTTGTGTGAACATATAAATGGGTGTGTGTGTGGGGGGGGTGGACTATTTGTTTCTGTTGTGGGGGGACCCAGGTACTTCGGCAGACAGATTGGTGGAACATCAGGGAAGGCTGAGAATCGCTGGAATAAGCTGCGAAGAAAAGCACCGGCCCTTCCATTCGATTACAGCCTTATTCCTTCCCTAAAGAAGTCCTTAGGGAGGAGCGAGGCGGGCATCTCCCGAAGCGTTTCTCGAGGGATCGTGGCCAGTCTGCCGCTTGGGCATCCCCCCTCCCCGGATCTTCCCCCGCAGGATCCAGGCGCTGCGTCGGGACCTTCAAAGGCGCCGGGCAGGAGCGAAGGGAAAGCGGCCGCTGCGCCGAGTTCCGGGGCCCTTCGAGCCGACCAGACAGACAGACAACGCGGGGGAAGCAGACGGTGTTCTCTGGCCTCTCCCCCCCCCCCTACCTCGGAGGGGCTCGCCTGGTCTGGATCAAGCCGCTGGAAGGCAGCCATTTGCGGGACCGGGTTCCGAGCAAACGGCCAGAGCCGTCCGCTTCCCCCGAGGGTCGATGTGGACCGGGCCGCCTTCTTCGTTCCCTTCGGACTCTTCCCCAGTTGCCTTAATAAACTGGAAGAACTAAGCGGGGTCCATCCTTTCCGGAGACGGGTGTGCTGCTGGGCCCTTCCCGAGCTCCCTGGACGGAGAGACTTTCGGAGAGCAAATTCGTTCGCTGAAGCCCTCTCCGTTCAGCGGCCTCGGCGGGTCCAGAATCACTTTCGCCTAGAACCGTTACGCCTAATTCAGACGGCCAGCGAGTGGACTAAGGCAGCCAAGGCTCTGGTGATTTCCTCCCTCCTTGACTATGCAGTTTAGGTTTTTAAAGGACATTTGCTTTTTTACAGTGTGTTGACTTCACTTTTTTCACACACCCACTCCAAATGGAGAAAAAGAGGCCCAAAACAGGAACGATTCGAAAATGCAAAAGATGATCTATTTCTTGTTCGTACTGGGGATGTAGCTGGTGTTGAACTAAGCCGCTCTGCACAGGTCTCTTCGGCTGCCTTAAAGAGAACCAGTCAGCCTACAATCACAGTCAGGCGACTACAGTCGGGGCTCGGAAAGGTGTAACGCGGCCTCGTTAATATACAAGCGCCCGGCCTTTTCTTCTCCTGGGGCGCATCCTAGACGCCGCAAACTAGTAGAGAGGTTTAGCTTCAACGTTTCTCAGGACCGCGGCCCCGAGCCATATAAATCATACAGAACTCAAAATAAATCATACAGAAACCAAGTAATCGGAGACGTACATGTTTGAAATCGAGAGGAATACTGAACCGGGATCTCGGGCTCATTTGATTTATGGATCGGGATCGATGTAGTCTCCTCCTGGGTCTGAATGGCTTTCCGCGGGGGAGGGAATTAAAAGGCGATCTATCATAAGCTGATGAAGGAGGACCTTGCTCCTTCGTTTAAAACTGAAATTACGCGTTTGGCTGCATTTCGCGAGGGATAGTTTTTTTTTTATCTTCTCTTTGGGGGCCCCGCCCTCCCGCTCCCCCCCGGCCCAACCTTCCTTTGACTCCCATTATTGTTCTCCGAGACATAACAAACAAACGATTACAGGTTGAGAGGCACTCTGAAGAGAGAGAGGTCACATAACTACAACGGTCTGGGCAGCATTAACGAGTGACAGGTTGCTTGGGAGGGAGGGTCGTTTTAAAACACTGTAAAAATACCCCGGATCTCTCCCCCCCCCAATATTTCTTTCAGGGTCTCTGCCCCCCCCCGTCCCCCATCACATAGCACTCTTGGTTGGGACAGGATGTGTTTTCACGCGGAATAAATGCCTTCAATATGAGGGACCGAATTCTTTGAAGGCTGCGTCCTCTTCTGCAGACGCCGGCCCGGGACCTGGAGGCCAATTCGTCCGGCACGGCAGGAAATCGTTCCGTGGCTGCTGCCAAGCGGCACGAACGGAGGGCAAGGGGACGGGGAGGATCCGTGGGTTGGGGAGAGAGAACTATCGCTGAGGAGGGCGCTGGCCCATGAGAGCCGGGCCACCAGACCAGGAGCCACTCCGGAGAGAAATCCTGCGTCCCTCGGGCTCCGCGGTTGATGGGCGGCCAGAGAGCAGCGCTGGGCCCGCTCCTGCCACAGCAAAGATTCGGAGTGGTTGAGGCGTGGTGCCCATGTGGATGTCGGCGCCCCGTAGCCTGGGGGGGGGGGGGGCTTCGCAGCACCGGCCTGGCCCATGCCTCTTCGGATCCCGCCCTGCTCGCCCCTCCCTCCCCGTTCGTGTCCCGGGCCGCAGCCTCGACGAGGATGCCTCGGAAAGAGTCGTCTGAGTAGAAGGGCTGAAACCTCCCAAGCAAATGAACTCCGCCCTGCTCTTTCTGCCAACAGCCCGGCCGGCTCAGCAGTGGGTATCGCGCGCACCCACACAGGGCACACCCGTCGGGCCCCGGCCCACTCAGCGAGCCTATTACGGCCCGAGCAGGCCCGCTCAGGAGCAAGCCCCGCTGGCAGTCCGTGGGCCTCCTTCCCGGCCTCCTCCCCTCCAGGGCGGCCGCCGGGGGCCTAGGCTGGGATCTTGCGGTGAGATTCCTAACCGGGGAGGGCCTGGCCTGGCCTCCCACCTCCCCAAAAAAACTGCGGCAGGTTCAGCCCCGTCGGCGCCCGCGGTGCCCGGCCGTGAAAATGGCCCCGCCTTCTCCTGCCGCCGCCGCGGTGCTCCTGCATGGAGGAGGGACGAGACCCCTCGGCCCGGCGGAGGGGCGCGCGCCTGAAACCCGGCTCTCTTCTGGGCCTCGACCGCCGCTCCGACCCCGCCCCCGCCCGCCCGCCCGCCCGCCCGCTGTCGTAGAGGGAGAAGGGACGGGCGGTCGCTAAGCCTTAAGGCAGGCGTCCTCAGCCGGGGGCTCCTGGAAGCCCTGGGGGTTGCGGGAAGGGTGGGAGTTAATTGTTTTTTAAAATTTTTCAAATGTGTTAAACATTTATTGGGTACTAGGACCATATATGGCCGTGTCGACCCCCTGCGCATCCCCCAAATGGCCAATGATGCCCGGGAGGGGAGGGGAGGGAGGGGCTCGGAGTGGGCGTATTCGCAGCTGCGCTTCCCAAACATACCCTGCGCGATCTCGCCAGCCGGGTCCGGTAAAGGAAGAGGCGCTCCCTTCGTCCAGCCAGCTTCCCCCGCCCGCCGCCGCCTCCTTCCCCACTCCCCGCGCCTGGCTCTGGAAAGCACCGCCTGGTTGTACCGCGGGAGGAGGGGCTCCTTCCTTCCTCTGCTCATCCCTGGGCCTTGACGGGGAGGAGGCGGAGGAAGGGAGGCCGAGGAAGCTCCAAACCAGGGGTAGTCAAACTGCGGCCCTCCAGATGTCCATGGACTACAGCGTTCGCTGGCAGGGGCTCATGGGAATGGACATTGGCGGGCCGCAGTTTGACTACCCCTGCTCCAAACACTTAGTCCACCAGGAAGAGCAGCTGCAGGAGGCCACCAGGCGCGGAGGCCTTCCTCGTGAGTCTCCAGAAAGATGGAGGGAAGGGAGTGCTCTGCCTAGGACTGCTGCTTCTGGGTAGGGTAACCTCACCCAAGTTAGGCAGCCTGGCCAGCCAACCAACCGCTCCCATCTTGCCAAAGGGGGTGATGGTTCCTTGCAGAAAGGAGCAGTGCCTTGATCTACTTCAAGCAAGTGATTTATTTGCCTCTGCACACATTGGATGATGCCCCAAGACTGGTTTGCCCCACAGATTTCTTTGGTGGAACACCAAAAGAAAAGAGTACAGTGACTGTACTATGTACTATGACAGTTTGGCAAAGCAATCCAAAGGGTTACCAGCATGATGATTGGGGTGGTAACGTCTGGTCGGGAGCGTCTGGAGGCTGCTGGGTTGGAAATGAGAGACAACCCCAGTGCCAGAGCCCTCCACGTCTCCACATATTCAGTCCCAAACTGTTTTGGCACTGTCTGGTCAGATGGTGAACTATGCCTTGGATGTGTATGTTTCTCTTGCTTGCTCTCCTGACACTGACATTTGATTTAAAGCTGGCTTTGTCAGAAATAAAAAATAAATAACAAACATGACCACAGACTGACATGAGCTGCAGCTTACAATGTTGCATGGGAGGGAGGACAGAACCACAAAAGTAAATAAATCTTAGTTACCTAATTGAAAGGAAGAAGAAAGCTGTTTGTATAAATAGAGCTTCAGACAGAGGAAAAACAGAACCCAAATGACATGAGACAACCAGCGGTCCATAGGCACATATGTAGCTGCGGGATGTCTGGGTGCGCTGGAGAGCTCACTTGGCCAGCTGGGGCTGACACGGCCTGTACAAAGGGAATTGAACAGAGCTGCTTTTCCTCACACAGCCAAGTGGTGTCATGGCGGCAGCTGATGTGTGTGCGCATGTAGAAACAACCAACTCACAATCATGTTGGTGCATTGGTTGGTCTGTTCAGGACGCTTGTTCTTAGGCTTGACCCCCTGAGGGTCCTGTTGGTGAGTTCATGAGGCCTGAGGGAAAGGGAGGGGATCAAGAATGAACCTCTGGAGGCAAAGTTGTAGCCAGCTCCTCTCTTGTGAGGGCTGCATGTCCTGGTGGGCTTCAAGGTAAATATTTCCTCTAAATCCATAGAAATATCCATGTCATTATGTGCATTTCATTGTCTATGAATTGTAAGCATCAGAAATGTGTGTGCTCAAGAACACAATGTAAAATTGAGATTCAGACTCCACATGAATACCTTTGTGCAATAAATACTTTGTAAGAAGGATTGTGTGTGTGTTTGTGTGTGTGTGTGTGAGAGAGAGAGAGAGAGACAGAGATGCATCCTGGGGACTGGGCCCATTTTTTGTGACATGTCTGTTTTTTTCATTCTCTACTGTGATACTAAGAAAAAATTAGGCAGCATGATTCTGAGCATGGCAGGCACAGGGCTGAGAAAGGGTCTTTGTGATTTAACTTTGTTTTAAGTTATCCCCATTTAAGCACCCTTTGACAGATAGGATTATTGTGGCTTCCACAGGGATGTCTAAAAGATCAGCAAACGGTGAAGCAGGTTAAGAAGAAGTGTGTTCAGGTCAGGATATGGCATTAAAAAAAAAAAACAGAAGACCTAAAAGAGGCTACTTTACCATTATGAAGAGGGTTTCATAAGGCTGGTGTGCTGGTTACCAGTAGAAGAGAAAAATTCTAGTTGTGTCTTAAGAGACTAACAAGAGTTTGAGAGTATAAGCTGTCAAGAGTCAAAGCTCAGCTAGATGCAAGCCGGAATGAATATCTCTGAGTCCTTATATCACAGTCAGAAGATGGGAGCGTGTTAGCGATAATGGAATATACGTGCCCAGCCTTACTTTCCAACCCTGCAATAAAGAGATTCCACAACTTTCCTTGGCTCTTTTCCCATGGTCCAGCTGCATTGCAAACCTGGATATTTATCTTTACTTTTCTGCAGGTTAAATCACTTTCTACATTCTCAGTGGACAAAATCAGCAGTAATGCCTGTTTTTTTCTGATTTTATATTAAATATATGTGAACACATCATATATTCCAGGGATGCTTCTGGAATGTCCTTAAAATTTTTTGAAAAATTTAGTAATTGCGTCCAGTGCAACATTATAAGACATTGAGATACTACTATATATTTTCCCTCAGTACTCTGAGTGCATTCATACAGCCCTTTCCCCTCCCCAATCAAACAACAATATTCTGCATCATGGTTAATTTTAAAGTTCTAAGTGCTTTCAAATCTTAGCACCAGGCTGGAGAACTGGGGCTTAACTAGACATTACATTATTGTGTCCTCTCCTGGTTCACCACAAGATGGATCAAAGCTACAGGATTAAAGCAACTGGATCAGAGGTTTACTGGAATTCTGTGCTTGGAATTCAAGTCACAAGTGTCTGTCTGCCATGGGAATTTTCTAGCCTCTGCAGATCCTGTCTCTTAGAATTTGGTAACTGTCATACTACTATTCTTGGTCCATTGTCTGGGCCTCATACAACCATTCTGCTTATTTCAATAAGTCTAACAAAGTACAACCAGCATTCCATCTCACCTTTTTATTGTTATTGGATGTGTTTTTTCCAGGAGTTTTATGGTTGGTTCTATATTACTGACAGATTTTTCTATTTTATATTGATGTGAAGAGCTGTGTGTATATCCTGCCTAATGAGGTGAAATAGTAGGCTCCAGATTTAGAAATAAACATGGATAAATAAGCTTGTTGAACCACACCACTGGTATTAAATAAACACTACCAAGTGAATCAGTTTTTTAGAGTTTCTCAAAGCAAATTTCTTCTTTTGACTCTTATTGTTCTGATCTGTATGTACAGTTTTTCTGCAGGAGTTGGATCTGCTTGAGGAAATCTGGGTACGATCGCTTACTGTGAGGTTTGTGGATTTCATTGGAGATTTGTGCCTGTGCTGATGTGCAGAACTAATTTGCCTTGTGTGCATTTGATTTATGCAGTTGTTCATGTATGCAAAGGTATCTCAAAGCTCATGATATGAATGGGCCTGTAGTCTTATGTTCCACTCTGAAATCTTTCACTCACATTGCTGTATTCTATGGAGCAAACACATACTGTCCTAGGGTTACGGATCGGCAGAGTGGCGCTGATTCCTAACCTTCCACAGGCTGTGCTGAGAACAGCTGTGGAAACAATTGGATACCTTATTCCTGGCTTGGAAAGCAGAACGCCAGATGGCAATCCACCAAGCAAGGATCAAATAAATACTGCAAAGAAACAAGAGAGAATCCTTTGGGGAGAAACATATTTCATTTTATTGTATCCCAAATCCACTCTTACGCTCTCAGACATACTCAGAACGACTGCTGAATGGCTCTCAGCTATTTCAGAACAAGAAAACTGATCCACTCAGCAGAGCCCTTTTCACAGCACCAAGTTTGATGGGCTGTTTAGCTGCCTCTGTCATTTTTCTTGTCTCTCTCCATAATCCCTATGTAATCCAGAAAGCAGCCAGTAGAAACAGTGAATTTTGGCATGCTTAATTGTTTCCTGCTAATTTGACAGCTACGACTTCAGCTCTGTTGGTTAATCTATATCTACGTAACCTGCTTTGTCAAAGACCCGCATAAGCGTGTGAGTTCACTTACTTCCTAAGCTATTGATCATTCCCAATCAAAATTAAGCACTTCAGCAGACCTTCTACAGGAGACATAGTGGGCCCCCCCCCTTCTTGTCTCAGAGCAGCGGTAGAGAAGCCAGTGGGACTCCTCCAGGCTGAGCAGTGGAATTTGCACAGTCGCTTTTTCAGTTCCCCAGCTCAATGGTTAAAAAAGAGAGTCCCACATTGGTTTGACAAATCTCTTCCAAATCTTTAGTCCAATACTGATAAAAGGCAGGTGTCTTTTGACTGGCTTTGTGGAAAGTAGTTTTCAGAATGGACAAAGTATGGTTTGGGTATTATAAAATTTGCATGGCACATAAAATTATGGATTAAAGGCAGGGCATCTTTTTACGTTCAGCTTCGTTTTAAGAGGATGTCCAACTATAGAAGTCGCACATATGGCAAAGTCTCAGTTAACCTCACTCTGAATTCTCTTTCCTGTGATTTTTAATGTTTAAGTAGTCAGTGGTAGGATGCTGTCACTTAGATCCCCTGTGTTTCAGATGACACATGATTAGTGCTCTACAGCAGTGGTCCCCAATCCCCGGTCCAGGGACCAGGACTGGTCCGTGGATCAGTCGGCACGGGGCTGCTGCTCCTCCTCATCCTCTTCCCTGGCTGCTGCCTCGGGGGCTGCCCTGCCACTCCGCCACTGGCTCACCTTTGGTGCTCTCCAGCGGCCGCCATGGCTGGGGCTCCCCCTCAGCGTGGCACTGCGTAGCTGCTGCTGGCAGCACCCCCCAGTGGGCGGCAGGAAGTCAAGGGTGCTGTTGGGAAAGCAAGTGGAGCAGGGGCTCAGGCGGTGGCAGCAACGTCCCTCGGTAAAAGACTACCCCCCTCCCTGGGCCTCAGTAAAATTGTCAAGTGTTGACCAGTCCCCGGTGATAAAAAGGTTGGGGACCACTTCTCTACAGCACTGTGTGTCTGTCCAAATCATTACCTTTTCAATGATCAATTAGTCTGTTATATTTCTATCCCACTTCCCAGTGAGCTCAGGGTGACATACATGTTAATTACATGCCCCATTTTACCTTTATGAGGCATAGTGAGCTAAGTGACCGCTATTAGACAAAATTACCTAGTCTTCATAGCAAATTGCAGATATGAAAGAAGTTTGCCCTAGGTAAAAATAAATATTTTGGCCTGGTGTCCAAATGCCTGTAGGTTGCGTATCACAGCATTCCAAAGGGAAGACACCACCGCTGAGAATGCCTGGTCTCTGATGGTCACCCACCTCAACTCTGCAGGCATAGACACAGAGAGCAAGTGGACAGTAAAAGAAGAGGTGGTTCTTCAAACATCCTGGTCCCAAGTCATTTAGGCCCTTGAATGTAGGCACCAGCACTTTGCACCCAGAAACAAGCAGGTGTGCAGTGCAAATTTTTCAGGACGAGGTACATACCCCAAAGCAGTCTGGTTGGCACATGTTGAACCAGCTGAAATTTCCAGAGAGTTTTTAAAAGGAGTCCCCCAAACCCTCTCAAGAAGGAGAACATGAACACTAGTGTCAAAAGTTGCTGAGGTCAAAGAGAATCAATACTATTAAAATATCAGGAGCTAATTCACATTGATCAGGAGTTAATTCACATTGATCTATGCCATGGTAGTTCAGATGTCAACGTTGTCACTGAATGCCTTGTTGTGTTGTGGTATACAAAAGAATGTTGTGGTATACAAAAGAAAAATGAAGTGCTGTTAACTCAAAAAATTATTTTCGAAATTCAATCTTGATTGTATCCACGAGCAAGCCTCTAAATCTTTTGGATACTCTTCCTCCCTCCCACCCCAGCTACATTTTATTGCCTGCACTATAATCTAAAATTGTTTCCCTGACAACATCCCACAGAATACTAAAAATGTGCTTGAAACGCACTAGAAATATAGGATTTGACATGTCTAGATTGAGTAAAGCAACCCTAATATGTAGCTGGCAGAAGTCTACATCTTTTTCTGATTATTAGTATTTTCAATTTTTTAAATAGGACTGACCTATATAGAACATATTCATAGGATAAGAAAATCATGGAATTTCAGTAATATTTCCTGTGCTTTGTGCCAGATAACTCATTAAATGAAAGCTGGTGTGGTGTGGAGGTTACAGTTTGAGCCAGGACTACGAAGACTCAAATTCAAACCCTCACTCATTCAAACCCTCACTAAGTGAATTAATATTGGCCAATCACTCTCTTACTTTCAGCCACACCTGCATCACAGGGTTGTTGTGAAGATAAAACATATGCCATTCTAAGCTATTTAAAAGAAATATGAGAAAATGTAATAGCCAAAATGTTGCTCATTTCATGGGGTGGCTCCATTATGTAAACATTTACAGCTCTTGATTCCTCAATTCCTCAATCCTTAGAAGAAGAGGCAGCTGGCTGACCCACAATACATGTCCAGGGAGTGAGCACAACACAGAAGTCCAAAACTAGGGGGCTATCCTAATCATAAAGGGTCAGTTCCCATTCTGAGGTATTAGTGAAGGTGACACAAAGTACTTAAAATGAAAACCCAAATTTATTCAATAAATGGCAACTGGATAACAGTAGCAAATATGTGTTTGCAAACAGATTCCTGATGTACTAATACTGGCTTGGATCCTATGCCGCCATTCTTCTCACGCTTTGCCCAGCCTGCTGAGGAGGCTGCAGTGCTTACTTCCTCTGTCACTACCAAATCCCCATGTGTAAGGACTTCTTGAAAAACACCAAACTTGTGCCTGCAGAAGTGCCAGTGGTGGAGGAAGTGAGTACCACCGGGGAGGAAAGCCTCTGGAACAGCTGCAGAGAAGTGTGAGGGGAACAATGTCAAAGGATCCCAGCCACTGCATTGTTTATTGTGGAAAGCATTAGAAATATCCTGCACAAAGTGATCCTTAGGAAATACAACAATTAACCAGCCAAGAAGTTGGGGACAAAACAGAGAGTACCTTCTGTGTTCTTCTGTCATTGTGCTCTGAAGTTCAGCAACAGTGATCCTGTGAATGGACAGAGTTACCAAGGGGCTTGGGGAATGGGGAATGCCCTGTCCTCTTAATGTAGTTAGTATCAATTATTCAGTCTTCTATAGAGGATTTAGCCCATGAGACAATCTCTTCGCTTTCTGACTGAAGCGTTAATTACTCCTTAACTTTAAGAAATGGTAGTTGCATCTGAAAACAAAATGCCAGAATTCCCTTCCCTTAAACACAGTGGCTTAATGAGTGGAGTCCCCCAAGTGGCATCTGACACATCTGGAAAAAGATTTAATTTAACCAGACTTAGCTGGACTCAAGAATGCTTTTAAAAAGTCTAGTCTAGCAGTATACAAAGACTGGTAGGGTTATGACCCCTATCTAGTGAACTTTACATGCTGAAAAATATTCAGAAAAGGGTTGCTTGAACACCCAAGCATTGGACTCATGCCCTGGTCACCAATTGTGAACAGAGAGCTGATATGTGATGATCAGTTTGACTATGCATCAACTCATTCATGGATGTTTAGCCCCTACTGTATGCCTTCTAAACCTTGTTTAACCACCTCACTGTGTTCCTTCCTAGCCGTGCAGTTCTGCACAAGCTGCTTCTTTTTCGTTTGTGTACATTTTCACACTGCCCACTTGAATTCTATTCACCTGCCATCCCTGCTGCGTAACTGCTATGCACAGCAGGCAGTTATTTAAATAGATAATTAAATCTGTCACAGGTCATATTGATCAGCCATGCTGTGTTGTATTAAATGATGTGTTTTATTAAAATCCCACCCTTCAGTATTAGTCTAAGCAGAACTAAGAGGTGCTAATGGATCATTACTGTTTTGAATTGGCAGAAACTGATCCTGCAGTTATGATTTGCAGCATGTTTCTGTTGCCTCAGATTTTAAATATAATCTCTGAATTTGTACCTGGCACTTTATGATTTAAGGTGCAACAGGACACTTTGTAATTTTTGTTCAGAACAACAGATGTGTAATGGCATCCAAGATGTTTTGCTAACATATCAGCTGCCATTACACAACTGTTTTTCAGCACAAAAACTATGAAGCACCTTAAATCATAACGTGTGTTTAGATGCTGGAAAGGGTGATGGGAGAGGTGTGGAGGCTGGATGTGGAGTCTTTGTTTTTCACTTTTAACTTTCTGGAGCGTCCCCAGAAAGTGGGTGCTATTGTCACTGCAAATTCACATTGAGGAGGGGGAGGGCAGGAGGAGAGGCAGATTATTGGTCATAGTTGATGTGTCATCACTTGAGGCAGGAATGGAGGAGGAAGCAAACTCGAATCCCAAGCTTACTCATTGGATAACCACAAATTCCCTCCTAGGGGAGGAGAAATGGCATTTTCTGAGGCTTCTCAAGCCACATGGCAAGCAAGGAAAACATTTGGATCTGCTCCTTAAGAGCCCAGTTTTTGTGTGAAAGTTTTGTTATTCCACGGAACATTAGGGGGGCCATTGTGGCATGTTTTGCGGCTGTGTCTTTGCACCTTCCTGTGTTTTTCTTGGGGGGGGGAATCTAAGGCTAACCTGTTTGACAGATTTTTGCAGAAGTCCAGTATAAACGAGACAACGATCACAAGCACCTGCTGTACCTTTTCCTCCCTCCAGATTGAGAGAAGATCCCATACTTCCAGGACACATTTCAGTCTTGATTGTTATTGTTCTGCACCAACATCTTCCTAGTCCTGACTGGCAGTGGAAAGAGAAAGATTATCCTCTATTTTTCAAATAATTTGCCCCCATGGAGATGTTTTCTGACTGGGGAGTGCTGCTCTCCCTGCTGGTCATGAGTCTGTAGGCTTGTCATGAGGTGCTTCTCAGATTGTTTGTAGATAAGCCTGAATGCCTGAGAAGTGGCATTTGCACCCAAAGGAAACAGAAAGTGGTGTATGTGCAGGTGCCATCTTTAGGATTATCATTTGACTTCAAAGTAAACAGAAAGCAATTGAAAGCTTTTAAAATAAAATCCCACCCCCACCCCCGCTGGAATTGCCTCAGAATTGTACACTCCTACAGTATTATTATAATCTTTTTTGTATTGTCCAAAATATACCACAGCCAGGAAGAATTTCCTTGTAAAGTGGCTTTAAAAATATTTGATGACTTTAGATGTTAAGTAGCTACAGCAAAAACTGCACATTCAATGTAGCTAAATTCTGCTTTGTTATTTCCAATGCTTAAACATTCCTTGGTTTAATACATGAATAAAGATGGATTGAATTTTCCGTGGCATTTTTATGTGCCACAAAAAAGCATCTGACTGGGCAAGCACCAGGCTTGGCCCTTTAGAAATTCTGACTTACCATATTAGTCTCTTTTCCCTTCTGAATATTAGACTATTCCATGGGCAGTGTGGCAGATAAACTTTGTGAACGGTCAGCTGGGATGGCTGACATTTAAATATACAAGTGAGTTCAGCAATTACTCTGAAGGAGCTTTGCAGGTAACCATTTAACACAAAGCATTCCATTTCAGCTGCTTTTATTCCCTTTGTCTCAACTGGACTAAGCTGTCTTACATTTAAGTCCTTATCTTAAATAAGCAGGAGATCAAGTTATTAGTCCCATCGATTTAATTCAACCAGGCTTAAACCTTGTTAACCTGGCTAGAGCTGGTGGCTGATGAGAAAGTCCTCCTTTCTTACTGAGACTCAAAGCAGCTTACACACTGTAAATTGATCTAATCAATAATACAAAGAGACATCTAATGAGCAACAATGGTACTAGGACAAGGACTACTGAAATGTGATTAAACACAGTATATTTGATATGATACAGAGGATAGATGTAATGCAGAGAAATAGTATTATATCAGTAGGGGAAAAGTGCAATGGCAATAGTGCACTGCATGAAGGAAACACATAATACATCCTAAAATCCCTAGCCCCCTTCCCTTTATAAATTGCCGTCTGGAAGCATGCCATCATTGTGTAGTCCTGTTAGCATGGAGCTCTCAAGTCTTCAGATTCTGAAGTAGCCACACTGATTTTGATGGATGTCTGAGGTCTAAGAATTTGTAAATTGTGAGCAAAAGTTTTATTAGATAACGCCCCCCCCAATAGTATTGCAGGATTAGAGAACTATGTTAGAGAGGATGAATCTGATGCTTCCTGAAGTGAGCAAAGTTCTCACAGTGATTTACAAGCCCAGTTTTTAAAGTTCACCACTTTAAAATTCATTTGCTAAGTTCAAAGAAATTCCAAGTGAAATTCCACCTGATTTCCTGCTACAGTGGAAAGGAGCAAAGCCAGTTCTTCAGTAACTCATGGTTATAGATCAACTGCAGTCAACCTCCCCGGACTAAATCATATGGAAAATGACTCAAGGTAGATCTAGGGCAGGCCTTAAATATTTCCTGCATCCCCAAACACCTTATAAGAAGTCAGTGACAATGTCAAGAATGACGACTGCTCTTCTACTGAAAACCCAGGCCACTTCTTCCATCACTCAGTTGAAGGCAGCTAGTTGTTGAACAGAAGGGGGTACTTTGGGGGGAAATGGCAGGCTGGCTCATATGCCTCCCATCCTCTTGCCTATGTTCTGTGCCACCACAATCCCACTCTCTACACTTTTCAGAGTACATATATCTGATCCTAAAACATGTGCATCTTGTGCCCATCATAAAGACTTCCATTATTTTGACAACGGATGTTGAGTTGGGTACCCTGGCATATTGGAAGATGGTACACAGCCACTGTGCTATTTCTTGGGTAGAGCAAGAAGAGATCGAAGCAACTATATGAAACTGAATGCTGTTGCCATGAATGTGATATTTGGTGTGCTTTTTTAAAAGGAGGTTTATCTCAGTGATGTTAAATTGTGTTATATATTTATTGTTCTTACTAGCTTTAATATTATCTATTGAATTGTATTTTACTTGTTGTAGACCACCTGGAGCCTTGTTTATATATAGAGAGGTGGAGTACAAATCTGATAAAACAAAATAAAATGGGACAGATGGGGTGGCTGGTTGCCTCAATATTGCCTCTGTAGTTTGTAGTTATACGTCCATATATACAAAGGGGTTTTCATAGACAATGTCATAGTCAAAGAGTGCTCTTCCTTAGGAGGCCATCAGATTTTAAGCCTAAAGAATTTCTGACTTTGAAAAATTAGGGCTTCATCTTTCAGCAACAATATAGACAAGCAGCAGCCACATAAGTGATCTGACTCCTGTAGTGATCTCCCTTGCCAGAGCCAGTGGCCCCCCAATGGCATTAGAGTGGTAAACCCCCAAGCCCATTGTCAGTGGGTTTCCAGTGGGTCACCAGACTGGCCTGCTGGGTTTATTATGAACAGATCATCTTTAAGCTGCAGGTTAATGGAATTGTTTGTGTCTGCATCCTATTGTTTTAATTAAACATTCTACTTAATGCTTTCCTGACCTGTTGTTTTGGGGAAATTGAAATTAATAAATAATGAACAATGAATCAGTCCTATTGTGATAATATATATTTATGTTTATAAAATGTTGATTTATTAATTAGTGAATGGTCCAGTTCAGTTTTCTGCTTACGCTTTCTACTAGCTTGCAATACAGTCCAAAGAAGAGTTAGCAGCACCCTTCTATAAAATCATAGCATGAGTTTAGAATGACACCATTAATGTTCTTGAATATGACAGATAAATTCTTCCATCTCTGACAAAAAGCCACATGGATCTCACCTCAAAAAGAAGATTTTTAAGGTGATAAATATAGAATAAGATTAACACGCTTTCCCTCATGTGCATTCTCTGTAGGAAATAAAAGACCATCCCTATAGCTTTTAATTAAAGCTTTCAATCAGATAACCTAAACCTCAAAAGCAATATATCCTATTTTAATTTTAAAAAATGCTGATTGTGGTCATTGTTCAGAATTAAAATCCCAAATAAAATATGGGAAGGATGGAGGTAAGAGGAGGTTATATAGTGTTACCTGATAAAAGAAGACAGTAATATTTAAAATGATGTAAGTGTTGGATCGATTTATGATGTATTTTATCTCCTGGAGAAACCCTAGTTTATCGCTGTGTCATTCAGCTTGAAGCATCAGCTGTATATCTTTCTACCAGCTTACTGTAGTTGTGGGTTGAAAGGAAAACCTTGGCCAAAATGAGATGGATGGATCAGAGAGAGCGTTTGATGTAATTTTGCCTTGGTAATTTCCTTATATTTTCTCTCCAACACTTCCTGTGGACAAACATTAATGTTAATAGCTTACAGACTATGTTCAATAGTCATTTTCAGCAATTTTCACTGAAAGTTAAAGTTGCATATTGTTTCTTGTAAAAACTAGAGTAAAAACTTCCCTGTTATAAATTGCACAAAGCCTGGATCCTCTACCTCTCCACTTCCACATTGTGTTTTTTAAAAAACTTTTTATCATAAGGAATAATTTAAAAATCTAGAATTAATTCCAAATGTGAATGATTTGCATCATCACTAGCAACCCTGAAACAACCTTTCATGGTTACTGTCTATTTATCCATATACCTCCACCATCCTTAACATTAGAAAAAAATGATTTCATAATCTATAGCTAAAATTTGCTCTGTGTGTATGTGTGTGGAGGGTGTATGCAGACCACAAAATATTCCACAATAATTGATGATCTGACACATGACCATGGATTATTTTAATTTCCTTTGAAACATTACCTTGGGTTGTTTTACCTTACTCTTTTTTGCCACTACTTATCTTAGTCTCTTTGCATGCCTCTGGTATTCAAGGTCATTCCTTACAATATAAGGGCCTGTTAATTTGGATTTGGATAGCAACAGGTGCTGAGACCAATGCTAAGGAAGGCTAAGGAAGTTTCACTTCTGGACTGGGGATTCCAACTCATGAGTATGTCCTGAATAACCCATATGAACAGTAGAAACAGTACAACCCCCCAACACGGAGATACATCCAGTGCCTTACTTTAGCAAATTTGAAGCATTCTCACTGGTCAACTTTCATACCGGAAGAGACACTGAACAGGAGAAAAATGGAACGCAATAGCATACCACAAAATGAAATAGTACATTATAAGGAACTAGATAAGCCAGAAAGATGAATTTTGGACCCTCGTGTGTATATATGTGTGTGTGTTTGGGGTGGGGGAGAGGGGTTAGCTGCCACTGAGTTCTTTAATGCAGAGTTTTCATATTCCTAAAAAAAAGTATCTGTCTTCATATGGAAAAGCCATAAACTAAAAAGCCTTTAGAAAACTCTTAGGGAGAGATGTATTAATGTTCTGCAACAAGCTTGTGTGATGTAGACTAGACAAGCAACATTGTAATAGGCGTTAATTTTGCCGCACTGCTATTTACTATGCCCGTTCATCTGAGGGGGGGGGGGAATCAAAACAAGGATGGGAAATGTAAAAATACTTTTCAGTGTCAGTTGATGACCATGGGGCTATCTGAGTAGAAATGAACTCATTTTTAATGGGTGGGGGGAACAAACCTTAATGTCATTTTTGTTTACTGTATGAGAAGTGCAGTTTGGAAACTGCTGCCAAGGAAACACTGAATGAGGAATCACGAAAGCCAGGCTGGCTAACCAGCGCTTTGAAAATGAAGCCTTTCTTCTAGCCTTATGACTAAATAATACCCAGTGGCTCCAGTCCGAAGCCTGGTTAATACATCTGTCCAAAACACATAATTACTCGGTCATAACATTTCCCCGGCCATCAGCCAACAAACCAATCAGCATTTTTCTCAAACTCATGAGAATTTTTGCTGTGTCAAGCTGTTTGATCTTTAGGTAGTCCCCCCCCCCCCCAAGGTAGAGGGATGCCATGCTGGAAGATTTTAATTTAAAATAGCTCCTTTTGGAAATTACACTGGGAGTGAAACACTTTTGGAAGAGGGGAGGGGGCCTCCAGCAAAACTGAATTTTTTATTCTATTTGGGGCAGTTAGCAAATAATTCTGTTTCTTTGATAACATTTTGTGAGCAGCCTGGCTCATAATATGTAAAGCAAAGCTGTTCAAGTTAAACCTCCAGAATAAAATGCAATTGCAACAATATGCAAATGCAACAGTAATTGGAACTAAGAAGCACACAGCCATATCCACTGAAAAAATCAGTATAAAAGGATTTTAGGCAGTATTCAGTTCTATGATAGCATTTGGGTTCAGTGAGATGCTGCTTGGGATGAAAATTCAGAGGTGGGAGAGCTATGAAAGCTGAGAGCCTGGCTGTATCATGGAAGAATGGCCCAGACTCCATTAACCTGTGTGGTCTCTGAATCCCAAAAGGGCCTTCGGTTCCATCAGTCTGACCTACAGGCATCCCTCAGGAAGTCTGCTGCTGAAGGAGACAACAAGCCATATGTATTATTTCACAAGACTGGAGTAGTGGGAGCAGGGGAGCAGGGAGGGGACAAAGTTTCAGGGCACTGGTCACCTGTTACTGTACAATGTTTGATTGGGTCTTGGTGATGGTGGAGGTGGTGGTGGTGGTGGAGAGGCTCAGATGAAAACTCTGTCTGGAAGAGCCTGAGGAACAGCTTCAATTCAGCTGTAAAATACGATGCTCTGTGGTATAGTGGTTAAGCGTGGTGGACTGTAATCTGGAGAACCAGGTGTGAATCCGCACTCCTCCACATGTAGCCAGCTGGGTGACCTTGTGCTACTCACAGTTTTCTCAGAACTCTCTTGGTCCCCACCTACCTCTCAAGGTGCCTATTGAGGAGAGAGGGAGTGAAGCTGCTTTGAAGAAATAAGCTGCTTTGAGACTCCTTATGGTAGAGAAAATGCAACTGTTCTTCAGTTTCAGCCTCTAGCATCCCTTAGGTGGAACAATCAGCGTTCCCTTAGGCAGAACAACTCTCAGAGTCCAGGGCTTCTGGCAGGTTCAACTGGTGCTGTTCTCCTATCTTAACTCCATGCTATTTACCAGCCAGCCCTTCTCCCACCCACCCTTTCCGCCACACGAGCCACAGCACTGTCAAGGGAAGGGTGCACGTGCAATATGCCCGTTGTATTCATATGCTGATTTACTGCCATTCACAGGCAGCTGCCTTAATCCAATCTCAGCTATAATTGCCCAGTTACTTACTCATCTTGACTCCAGCTCACCCTTTCTGACAATTAAACCGCACCCACACACCAACACGTCCTCCCTCTTCCTCAGCCTTTCTCAATTTTTTTACCATTGACAAACTCCTGAAACATTCTTTAGGTTTCGAGAAAACCCAGAAGTGGCACATAATAGGGTTGGAAGCATAGCTGTGAACACACCCACTTGGGGTCCCTCCCCTTCCCACTCCCTCCAGGCCCATCAACATGACTATATATGGTCAAATCAACCAATAAATGTATAACAATATATGTATATGTATATCACACACATTAATTAACTCCCACCCATTCAGGAAACCCTTCCAGGGCTGTCAAGGGTCCCCTGGATTTCACAAAACCCTAGTTGAAAAAGCTTGCTCTACATATATGTAATGTTTGAGAAAATTCTGCTCCACAGTATCTGAAGAAGTATGCATGGCCACAAAAACGTATATCTCGAATAAAACTTTTTTGGTCCTAATGGTGCCACTGGACTCAAACTTTGTTTTTCCTCTTCAAAGTCTTCCACGGTGATCTCTTATCTCCTGAGATCTGATGCAATTGAGCTATACTATCCCATTCCACATCCCTGTTTTCTTCATGGAAAGTAGGAATTAAGGTGGGTTAGGGCTGTATTTCAAGAAACATATTGTGTGCATGTGTAAAGAATGGCATGATTCTGTTTAAAATGTTCCAGCTGGTAACAAGAAATAATGAAGGGAAAACTTATACCTATATCTTTGTGCTCCTCCTGGGCAGAATTTTTATAGTACATGAAATGCCTCTCTGTTTGCAGTTTGGCAGGGAGAATCCACTGGATGAGAATTTCATGCTATGCAATGTTATAGGTGGGAATGTGTTTTCCATTGAAATTCACATGAACACCCAGGTGCAATAATGACCCTACATATATGATCAAATGATGTTAAAGGACACAAAGTTTTTAACAAAAGAAACAAGTCCATCTCATCCACCCCTTTTCCCCTGGCAAACTGCCTCTGCATATCTTATTGTATAAGAATCCAGCTGTCAAAGGAATTGTTCTGAAAGGATCTTATTGAAATCAGTGTGACTACACTGGCCAGTGGTTTGGTAATTGCAGTGCATGTGCTTTGTAGAAATCCCTCCAGTGCAATAGTTCTTTGATATATTTCTATTTACACTTTAAAGATGAAAATTAAATTAAATGTTTAATATACCAAGCAGATGTTGCTAAGTGCATGAAATTCACATTTTTCAAGATATAATGGAACCACTAATGAAGAACAAGCCAAGAAATGATATCATTCAGAGACAACGACTAATCTGAAACACTGAAAGAGGGAAGCTAATCTGATGGGTGTTATGTGATCTTAAATGAAAGATCTAAGAAAAAAGAAAAAAAGAAAAAAGAAAAGAAAAAAAAGGGGGGGGTCAAGTTAACTCCAGGCTTTGTACTCAAACACTAGACAGTATCGTGTATAGAATTTACAGTGCAGACTTCTAAATAAATAATATTATCTAATTTATTCATATTCTATTATGAAGATTACAGGATCATTTATCTATTCATTTAAGTATTTTATATTTTGCACCACACTCAAGGGCTCAAGGAAATGTATCTGCAGATTAATAATTCTATTTTCACAATAGCCTTGTGATGTATGTTTCTACCACTTTATGCCACTTTATACATCATCCAAAATCATGTATTGTAAGTCTGGTTGTTTCCATGTGCTTTTGGAATGGGAGGAGCATCTAAGCAGAGTTGGGGGAGCATTTTGGTAATTTCCAGAAGCCTAACATTAAAAAAAAAAGACCGGCAAACTGCCAAATTTGACAATTGCTTGGGATTGATCCATTTGGAGGATAGTGCAACCAGCATAGAACAGGCTTTTAAAAACTGCCAGGATCATGACCAGTGTGCAGGATCAAATTACAGAAAACCATGCAAATATGCAAAGAAAGGGAGTAAGCCTTATTATGTTTAATTCCCTTTCTTTGAAAGCTCGCTTCAATACGTTTCTATCAGCATTGCTTAGTGGAAGATTTCGACATGTGCTTTTGATGGATCAACTGTGCCCTTGTAGTTTGGATGCAACTGAATTGATTACTCATATTATTCTGCATTGAGATTTTTACCAGGATATCAGAAGTAACCTAATTTCACTATTGTTGCTACGGTTCTCTAGTTATATTGACGATCTGTTAGTTAACATCTTACTTGCAGATAAAGATACTTCCATTTCTTATACAGTTGTAAAGTTTTGTTATATTACCAGTAAAGTACAGAAATCCTTGGTTGACCTTAAGTGACTTGGTTGTTAACTTAATAATATTACTGTGGTTTTCCCTATGCTTTGATGCTGGTCAATGACCATAAATGAATGAATGAAATGAAATGCCTTACTATGCAGCTGTGCTAGGTGAAAATATTCCCTCCCCCATTTTTTCAATTTATTGGCATAAAACTAGAAAAGCTCTCCAGAGCTTCTGGCAGAGGAGTCCTCCCCCATATAAATTGCAGCCTTGTACAGTTTGCCCACAGACACGTTGCCAATGATCACAGCTTGCAATAATGCCAGTGGCCATGGGTTCTGCTATGCATTCTATACACTCAACATGTTCCCCCATATTATGAGATCATGTGACTCCCATTTTTCACACTAACCAATAACATAGCAGAGAATCTCCTAGTGCTCGGCAATATGGAAAAAGGGACTCTGTAGCTGTTCGTCAGTTTCAAAAAAGTCTTCAGCATGTGTGGAGAGTGGATCACCCCTCTGCCTGCATTCCTTTCAGTTCCCTTTCATTCAAGGATCTAATGCTCAAATGCATTCACAAAATCTGAACCATGATGGACACTACTATGCAGTTGTGATAGGGCAATTACATAATTTAAAAAAACCCCAAACTGTGGATATTACATGTCTCAAATGACATTTTTTAATTTTAAAAAGTCTATTTTTAAAGTGTATTTTTAAAATTGTAGCTGCAGAATAAATACACCAAAGAAAAAAGAATAGTGCATAAGATTAAAGATTAAAGGCTTGCTGCTCTGGAATCTGAAGTAAGCTATGTGTGTGTGATGGGCATCTATCTCTATGAGGGGACTGCATTGCCAGTGTGAAGGGATCTGTATTTGCAACAGCAATGATAGCAAAATGGGGAAGTCTCCTCACATGAAAGTGACATTTGGTTCTAGTATTTAATATAGCTCCAAGGAGATGCTACCAGGTTAGGTGATGGAGTGGTTAGGTTACACACATTCAGATATGCACACAAAGGTGCCTTATACCGAATCAGACCCTCATTTCATCAGTATTGTCTACTCTGACCGGCAGCAGCTTTCCAGGGTCTCAGGTAGAGACTCTTCTCATCACCTTTTGCCTGGTTCTTTTAGCTGGAGATGCCAGGAATAATTCCTGGGATCTCCTGCATGCAAAGCAGTGGCTCCTCCAACAAGCCACAGCCTCTCCCAATGTTGAAATGATGGCAGCCAGTCACTGGTTGTCTTCAGGATGGCCCCACTTACTTTCCTGAATCACTTGGATGGCATCCGGGTGAATGCCTGCAGGTGCTCATGGGAAACCCATTGGGGAATGCTGCATTTGTTAGGGAGGATCCAAAGTGCTTTCCACTCATCTAAGAAGGATTTTCCATGAAGAAAGGACACCTTTGTATCTAAACAAGGGTTTTAAAGAAGCAACAGGATTTTTTTTTTGCAGGCTTGGAATTTTTTAAAAATCTTGAAGTCACCCACAATGTGGCCCTGCTGAGTCAGAAATTAACATTTCAACGTTGCTTCATTTTTGCCTTTTTGATCAAAATTCTCTACATGAATCTAGCTTAGAAATAGCCATTATTTGTAAATACAAATATACGGTGACACCATTTGTGCAAGCAATTATAACAAAGATGGAGACACAAAAGGTGTTGGGATGAAAAAGCTGCTGCTTTACTGAGGAACATGGCTGTAAACACCCAAGACCACACAGGTATTGTGAGGATGAATCTGGTTTTTCCAAGCTAAACCTCTGATTTCTCAACCTGTGTCTCCAACAAAATGAGCAGGTGACCTGCATTGCACCTGAGTTAAAGCTGACCTTCAAAGTATATCCTAGGTTCTATTGGGAGCATGAGGAAGGATCTCATTTCAAGAAGCTAGCCACTCCTGTTGATTATTCTCAGACCATGCCACAAGAGACAGCAGTGACCTCTGAACTATAACAATCTGCAAATTACAACTATCTTCATTTCCATCAGAGATTACTATTCCAGGTATCCAGGTTCCTTTTATTTCTTCATATATATGTAATCATTAATTTAAAAATTAATGTGATTACATATTCCAATATATCCCTGTTCTCTGCCAATTTAAACTGGGACCAAATAAAGTCTGTCTTGTTCTCCATGAAGAGTAGGTGATGTGGGTGACTGAATTGCCCTGCCTAGAATTGAAAAAAGAAACCAGCATTATGAATTAAAAAATCGTAGCCTCATGTGCCGGATTTTGGGAGAGAGAAAGGCCCACAAGGCTGTAGGTGCTCCACAGTTCTGGTGGCCCATAGTACAGAATTTGGCTTGGCATGTATGAAATCCACTTCCTGCATAAGAGTCACTGTGATCCCCTTGCAAAGGAATTGTATGATTGCTCATCAGAGTGCAGTCCCTTTACAAAAATCCTACACAATTCCTCTCTGGCTCTATAGCTCCTGGATTTTTCCAATTATGATTGTTTAGGAGAAATAGTAAATTTGTTATGTTTTCAGAAATCTATACATCTACCCATCTATCTATATTTGGGGACATCTGTTACCCTTTATAATATAGGCCCTCAAAACCCCTTAAAACTGTGTTGAAATGTACCTTTGGCCAAAGTTGGGCCACAAGCTTCTAAGTGAGCTATGTATTTTGGATGAACTTTGAACACTGTTTTTGATACTCCATATATTCATCCTTTCATGTGGGAAATCCGCTGAACCACAGGGAATATACATTACGTTCTTTACAATCTAGGCATCTGGCTGCTCTACATATTATTGCTTCCTTAGTATAACAAGGAAAGTAATGAAAAATGATATAAGGAATATGGATGAAACAGAACCTCTGGAGCTAGGAAATTATGTATAAATTGAGGAGAAGTAAAATGTTCACTACTCATTTAGGGACTGATCCAACTCCCATTAACATAGTTGGAGGAAATCCTCAGTAGACTTGGTGGAAGTATTATTGTGACGGTATAGAAAAATATGCAAGGAAATTACATATTGTGAACCACTGCTTGAGTTAGTAAGCTTTAGTTTTTTCCAGACACGGGAAGCTGTGTACTTCAACACTTGTTAGAAAAATAGCTAATATAGAGAGCTGGCCATGAGGCTAGCTAAATACAATCCTTCAGCAGGCTATGATCGGGAATTATTGTGAACTGTAAAACAAGCAAGGTATATACCTCCTCTAGAAGTTTCACAAAAGGCAACATTTCTTGGAGCCCATCAAGAACACCAGAGGAGCTCGGCATTTTTATACATTGGCCAACCAGTTGCCCTAGAAGGCCAACAAACAAGGCACAGAAGCCAAGGCCTTCGCTTGATGTTGCATCCTAGCACTAGTATTCAGAGGTTTACTGCTTCTGACAATGGCCATTCCCTTAGCCTTCTAATATCTAGTAGCAAAGGAGGGAAGGTATCTGCAGGTACCGAAATCTGTGAGTCATGTCAATGTACTCTAGCGATAGACAGTAGATTTTGCCATTTCACACAGTAAAATCCAGTTGCAAAATGCATTGAAAATTGATTGAAAGCTGAATTATTCACCGTGTATGAAAGCACCATTGGAGTCAGCAATCAAGCTTCCATTGCTACTATTTTCTGCTTGGATTAAAAAAAAACCCTGTAGTTAAAAAATAAAGGTTGTAGGATGGGAACATCGGATGCATGTCTAAGAAATCTTGTGTGCCTGTCATTTCTGTGACATGTATCTAAGACTTTTGTTGAAACTTTATCACAGTGTCTGGCAGCTTCTCTTATGGAATTGAAGCCCACAAGTAAGGAGGAAAAAAGTTGAGAAGGAGCCTCCATCATATTAGGCTGTATGCTAGGTCAATTGGATACAAGTAGCTACCCTTTTCTCTCTCTGCTACTTTCTTTAACTTATATGAGTAGGTAATCTGCATCAGGACTTTCATGGCTGACAGTGGTGCAACCTGTCCCACAGGAATGCTTGTTCCATACCAGGTGTTTTAATTACTAGGTTACATGTCTGACCCATCGTGACCCCACGGACAACGATCCTCCAGGCCTTCCTGTCCTCTACCATTCCCCGGAGTCCATTTAAGTTTGCACCAACTGCTTCAGTGACTCCATCCAGCCACCTCATTCTCTGTTGTCCCCTTCTTCTTTTGCCCTCGATTGCTCCCAGCATTAGGCTCTTCTCCAGGGAGTCCTCCCTTCTCATGAGGTGGCCAAAGTATTTGAGTTTCATCTTGAGGATCTGGCCTTCTAAGGAGCAGGCAGGGCTGACCTTCTCTAGGACTGACCGGTTTGTTCGCCTTGCAGTCCAAGTGCAAGAGTCTTCTCCAGCACCAGAGTTCAAAAGCCTCAATTCTTTGATGCTCGGCCTTCCTTATAATCCAACTTTCACAGCCATACATTGCAGCTGGGAAGACCATAGCCTTGACTAGACACACTTTTGTTGGCAGGGTGATGTCTCTGTTTTTTAGGATGCTGTCTAGATTTGCCATAGCTTTAGAGTACATTCCCACAAGAAGCCAAACATTCTTTGAAAGGCAGCATTCAGAAAAAGGCACCCTCGGTGATACCAAGAGCAGTGCACTCAAGAACACTGACAGATCATTCAATTAAATCAATACATTAAATGCAGTTTTTTCAAGCACAAGTGACATCAGCCGGTCCTTCACTCAGTGTGCTCACCAGGAGCCATTTTCAACTACATTAAGGGAAGAGAACAATGGCTGGGGACTTATTCTGCTCTTCCCTTGGTGCATATCAGTAATGGATCAAACTGTTGCTTGAATTAAATTTCTAACATACTTAAGGGAAGATGGAAGGAACACACAGTGCTCTGCATAATAAGGGAGTCAGTGTGTTAGCAATAAGGGGCTTCAGAAACTGAAATCACAGTATTGTCTTGCAATGTGGGTGGCAGCAGTCCAAGGGATGTCCCATGCAAGTACCTTGTATGCCCCCCCCCAAAAAAGGCATAACATTGTACTGTGTTTTGTACCCACAAAGTATCAAACGTTAGGATGAATTCATTCCAAATGCAGCCTGCTGGCTTCTGCTGGGGTAGGGTAAAATGAGAGACAGGCAGGGACGCCCCCCCCTCTCATGTTGCCAAAATGGAGAAGACTAGTGGGTGTGTGAGAGAGGGCAATAAAAGGAAGAGGGAGGAAGTTTGGCCCCTGATAATATCAGTCAAACATCAAAGGGGTAGCCATAAAGCAAGAGACAGAAAAGATGTGTTATGTATGTGGACAGTCCACACTATATGCAAATGCTGGCTTGAAGGACAACCAATAGTAACCTGAACTGGACTCTAATAATGGACCAATCTGAGGGCCCAGTTAATGGCCAATCAGGCTTCCCCATTAAGGGCCAATCAGGGCTCTCGGCAGGATGCCTGAAATGCCTTTAAGTTTCCTGCGGGCCTGTTTTTCTCTGTTCGGAGTTTGGAGTAAGAGTTGTTAATAAAGAGCTGTTGTTTTCAAAGAACTTGGAGTCTAAGTCTTGCTGAACCCACTGACTTATTAGGATGCTAGGAGGCTGACCTCTCCCCAAAACTCCCCAATAGTCCCCTCTGAAGTCTGAGGCTAAGCGGCCTCACATTCTCCTCTTCTAACAACTCACTTATTCCCTTTTGGGCACCTAGAAAGACTACTGCTGCCTCTGCCTGGCCAGGACTGGGACTGGGGTGTCTGCCCATGTACAGTGTAGATTCTAAAAAATTGACCTCCATTGCCCCATGGTCTTGTACAAGAAGAAGAAATCAAACTGGGAGGATAGAATTGCAAACTCTGATTTGGAGAATGTTTGGAGAGGGTTGGGGGGTGGGGGTGGAGCCTGGGGCAGGTGTTTTTTCCACCAGAAATTATTCCTGCTGGCTGGAGATCAGTTTTAATACTGGGAAATTTCCAGGCCCCACCTGGAAGTTGGCAAATCCATGGGAGGCCCAATTAGGGTAGGCCTAATCCAGGAGAACAGAAGCATATGATGGAGCCCAACTGTGTGCTATATATGTCATGTTCTGAGACCTTAATTATTCGTGAGGATTAAAATCAACTTCAAAAACAATAAATCACAGAATATGCATTAAGGTGCTGTCAATAAAACTTTAAAAACTTGGTGCTAAGTATAAAAGCTCAATGTAAGTTTTAGAATAGCTTTTAAAGAAGAAAACCTTTTCAAAATCATGATCAGCAATTATTTTCAATGTCATATAACATCAGACAAGGTGATATAATACAGCAGTTCTCCTAACATCATTTTTTAAAGCACCTTGAGGCTGGCCACCTTACCAAGAGGTGCTCTCCATGCTCTCCATGTAATTACAAACAGTGTTGTTCTAGTATTGCTTTGAAGCACTATTCAGTTTAGATAATGATGGAGGTTCTGTTGTAGAATAATTAGAACACCGTGTAATATGTCTGGAGCCATAGATAGACTACCTGAAATAGTAAATTTAAACAAATTTAAAGCAACTGAGTAGGGTTGCCAGGCTCCTTCCAGGGGCAAGGAATTTCCCCAAGTACCAGAGCATCCCTGCATGATGATTTTGCTTCTGATATGTGCCAGAAATGACATCGCTGTGTCACCTGCAACTCCAGCCCATGATCCAGTATGGATGCCAGTTTCCAGGTGGGACCTGAGGTCCCCTAGAATTATAGCTTATCTCCAGACTAAAGAGATCAGTTTCCCTGGAAAAAGAGTTGGTTTTTATACCCCATTTTTCACTGCCTGAAGGAGTCTCAAAGCACCTTCCCTTCTTCTCCCCACAACAGACACCCTGTGAGGTAGGTGATGCTGAGAGAGCTCTGACAGAACTGCGCAGTCAGAAGAGCACTGTGAGGGCTGTGAGGAACCCAAGGTCACCCAGCTGGCTGTATGTGGAGGAGCGCGGAATCAAACCCAGTTTGCCAGATTAGAAGCTGCCACTCTTAACCACTACACCACACTGGATGATTAGGAGGGTGGACTCTATAGTATCGCACTCTGCTGAGGTTGCTCCCCACCCCAAATCCTGCCCACTTCCAGCACCAAGCACAGAGTCTCCAGGCATTTCCCCGCCCAGAGTGGCAACCCTAATGACCAGAGAAATATCAGGGGGGGGGAGGGTTTTCACGAACATGAAAACAATCTTTATCTTCACGGGGGCTTTCATAGTGATGAACAGAGTGTTTGATTTCACATTCCCTCCCAGACCTACCTAATGCTGCATCAGAAAATAAATGTGGTATAATGGCCAATCAGGGGTTCTCTACCATAGAGCAAAGCCCAGATTCAAAACAGCCTGCTTTCTCAATCCAGATTTTAAAAATATTGAGCATTAAAAGCACTCTAAGATATCGCACAATAAAGGTGGGGTGACTCTGGATCAATCCTTCTTGCTGCAGAAGGAAATCAAAATGGAAATTACATTCAGTGTAGACAGCAGGGACTGAATCGACCTGGAATAAAAGCTCAGCGCAGTTTACACCCTGGGCTATTGGGAGAGAGGAAAGAACCTGTTCCTTACTTGGCCACAAAGCTTACCTGGGCCACTTCCTCTTCCTACCAGATCTCACGGTATGGTGGTGAGGGTAAAACAGAGGAGAGGAGGGACAGGGGCCACCCTGAGCTTTAGGATTTCTACAGGATTCCAGTCATTTCAGAGGCTTCTGGCATAAAGTTAATGACATCTCTGACTCCTAAATATTCCTTAGCTTCCATGCAGAGGCCAGATTGGATTGCTAAACCCACTCCAGTTTCCACTGTCCATTTCATAGGCTTAGTGGACAGATGGGATAGCTACATTCCAGGGTCGTCAACTTTTCAGGGAGGAGAGCCAGGCTTTCCCGTCCCTGCTGACTTATGCATTTCATCGAGGAGGATCCAGCATTTCCGATTTGACTATGAGAAAATGAGCTCCTCCAGCTGAATTCCAGAAGCCCCGGTTTCTGCATTAAATGGTCTTTTCTAGCTCTTGGTCATGTTTAGACTGTGGTATAATTCAGCTGGTGTTCATCCTAAATCTTCCTAAATATTTTCTATTTAAGTTCATGGAAGCCTGTTCTCAGTCAGGTTTTTTTTTTTAAAGAATGAAGGAAAGAAAATAGCTTATTTGGATTTTGTTTGACTTTGTTATGAAGTTGCAAGGACATTCGTGCATGACTTATGCTTGTATACAGGCAGGGCAAACAGATTTCTCAATGGAAGCCTTTCATCCTGACCCTTAGAAATGCCTTCACTGTAACCTTTCAATGACAGAGCCTATTTTGTGTTCCATGTAGAAACCACTTTCTAATGGGCTCTAACCTTATGCCATTTGGATTTCTCCCTCCAAACAGATATATTTTAGTAAGTGCCCCATTAACACTACACAGAGAAAATATCCAGTGTTTTTTCATCCCCCCCCCCCCTTTGAAGCTCTTCATAGCTTGTTAGATAACACAGTTGTTTGGACTGATATTTTAACCACTTGGCTAAATGGAAGTGCTTCAACCAATCTTCGCTCCACATCAGTGCCAGTTCTCATGCTCACCATTGTTTACGCAGCAGTAATCAACAAGGCCCATTTAGAATGCACTAGAATAAATTATGATAAATCTCCTGCCTGGGGGTAAAGATAAACCAGTGGCTGATGCACCAGTTATCTCTTGAAGAACAGGAAATGGATGAGCAGGCATTTTCCCCCTCCAGGCTATCTCTGAAACAAAAATCTGGCATTTGTAGGGAAATTATGAGCTGTAAGGCTCTCATGAACTCGAATGGTAAAAATAGATGCATTTACAAAAAAACACTTATCTCATTGGGAACACCATCCCTTCAAATTGGGATTTTGATGTATTTGTACTGCTTTCTAGACTGCCCCAAGTATTTGGAATTGGAGCATTCATCAAAATACTTAAATATAATGAAATGTAAGGGAAATTGCCCCGTACCTATTCTCTCCTGGCTTGAAGTCCTTTAGTCATTTGTCCTCTCCAGTATAGATTTCAAGCACAATAGTTTAAGAGGAATTCAAAGCAATGGCAAACCACCTCTGTTGCTCAGTTGGCTTGGAAGTCCCTTGCTGGTGTTGACATCAGTTGTCACATGACAGCATTTGCATTCATACATTAAAAAAAAAGTACCAGTAAAAGATTCAATTACACCTTCTAGATCAGAATGGGGCTATAGTGCTAATGAACAGATTGTGCACAGGTTGGGAAATGTGGGCCTGTGCCTGCATGCCAGAGGGGCTAATCCCAATTAAGCATGACACCGGCTTCATCCAGGCCCCTCCTGGCCTGTGTTAGGGCCTCTAATGGCAAGGGAAAGTGGATTCTTCTGTGTTCCTATGTTCCTTTCCTTGCTACAGCAGACATCAGAGGCCTGTCTGAGCCTGGCCTCTGTATAAGGGGAGAGATGGGCCTTCAAGCTGAGCTAGCTCCTCCCCACCTCCCACTTATGGTGTCACTACACGGGCACAAAACTCCCCATTCAGCTTTGCAATGCTGTGAAGCAGAACAGGGTGTTCTCACTCCCCCATGGTGGTGGGATAGTGGCATGCTGCTTTCCCACCATGCTGTGGTGTGGCCTCCATGGTCCTGCCCACCCCCCATGCTGCCACCACTGCTGCAAGGAACTGTGGAATCCACCCACCCTGGAGTTGTGTATGTATACGCACAGCTCTGGGGCAGACCATGTGATTTCTTCCCCCATGTGTACACAGGATGTGGTGAGACATGCTGCCCCACTGCCGCAGTGTGGCCACCACCATGCGTAATCGGTCATGGAGTCACAACATTCAAAATGAGGAGAAAGGCCTTTTTGGGCTTTGGTGTAGGTTGGCAGTTTATGAGACACTATTGATGGTTTCTGATAGTCTACATATTATTTCAAGATCTTGGGATGCAATTAGAGCAAATGTCACTTGAGGGGTTTTGCATTTTTTAATACACAGACATTTCTATGGGGGGAAATCACATGTGAACATTACAGATTACAAATGTCTATTCCTTTTCTCATGACTTTTCACTATAGGTAGACAGCAAACTTGTTGTATGGGCACTGGGGACATTCTCTTATGATATTCTCTTATGCATGAAGGCAGCCCTTAGTTATTTCCATCTTCTAACTTCCCTTGTTTTCTACCTTGTACAAGACATAACTTTTAGATCTTCCCTGTATTGAGCCCTGAAAGTCACTGGGCTGGGGAATTTTTATGTGGTTGTCTGTGGTTGTAGTCTGACTCTTTCGTGGACCCGGGTTGTGTATGGCCTTTTGCAAGTATCTTCAGCCTTCTATCCTCAGGGCCATTCATCCACCACCCAAACAAACATTGTAGCATAAATCAAGCTCAGTGTCAATTTTCAATCAGGGAGACCCCTGAGGAAATAAAACTCCCTTTTCCCAAGCATTATAGCTTCAGTCTGGATTCTCCCCCTCCCGGTGGCTGCTCTTTTGCAGCCAAATTACTTGCCTGGAGTTCAATTTTGCATGCATTCTGCTAATTGGACCCTTGTATAGCAGGCATATTTTTCTTCTTTAAAGTATCCATAGCAGGGTAGTAAGTGATACTTTTAAAAATGTTGGCCAGGAATTAGAAAATATAGGTATTTTAAAAGCAATGGCAGAATAATGACTTAGAGGAGGGTTTCACCTATATAGCCTTTTAAAATATTTACTGTGTTTTATCTCTAATTGCTTTAGATTACACATGCATTCTTTATGTTATCCCATAAGCATCATGGCAGCATACAACGAATGTAATTTTTTCAACTAAATATGAAGCAGCACACTGAATGAATCACACTTTCTTCAGACAACAAACAGGGGAAGTACCGGTCAGTGTTTCTCCTGATCTTTTCTGTCTGTCCTGCTTCACTCAGGAAACCTTGGTCAACTGACTGCTTATCGCTGGATTTTCCAAGCCTATCTTTTTATGAATTAAATCCCCATGAAGGAAATGGGTCTCATTTGTGATGCCCTTCAGGGGCCTGGAATTTCAATTGCTTCAATATGTACTAAGTCCTCACTGAACCTCCTTGTGACTATGCTGGGCCTGGACAGACATTATGTTCATGGGAACTAGGAGCCCACCAGTTAGGCATAGTCAGAGTACAAGGTCTCCTCAATTCCCAGGGTTCTAGTCTGGAAGAAGTACATGCATGGAAAATCCATTTGATGTCCAATTCACACAATTTGAATGTATCAGATCCACAGCAGGGACTGCCTGCTGGAGTTAGTAGGCTTCCAGTTCACGTTAACGTAAAGCCTGCAGAAGTCTACACAGCTAGTGGTATCTAGGGCAGAGCAGGGGACTGTGCGTAGTGGGCTACTCTTTGGTGGTATTTGGATTCGTGCAAGATAAGCAGTACATTGGCATCTTGGGGTTCACAGATCAAATTGATCATACTTTGTAATAACAGCTAACTCCATGACATGAGATAACAAACACAATAAAATTTCATGGTGAATCACAGAGATGTGGCTCTTTGTTTAGATCAAGTTGCTGCTTAGACAGCTGGGGTCGGCAGGAGGATTTTGGACATCTGGTCAGCCACTGTGGGGAACCACATGCTGGACCAGAAGAACCATTGCTGTGATCCAACATTGCTTGTTTCTGTTCCTAAGTCTTCCTCAGTGGTGCCAGAGTTGAGACCTACATGTGCATGTTTATGTGGACTTGCATAGGAAAGAGAAAAGTGACCCTGCTTGTATGGCTGGAGATCTTTAGACCTGATGAAAATGCTGTGGTGGTGTGTGAGAAGGCCTTATCTATGTAATGTTGCAGGCAGGTATATTTCACTAACACTGGGCCTCCAGCTGACATATATAATGCCAGCAGCTCTGGGAATTGGTGCTGTTTAATTGGTTTATAAATGATCTAGCATCATGGTTGAGAGACGGAATAGCCAAATTTACACATCACAGCAAACTATTAAGCATAGTGAGAACCAAAGAACATGAAGAGGTCCAAAAAATTCTTCACAAAAGGTATGAGGGCAACATGGTATACAATGAGATTTAGCACCAGTAAGTGTAAACTTGTGCACACTGAGGCCTTGCTTGGTGTGAGCCCTGCATATCTAAGGGACCACTTCTCCCAGTATACCCCCAGATGAATTCTAAGCACTATAAATGCAAATATATGGGTGGTCCCTGGCCCTAAAGAAGTGTGACTGGCTAGGTGGAATATGCTGCCAGCATAGATACAGGCCCTAACAGATCTGTCAAAGTTTCTCAGGCTTGCAAAACTGCATTATTCCACTAGGCATACAACTGAGGCCAGGCTACACAGACTAATTCTGCACAGAGGCATAAAACTCATGCTGCCTCCTGCTTGTTAATGCATGGTTGTAAGCTGCACATTTGAAAGCTTCCTGACTGGAGACCCCTTCCTCATTGTGGCTTTTTGCCTCCTGACATTGCTGCAAGGGAAAACAATGCTAAATTCTTCCCCACTCCTTGGCTTGTCAATCACCACAAGCCACCAATCCCTGCACAGTGTTTGTATCGGGGACTCAAATTTCCTCCCCCCCCCCCTCCAGAGCGCTGAAATTAATTAAAAAAAAATACTGTGCATTTCTGGGTTGCTATGGAATGAAACAACAATGAAACATTCTCTCCTATTTTTAGGATTCTTCTTTTCTATTTATGTTTGGGTAGATTTCTGAAAGGCTGGCCAGGGTAACTGGATCCTGATGAGTGATTGTGTGTTCACAGTAAGGTTTAAAAACAAAGAGCATAGATGCCTAGCTGATCGGGAGAGGGCTTCTTCTTCACATGCCCCCTCCTCTTTCCATGTTCATACCCCACCACCAGAAAATGCAAACAGGAACATGTTTGGACTGCCCAATCCCAAAATGACCCTGCACAGTGAGGAGAACATTTTATTTTTACATGGGGAACATAGCTTTGCAGTTCTGCAGCAATGTGGACTGTGCCATTTAAAAAAAAACACACACAAGCAGGAAATGGAGAGGAGTGTGGGTGCGAGAGCAGGCAAAACACTACTGAGACTGTTGTGTGTTTCTCCCTCCACACAGGCTTGCCCCTGTTCGTTCCCAGGATCGCTGTGCAGCAAGAAGTGTGCAGCAAGATGTGGCAAATTGAGGTTTGGTGATTTCCCTCATCATGGAGCAAATTTACTAAAACTCACACCAACTTGAGAGCTCTAGGCTGCTGCTGACATCATGTGGAAGCAGCACTAAAGCCTGTGAGCAACAAGAGGCTGTCATAGAGGCAAATTCCTCATGCGGAATCAGTCACAAATGAACTGCAACCCTCCCTTCCCGAACAAACCCATACTACCCAGATATACTGAGATGGAGCATTGGGATAGAATTTTTTATATTATTTATTATTTCAGTTTTTACATTCTGATTTTAACACTGCTGTAGAAATATACATTGTAAACCATGCTGAGCCTGAAGGCAGTGAGGGATGGTTAATTAACCAATCAATCAATCAATCAATCAATCAATCAATCAGTTCTTTGACAACATATTAATTGAATAAATTGTTGACATTTCTTAGTGTTACTATATTCTCTAGCTATATAGTCCCTGCATTTGAGTTCTCATGGATATTGGATATATTCACCCCCCTCTCTATTTCAGGAGATCCAAAGAATCACGTATCTTTTCATGTCTTCTGAAATGTACCTATAATGTACATGAAAAAAAGATATAATTAACTTTTGAAGCCATGTGGCACAATCTGTTTAAGATTGCATTAAAAAAATATTGACTTTTTGTCTTTAATGATGAAAAAATTACAGGTTTGTCATCTACGTTAATGTTTGAAAGGAAATGTTTGGAAGAGACAGCTGGTGCTGAGTATAACAGGCAAGAACTGGGATCTCTTTCCAGGATACGCTTCACGAAGTGTTAGGAACATACAAAGTTTTCGGGTTGCAAGTAAAAAAAGCTTGCCAGAAGGTGGCAGTAGAAACCTCTCGAATAAAATTTAAAACATCCATTCAGTAACTGATCCCCTGTATGGAAGGCAGCTGGATCAATCTTAAACACATGAAACTTAAAAACAAGAAAAAGGCGCTGACAATGAATGCTTACTGAGAAGTATGCCCCACTGTGTTCAATGGACCTAGGGAAATTTGGATAGCAAAACTACTTCATGCAATTCTAGAGTCATTTCAATGAGAATCAACTGGATTTCTTTTTTTACAAAGAGCACAGGTCCTTCCCTTCCCTATATGTATTTGTTTTACCTTTAGTAGATTTAAATATCAAATATGATGTATTTTATTGTGTAGGTACAGGAACTGAGAAAATGTACAATATTTGTTAAGATTCAACCAGGATACATTTTGAGAACATGGGGTAGAATTAGTAATATTGTGATCCCAAAATTTGCTAAAACTCTTATGGCCATCCAATACTATGATTCATTAAACACACATTTGCCAGAGGTCTAGTGAATTTTCTTTCTGATACTTTCATGGTTTTGGCATATTCTTTATCATTTACATGTAGACTAAAATTTTCTTATTTAAAAATATATTTTGTGCACGTGTGCACGTACATGTGTGCATGCATACGCTTGTGTATGTGTGTGCGAGAAAGTCTTCAGACACACTATTGGACTGCCAGGCCAGATTAAGTAAGAACTAAATATATGAAGACTACTAATATCAGCTTTTCCCATTTATTATCCAGAAACTACAGCTGTAGCATTCCCCACCAGTACATGCTGATGCTCATATAGATGTTCAGAGCTAAAGTAATGTCCTGGAATACTTAAAGACTTGTTGCCCCTGTGAGCTAACCTCTGTGCGTCTCAGTGGACTTATGAAGAGCCAGTTTTAGATTCAGAGAGTTCACTTTCTAATTTGAGGAAATGTGCAAGTGTTGACTTCCTAGCTTCATCGGTACAAATGAAGCTGGGGCTGGCTAATTACATGCCTTTCAGGAAAGAGATGGGCCACTGGTTAATCAAAGGTATTTTAAGAAGTAGTAGTGATCAAAAGAGCACTGTTTTCATAAACAGTGTCTTTCCCTTCTAACTTTCTTTATGTAAGCTCTAGATAGTTGAAGTTCTAGCAATTCTGTCCCTAATAGAAATATTATTTTTAAGAGTCAGTAGACCACTGTTCTACCTGGCTAAGATAGTCAAAAAGTCTTGTTTTCAGGAGGATGCCCACAAGATATAATCACAGAAGATCCAAATAAAACCCCACAAGGCAACTGAGGCCTCAAACAACAGTGTCATATTCAGTAACTTTCAAGTCGAGAAATCCTAAATTGAATTGCTCAGTCATTCTAATGATAGCTAGGACTGACATGATCTTACTTGAGAAAATAAAATTATAGGTATTGCAGACTGTGCCCACTGCTGGCAGATGCCCTGTTTGGGGGCTTCTGCTGCCTCTTCCATGAACAAAGAACTGAAGAACTGCAAGAGGCACTTTCTGAGTAGACTAAGAGATTGCTGAGGCACTTTCCAGAGAGGTAATTGGAACACAATAAATAGGAACACAATAATTGAAAATCAAGATGGCTTTCATTATTACAAATATCTTGTAACAGCACACACGCACGCCCACACACACACACACACACACACACACACACAGTCTTCCCATCATTTGTCAGCAAATGGGGTCATGTCTCTGGGACTCTGAGAGACAATGGAACACATTATCCAATATAAAGCTCATAATTGCAAAGTGAAGACTACAATCAGAAGACTGCAACCCTCAGTGTGTGAACAACTTAGGACAGAGACTAGGAGTTGCAACAGAATCTTCTGGTTTCTTGTGTTCGGGTTAGACAACTTGCTGGTCTATGAACACTGCTATTCCCTCTTTTTCTCTTTGGAGACCCACAGAGCCTTCCACTCTGATAAGTTCAACCTTTGTCTCACCCTCCCCTCCATTTTGTTACTCATCAAACCAGACTCTTCAATGGTAGACTCTGCATTTTTTTCAGCATTTTTCCCCATCTCCAAAATTGCCTACTTCTGACCTATATGCTTTGCAGGTTCTCCAGGTACTTACCCAGCCCTTTTCCTCTTTCCTGTTCCTGGCTAATGATTCATATTCCTTATGAATTCAGCAGAAATGCCTCAACTAACATCAAACTAAAAAGAAATAGTTTACTAATTCAAAAGTTAGGGGTTCTTATTATACTAAATTCTAAAATAACTAGAACAAACAAAGCAAAATGGATAAAATCATGCTGCAGTGAAAGCTACTGTATCATCTTTATTTATTTATTTTATTAATCTAGGATCTGTCTATTCTGGGATCTGTTTTGGCATAGCCAGTTTATGGGAAATTGGTTTCAGACCAACAGTGTTTTTTTCCCTTCAGAGTATAAGCTTTCACGTGCATGCCCACTTTGTCAGATTGTCTGAAGAAGGGTGTGTGCATACGAAAGCTTATACCTAGAATAATACTGTGTCCATTTTAAAGGTGTTGCCAGATTCACATGTTGTCCTGCCACTTCAGACCAACATGGCTCCCCATCTGAACCTAGCTTATGGAAGTCATAGAAGAACAGCCAGGGTTTTAAACCCATTCTGATATTTGGCTTTCTTTTTAAAATGATGTTGATACATATTCCTACTGCAGTTTTTATACAAAAGCACAGAAGTGATGACACCAAATTACAATCGAAATTGGGCTAATGCTACAACATAAAAGTGGAAAAGAATCCAAGAGCATTATATTGAAAAGCAGATCATTAAAAAAGAACAGCAGTTTTTCTGATGATGAACTGGCTCAATGCTCATTGTGGAGTAGCTTAATAGAAATCAGTGAAAGTATTCAAGAACATACAGTTTGAAGGGTTCCCTTCCCCGTCTCTCTTTATGCTGTTTCATTTTCAGCTTTGAACAATTTTTATATCAGTGCTCTTTTGGAAAACTCACAGTACATTTTGTTTGCATGGTGTCTGACTATCCCAAAGTAAGATGGATCCCACAAACTGCTGTTTGCAAACACCCTACCCTGTCTTTGTAAAGTCAACATGTGTACGTTGTACACTATAAGATTTGGATGCAAAGTTCCACTCAATGCCGGCTGGTAAGTGGAGACTGGGTGATGGGGAGATGATCTAATTGTCCACTGACATTCTTTTCCCTTTGCCATTTTTGTGCCAAATAGGTCCCCTCTGTGTAACAAAGGCAGGTGAAACAAAAGTGAAGTGTGCCATTGTGTCAGTGGTTGGGTTGAACCTCTGTGCCATAATTGGGGACTCGTCCGCTCCAACACTTGCTCAGCAGAGTTAACAGTGGATATAGGATGACCTATGAGCAACAACAAAGAAACCCCGGATTATCTCTGCTGGAAGCAAAAGAAAAAGAAGCAAAGCTCCTATTTTGATTGATTGGGATGTGTTGTTTAACCAGCATTCCCCTTCCTATTCCCAGCCTAACCATGGAAATGAAACAACAGAAAGAATTGGAGGACTCTTTTTTTTTGTACTGTAAGTAAAGCACCGGGTCATGTCTGACCCTTGGGGTGACACCCTCTAGCATTTTCATGGCAGACTCAATACAGGGTGGTTTGCCAGTGCCTTCCTCAGTCATTACCGTTTTACCCCCCAGCTGCAAGCTGGGTACTCATTTTACCAACCTCGGAAGGATGGAAGGCTGAGTCAACCTTGAGCTGGCTGCTGGAATTGAACTCCCAACCTCATGGACAGACAGCTTCAGACAGCATTTCCGCTGCCTTACAGCTCTGCGCCACAAGAGGCTCTTTTTTGTACAGTACCCAAGACTATTTACATGGCGAACAGCAACATGCTTTTTTAAGGATAGATTCAAATGGGTAGTCGTGTTGGTCTGAAGTAGCACAATAAAATCAGAGACCAGTAGCACCTTTAAGACCAACAAAGATTTATTCAGGGCGTGAGCCATCAAGTGCAAGCACTCTTCCTCAGACTATGGTCTTCTTACAATGCATGGAATATATATGTAAGGAGTTCATAGTCTGAGGAAGAGGTACTCAAAAGCTCATGCCCTGAATAAATCTTTGTTGGTCTTAAAGGTGCTACTGGACTCTGATTTTATTATGCTTTTTAAACTTTGTTTGACATGCATTTTTAACTTCTCTAGGTTTTATTGGGATAGTGGAATTCATTTTTTGTTCTTTGGCTTGGTGTGTGCAGAATTCTAAACAATGTATCAAAATATGGTATAGCTAATCAGGTTTGGATCTTGTTGTTTCCTTCTGCTAAGTGAGTAGTTTTTCTCAGGAAGAAAGAATTTTTGTCTGATGGAGGCAGCCATCTGCATAAGACCGTGACGCCACCCTCAGGACTACGAGTCTTCTCTCAACAGAAGGGAATCATAAGATCCCAAGCACTGTCTAGATCTTATACTGATTGTCCTGTAGGGCAATGGTGTCATTCAGCAGTGTGGCCTTCTACATCTGAATGCACGGGACCAGGCAATCACATTCAGGCACCAGCAATAATATACAGCATGTCACTGACAGCACCAAAGCTACTGTGGAAGAGCAACAAAGCAAACATTTTCTTTTCTTTTTTAAAAAAACCAACCCCTGTTTGTTGAGATGTTCAGAATCTGTAAATGATACATGGTCATTTCACACTAACGTCTGGCAGTACAGGACACGGTACGTCTTGTGAACTATGCTCAGCCTGTCCTCTCCTTGCTCCTTCTAGAGTAGGAAAACAGGAAACATTTGTAACTCTTAAAGTTACAAGATGTTAATATTGGAAGAGAAAGTGTTTAAAACGCTGGTTCTCAAAATAGTCTCCAAAACAGAGTGTGAGCTGATGTTTAAGAGATGAGTGAGAGTTGTACTTGGCAAGAATCTCATCTCCTTTCATTCTTTGGATATGCTAAGCTTTGGCATTTCCCTGACAAATGGTTAGCATCGCACCCGTGTCTGCAGAGGAAAGGCATCATTGGGCAACAACATGTCTTAGACTAAGGTCATCGCTCACCTTTCCAAACCTCCAGCAACATAAGTCAACAATTTATATTGCAGTGAGAAGTTGCAGTGACTGTGGAGGGAACATATCCTTTTGATGCCGAGCTGCCTTTGAACAACAGAAACAGATGGAGTAGTTCAGATCCCATGAGATTTTTTTCCTTCTCCCATTCAGATTTAAAATATTCTCTTTAATCTCTGGCTCACACTATTAGTTTTTTTTTTCTTGTTCATGTGATGAGGAAAGATACCACAATGCACACACACACACACACACAGGCATACAGAGTACTTCCTTGACCTGTGACGTGGCTTGACAATCTGTCACATGATTGTGCAGTTCCTTGCAGGTTAATGGCTTTACTTTGCCAATTCCACATAAACCCAATGAATAGGTTCCATATTTTTATAATTGTTTATAATGCCATCTCATTTTCTGCTGGATGTTCATACAACTGTGAAAGGTGGCCATTGTCTTACTCTTCATATTCAGTGCTAGGAGAGGGTCAAGCAATCCAAGCTGGAGTGGGGTTGCACATTTTATTTTTTGTGGACACTGCATGCAACTCCCTCATTCTGGAGGCTGTCTGAAATCGCTTTGGGAAGTGCCTGCCTTCTTCTGCACAGGCAAACTCTGCAAGTTGCATGGCTTTAGAGAATATGTCTGAAATATGCAGCAAACCTCTGAACATTAACAGATTGCTACATGAAGGTCGTGGCTGTGCTGTGTTACACATGGCAAATTATGTGCAGAGTGACTTCCATTCCATATAGAAAATTAGTATGTCAGAGAGTGAGAAATTTGACTTTTTTCACTGACATATTACCTTTTTTTGCAGTTTGTCAGGGTGGTTCCCCACTTCAAAGACAGAATGAAAAAGCTTGACTATTTGTTTCTTTTGATTGTATGTTCTGATCACATATTAATGCTTGAAGAGGACCCAGAGTGTTATAGATTAACTGGTTGACTGAAAATATATATTAGCTACCTTTCTCTCTTATAGGATTCAAGGCAGCTTGCAATGTCAATAGAACTAGAGATAAAAATGCACAATGCATAGATTGAAATCACAATTTACCACTCAATTACTCAAATGCTGTCCTAAATGAGACTATCTTCTCCTGGTCCAGGGGGTCCAAATCTTGTGGGGCCCTAGAGTCTGGACGCAGTGAGGTCATTCTACTGAGCAGAGTGACCGTTCTGTGCAGTAGCCCTCTTGGTCTAATCTTGGGAAAGGCCATTTGCTGAATATTAAGGGCCTTATACTAATCATTGTACACATTTTTTTATTTATCTCTGCTTTAATTGGACAGAAAAATGTATTTGAGCTATTTTGGAAATTGTGACACACAAACACACACATCCCTGTGCACAACTGTACAGGCAGAAAGTCTAGAAATGGGGCCATTACTGGAATTTGGAGAGGCAGAAAACAAAATATGCTGTCCTTCCAAGAGGTCAAGGCAAAAACTAGCATTTTCACAAATGCCCATCCTAATGAGAACCACATTTTAAAATCAAAGAGTAAAATCTCAGGCTGTAGTCGGTGAGGCAATCTATAGTTTGGCCGAGTCTCATTCAAGGCGACTTTCTAGTGCTGGTGAGAATGTTTGGCAGATTGTGTATTTCACCGTGATTTCCAAAAAACACAAATAACAGTCATATCCAGGAAAGGTACTGAGAGCCTGCTGGTTGGAGGTGTTTACCAACTAAACTAGTTAATGCCTTTTTCTATTTTAAATAAATAAATAAATAAAGGTTATGCAGAATCTATACTAGCGGGGAAACTAGCCATAATCTGTTTTAAAACAAATAGATTGTGTACAGCTGCCTTGCATGCGAGGCAAAAAAATGATGATTTAATGTTGATTAAGAGAGAAGGCCTTTGAAGTGAGTGAGGCGGGAGCCCACAGAATGTCTTTCGTGATCATTATCAGTCTTTTACCGAAGGCAGACTTGGTGCCAAAAGCTCTTTCTCTAAACTGGTTAAGGTGGATTCAGGAGCGAAGGCTTTGTGTGTTTTAAAAGGGCTTCTCATTCGCAGGCCTCTGATGTCTGATTCTTTTAGTAGCGCTAATGCCTGAGAATAAACAGACACTGCCTTTTTCACTGGTTAACTACAAAAAGGGGCAAGGTCCGCAGCTACGCCTGCGTCTTGGCGTTAGTCAGGCTAGCAAGTGAGCATGCATCCTGCAATAAAATCAAATCAAAGATGATTTTTTTTTCTCCCGATGAGCAGATGTTTGGGTAACAGGAAAAGAACCGAGAGGGGGGGGTTGTGTTTTTTTTTTTTTTTTTTAGAAAAAAGACCTTATGTGAATCATTAAACCAAAGGATAAAAACAGGATGATGATGATGATATGTTTGCAATTGCACTGGGACCCAAACACACGAAGGCCCGCCCGTGCGTCTAAGCATAGCGGCCTAAGAGGTGGAACAAAGAGTAGATCTCTCTTACTGTATGGGAAAGGTAAGAACCCAAGCCCTATCATTTTTGGTCCCGTGCATCAAACTGTCAATCCAACTCATGTTCTTGTGCATTGATAGATTTGGGTTGCAATCCCCAAACTATTTATTTTGCTCTTGGTATCAGCTGGACATTTCTTCGGAAGATTATTGAAGGACTCTAGCCGTTAGAACAGAATTGGTGGAAGGGGAGATCTATGAGATAAAGGTACTTGGTGGTTGAGTATCTGGGTTTTTTAAACATTTGTTTGAGACAATATGGCTTAATATGAAGCTGCCCAATACACTGAAAGCTGAGATAAGGTTTGAACTAAGGGCTTTAAAAAAAATCTCAGTCCCTTAAGTATGATAATGCGCAGGGGCTCAAAATTTAAAAGTTGAGACCCTCTGCCTCTAAACTTAGGATAATTTATTTAGAATTCAAGTTCTTCTGAAATGAATAGCTTTTCTTGATGAGTAAATGTAGCTAGACTGAAGTGACATATGATGCATGGCTAGGTTCCTGTGATGTAACGTCATTCCAATACAAAAGGAAATCCTCTGCAAATCCTATGTGATCGGTTCTCCCTGTCCCATCTTAACCTTCATCTTTGTTTTGCAGGAAAAAGTCAGATAATTTAAATTTCCATTCAAAGTGAAAGATATATAAACTAGAAAGTTCAAAAATAGAAGGAAAAGAGAGAAGAATTCTACCCTAGAATTCTCTTTGATACACTAGTTAGGAATTTTTATTTTGCATGGAGAAATAGGGAGCAAACCTAAGTAGGTCTATGCAGAAGTAAGTCCCATTTTATTTGTTGACTCTTTCTCCTATAACAGTGTCCTTAGGATCCTAAGTATACTGACAAAACAGCTACATCTAGAAAGAGATTCGCAACTCTACATGCATTTTAGTTATTTACACATCCTGCTCCTCCCAATTAGATTAAAGCAACTTACAGGAGACAATATATAGAAATAAATACAAGACAGAAATAATTAAAAAGTGACAATAGTATCCTCTATTCATCAGGCTGCCTTCAACATTCAATCAAAATTCTTGTGACAAAGAATAGCTTTGCAAATATTCTAGACCAAAAGAGGGAAGGATTGTATAGAACCTGGAAGACCGTTCTAAAAGGCCATCACAGTTAAGGAGTCAATCCTTGCAGAGGCCGGTTGCTCCATGTCAGGCTGATGGAACCTAAGTTGGCAAATACATACTTGAGCAATACCATATCACTGCAAACAGACTAGAAAGCAACCACTTCTCATGTTACTCCATTAGGCATTTGCTTCTGTGGGTGGTGCAGTGGACATTGCTTTAATGCAAACAGGTAAGGCTGTTTGGCCAATGATATGACAAGCACATGTCCAAATTAAACCCAAGTTACTGGTGGTGGCAGAACAAGAGGAAAAGTCAACAATGGGAACTGTCCAACCCATATTGACAGATCTCCTATTGACTAATCTACAAAATTACCCCACTTTCTCTTTCTCTTGACATATTTTTGTTTTTATAGAAGAATGCAGAACACAACAGATAGGTGCATCGTAGTGGAGGCAAAGAGGATGGGAGGGGGTGTGGGATAAGTTACTATTAGGTCACACCTGGAAGCAGTGGGATTGCCCTTGCAATGTTTAGCACTTCCTTAAAAATCAAGTCCCCTCCCCCATCAAGCTAGATTTCCCTTTCCTAGGCTACAGAGCAATCCTATGCACGCTTACCTGGGAGTAAGGCTTATTGAATACAGTGGGGTTTACTTTTGAGTAACCATGCATAGGACTGCAAGAATTCTGAACACTGTTCTTAAAACAGTTCTCTCAAAACTCACTCAGGCTTATCTTCTTCACCAAGTGTTTGTTGTAGGAAAAGGAAGGGCTTGTGATTGTAAGATGCTTTGAGTTGCCTTAAGATAGAGAAAATCCAGGCATAAGAACCTACTCTTCTTCTTTATTGACCATCTTGGCTACCATCTGAAACTATAGCTTTGGCTCTTAAAAACTTATACTGCAAAAATCTTGTTGATCTCTTTCCATATCTATCATCTATCTATCTAAACATAAATAACCACAATATGGTAAATATAAGTCTACCTGCTAAATATATCTGTACATAGCTCCTGTGGTTGAAATGCCTTCATCCTACACCTGCAAACATGTGTGCCCATGTATGTGAAGCACAGGTAAAAATAATTTTAACCAGCTTATGAATAAACCTGTTCAGCAACAAAAAATATTGTATCAGCCATAGACATATAAAACTCACATGACAAAAAAGGATCATTAAGCAATCTGATTTTCTTGTTGTGAAGGTTTAATGCTGTTGAGTTGAGTATTAAATGTAGAATGTGAAAGAAAGTCTGAACACTTTAATGATGTGTCCACAAATATAAAGCATGCATCCACTGGTGACTTTATGACTTCTCCTCTGTATAATTAGTGGTATCTTGTTTATGAGCTTATTGTTCTTACCTCAGTTGTATGAAAATGTGAAACCACTATAATAATTTACACCGCGGAATAGCCTTCAGGACTGATGTTTTCTTCCCTTCTAGCATGAAAATTGGACTCTCTGTGCAGGTTGAAGTTTAAAAAAATTCAAGGCCGCTATTTTATCTTTAATTTTTCATAGCACCGTAGTTTTTATTAAACGACCACACGTTAGATCTGCCTTGCCAGCATCTGCTCTGAGTTCCTATAAAACTCTCCCACCCCAGAGTTAACAAGGATAGGTAAGTGAACTTAACAAGCTCATTAAAAAAAATGTTTGACTGTGCAGTCTGGGAGTGAGATTAATTATTGTCACTGGACCAAAAAAATGATTCTGTGAGTTTCTGGGAGCTTAGAACTGGATGCCAACCGACAAATCTTTAATTTTGCTTTGTTTGTGACTACGCAATACATTTTAACATCTCTTATCCACAGAGTAGACATGGAGCTAGTTAGCATATTTTAAATTAAAAATAAATAGCAAGTATAAGCGGAAATCAATTCCAGTGGAGTAGCCATGTGAGTCTAGTGCTGCAAAAACAAAAGGGAAGTCCTGGGTTACTTTAAAAACTATCAAATGAACAGTGTGTACTTTAACTCTACATAGGATGGCATGGCCTGAGCATTGGATTTGATGCCTAAATCCCAAATAACATTTAAAAGTAACACATAATATTTTTATGTACTGCTTAAACTCAACATTGAGTAGGGATGTTTTCATTTACCTCACACAGTGCTACACATACTCCCCACCCCCACCTCATCTTCCTTCCTGGTTACTTGCCATGCTGTGCTCATTAATGCTGATGGACACTGTATGGATACAGATATATCCCTCAGAATTAATGCTGCAGCTCTGTCCTCATTTGTTGAGTTGATGTGAAGTGCTAATTAGCCTCTGGCTGTAACATACTGTACCATATGTGCTACATCGCAAAGTCATAAAGAAAGGCTAAAGGCTCAGGGGGGTCAGGGTCCAGATTTTTCTTTACTAAATTTCTTTAGGCATTTGAAGGTTTTAAAAAAGTCTTTGGATTACTTCCTCCCCACCACCACAACTTAGATTAACAGATTGATCTGACAGAGGCTTTTTGAGAGTATGTGGAATATGAAATAATGTAGTGTCCCATCATATGAAACTGATAATGTTTTAGATGGTGTAGGTAGATCAGCAGTATGATGAAGTGCCAGCATCTCTGCACAAGGATAACTAAGTAACCAAAAAGAACTGTTTGAAAATTCTTGTCTAAGTATTACACACATACACACAGAAAGACACATATAGGGGAAGGGTGTATCAACTGATGTATATCATCTGTACTCTGTACAACAGCTCTTGCTAAATATCTCCTCGTGCAAGTCAGAAAGGACAACCCCATCCTGATCTTTCTTCTTAATAGTCCATACACTTTGCTGTGATGTCCCAAAGGAAGTTAGAAAGTTCTCCTTACTGTTGGTTTTTAGGGGAAAGTTCACAATGGAAGGCTTATGAAAGGCTTTCAAACGTGGGAAATCATTTTACTGGGCTTTTCTGCTTTTTATTTGTTGTTTATCTTTTGAGTCCTTTTTTGCAGAATAAAACATTTTAAAGCAACTGAACCAAATATTATTGTTTTTTCCCTTTATCAATCAATATATATCATTATTTAATATTAACTAATATTAGTAATTATTAATTCTGTGCTTCCAGAACTAGCACACTTCTGCAGGGCCTGCAAAATGGAACTCTTCTGCTGGGCATTTGGTTGAAGTCGACCAAATCAACACCACCTACTGGGCCCCCCAGAACCCCTCCCCCTGAACTGATCAACCTTTGGTGTCATAGTGAATATGTTAATGTTGCTACCATTAGTTATGAATTGTTATGAAACTACTGCTAATACTGTTGTTCAATTGATGTTATTCTGAATTATAATGTATTTATTTTTATGTTTTCCTATTTTCTATGTAAAAAAACCCTGAGCTGCAAGGGAGGACAGTAGATAGATAGACAGACAGACAGTCAGAGAGAGAGAGATTTTATTTCATAGAATCATAGTCCAATTCAGCATGAGGAATTTGTCCCTGGACAGCCTCTCATTGCTTGTGGGTTTTAGAGCTGCTTCCACATGATATTGGCAACAACCTGGACCTCTCCATTGGGTGGTGTAAGTTTTTGTCAGATTTGCTCCGCAATGAGGGAAATCACCAATAACTCATTTCCCAATTCTTGTTGTGCTGCAAATCAGGACACAAACAAGGGCAAACCTGTCTGAAGGGAGAAATGTACCTCATGAAACAGGCAGAATCTGGGGCTTCCTGTCCAACTAATAACAGCCTCCTTCCATGACTCGGTCTCCATGACCACAAGAGGCTTAAACAAGTGAATAGGAAATCAGCAGTTTCCTTATAATCTTTTTGTTGATGTGTATATAATTTTTATAAACTATGGAAAGAGCAGGGACATCTTCCTTGCTGGTCATATAGGTATTGTTGGACATTTCCACCAACCAAACCTTCTAGAAACCTTGTACAGCCAAGAGCTGTAGATTATTATGCAACATTCGGCCAGAACTCATTTAGGCCTGATTCATGGCATGGGGAAAATTTTTTGTCAATGTATCATTATAGGGCCTGTCTGAAGGACTTCTAAGAGTAGTTCAAGTTCTTGTGAAATCTGGATTCCCCGCTGGTTGAAGCATTAATTGGCACATTAATTGGCACAAAAAAGATTTTGATTATTGTTCTTATATTTTATGATTAGTTGAGCAATGCATTTTCTACTTCAATGGTTTTATTATGCATGCACACATATCCTGAACTGGATGGCTCAGGTTAGCCTGATGTCATTAGATCTCAGAAACTAAACAGGGTCAGCCCTGGTTAGGAATTCTCATGTCTCTATGCAGAAAAAGGCAATGGGAAATCATCTCTGTTAGTCTCTTCCCTTGAAAACCCTACAGGGTTTTATAAGTCAGCTGTGACTTTACAGTGCTTTACACACACAGAGAGAGAGAGAGAGAGAGAGAGAGAGAGAGAGAGAGAGAGAGAGAGAGAGAGAGAGAGAGAGAGAAATAAGTTTTCTGTGTAAGCTGCCTTTGTAACTTTTTAGAAAAGCTGAAAGGTGAGATTTACACATTTGTATAAATAATAAATACCAACATAAAATCACTCCATAGTAGCAGAGCAGTCTCCTGAGAAGTCTGCCATGCATCTTATAATATTCCCTTAGATAATTTTCAGTTGCTGCATACTAAGGATATTGATTGGGTACTTGCTGGTCATTGATAGTCTTTACCTGTACCCAGAATAGTTCAATCCAACTTGCATATCCTGAAATAAGATATTCTAAGACTTTTGTGTAATTTTATCCACTTACCCCTCCTTACTGCAGCCATTTATGTTGAATGGATTTTTATCCACACAAATATCCAAATTCTGGTATCACCTTTTTAGCACTCACAGGAGTTACTGAGGAAGAAAGAGGTGGGGGAAAATACTTCCACAGGCTGTGCATTAAATCCAGGCAATAATTTAATATCATCTTATATACTACAATGATAATAGTTTTAATCTGTAACCTTTCTGTCGTTTTGCCCAACAAGCAAAAACTAACCAACATGATACCGACCTCACACAGAGATTTGTTTTCACATGATGTATTTGTTCATTTATTAGAGTTATCACACACATTTAGCACATTATTGACACCTGAAGCATGGCTGGCATAAGAAGCAGAAGGGAAAGTTTTCACCTGCTTCTCCATTCACAAAGCAACCAGCCATATTGTGTGGCTCTTAGCCTACTCAGCTTACTCCACCTCAGGCATCCCTTTCTTTTAGCACTCACAAGGGGTTGCTGGGGCAAAGAGCAGGTCTGGAAAAAGTGTGCTCACTGTTGGTGTATACTGTCCAACCAAATAAGTTCATACTTATCCAGAAATGATACAAAACTGTGCATCTTTCGGTTACCAGAGTTGACAGTGGTATTAGCATATGCATCAGAACAAGCTGACCTGCAAATTGTTTCTGATTTTCTAAACCTTGTGATTCTGGTACAACAGATCAGAGTGTTATGGACTGTCAGTATATCTTGACAGTCAGGCTTTATAAGTGTAATGATCACATGCAGAGTGTAGGCTGCTCAGAGCCTCTGGGAAAGAGTGGTGTAAAATAAATAGAGTTGGTTCTTGTATGCCGCCTTTCTCTACCCAAAGGAAACTCAAAGTGGCTTACAATTGCTTTCCCTTTCCTCTCCCGACAATAGACACCCCGTGAGGTAGGTGAGGCTGAGAGAGCCCTGAGATTACTGCTCAGTCAGAACAGCTTCACCACTGCTTTGGTGAGCCCAAGGTCACCCAGCTGACTGCATGTGGGGGAGCAGGGAATCAAATGCAGCATGCCAGATTAGAAGTTGTTGCTCCTAACCACTTCACCAAGCTGGCTGTTTCCCTATCCAGCTAAATAATCATCACATGCAGTAAGTGGTCATACTTAACTGTGGCCACAATGAGACATGCAAAACTCATCCAATGTTATTGAATAGCTGAACAGTAGTTCTTTGAAAATGTTGCTGTGTCTTTCAGCCTTTGATGCCACTGTGGCCTTAAAAGTGGACAACCTCTGGTTTTCTGACTCAAGTAGGTTTTGAGTCTGAAGAAACTGAAGTAGTATCTACTTGATTTGTATTTGTTTTTTAGGACCTTCTAGTTGTGGACCAGAGATATTTTGAACTTCTCGGTCAACATCTCATTCTTTTTAATTTTATAATGTTTGATGGTATTGATGGTCTTTCCACTTTCCCCAACTCTATGTAATCAGATTCCTTAATTCAATTTCTGATTTTTAAATAATACTAAAAAAGTGGTCTTTGACATATTTTTATATTACTTGCCTTCAATTAATGTAAGGCATTACTATTCAGGATGTTTATAGATGGCATGTAGCATTCAACAGAATGAATAATTAAACTAGTGAACATTGTTGGAAAGCTATGCAAATCCAAGGTCAAATATGTTATTAATGAACTGCAGTTATATATTTGGCTATAAAGTTTGTGCTAGGAATAATGATTATTTGATTTATATGGATAATTGCAAAAAACGTTGGAAGCAGGCAAATATTCTTATAAAAGTGTTTTGGTTTACAAATTATACCATGAAATGTACTGACATTATTGAACATTTTCTCAAAATATATGAAATATCATGAATGAAATGTTCCTCACTCATTATTTGATGCATTACTTGAATAAGTATACTTTGAAAAATGTCTCTGAATTTGGCCTTGTGAAACTATTGTAAGCCCAAACAGAATCAGGATCAGAAATAGTGGGTTGGCTACTATTTTTACAATACAGCTTTTATAAAGCTCTGTAACAAGGGAACTAAGGTAGAACTAACTTTCAATTAAGATTGTATCCCAAAGATTCTGTTCTTTTTAGACCTTCCCAGTTGATCCACTGCCTCTTGATACCCCCTAAAGAAATCTTACTACAAATATAAATTCTTAGTTGTTACAATATACAGTATCATTTCATCTATTCATTGACAAAGGCAGACATGATCCTCAAACAGCATATTTTGGAACAATAGAACTGATTTCAATAAGTGACTCGGAATTCAGCTTTGATTCTAAACACATTTGTGAACAACGCCTGTTTATGCTAATGGGACTTATATGTATGAACACAATTGGGAAAGAGTAAAAAGCTGGCATCCAATGTTCTGCCAAAAGTCAAGACTATCCCATACACCAACCCTTTCCAGATCAAAGCATTCAATCCATACCATGTAAATGTGTTTGGGATTCAACCACAGCATTGGAAATCTGCTTTCTCTTTTTCTCTGCATTGTTAAAGTTAATGTACATTCAGTGGCAGGGGTCCAAAGAGTTACTTTAGGTGCATCCAAGAGTTTGGGCATGCCCATTGGAATTTTTGAGTTCTGTGGTTTGAACCATGATCTGCTTTAACAATCTTTTGCAGACTCTAAAGAGGACTGCCATGCAGTATGAAGAGCAGTTGTTGAGGCCAAAGCTTCCTTGGATGCCTGGAACTTGAATCTGGCTAGTTGTAAGGAACCCTCAAGTGAACATTCAAGTGTTTGCCCCTTGTAAATAGATTGATGTACTTTCTCTGTAGTTGCTGCAGCTACAACACAGAAGCAATGGGGCTGCCACATGGTGGGTTTCCCTGCATTTTCCCCACTCTAAGCCATATAATAATAGCCATTTCTCCTCTAGACCAATGGGAGGTTTGCAGGTGATATTTTATTAAATATTATTATAATGTCATAATATTGCAACTACATCTCTTTCAGATTCTCTTAATTCCTAAATTTCACATTAAAGAAAAGTAAGCCTCTAACCCCCTTTGTTTCACGCATATCCCAGTAATGAAAGGGGCTAGAAATGTACCTTGTTTTAGCAACATGAAAACTAGGAGAACCTTATAGACAGATGGTTATAAAATTATAATGTGATAACAGTAGGTAATTGCTGATTAACGGCATGAACTAGAACCTCTGGTGGTTGGGAATCACCACCACAGGGGACTTTGGCTCAGCATTTGGAACAGTCTTAGATGGGAACCTTCCACATGGGTGTCACACCACCACAGCAAAGGCGTTTTAAAAAGAGTGGCAGAAAACCACTTGTGTAGGTGACCTCATCTTTAAAAAAGCCTTTGTGAGCAAGCATGGACTCCATGCTTTCATAGAATTTCTACAGTGACCTCATAGACCTCACGAGCACCTGTATCATATCTTATAGTACATTTTTATTGGCTTTTACCCAAGGATCTCAGGGATTCCCTTCCATCTTTTTTTTCACAGCAAACCTAGGAGGTAGGTAGGCTAGGCTGAGGAAGTATAACTGGACCAAGGCCACCCAGTAAGCTTCATGACAGAGTGGAGATTTGACCTCATGTTTCCCAGTTTCTTACTTGACACTTTGATCCAGCAGTATTCATCCCATAGTTCATGGACAGCCTAATTCACAATTGCAATCAACCCCCCCCCCCCAAAAAAAAAGCCATAGGAAAATGTTCAGCTTGTTTGTTCCTCTGGCAGTAGTTGTTTCAAGGTTGACACCATCTCACAATTTAGGGTAACAAATGTCCATGCAGGGCCTGGAGATCCCCCAGAATTACTACTTATCTCCAAACTACAGAGATCAGTAGCTCTTGGGAAATGGACTGCTTTAGAGGCTGGACAATATGGCATTATACTCCAATTAAAGTCTCTCTCCAACCCCTCAGGCTTGCACCCCCAAATCTCCCAGGATTCCCCAGTCTGGAGTTGGCCAATCCTATGACAGGTCAAGTCCCACCAAGCAAATGTTGTCCATTCTCCTGAAACATGTGGCCAGTTTGGTGGGAAATGCCCAGAACAACTATAGATAGCATGTCAAAGAGCCACATATGACTCTCAAACCACTGAATATCACTGCTCTAATGGCTGCACAACACTGACTCACGGTATGATACTCACATGATAAGACTCATGTGAACAAAATAAAAAGTGTGAAACAACATCTGACCTAGTCCTTAGTTTTCTTTGGTCACAATGTGTTTGCACAGCATTTTAGTTCTAAGCAAGCTGGGGGGAAAATCTGGATAATTCCACTTCTTCGTAGAGCACTTTTTGAATGCTAAACAAATTACTGTTTAGTCATCTTATCTCTTAGCAGTTAACATAAACTGTGTGTGTGTGTGTGGGGGGGGCCTGATCTTTGCTCAGACACAAGGAAATGCTTCAGAGGAGCCTACAGAAAGTGTACTCAATTGACCCCTCAAAGAACAATTCAGCAAGTGTATTAGAACAAATTGCTCCTTTTAACTATAAGCCATTCCATTTCACACTTTTTAATGAAGGCCTGTGCCACACACCAGAACACTTTCTCACCTCATTGCTACTAATAAAATGCAATGATCCATTCAAAAGCTCCTCATATCTCCTCATATCGTATGGGATTTAAAGGAGACAAACCTCTCCCAGATTGGGACAAAAGGTTTGGCAGAGATAAAAGAACATCTTCCTTTTTTACTTTGAAGTTGATAATTAGGAAATGTATGTGATAAGCCAATGCAGAAATTTATCTGTATAATTTCACTGCTGTCCTGTTAACATTCCCTGGTGTTCATTGCCTTTTTACCAATGTCCTTTCTATAAATTCAGTCTGTTTAGGGGTTTCCAAAGTTTAATGATTATTTTCATTTGAAACAAACATGGCATTGTATGTGCATAGATAGAAGATAGAAGGTAAGGGGAAATAATGGAAATTGTAAGGAACTAATAAACACTTAGCCAAGCAGATTAAAACATGAAAAGAAGTGTACACATTTTTTTTTAAAAAAGAGGCAATAAATTAAAAATGTAATCATTTGTGCAAATACTACTCTTGTTACAGTAGCAGCAAACCAAACACCAGAAACAGTAATGACTTTGGTAGGGATTAAGCAGCACTTGACAAATTATCACTATAGGTTGGAGAGAAGCAGTAATTAGAGATGTAAAATTCCCAGACATTATGATGCATGGGAAAGAATGGAAACTGAAATATATACAACACCGGCTTTCTCAAATGAATTGTCCTGCCTTGACAACACTAAAAGGCAAAACATAATTTAGCACAAAAAGTTGTACTACTTAGTTTATTTATGAAATCTAAAAGAACAAATTATGACATGCCCTAGAAGAGAAAATGGATTGTCAAAGCATAAGACAATGCAGCAGTAATGAGGTGATATATACATAATTATCTGAAGAAGTGTGCATGCACACGAAAGCTCATACCTTGAATAAAACTTTGTGGGGCTTAAAGTGCCAGTGGACTCCAATTTTGTTCTACTGCTTCAGACCAGCACAGCGACCTACCTCAATCTATATACATCTTTGTTCCAGTTCTGTCCATTATAAAAGTGCCCTGCTGAATTGTTCCATTCCACCACTTTACTAAAATGCTCTGCCAGAACAATTATGTTTTAAATGTTCCTTTTAATGATAGTGCAGATACTTTCCTTACCTCCTCATGCAGGTCCATTTATAAGCTTTTGCCATATGAGTTGGCAGGAAAAGCTAAAATACTGGAAATGCAAATTTTGTAGTAAACTAATGAAAATATGTTATTTGCACAGAAACAGTTGCATTAGGAACAACATGTTGGGGTATCACATAAACTTAACATTATATAAATAGCTCTTCAATAGTTTATTATTATCATCATTCATATTATAACATACTGATTGTGGACAAAATGTGATATACAATAAAGATATCCTTGAAACTTACATCGTTACCTGCAGTATGCATATGAATTAACATTAATCTCCAATTGCAATAGATTAATTTAAATTAAATTATATAAGTATATTTTTGGCTTCACTCACACAATCCCCCCCACCAGTAACAGACAGTGTAACAGACTTGCAAGCTGTTCCAGTTTGGCTGTAATCCTTTGAATTGTGTCTCCTCACACCCTTGTCTGGTCATAGTCCTCAAATTTACCAGTGAAGTGGTGTATGAGGAAGTGAAACTACTAGAACAAGCATTGAGCATCAAGTTCTTTCTCGATATAAGAATCACCCTCTCATGACTGCAGCTGATACCAAGATAGGAGTTCAGTAGTTCAGAACTTCATGTGTTCTGTATGCACAGTATACAGGATCCAATAACTGGCATCACCTGTTCCCTGTAAACCACCCCGAGCCTTCGGGGGAGAGCGGTATATAAACAAACAAACAAACAAACAAACAAACAAACAAACAAAATAAATAAATAAATACATACATACATACATACATACATACATACATACATACATACATACATACATACATACATACATACATACATACATACATACATACATAAAAGTACTTCTGGTAGCTGAGACTTTTAAAAGTTGTTCTTGGGAGCTTGAGGGGGACTGAACCGGTTTGACTTGGTCTAAGGCTTTCCATACTCAGGTTTTCAATGGCTAAATGATATTCTGCATGGTGATCTCTACATCATTTAGGAATATTTGTCTTCACTGAATGACTGCCATTAAACTGTTTTAAATGCTATCATACAGAATGGAAGCAGTTCTCTCCATGTGAATTCAGATTTGCACTGTAAGAAACAACTATTTAATGTAAACCTTGAACTAATAATGACACCTTCAACACCTCATATTCTAGGTTGACTTTAATGCTTTCCCCCCCATGTAACCACTTGAAGCAGCCTCATAGGTGATGAGATCTAATACCAAGAAACACTTGAGCTGACCTGTTTCTTTATTAAATTGGTTTTTTAAAGGCACTTGCGTAGAAGAGACAAAACAAGACCTGAAGTAATAACCAAGCTGAGCTACAGTAAACATGTGGACTGATGTACTTTAGGAGAGACACTGGAATAATAGCTGCACAGCTTTGTTTCATTTGGAAGCATAAATCCATGCACACATACTTGGCAGACAGACATCTATCTAGAGAAAAAGACACAATAAAAGGAAGGAAGAGAAATCCACTGGCACGTCACATGTTGACAGCATTTTGCAAACTTTTCAATATTCTCTTGCCTACATAAGTTTTAGTTTTTGTTTATGAGGTCCATCTAACTATAATTCACAACTTCTGTTAGCTTGTAAAATCTGATTGTAAAATCTGCTGAACAACATCAGAGGAGTACAACCTGATCTGTCACAAATCTATCTTGGTACCAAACACAGGCATGACATTTCCATCCATTCCGGAAAGGCTAGGTTTACATTGGTGTCTGGCATTGTGAATGACAAAGATACAAACAAGAGAAGCCTTGAATCAGTGCCAATCACAACTGGAGTTCTCATCCAAGATTAATCAAGGCTGGTTTTCTTCTCCTAGAATTACGTCCCATGTTTCTTTTAGAAGACACAGGTATATATGCCAGCTACTATTAATGTGTGTAAATATGGAGCATGGCAGTAGCAATACTCCCATTCATTTATGAGAAAATACATGAAAGACAAACCTCCAAAGAATGCTCCAGAACTCATGTATTCTTTTAGTTACCTCTCAAAGTAGAAACAACCAAAACAAATGAGATATCTTTTAATTTAGCCTGCCATCTATTCACAATCATTAGGTCTATAATTACGGTGAAAGATATTTAAGCACACTTTGAAGGCATCCCATCCCATCTGAGCATGTAATTTAGACTGACCTGCCCTTCTTGACATGTCTAGAACCATACGTCATGTGGATTACTGAGAATAGCCTCTGTGAGGTAATAGCCTCATTCTGGTGCATGGAAACCTTCTTTTGAATGTACCATTCTTTAATTAGATCTGGGATGTAGCTCAGTTGTTTCAGGGAAATAACATCCTGGATGCCAGATCTCATCACACACTGATATACGCAAATAACAGACCTGCCCAGTGAAAATGGGGAATGGTTTGTTTTCTGCACAAATTTGAACAGCTAGTACATCTTGAAGTAACTAGGAATAGGCTGCATAAAGCTATCTGATTTTGAAATTGTATCTAAAATGACTAGATGTGGTATGAAAAAGACTGATATCGTTTAGATTTGCATGGAACAGTGAATCAAAACTTTAATGCCTTATAATGAAAGCTACACTGTATGCAGTCTCACATTTTCCTTTTATGCAGTTTATGTCTGTTTAAATTATGACACAACCTTGACTACTGCCTGTTGTAGTGAAGTGTTTACAGGTCTGGCCACTTCTTTTTGACTTTCCTAGTTTGATTTGCCAAGATCAACTTATATTTATAAGGTTTTTATGGTTTGGGTTGAAGTTAAAGTAGAAGCAGCAAATCCTTTTCTCTTTCTGACATGTAATAATTTTATCCGGCAACATATTTAGGTTCACAGAAGAGCAATAAAAATACATAAGAAAGCATGTGTTGGAATTACATTGGGGTCTGTGAATTATACAACTGTGCCCTTTCATTGACAAGAAGGATCTGGCCATAATTATTTATGTATTTCCAGTGCAATCCTAAATAGGGTTATATCTTTTAAAACACATTGAAGTCAGTGAACTTAGCAGGTTACAACTCTATTTAGGATGGTACTGCTGGTAACATTCAGATTGGAGTATTTTGATGCATTCTAAAAGGGGTTGATTTTTGAAAGAATATGGAAAATACAGCTGGTGGAAAATGCATCTGCCAGACTGGTAGCCGGATTGTCTCTTTATATGTATTATTTCAGTATTTCAATGATTACATTGGTTGCCAGTAGGTTTCTAGATCCAATTCATGGTGAATGATTTTGACCTTCAAAACTAACAGTCTAAGACCAGGATATTTTAAGGACCATCTTGTTCATATGAACCTCCTTACAATTACATCATCTTCTGAAGCTTGATCCTTAGTTTCCCACCATCAAAAAAATCATGGGTGGTATTTTCAGTAGCAGCACCGATTTGAAAGCCTTTCTTCCATCATTGATTTTACTTCCTGTTATGCCACTTGTCAACTCCTTTGCCAAGATCAGTTTTTCAGTCACTCAATCAAAAAAACCTTTAATAGCATAGTACTTATTTCTGATTATTTTTCTGATCCCATCAGTGGTTGTGTGAAGTTAGGAATTCTTAATTTTAATATGCATAACTTTTTGCTCACAGACATTAAATATTTCCATTGTTTTGACTATTCAGCTGTTTTGAAGAGATAATGTCATAGCTTTTCATCATATGCTTTGTGCTTCATTATCTTCAACAATTTTAGCATCATCTACAAAATGAGCTCTTTTCCTGCTGACCTAGGAGATATATGAAGTTAAATTGTTCTAGGCTTTGATTAAGTTAGTCTTAATATAGATTGGAGGGTGGCCAGACAGTTTGCTTCTTTCCATAGAAATATTTCAATTTATTCTTCTCTTTTGCTTCTTGTTCTTTAACCAGTTTCTGAGTCATAAGAGAATGGTCATCTTATCTTTCAACTGCTTAGCTTATTCAGGAGAATCAGGTGAAGACTCTCATTATCAAAATCTTTGTGAAAGTTCAGACATATCATGCGTTAAGGATTTACTCTAGCTGGATATCTTTTGACAAATTCAAATAATTCTGAAAGACAGGTAAGTCAAAACTCCCCAGTATCATAAATATGCTGCCTTTGTCTCAGCAAGATTCCTTTGTGTATATGTGTAAGATTCTACCTCAGTTGTTTGTTTGTTTTTACTTCAAATAGAAGCTAGGAATAGGCTGATGGTTCTGAAATTAGGGCTGCTGCCAATGTCATGCAGTTTCCGAGTCTTCCAAAAATGTTTGCCAATGGTCTCCTGGGCAGCAAAATCTACACAGAACCAACCACTAATTCAGGGCACCTTCACTTGGCCACCTGAAGAGGTGGTTATCAATCTACTCCTTAAAAACTCATCTCTATAGAGAAATGTCAAGTTTTAGAGCAGTCTCTAATCAGCTCTTTCTGGGTAAGATCATTGAGATTGGTGGCAGACCGCCTCCCAGGCTTCTTCTTGTCTTTATTTTTTATCAAAATGCAATTGAACTAGTATACTCAGCAGTAAACAGGGTGCAGTCTTCTCCCCCATGCTATTCAATCTCTATGTAAAGCCCTTAGGATAAATTATTCGGAGGTTTTGAGTTGGATGCCATCAATATGTTAATGATACCCATGTCTCTCCATCCGAATTTCCTGGCAATGTCGTAGATGACTTGAGTCTCTGCCTGATTGCTGAGGCTATTGATTTGTTTGCTTCTTTATTAGCCCCATTTCTCACATCAGAGACAAAAGCAGTTTACATCATTCTCCTTTCCTTCATTTAATCTTCACAAGAACCCTGTGAAATAGATTAGACTGAAAGTATGTGATTGATCCAAGGTCACTCACCAAGATTCTATGGTACAGTGGGGATTTGAACCTAGGTCTCCCAGATCTTAGTTTGACATTCAGACCAGTCCACCACACTAACTCTTAAACAGTTAAATAGGTGCATGAACAAGTTGAAACAGAATTCTGACAAGGTGGAGTAATGCTGGTTGGGAAGCCTGATGTCTTGAAGGGCATTGTGCTTCCCTGTTTCAGTGGGATTCAGCTGACTCTTGTGGGCTTGGAAAAGAAGAAGGGCTGGGTTTTTAATACCCTGCTTTTCACTATCTGAAGGAGTCCCAGAGCAGCTTAGAAACACCTTTATCTTCCTCTCCCCAGGTAGGGGAGGTAGGTATGGCTGAGAGAGCTCTAAGAGAACTATGATTCACCCAGACTGGGTAATCAAACCTGATTAGATTTTGCTGCTCTTTAACCACTACGCCACACTGGCTTTCAAGAAGAACCTAGTGGATGTATTGGACTCATCAAATGGACTCATCAAATGCATCTACACAGGTCTGCTCTTAAAATCAGCTTAGATATTCCAGTTGGTACAAAATGTGGCAGGTCAGTTACTATCAGGAGCTAGGTGGAACATGAATGTCACCCCTATTCTGCTGTCAACCCACTGGCTACCTATCAACTGCCAGGTTTAATTTAAAGGTGTGGGCTTTATGGTCTTGCACCATCATATGTGCAAGGCCACCTTGTCTCCTGTGCTGCACCATAATAGCTTCATTAATCTAAGCAGGGCCTTCTGCTGGTGCCGCTATGCAAATGGGCAAGATTGTGGCATCTGCCCATATGTATGCCTACTTTGTTGTGGAACAGCCTGCCAGGAAGGCTCACACACTTCTGTCATTCTGCAAACTATGTAACATTGTTCAAGAAGGCATTTTTGTAAATGGTAACAGGACTATATTATAATGGAACTAGAGGCAAAGCCTGTTGTATCCAGGAATACAACGGGTGCTAGAGCTTGGCAGTGGGAAGAGGAAGGGGAGATGTCCAGTCTGTAAGGGCATGGGGTTGAATGTGTGTTGTGTGGGAGGTTGTGGTGGCATGGTGACAAATGAGGGCATGGGTGTTGAGATATGGGTGTCAAGAACCTGTGGTGTGGAATGTTCACTGAGTATGGGAAAGGACTGACCTTTGGGAATTGTGGCATAGTGGTTACAGATGAGCTTTCCAGAGCCATGTATTCAGATATGTGAAGGGGAAATCAGACTGGAGACTCCTAGGGGGAAATTACATGGCAACCAATTCCTCTCAGTTCTGCATTCAACATCATTTCCCTTCTTGTCCCCCTAACCTAATACACATGGGGTAGTCACAGTACGCAGGTGTTTACCCTGCTTCTTCTGTCTCCATTTTTTTACTGTTGATAAAATGTTATGTGGCCAAATGCTTCTTTCATGGCTGCTCCTTAGACAAAGAAGAGCTGGATTTTTGTACCCTGTTGTTTACTACCAAAGGAGTCTCAAATCGGTTTACCCTTTTCCCTTTGTCTCCCTACAACAGACAACATTTGAGCGATGTGGGGCTATGAGAGGTCTAAGAGAACTGGGAATGGGCCACAGTGACCCAGCAGGCTTTGAGTGTCTCAAAGCAGTTTCCAATTGCCTTCCCTTCCTCTCCCCATAGCAGAGGGTGGTGGGGTAGAGAGCTTCACTTGGAAGATGGCAACCCTAGCAGTCTTGACCTTAGTCAGGATTATGCATACCTAGGTAGTGCGGAATTACAGAAGATGAATCTACACCAATCTGGCAACCTTACCTAATCTCTGCAATGTTTTCTTGACCTAAAATATGTCAGGAGGTGCTAGATAGCTGTGGGGGCATTACACACTTTTGAGGCCCCACTTTCAGACTTCAAGGAATATGTTCAGACCAGGGACAGCCAACCTCCAGATGGGGCCCAGAATTGCTGCTCATCTCCAGACTATACAGACCAGCTCTGCAGGCAAAAATGGCTACTTTGGAGGGGTGACTGTGTAGCATTGTATCCCTCTGAGGTTTAGGGAAGCCAGCCTCCAGGTGGAGTCCGAGAATCTCCTGGAAGTACAGCTCATCTTTAGGCAATTAGGCTGAAGGGAAAGCTCTCCCCCCTCTCATGCACCCCTTCAAAAGGAATGCACATGGCCCCAGAATCCACTTGGTTGCTTGGCTGGTGATGTCTTCCCTTCTGAAGCCTGAGACCTACTGCTAGCAACTGCAGTCCCTGTTGTTGTCTGCAAGTCCAAGTCATTGCCAAATAAAGGTGGATCACCTAGATTTTCCAAAGTCTCACTGTCTACTTTCTTGTAAAGCTAACTAAACTTGAAATTCTGGGCCACTTATGTCTTTGAGTTCATAGCAGTTTTTATTTACCAGACCAAGGTTAAAAAAGGCACTTTAGTTCCCATGTCTCTCCAGCCATTTACTTGTTCACTATTTACAGTTTCAGGCTGTAAATATTATTTATTTAGATCTTCCTGAACTTTCCAGACTTGCAGGATTGATATTGGTCTCTGTCTGTCTGTCTGTCTGTCTGTCTGTCTGTCTGTCTGTCTGCACCCCAAAATACAAACAGTTTCTGGTAAGGGTTGGCCAAAGCCCATAGCTCAGGAGGGATGCACCCACAACCACTCCACCCCAACCACAGTCTGTGAGCCTCTACCATCCTCTCTAGATCACTGCTCATCTCTAGATTTGCCAGCTCTGCAGGCAAAAATGGCTACTTTGGAGGCCGGACTCTGATTTTAAGGCCCTCCTCCAAACCTCCAGGAATATCTTCAACCCACGGGTAGCTAACCTCCAGATGGGGCCTGGAGAGCTCCTGGAATTACAGCACATCTGCAGAGTATAAAGATCAATTGCCCAGGCAGATAAGGCTCATATGGAGTTTGGACACAGTTGAGGAGAAGAAACATTTAAGGTCTCTCACACAGGTTGTTGTGGAGTTGAATCACTTGAGGCCTACTGCACAGAGTGGTTGTGCAGATGAAACAGGAGGCAAAAGAACCTCTGCAACAGCTTCCAGTTTCACTTGCACAACAACCCTGTGTGGTAGGTCTCAAATCTGCAGCTAGTTGCTTGGCTGTTTCTTTCCTCCAGCAGCATGGCCAGCCACAGCAGTATTTTAAGTGAGAAGGGGCTTTTCTGTGGCCTCCCTGTCAGCCAACTTTGGCAGAAGGGGAAAGTTCCCCCCATCAGAAGGAATGCCCACCCCCATGCCCTCAGACTCCTCTGCATTGCTCTTGGAAACGCCTTCCCCCCTCAGTCAGGGCCTGTCAGAGGCTCCTTCGCAGCAGGCCTGAAGGAGGGAGCGCACTCACCAGCCTCCTGCCAGCTCTGTCAGTGTTCTGAGGCAATTTGCAGTTGGACATGACAGTTAGGACAGCCTTGGGGGGGAAAGGGCTGTTGCATCCTGTTCAAGCCTCTGTTCTCATCCCCCTTGGCAGCCCTACTGACCTCCTCTCCTTGTGTCTCCAGATTGCCCCTGGGCTGGGTGGGTGGGTTGGGAGGTGCTTTGTGCCTTCTGACTGGATGGAATTCTGGTCTGTCCTGTTGAGGGCCCAATCGGATTGGCCCCTTGTCCCCTGGCTGTGCACACCTCCGGATTGCCCCCCCATCCCAGACTGAGCCCACCCCCACACCCCTTAGCCTTGAAACTCAACATCAAGAAAACAAAGATCATGGCATCCGGCCCTCTCAATTCCTGGCAAATAGATTGGGAAGAAATGGAGGTAGTGACAGATTTTATTTTCCTGGGCTCCAAGATCACTGCAGATGGGGACTGCAGCAAAGAAATTAAAAGACACTTGCTCCTGGGGAGGAAAGCTATGGCAAATCTAGACAGCATCCTAAAAAGCAGAGACATCACCGTGCCAACAAAAGTGCGTTTAATCAAGGCTATGATCTTCCCATTTGCAATGTATGGCTGTGAAAGTTGGACCATAAGGAAGGCCAAGTGTCAAAGAATTGAGGCTTTTGAACTCTGGTGCTGGAGAAGACTCTTGCGAGTCCCTTGGACTGCAAGGCGAACAAACCGGTCAGTCCCAGAGGAGATCAGCCCTGACTGCTCCTTAGAAAGCCAGATCCTGAAGATGAAACTCAAATACTTTGGCCACCTCATGAGAAGGAAGGACTCCCTGGAGAAGAGCATAATGCTGGGAGCGATTGAGGGCAAAAGAAGAAGGGGACGATGGAGAATGAGGTGGCTGGATGGAGTCACTGAAGCAGTTGGTGCACATTTAAATGGACTTTGAGGAATGGTAGAGGACAGGAAGGCCTGTAGGATCATTGTCCATGAGGTCTCGATGGGTCGGGCACCTAACAACAACAACAACAAGTGCTGTGGATCGAGGCTAATAAGTACTAATCAGCAAATTTAATAGATGCTTGAAATTGTGGGACCGTCCAGATAATATTTCCTCCCAGAACTCTGCTCAAGGCTGGGATCAAGGTTTCTTGACACTGACAAGGCTTCCGGGATTCTCTGCCTTTATTAATTGTGCACAGATTATCTGATGGAATCCTAATATATCCTCACCCCCCCTTGATATGATGTCATCACCCGTATATTGGAAGAGATGGAGGGCTTCCCTGCCCAGTCTGTCATGAGGTGGATGATGCATCTAACACGGCAGTCTTATTTTTCAAAACACACTTTCCTTCATGCTAGTGTGGCAGTCACTGGTATGACTCAGCTAAAAGCACAGTTTCTTTCACGGTAATGCTCATTGCAAATTTGGGATTAGGAAGGAATATTCCTCCAGAATAGATTGGTCCAGGGATTCTGGAGGTTTTTGCCTTCCTATGGGCATAGAACAGGGGTTGGATGAAATGGAAGTGTGTGTGTGTGTGTGAGGGGGGAGGTAGCTTTAAATTTCTGCCATTGTGCAGGGGGTTGGATTAGATGACCCTTGGGATTACTTCACTTTTAGCACTGCCAGTCTTCAGGTGGTGGCTGGAGATCTCCTGCTCTAGGCAACAGAGATCTGCTCACCTGGAGAAAATGGCTGCCTTGTAAGGTAGAGTCTATGCCATTATACCTCACTGAAATACATTCGCTCCCCAAATCCTGCTCTACTCCAAAAATCTCCAGCTGAACCTGACATCTCTATCAAAGCTCTACACATCTGTGTGCATTCTTTGTGTTATTTCCACTGAAATGAAAGGAGAGCCTGCAGATATAGGACTAAGGGTTATAGATGAAGGTTCAGGAATACAATTCACCAAGCAATTATTATCTACAGCCCTCCTTGATTTTAGTAAGGCTTGACAACTTAACCACAATATCCTTACTTTAATTGACCATGTTGTTAAATTATTGGTGCAACTTTATCATTACTGCTTAAATACACCCTCTCGATAATCTTGCAATGCAATCTTAATAAGACATTAATTCTGGGTAACCATGGGTTACAAAATTGTCTCATAGATTTTCAAACTGGCCTAATCTATACTTTGGCTCCTTGCCTTACTCACAAAGGACTCCAGAGCCTTCTTCCTTTGAGAAATGGGGCTCCAAAGGCTGCAGAAACCAGGCCTTGCCTCTTTTTAAAGGTAATACATCCTGATAGCAGAGCCTACCTTTGATTACTGAGGTGGGTCTACCCAAGCCTGTGCGTATTATTCAATAAACTGTTTACATTAACAGCCCTTTGTTGCAGGTTTTAAATCTTCCGGGCTGCCAGTTTGTGAGGCCATGCCTAGCAGCTGGCAGACAGAGAGGTGCTTGTGCTCCATTTGATCGAGGAAATTAACAGCCTAAACTGTCAGAAGGTGACAGCAGGCAGAAAGTTCCTGCCCTGGGGTCACAGCTGGGCTCTACCAACTTGCCCCTTGATTTACCAGTAAAACTAATAATGGAGGTAATATTACTATTAAATTATTAAACCAGAGAAGCAAAGTGAAACTTTTAGTTTCCAGCCAAAGTTAATTAGAAGACAAATTAGAGGCAATATTTTAGAACAGGAGAGCATATTATGCCACCTCTGAAGGAAATTGATTTTTGTCTTTCCATAGATGATAAGTCACTTTGGCTGCAGCCCTCTTTCTTGGGAGTAATGTCAAAATAGGACTGAGTAGACCTGCTTAGGACTGCTCTCATTTTCTTCTAATTGAAAGTTAGTTTAATAGGTTATGTCAAATAAGCAGGTGGAAAGTGCTTGTCAAATCTCTATGTAATACAAAGTAGCTTTAATATTTATAATATTTAACATTTATTTACCTTTTTATGCTACCCTTCCTTTAAGCACCAATGTTCTCTTTAATAATTACAAAACTTGTGTGAGGTAAATGAGACTACAGTTGTATTTTGGGCTGTTTATCTTTGCCGAGTTTTTTTAAAGTATAAGGTGAAGAAGGTGGGAGAAGATGATCCCTGAAGCCTGCAGGGAATTCATTTCTGAAGTAGACAGATCATGAGATGGACTAACTTCAGAGTCTTCTCCATTTTAATGTACCTTCTTTTTGAAATTTCCTTCTCAGCTGTTTCTGTTTCCTCACATTATTATGTTAAAATTAATAAATGCCAGCATTATTTGGAGTATCTTTTGGCATATAAATGGCATATAATATATGAATGGTATTAAAATGATGTAAGGATGCCATAAAAGAGAGAAAGGAATTGGAAACATTAGCATCGAACACGGGCAACATGAATGTTCTATGTCAACAATGTATGAAAAAAGTAGGCATATTAATACATCTCTAAAAACACTGTTGAGTATAAAAGCATAGAAGGAAGAATTCTGAGTATGTGATTGGCTCAAGGTTACCCAACAAGCTTCCATGGCAGAGTGAGGATTTGAAACTTTGTCTCCCATATCCAAGTCCAATCCCCTAACCACTATACCACACACTCTAATTTTTTTGGCTCTTATGTGCAACAGCATCTTACTAGTAGTCCGAATTTATGTCAATTAACACAGAAGTGGGTGCCACTGAGCTAAAAAAACACGTTAGCATTCTATAATATTTTATCTCAATCATTTTTATTCATTTGTTTGTTTGTTTGTTTGTTTATTTATTTATTTATTTATTTAATGTTTATATTTATATACCGTCGCTCTCAAATATCTCGTGGCAGTTTACAGAATTCATAGGAACAATAAAATCCCATTAAAACGTAATTAAAACACAATATCACGATGGTGGATAATAAATATATAACCCACTCCCCTCCCCCCATCCAGCAAAGGTCTATTACTCTCTATCTGGGAGAGAGGGACTTTTGATATTTTTATCCAACTTGACATGGGAGTGCTGAAGAATGGTGCAACTTGCTAACAGATCATTGTATGGCAGGGTGTTGCTACATGTTGCTCTAATAATCAGCATTGTTCTCTCTCCTGAATGTAATTCCTATTAAATGAGAATTTTAATACAGATCCTTCCCCCTCCTTAACAGTACTTTGCTATAAAGCTGTCACACTGAAAAGAACAACCATTTGTATTACAACCGGATTTGCAAAGATTATATCATAACACTTTATGAATAGCATTCTGGATTACTACAAATGAAACTGTTGTCCAAAAACTTCAAACTATGTATAAATGAGAAAGTGGCAGCCAGGTCAGAGTTACAGAGCCAAATCCTGATCCCATTGAAGTCAGTGGCAAACTCTTGCTGATCTCAGTAGGATCAAGACTTGGCTCACAACTAACAGTCTTTCACAGTGCTAATGCAAAAAGCCTCCATGTGTCGATTGTTTCTAAGCAGATGTTTGGGAAAATCCTTCCTCTTTTATAAAAAAAGTTACCATAGTAAATGTACTTTGATACTAATATATCCAATCTGGCCATAAATAAAATACATCTCCAATATAGCTGGAAAATCAGAAATGGAGGGCTTTTGGTTTTTATGATATTGTATAAATAAGGAAATAGGGCCAAGAAACTATTAGCAATAGCAATTTCCTAACAGCAGCGGGAAGCATCCTGCATGTTTAAATAAATATTATTAACAGTGACCTCTTGATTTTACTGGAACTGATAAGGCAATTGTTTGACCGATATGAAGCACATACAGTATGCACGAGTCGAGAGCAGCAGGAAAACAGGAAACAATAAATCAGAAATTAGAGCCCTGATTGTTGCAGCTAATTACATCAGACTTCTGCTTAATTTCTCACTCTGTCATTCTAACCTGATTTTCTTGCCAACAGGCTTTGCAAATGGCTGGTGTCACGTCCATGCAACAAATAATAATCTTCAGTTCCTATGATTGACAAATGAATGAGGGGGAGAACATCGTTTATTATGGAAGAATGAACCGAGACACACACCAGATACCTGTTCAGATGCTGTTTTAATTCACTTACCATAGTGAGCTTCATGAGAGGGCTGATTGCTGTAGGGTATAAATATGCACTTTTATGAGTCATTAATCGGATCTGGTTTAGTTTGATAACACTGAATCAAGAGAGTAGGGAACCCCCCAAAATGTATAAATGGAAAAAATGGCATGCGAGGTTCTGTATCAGACAGAACCAAATATGAAAACAATACTAAGTAAGTTGGTCAGCCTGTTGCTCAGTCTTCACCTAGGTGACTATATTTTACTTTTATGTTCTTTCACTGTATAGATGAAATTTAGACACTTCAGGTAATACAGCATGCAATTGACTGTACAGCTAACTGGCTTGACCATCCATGGCCTGGAGAGAATCCTTTCACTTACTGAGGCAGATGGATGTTGGAAAGTTCCCACTATGTACATGCACAAAGTCTATCTGTCCTGACCCTTAGATTATTTCCATTTTCATGCGGATAGCTTACTCTGCAGCCTGGAATCTGAAAGGGCATTTCCACATATCAGAAAAAATAGTGTTACACCAGCTGAATGGTGTAGCACCAAACATTATCGCGCCTCCTGGCCCCTCCTCGCCTTTTTGCTGCCTCACTCTAGTCTGCCGCCTTTTTGCGCTTCTCACCCTCCACAAGTGCTGCTGGAAATGGCGGAAGAGAGCAACACACTTTTTATGCAACTCTCTTCTGCCTGTCAGTCAAGCCATGCAGCCAATCCCCTTTCTCCATGTTTTAAAGGTCCCACAATGCCCGCTAATTTTTTTTAATTCATAGTTCTCTGTTTAAATGCCTATGCATCTAATCATAGATGCATAGTGCTTTTTGAATGCCATCCCTTATGGAATCATGAGTCTTGATACTTAAAAAAATTAATCTTGTCCCTGATTTGGGGGGGGGGAGGACTTTAGGGCTGTTTGCTTTGTGTTACAACTTTGGGGAGGGAAAATGGCATCGCCTGCATGCTTGTCCACCTATATGTTGCTCCAGGATGTTAGCCATTTTAAAAAGACATTCCCATCCCCAGGAACAAGGGAGAGGGAGGCAGGTGTGAGGGTGGGACAAGGCCATTAGCATGTTTTAGCCTCTATATCTTCCCTCTGCTGGTTGCCTGTTGGTTGCTCTCCTGTAGTTCACACTAAATAGGGTGGGGATGCACTTGATGCAATTCCCCAACTAGCACTTTAAAATGGAGGATGTAGCCAGCCAGTCACTGCCCAGATGCTGGATGTTGGGGACATCATATGGAGGGGCCAGAATATAACAGCTACGTAAGGTAAGCATTTCCCTATATTTAACAGGTGCAGAAATGCCCAAAGATTTAAGGGGAAAGGGGAAGTGGGAGAGCAGGTTCTTTCTTCAAACTAGACTTCTTGTCAGGACAGTTTGAGCATAACCCTTGAACATTCACAGTGTAAACCCAACAGTCACAAAGCAAAGTGGAACATTTGTACACAGATACATGATTAAAGTGTCACTTCATCATGGCAGCTTCACCGATGACAGAGTCCTTCTTGTAAATGACTTTACACTGTGCTCCCATTAGATTTGTGCAGCCTTTCAAATTTAATAACCAAGCACTGCTTACTAACTGTGCACAACGTACTCAATCACACAGTCCTTTAAACAGCACAGGTTGTTAAATTGCACAGCTTGCTAAATGTGCACAGCCTGCTGCTCGGTAAATCATGTTTGTTGAACTACTGCTCAGTAAAGTATAATTCCAGCTAATTTATGATTCATTTCACAGCTAGTTGTGATGTTCTTAGCATACTGGACATATTTTTACTCACTGAACCTGCAAAGGTGAGTCTGATTCATTTGAAAGGCACCCTGATCACATGCTAGACAGGTCCCAGATTCTTATTTACTACCACTGAAGGCCCCCACTAGAGGGCATAGTCAATGATCACTGCTTGGTGTTAGAATAACACAACTCAGGTGATAGCACTGGAAGCATGATGGTCATCAGCTCCTCTTTTCTACCTCCTCATGGAAGGAGGGGCTGGGAACTGATGGGGGCGGGGTGGAATAGCATACCCCTCTGGAAGCCAGACTTCATCCTGGCAACACTGCTACCATTATTATCAAGATATATTCAGTCCCATCAGTCTCTACCTGCAATCTGCTTTCAAATGAGTCAGATGACATCTAGCCCTGTGTAACCAGCTCTGACCAGCAGTCCAGGGCATAGATAAATCTGCTACTTTGAGACCTTTTAAGACAAAGTATGTGTTCAATTACTTTGGCAAAAAGTATTTTCTCTTCCACTATGCAACAAACCCTCCTCAACAACAACAAAAACACAACTTTACATTCACTTTGTAAACAGGATGCTTTGGTTTTAAAGCAAAATTTTAAATATTTTGAAATGGAATACAAATTCTGACTTTCTCCCCAAGACTTATATCAGTTAAACATTTTTTTTTTATATTCAGATATCTTCCCCCTAGGGCTCACCCCACAATTCTCACCACAGTTTGTTGATATTGTTTGTACGTTATGTCAGTCTTCATTCTTGCATAATGTGACCAGGTTTTAACATTGGTAAAGCAGGACACCGTTGACCAGGGGGTTCTTGATTAAAAATTTGGTCTATATGGAGCGACAAAAAGTTTCATAGGATGCATAGAATGCAGAAATAGTATTGTAATATATATATTTTTAATTTCAACATAAGTGCAATTTGCCAGGTACCCCCAGATGTAGCTCCAAAAGTGGGACAATCTGGTCACCTTATTCTTGCACAACTAATGAACAGGTTTTTTTCCTACTAAACACTCTACATTTTTAAGCCTGGGGGGAAAAGTTCCTGGTACAAAATTATTGTTATGGTGTGGGTGTTTTCCATAATTGGATGAAACACCCTTTCTATGCATTTGCACAGTAAACAGCCTTGATGTCATTTCAAATGTCAAAAATTTAAGACTTTGTAGTAATGCTGTTATTGTGAAAACAGAAGTGGCAGGTTGCAGTAGCTGTTGTTACACAAAACTTGGTTTGCACTGCTCCATTAAAATATGGCTGCCTTTTCATAAATAGAAGTGCTATTTAAATTAGAAGGCTTTTATTTATTTATTTACATTTAAAAATATACCTTTCAATAAGAAACAAAATACTGCTAGCAAAACTGCTTGAAACCCAATTGAATGGCTTCTTTTCTGTGCCATGAACAATAACACCAGAGTTATACGGTATAGTTCTACTGTTTCTGATTCACTCTAAATTTTACTTTAATTTCTACGTTGACACGTGCCATCATTAGATACCTGTTTCTGCACTGTTTGTATCTCTTCTCTGAGATGCTTTACTGAGATTCTGCTCTTGAAAATGTGAAATAACATCAGACTCCTGAAACCTGGATTGTTGTTGTATATTGTGTAGCAGCCCAGTAACTAGACCACCCCTTCACAGGTAAGAGAGCTATTAAACCCTGTGAATTTTCACAGAGGATAAGGATAGATTAATTTGCTACAGATGTTTCTCCAACACCCTGCATGAGAACATTCGCAGTGTCCCAAAGCCTTTCTCCTGTGGTGGTCTACTCTTAGTAGATTCAAGACTTTAATCTAAAACATGTAAGGAACAATAGCAGCTGTCTCAGTGCTTTCTAGGGAGGGTTCATTGGGCTGTTTGTACTACTTCAAAGCCTTTCTGTGCCTTAATATGTAGTGGATGGAGATGTTTATATGTATGGTAAAAAGAAAACACTGATGATCACATGTTCTGTCAGCATGTTTGTACCTCACATCCAGATGGAAATATTCTTATTGTGATGGTTGCTATGACACTTTACACTGAAATCTGCCCTCATTTACACCCAGGCAAATCCATGGGGTTCCACAGCTCTAATGGAGGTCAGAATTTGGCCTGTAATTACTTGATTTGTACATCTGTTCTTCATTTCAGTTCATTCAGTATGCTGTTCTGAAGACATTCAAGAAGATGAGCGTCAGTGCTTTAATAATTAGATGCCAATGGCAGCTTGGGCAGGACCCTTGTCATGTATAAATTTATTTCTGGGGGGACTTCCTCATTATAGATAAAGATGCTGAAATTTTGACAAACCTGAAATTAGAGAGCCAGAATGGTGTAATGTTTAAGAGTGGTGGACTATAACCTAGAGAACCAGATTTGATTCCCCATTCCTCCACATGAAGCCTGCAGGGTGACCTTGGGCTAGTCACAGTTCTCATCAAACTCTCTCAGCCCCACATACCTCACCAGGTGCCCATTGTGGGGAGAGGAAAGGAAGGTAATTGTGAACTGTTTTGAGACTCCTTAAAGTAGTGTAGTGTATAAAAACCAACTCTTCTTCTCTCTTCTAAAATTAGTATTTTTGAAATCTATTTGTGCACATATTTAGTGGATTTCTACTTAATCATAAAGTACAGTCACACTTTGTGGGGATAAGGGTGAAGCACTTATCAGACCATAAGTATCTTCAAGTAACATTATTAAAAAGTATCTTTACAATCTGTCATGCCTATTCCTTACTACCCTCACTTTGTAATAATATCTCCCCTTCTTTAATCTGACTGTCTAAAATGGAGGAGAGAGGAACAAGCCACTTTGAGTCCTCACTGGGGAGAGAGGCAAGGTATAAATAACCATTATTGTAAAACAAGAAAGACACCCTAAACCCACCTGCCCATTTGAGGATACCAGAAAAGGAAGGATGGTAATTTTTTTAAAAAATGTACCAGAAAATTGGACCAGGATCCTTTGGGCTACAGTCCCTCAAAATGCCACCCTAACTAGACAGAAGGTGAGAAAGTTACAGGTGGAAATGTGCCCCATTGAAACTAATGGGAATTATTTCTTAATTTATTTACAAAATTTGTACCTCAACTTTATTTCTTTACAAGGGCTGACAAGGCAACTAACAATTTAACATTTATATGAAAAAAGAAATTATAAAACCATTAACTTAGCCCTTAACACACTTTATTAATACAATTTTAAAACAGACTAAAAATACATAGGAAAAAGTTGAAATACATACAAAACAGAAAGCATTGGCCAGGAAGGAAGATCATTGGGATGCCAGATGAAACAAAGAAGTCTTCCCCCCACTGGCAGAAGACAGCAGAAGATGGGGACCAATGAATAATTGCAGAATAAACCCATTCCTTTGATAGTACTTCAGAGTTCACAGTCCCAGCCCTAATTATGATTGGATCTAGAATTATTTTATTATTAAGTCTGGTATTTCATTATCTCCATTAAGATTTTAACATAATGTGTGAACCAAATCTAAAATTTCCATTATTATGTTTATTGTTATTATTGTTATTATTGTTTATTGTTATTATTTATTGCAAACCTGCATTGCCACCAGCCTGAAGTTCCCTAATACAGCAAAGAATGTATAGTGAATGCCAGTGGAAAAGTCCATGGCCTTCCACTTGCCAAAAAGCACAAGCCACTGACAACAAAAGAATTAGAAGAAGAGGAGGATGAGGAATTGGTTCTTATATGCCACTTTTCTCTACCTGAAGAAGTCTCAAAGTGGCTTGCAGTTCCCTTTCCTCTCTCCACAACAGACACCCTGTGAGGTAGGTGAGGCTGAGAGAGCCCTGATACTACTGCTTGGTCACAACAGCTTTATCAGTGCTGTGGTGAGTCCAAGGTCACCCAGCTGGCTGCATGTAGGGGAGTGCAGAATCAAACCTGACTCACCAGATTAGAAGTCCGCACTCTTGACCACTACACCAAGCTGGCTCTCTTAAGGTGAAAGTCTAACTTCTAGTGGATTATGTTTCTCATGCAAGGACATGAGACAATGGAAAGAGTCTATCAGAAAAATTCATTTCATTTCTCATTTGTTTCAAACTGCTGGAGGAAAGTGGTTTTTGGCATGTGTGAAGTTGCTGAACAGCTTCTGGTGTGTAAATTTAGTTGATGGTTCACCAGCATAAACCTATTCCAAATACATTGCGATGACTAAAGCTGGAACATGGCTTTTTCCCACCCATCCCTCCTTCCCCACATGCAGGCTTACTGCTGCGTAGGCATATATTAGCCACTGAGGGAAAGCCAAAGGAATACAAGATACAGCTATAACTCACATGTAGCTTGCTTTTAAAGAAGATTCTAGGACAAATAAAATATCTTGGCAGGTATATGTAATTTGAAATCAGCTCCATTAGAAATTACATCATTGTTCTGAAAATATTGACTGGAGATACCAGGCTATGTCAAGCAAAAGGAAAAAAATAGCCTGTAATGACATTTCAGACAGGAACATTTTCAATGGAATCCTAAGCAAGTTACACCCCTCTAAGTCAGAGCTAATTGCTCTAAATACCAACCAACCTGCCCCTCACTAGGGCAGGCAGTGCATGTGTCCATTTCAAGAAATATGCCAAGCATAAATGAAAAATGACATGAGCTGGACAGGAAGCCCTGAAATGTCTTCTGTACCAGTCACTGACATCAGAGTGATTCTGCTCTATCCAGAAATATTAGCTAGGTGTGCAACTTCATCCATATCACATTGCTAAATCTCATAATGATTTGTTTGTCTTTTCTTATGCTCCTCTAAACTAAGACTGCAGAAAATAACCATCCCTGCATAAACAGATTAGAACAAGAAACCCATGTTTACCTTTTTTGAAAGTTTAATTCTAGCAAAGATTTGTACTCAGGATTTCAGAAATGTTTGTTTGCTCCCATCCTTGCTTTCAGATAAGATTCCAAGCATTGTTGGGGGAGGGGGGGAGGGGCATGGGTATAATTTATTGTAGCCCGGCAGAAGAAAGACCTAAATCCTTTTGGATCTTAAGGCCACAATGCAGACTTTCAGAGTTCAAAGGGGTAAGACCTGCTCGTGTGGCTAAGTTATCATCAGGAACTCTTGATGGATATGGGGGGAAGGCTTCTGGTGTCATGGACTGAAAGATGTTCAAACCCACAATTTCTGAATAGTCACTACATATACTTATATTGTAAAAACCACTAAAGTCATAGCAAAACACGCATTCAATGAATTATTTCCTGTCACTAAGGGCACTGGTTGGTTGGGGGAGGGGGGAAATCAAAATCTTGTTTCCTGATGTCTACAAACTTCACTTGACAAAAAACCCCTCCGTGCCAAATGTGGTTTCCATTTGCTGTTTGGGAATTTATTTGTCAATGCCAAAGTTCAGGTGTGCCAGCTCTTTATAATAAGCCATTTGGATGAAAGCTTGGCTAGCTCAAAGGATTTTGATGTATTTTATTGCTGCCTTTTAAGATTATTGTTCAGAAATACCAAGTCTAATTTTGAAATCAATTAGCCATGCAGCCTGATGAGGTGTTGGCCCAGCTCAGGTTCACACCCGCTGTCTGCAGATTATTGTTAAGTTGAGTCCGGTCCCTAGCGGAGCTCTGTTTGCAAGCATCTGGTGGACACATGTCCGATGTCCTCCCAGAATGCTGCTGATGGCTTAAATAGCTAACACTAATGAAGAAAGCCCAGCGAGTTTGCTGCTGTTTCCCAGCAAAACATACTTTTTACAATTCCCTTTAACTTTTCCATGGTTAGGGAATACCGTTGGAGTTAGAGACTAAAACAGATGTGAGGAGGATGGGGTCTAATTGCCCGCTATCAGCAGATCAAAGGGAATTTTTTTGATCCCTGTGTCTTCCTGATGGTCATGAAGTTAGTATGATATCATTCCCAGCAGTGCTGCCTCCTGAAGGGAATGTCGTTTCTCAACATTGGCCAATCTCAATGCACAAGGCGAAAATTCCATTTTCCTAGGGGCAATCTTTCTGGGATGCATGCCAAAACTGAAGAGGATTCCACACTATTCAAAGGGACTGGCAGGTTGTAAAACCATCCACACTGCTGACCGGCCTCCATTCATACCCAGGAGATGCTCAGTGTTCTCCTGTTCCAGTGATGCCTCAGAATCTAAGTCCACCTCAAAATGTCTCATGTTCTGCCAAATAATATTTATCTATATAGTGTAAATTAATGCAATTAGGATGTTAGGATTAAAACTGCATATCATCTGAATGAAAACCTTGCATGAAGCTGAAGCTAAGCATAAGCATTAGCACGGCATATTAACTGATGCAGAAATTACATAATGGTATAATACATACAGCAACAGCAAAGTACTCTATACAATAGTACAGTTCATAGTCTCTTTCCCTTTAGTAAAACATTCTTCTTGACTCATTCATTTATAATAAAGTAAAAATGCCCTCCAGGATCATTCAGTTTTTGCATAGTTTGCAGAAATCTAGGACAGTGGGATTCTTCCGAACCTCAACCAAAAAAGGAACACAACCCAACCTTAACAGGTAGGAACTCCAAAATTGAGCTGTACAATAAAATAATGTAAAATTTGTTGATTGTTTATTATAGTGCACAATTAAAAACAGAATAAAAACTTCATAAAATTATATAGAACTAACAGCACATAAGAGCAAATGCATTTCGACCCTACTGGGTCTTCCTCAGTGGTCAGAACTGTGATAATATACTCTGTATAAAAATATCTATATTAAACTCTTTATAAAGTGTAGGTGAGTGGTTGAATGGGATCTGTAAATTATGGCTCCAACCAATATATGTAAATTTTAGACTTTTTGGAGACCACCTCCTATGATATATCCCTAGGATCACCACTCTTTGCTATTATATAATTCTGTTCTGAGAATGTATCTCATGTGCGTTTTGAGATACACTCTCAGCACAGAATTATATTATAGCGAAGAGTGGTGACCCTAGGCATAGTCTCAAAAGCAGGAGCTGCAAATATCTGCCTATATAGGTGAGTGTGGCCAGGTCCCCCCAACTTGGTCTCACATCTCCTGGCCACTATTGCTGCTGCCAGGGGAAAGGGCAAGCAGGTATCTGAGGCTCAGGCAAGTGTAATTAAGGGCAGCAGAATTCAGTGGCAAACCTCAGCCTGGCACTTCAGTTGCAGCCTATCATTCAGGCCAAGTGAGTGGGGGAGTCAGCATGGCAGCACAATCCAAATAAAGAAAAGTAAAAAAAACACCCACCCAACCCTTGATTCCCATGGCACTCAATCTCCCAAGCAAGGGGGGTGATTCTTGCGTTGATGAGCACTCAGTCACTATGCATGCAGGAACACAAAGCATGTCAGCCACCATTACATAAATGGTTTCCTGCATGAAATGTACAAAGTGCCCCATTGCACCTTAAATCTTGTGTGTTTAGGTGCTGGAGGGAGAGACAGGGGAGACAGGGTGTGTGTGGCCATTCAGTTTTCTGGAGTATCCCCAGAAAGTTGGTGCTTATGCTACTGCAGATTATCATTGTAACACTATCATGTTCAAAATTTTAAAAATATCAAGGGGAGGGTGGAGGGTAGAAGGAGAGACAGACCATTGGTCAGATTTGATACATCATCATTCAAGATGGGAAATGGAGGAGGAAGCCATTTACACAAGCAATTTACACTTTCTGTGTAAAATGCTTGTGCTTCCACAGAACATTAAGGGGGTCGATGTGCTATTTTTTGCGAATGTGGAAACATTCTTTGAGTTCTGTCAGTGAAGAATGATTTGAACCAGTGCACAGCACATCCCTGATGTCTACATCTTTTGTTGCAAATGCTGCAGATAAGGAATCATGGCCTCTATCTATGTTCAGATGGAAGTCATCAGCCAAATCTGCCAGACATGTCTTTGTCCTATAGGCCAGCCACGAGCCAGACTGAAAAGTATCTAGAGCAGATGAGTTCTCCATGAAGACCTGATGATCTACTAATTTCAATTACTTTGCCCAGAGAAGTTAGATAAGATAAGATAATAACTGGCCACATAACTTTTCTATAAGGATTTTTTAAAGTAATGAATAATCCCCTCTTTGAGCTGTCAGTTAGTGATTGAATTATGGTGGATACCAAGTGCTCCTTACATGATCTTAGCAGCCAGGAAACCTTCAGCCTACATGAATTAAGTCAGGGGTAGTCAACCTGTGGTCCTCCAGATGTCCATGGACTATGATTCCCATGATCCCCTGCCAGCATTTGCTGGCAGGGGCTCATGGGATTTGTAGTCCATGGACATCTGGAGGACCACAGGTTGACTACCCCTGACTTAAGGGCTTTCCTGCAGTGTGGCTTCTTAACTGCATTGTTGTTGTTTTTTCCCTTCTCTCTTGCAAACCGTATTGTTTGCTGGTTGTTGCTCTCCTGTTCTTTCTTCAAGTTTTCTCTGTATTTTCTCAGACCATCTATTCTGTATTCTGAAAAAAATATCAGAAAAACTCAAGAAAAAAGATCAATGATATTTTATGTAAGGGCTAAATCTATGCAGCTAAGAAACTCGGCTATAGTAAAAATCCAGTGTGGATAAACTCGAATCCTACCTATACTTTCCTGGGAGTAAAAGGTAAAGGTAAAGGTAAAGGTATCCCCTGTGCAAGCACCGAGTCATGTCTGACCCTTGGGGTGACGCCCTCTAGCGTTTTCTTGGCAGACTCAATACGGGGTGGTTTGCCAGTGCCTTCCCCAGTCATGACCGTTTACCCCCCAGCAAGCTGGGTACTCATTTTACCGACCTCGGAAGGATGGAAGGCTGAGTCAACCTCGAGCCGGCTGCTGGGATTGAACTCCCAACCTCATGGGCAGACAGATTCAGACAGCATATCGCTGCCTTACCACTCTGCGCCACAAGAGGCTCTTACTTCCTGGGAGTAATCTCCACTAAATAAATGTGAGTGGAACTCTGAGGAGATTGGTTTAGGATTGTTCTTTAGGCTCATTATATAAAAGGAGTGTTGTCTAAGCACTATACAGTGTTAGTAGGAAAATTTTCACAAGAAATCCAAAGTTTCCAATAATAATTGAAATACATAATATATAATTTTCTAAAAGTTAAATGGGGTGGGATAAAATATTGAGTACAACAAACTACCAAGAACTTTGGAAGCATAGATATTATAGATATGGTTATGAACACCAAAGAAACTAAAGTAAATATAGCCAATACATTTTATTTGAATTTCTGATTTGGAGCCAGAATAAAGGCAGGCAAAGTATTTTGGTATTTTTGCTACTGTTTCATTTCACTGGTACCTAGTTTTCTTTTTGAGCAGCACTGTGGTTATTTTAGGGGGCAACATTAACATTCTTCATCCAGACTTGCTAACTGTCCTAGGAGGGTCAAAGCATTAGCCCGGATTTGCTCTTAGTGGCAAGGCCAAAATATAATTTACCACTCTGAGCTATTAACGTGGTGGTATAAAAAAGTAATGTAAATATTTGATTGTTTCTAATAACAGATCTGTCAGACATAATAAGAGTCTAGCAACCCCAGTACTATCAGAATAGTTCTATATAAGCTAAACATATATCATATTCTGTTATATTATCTTTTCTGCAGCGCTTTGTCAAAGCATAAAATATGTTCCTGTTCTTATTGATATTTATCCCACCTTTCTTCTACTATAGGCCTTCCAAATTGACTTACAGGGCATTTCTAAGCCACGCTATTGAGGAAGTCAGTCCCATTTTGTTCAATGGGGCTTATTCCCATCAAGGACTGCAGAAGAAATATGTTAGACCAGTGGTCCCCAACCTTTTTTGGGCTAGGGACCGGGGGGAGGGAGAGGGAGGCCTGGGGAGAGGGGGGTGCGGGCAGTGGCAGGCGCAAACGTGCTGGCACAGCAGCTCCATGCCTGTGCGTTTGTGCCTGCCAGTGAGCTACGGGGGGAGGCACGGGCACCGGTGGGCGCAAACGCACAGTCGTGGAACTGCTGCATTTGGGCCTATGCTTCCCCCCCCGCAGCGCGGCATGTGCTGACGGGGGGAGGGAGGTGCACCTGCTGGTGTGCCGGTGCCCGCACCTCCTCCCCACTGTGGCCTGGTACTGAGGGCCTCACGGTCTGGTACCAGGCTGCAGTCCGGGGGTTGGGGAACACAGTGTTAGACCACAAGCTCCCCAACAATTTCCATTCCTATTTGTAGAGATATTTACATAAATATCTACATATTGTCATACCACACCAATGAAATAATTTCAATTTGCCTCTGACAGACATGTCATTGATATGAAGGGGCTCTACATCTGATCAATAGTGAAGAATGAATTTTCAATTGAGAATCCAGCTACGCATACTTAAATTCTTTTGATTTCAGAGGGACTTGTAAGTGTATGATATTTGTACCAGATTTTGGCCATTGACTTAATGCTTTTCTTTGTGAGAGCCAGCATGGTGTAGTGGTTAAAGAGCGGTGGACTCTAATCTAGAGAACGTGGGCCCATTCCACACACGTTGGATAACGCACTTTCAATACACTTTAGAAGTAGATTATCCTGTTCTGAACTGGAAAATCCAGCTGCAAAAGCACATTGAAAGTGCATTTTCCTATGTGTGTGGAATGGGCCCAGGTTTGATTCTTCACTCCTCCACATCCAGCCAATGGGGTGATCTTGGGACATTCTCTTAGGGCTGTTCTCACAGAGCAGTTCTGTCAGAGCTTTCTCAACTCACCTTCCTCACATGGTTTCTGTTGTCGGAAAAGGAAGGGAAAGGTATTTGTAAGCTGCTTTGGGACTCCTTTGGCTAGTGAATAATAGGATATAAAAAAACAACTCTTTTTCTATGTCAGTTCAGTTATTTAACCTTAAAAGATTTGAGTCCTTACGGACCAACTGCACATCTTGGAGACCATCTACATACCTTAAAGGCTAACTTTAAAACTGCACACCTTAGAGGCTAAGCACAGGCTAGTATGGACATTTTAAAACATTGACAGATAATGTATGTTTTCCGTTATGAAACTTATGTTAGTACTCTATAATTCACACTACTGATTTGATCTGATGTGAAAACTCATGTCATGGTTCAAAAAGCAATAATTACTTTGTTAGCTCCCATTTATCAGTATCAAACAGGCTAATTTAGCTGACTGATTGATTTATAAATTGACAATTTATATTGGGTTCAACATCCTAATCTAATAATGGAATCACATATGGATGGTTATATTCTTGTTAGTTAAGACTAGATGCATGGCCTTATTAAGACAGATTATTCCCTTCTACTTGCTCTTTAAGGGAAAGGACAAAACAACTTATATATAACATTCATTCTATCTGACAGAAAGGCTATATAACCCCCTTCTCCATTAATGCTGAGAATATGGTTAGCCACATCATTCATTCTGTTGCTAACTTGCATGATGTCATAATCTTTTGCAGCAGTAGGCAAGCACTTGTTTCATTCTACAGACCATTGGGAATCACCATGGGGAGTCAGGCTACTGGAGGGAAATCAACTAATAAATCTACCAGGTAGGTTTGGAACAGAAGTTGAGAAAGAAAGCAAGCAGGGAGTTTATGGGATATTTCACACTGTGTGAGCTCTTCAGTACTGGAGATCTTGCCATCAACTGAGGTTTTTAATTACTGAACATGAAATTTCTAATGATGTAAGTGCATTAGTTCCTTTCATAGCTAATCCTTAAACAAGTCAGCTAACAACTGTTTAGGATTTGCTCCCAAGTAGTTTGGACATAAAGCATAAGGCTCCCCAGAAATAGACTCCTCTTGTTCTCTAGGATTTTCCTGACATTGTGCCTGCTTTCTTACCTTAATACATTTCTGTTCCCAACCTTTTTGGATTTTTGAACTGATGGACAGATCCTGGCTGTCTCTATTCCCTGACTTCCATATACTTCCCTCTGTTGTACCATTGTGAGAGTCAATTTGGAATAGTGGTTAAGAGGAGCAGACTCTAATCTGGAGAACCAAGTTGGGTTCCCTACTCCTCCACCTGCAGCCAGCAGAATGACCCTGAGCCAGTCACTGTTCTCTCAGAGCTCTCTCAGCCTTACCTACCTCACAGAATGGCTGTTGTGGGGAGAGGAAGCATAGGTGATTGTATGCCGCTTTCAATTCTGTACAAGGAATTCAGCCCTGGCCACTGCTTGTCTGGTTGTAGGGTCTACTTCCAGATGATGTTGGCACCAGCCTGGGGCAAGCCTGGGCCTGATGCAACTCAGAACCTCTGTTGGCTCATGGCAAGGGAACACAATTTTTTCCATGTCCCCTTCCTTGCTACCGGCATCATTGAGGCCTATGTCAAGCCAGAGCTGTCTGGCAGGGAAGAGGTAGGCCACCCTAGCCTGACTCCTTCCCACCCGCAGCTGAGTATGGAGTCCTAGAAGGGACAAAAAATGACCCAGGCAACTCCACCACACTGCACTTGGGGCATTTCTTTTTTATTTTTAAGAAGGTGGGATTGCATTGTAACCTCACCATCCCGGCTGCCTCATCTGTAGGCACAAATCCAGGGCAGAACAAGTGCAGAGAGGAAAATGCTCCCCCATACAGGCCTGGGAAGAGGCAGGTCAACCTGGCCCAGCCCAAACACCCAGCTGGCAGGCCAGTTGCGAAAAAGGTATTTGAGGCTCCTTTGAGAAGTAAAAAGTCAGGTGCAAAAAACCCCTCTTCATGTTGTTCTTACCAAGTCTTCTTCTTTTCTGTAATCCATCTTGGAATGAAATTGGCTTCTGTACATATAGGATAATGCAGTTTCAATATGCTTTTGCCATTGAATTTTCCTGTGCAGAACAGGAAAATCTACTTCTGAAGTGCATTGAAAGTGCATTAACTAGTAAATGTGGAATGTGGCAACATGTTCATGCCTCAAATAATTTTAACATTTTTCTCCATTTTGTACCAAGTTTGAATCTGTCTAGTCTACTATGCATTATTGGTAAGAGCTGCACACTCCATGTGAAACAGATGGAATGGGAGAATAATTTTATAAACCAGATATGTATTGTAACTGGAACCCTGGAGTGAAACATAACCAGTACATAAAAGGACAAACTGGAGGTCATTTTGTTATAGTTGTTGGAAAGAGTTTGTGTAATAAGATTAATGATTGGAATATATTGTGAGAGAACAGCTCTTGCATATGGAAAGTTGGTAATGATAAGTTAATATCAAAGGTTTCTCAAGCAATCTTTCAAAAGTTCATTGATCAAAATAAATAGTTGAAAGTCAATGAGCTTTTTGGGATGGAATCCAGAATATTCTAGAAGTCTCATGGGAACATAATATTCCATTAAGAAAATTTTCTCTTGCACATGTAGAATGATTGATCACCCCTCCATCTGGATTGCAATTTGATGTCAAATTGAGAGCATCACCCTTGAACATGCAAAGTTCACTTTCTCAGATAGTCAAATATCTTGCATGTTATCATGAAGTCTTCTCTGTTCCTGCTTCTTATCCATAATCTTTGTTGTTAAAGGATCAAGACATTAAAAGAGATGTTTCAGTTCTGCTTGGATAAGAAGAGAATCTGTGTATTTTGCCTCTGTATTGTCATGTTCATTCAGATCCAGACTTCAAATACTCTGCACATATGCGTGAACACACTGCAGTTTCTGTTATTGACCCCAAATAGTCAACCATGATTGTTTTGCTTACCCCCAAAAAAGCATTTCTTTTTTACTGGAGGGGAGAAACTGCATAAATTGTTTCTGCAGTCTGTCTTGGTCTGTTTTCCACAGTTGAATGATTGTCTCTTCATGGGAACTGATCATAAATTCTATGTACATATATGTATTAGTGCTACTTTCTCTGTAACTCTTGCCTTTTCTCATGCATCCACACAACACAACTAACTTGAAGAAGAGGTGTTTTCCTTAGTTGCCTTCTGCTGAGGAAACAGCAGAGTCTGTCTTTTGGCCAGGCCTAGTTTGTTTGAACACCTACATACAGCTCCTGTCTTATTAACGGGTTGTGAACAAGGAGACAATTTTTCAGTGATTGGTTTACCTATTTGTTCACCCATTCTGAGTTGTTTGGCAGATTTTCTATTTAAATAGAAGGCATTTACTTGACACTACTGTGCAGCTGCAATACAACAAATGCCTGATTAAAAAAAAACCCTTTGAATGGCATTTGACTTTCAGGAATGCAGTTGGGCTTAAGGATGACACTCACACAATCCAACATTTGGCAAACAGGCCACAGCTTTTATTTTAACAAACAAACATCAAGGTGTTGGCCCACTAAGGGGAAAAGGAGCCTAACCCACCAACCTTTTCCATTCTTGCGGCGCCTGGGTATCCTGTCCCAGACCCCTGTTGATCCACAGGATCCCTTTCTGCCTGGAGTGCCCTCCAAAGGTGGTCTAGAATGCCTTAGGAGGTGTAAACCTCCTTCAGCCTCATTCCATGCCGCCTGCATCCTGTGGGTGATTTGGGGCCTTCACAGCTGGGTCGGCCTCCCACAGAATTCCTGCCTCTTTTTAACCCCCCCCCCCATGTTTGGCCAGTCTTCCCATTTTCTAGACTCCCCTTCCCTGGTTAGGCTGTTTTCCCTTAACCTCCACCAGCTATGACAATATTCATAACATTTCAATCTTGCAAACATGTAACCCCATCTGCACAACCCTTCAAATTCCCATTCAAGGTAGGAGGGGCAGGTGGGAAGCAGCTTGCTCGGCTGGCTGGGAAGAAGAGGCCGGCTGCCGAGCGTGTGGCACCTTATAAAGTGCCACCCATCCTCCTTCCTCTCCCCTGATGCGGCATGTCAGTGCTGTGCCAGCAATGCCCATCCTGGGTGCTCACTTAGAGTGCCATCCCATCCCGCCCTGCATACCACAGCTTCAATGATGGCCATGTTAATTTGTGGCCGCTTTAATTCCCAGCTGCTCCTTGTCACATGTCACAAGTGAAATTTCCACCCCAACTGAGAAAAACTGCACTTTTTGGTTGTAGCTGTAGAATAAATATACTTGGGGGGGGGGGATGTACAGAAAGCACAGAATCCAAAGTCAAGCTTAAAGTCTTGACTGCTTAGATTCTCTGCACTAGGCTGTGCATGTAAGCTGCCTCTGTGAGAAAAGAGGACTGTAAATAAATAGCACATTGACTACGAAGCTACAGTTATTCTTTTTGTAATGATTATTATGCAGTGTCAATGTGCTTATGATATACATGTTAGCAATATGACTATGGAGTCCTAGCAAAAGTCCTCATAATTCCCCCTCCCACTTGTTGCTGCATCTGTTGAAGCCACCAAAAAGATCTTTGAAAGGAGGAGTACCTGGCTGGCCAGATCCTGATCATCCAGGGGAAAGCCACTGGCCCCACTTGATGAACCAGAGAGCCAGGGCATGGAAGCCTGCTTCCTGGCTTGCTGGAGGTCTTAAAATGATTGCCAGGTAACAACATAAAATGTGCAGAACTGAAGGATATGCAGATATTCTTGTGCAGTTGCTAAGGATGACTATTTTGCCCTGGAAGCATGGAAACATTGCAGTGTCTTATCTGTGTCTTATCTGGCTCAGTGGCAGGACATTGACTATAATGCTTGCATTGAGCCAGGAATCAAACTTCTTCCGTGGCCTCCAGCCAGATCTTCTGGTGCATCTGGTGCAGGCAGTAGCCAACTGGGCACTCCTCCTACCTTGGCGCTTTTGGGTGTGGCAGGGAGCCCTCTGAACTGCTGCCCATGCCAACCAGGAAGGGGCCTGCGGCTATCAAGATACACCCCTGCCACCATTGTACCCTACTGGGCCAAAGAAGTGATGCCACAGTAAACCTGGGGATTGTGGCTCCTGCTTCAGCCATGCTGCATGGATCAGGGTGGGGGGTGGGGGAGAGGTTGCTGAAACTTGGATGCTGATTGGAGGTATAGCAAGGTTGTAGAGGAGGGGAAATGGAGCTGGGGACATCTGGCCAGGAGAAGTTAGGGAAAGGCAGCCTTCCAGCGTAATGGCCCACTGGGAATTTTCCTGGCCACTTTGTATCTGTGTATTAACTGCACAATTACCAGGCAATGTTCTCAAATATCTTGTCTAGCAAAAGTAAAAAAATTTTCCATGAGCCATATCGTATTGATGTAAGTACAATGGATATAAACATTTCCCAGAAAACAATGACTCATTCTGAAAAGGAATGAGCCTATGGACTACAGCATGTCTTTACCAGACACTACAGATTAAGAACTGATCTATTATTGTATATAAAATGTCAGAATATTTACATCAGTGCAAATGCAAGGTTTTCCTGGGTGTTTGTTACAAGGAAAATAAAAGTTGTTGGTATTGTGACAACTGGGATATCATTTTTTCCAACTTAATTTCTTACCATTGTGGTACAAGTGGTTTCATAAGAAATTATAACATTTACCAATAAAAGGAAAATCAATTCTTAGAATTGATTTAAACACGTATGTTCATTACAAGCCTGTTAATCTGCTATGTCAAAACTATCTGTCTCTCATACACACACTCACTCACAGTTTGTCTCTTTCTGAATCATTTTCTGGAATTCTGGAATTTCCAAAACATTAGGTGGTCAGAATGTTTACATTGTGACATTCCCACAAGTCTGATAACCTGTCTGAGTAGCTACATTTAACTTTCAGCACATGCCATTTTAACTCGTGCTTCAAAAACAGAAATCATATAAAATGGCAGGGTTCCGTTATTTACGTACAGAAAATTACTGCTCCTTTTGAAAAGTATTGAAGTGGATCCAAGTACCTTTTAATTGCACAATCACATATAATGTGTGGGACAATTCTCTCTACTAATTTTTAATTCAGTTATTCTCCAGAAGACAAAACCAAGCAACCCTTAGCTAAGAGGCCTCATTTTTGAGAAGCTGCTTGCAACTACACTGGTCATATACTGACTCGTTTGTATATATACAGATATCTGTGAGGTGTTACATCTTAGGGTCTATATTTAAAGTTTTCAAAGGCTGCCATAACAATAGCATGAGAGAATTAGAAATCTGAAAATTTGGAAATTTGCATTTTTGTGCAATTGGTGTAGTGGTTAAGAATGGCAGCCTCTAATCTGGTGAGCTGGATTTGATTCCCCCCCCCCTCCACCACATGCAGCCAGCTGACTGAGCTTGGGCTAGTCATAGACCTTTCAGAGCTGTTCTCACAGAGCAGCTTTGTCAGAGCTCTCTCACCCCACCTACATCACAGGTTGCTGTAGGGAGAAAAGGGGAAGGTGATTGTAAGCTACTTTGAGGCTTTTTGGATAGTAAAAAGCGGGATATAAAAACCAACTTCTATTTTTCTTCTTCCAATTCTAACATGGGAATTTTGTCATGTGAAGTGATTTTAGAAAAATATCTCCTAAGGGAAATTGTGGGCTTGTTTACTCCAATAGCAGATAATGGGACAAAACTTTTGGAGAACTTTGTAATTCCACACTGCTGGTATGCAAGTGTATGTGAGAGGTAGGTTTCACCTTTGCATGTTGTCTCCCTAAAAAGAAAATCTCTAAAAAACGTACTATGGAAAAGGCAAAGTTTTCTGTGCACTGATGATTTTTGCATGAGAAACTATTCAAAGGACACACTCATGCCAACTCCCTTAAGTGGCCCAGTCACAGAATATGTAATAAGAGATGGAGTTCTACAACACATTGACAAATCGATTACTAGGGAAACTTTCTGTATGGCCATGAAAACAAATTGGTCAGCATTGTAATACCATTAAGTTATTCTACTGTGTGGCTGCATTTAGAAAATTATGTACAGTTCTGGACACTGTATCTCAGAAAAGAAATCATAGAGCTGGAAGAAGTACAATAAAATTATCCAAGGTGTTAGATCATCTTTCCTATGAAGAACAGATGAAAAAAATGAAACTTTTCAGTGTAGACAAGTGAGGACATGATGAAGTTTATGAAATTACTAGGGGCCAAGCCTGTTGCATTCAGGAATACAATGGGCATTAGATTGGGTGGAGTGGAAGAACTCTATGGACAGCCTCCCCCATCCCCCAGGAACTGGAAAGGCTGCAGGCAGCTGTTAGGGAACTCACCGATAGGGGCAACTATCATCCAGCAGGGATCTGCAGCCTCCAAGCCTCAGAGGGAAGTGGAAGGAGGAGCTTGTGGTCAGGGGTAGGGGACAGAAGGCAATTGGCTGGTTACTGGAGGGGCAGGTAAGCCAATTTGAGGAGGAGGCACTCAGGAGCGGAACAGATGCCTGAGTGGGTGTTAAGCACTGAGTGGCACTTAAGCCATGAGACACGCTCCTCCTCTAAGGCCTTACCAGAAATATTAAGTGGAACAGAAACCTGATGTATAGAAAGTAGACAGAGAGTGAATGAATTGTTTATTATGGTCACAGACAGAGAAATATGTCTCCTTCCATAATACTCCACTTGTGGCTCATCCAGTGGAAGTGATTAACATCAGATTCAAGGGAGACAGAAGAAAGAACTTCACACAAGGTACTTATGGAATTCACTGCTACAATGGTAGTTTTCAGAAAGGGATATAGTTGGAGATAGGTCTTGATGTTTAGAGCCATGCTCTCTAACTAGAAGCTCAAAATCCAGCCCTCTTTAAATGTCAAATGCTGATGAGACCAACAACGGAACAGGGCTATGGCTATCATAGTATTGTTGTTGTATTGCTTTCTTGCTCTTCCTTTGCAGCTCAGGGTGGGCTACAGCATACCAAATATACATACATAGATAAAAATACACCGTTTAAAAATCTAGAGAATTAAAATTCCGGAAGCTTCTGGCTAACTTCTCAGGGAAACAGGATGCTGGTTTCGATGGACTGATCCATCAAGGCTCTTCTGATGTTCTTATGTTGTCAGAAATAATCCGCACTTTGTCATCTGTAGGAAGTGTATGAAGGCTACAGCATCAGGAATAAAGATACAGATTGTTCCTCCTTGATAGCTGTCACCCACTGCCAGTAGAGACACGGAGGGAATGGGAGGGGGAAAAAACCTGGAAATGGGCCCCAGCCCCCAGCCTCACCCACCTAAAATAAAGAAGCAGAAAGATCCTGCTCAGCCCACCCTGTATCACACAGGGCTTGGCTGGCTGCCTCCTTTCCTTTTCCATGCACAGCTCACCTGGGCCAGGTACGTCAGGACCACCAACTTGTAGAGATGGTTTGTGCCTGTTTCACTGAAAATGAAGGACTGTTGGGTCCTGGGGTGGTGGCGTCTCAGTCATGAGCCCGCTGGGACTTGCCCAGCATCTTTAATGGCTGATCTGTCCCTCGCTGGGAAGTTCTATCAAAGATCTTTGGGTTTTCTCCTGTGCTCACTATTTTAGGGGATGAGGCTGGAAGTGAAAAGACTCTTCCTGCTAGTATTCCCATTCATGAAAATGTGAATGGCCACAAATCAGAAATGCTTTTTTAGCCAAGACCCAGGGATACATATAACTGACTGATTTAAAATACGAATGACAAACCAGTTTGTTGCGTACTGCAATCATACAATGCTGGCTTCTGCTGCACATAACCTTAAAGGAAATTGACTGTGTTCTGGCATTGCACTCCTTAAACCACTTACACTTCTTTGAGGCTTACGTAAGTAAATTGTTTTACAGTTGTGGTTTCAGCTGAAATCTCTTCTCTTCGGGCTTTAAAAAAAGGGGGGGGAATCTTGGGAAAGAAAGACTTTGACTAGTAAAATCCATCTTGCACTGTCATAATAGTTTGCTACCATTGCTGAATTTTGTTTGGAATAATATGGCCTTAATGCCCTCATCCCTGGCTGAATTGCTCAGACTGGTAGTAGATTAGAGGAGAGAGAGGTGCCAGTATTATCTGTGTTAGTGCTCCAGAGGTCACACTACACTAACAAGACTGCCCTCCATCAGGAATGACAGAACCCAGCTGTTGGGTTTTAGCCGGGGCCTTTTTGTGTGTTGGAGAAGATGTGGCTGAAACAAGCAAATATTCTGCACAGTTGTTCTCCTGGTTTTTCCCTATTGTTCTTTTTTCCACGGGGTGCCAATAAAGGTCAGTTCATGAATTAATTGTGTGGGTATTTCTACCATTCCAATTCCTTGGTATGTATTTGAAGGTTAGAAAGCTAAAATACATGATGCCTACAGTGAGATTTTGTATCTGACTTTTACATTTCATGCTATTAAAGGGGAACTGTGCAAATGTTGCTCTTTTATATAGTGTCATCACATGAATATTTTTAACCTCCCATTTTTCAAAAAAATGGAAGCCAGTGTTTCTACAATTCACTGAACTGTAGAATGCAGGGAATTTTCCATTGACTCATTTCAACACTGTTTATAACCAATCAAGGTATTCCATTTTTCATTCTCTCCAGTTTTAATTTGTCGTGCCACAGTTTGGTTTTAAAGATAGATCACAGGTTTTAACACGGTTTTGCTGGGCTTACAATAGTAGCAAGCTATTGCTGTAAAATGGATTTTAGGAATCCGAATTTTTGTATGGATTGAGTTTTACAAAAAAAATTATAACATCGTAAAGGTCCTATTAACTTGCCAACAGAGGGCACTAAAGTTTTCAAACTACATCACCAAAGAAAACACTTCTGTGGATATAGACATGGCTGCTCAATGTCTTTTTTTCATTAATGTTTTTAATGATAACTGAGTTGGAACTGGCTTTTTGGGTGTTCCTTTGAAAACATGGAGACAGTTGACGATGCAACCTTGAGGTTCACCCCCCCCCCCCGAGCTACTGGATTTGATTCAAGGGTCATGTTTGCATGAAGCGTTAGTGCATGCACCCATAGTTCTCACAGGCTCCTGTGAGCATAAATAGGATCATTCATTTTCCAGCATGCTGGACTAGGGCTTACTATGTTCTAGAGCTTACTCCCATTTCATTGTTTGACAAAGTGTGCTGTGCACAGGAAAGTTTACACCTGGAATAAAACTTGACTTAAAAGTGCCATTGGACTCAAATTTTGTGGAGCTTGCTATATTTAGGTCTATGTTTATAAGCTCTATTTACCATAAAGTCAAATAAAACAGATGTACAGTAATTCATGGGTCAGCTCAAAAGCACTAGTTTGATGACATGCAATGAAACTATATGGAACATAAAACTGAACATTGTTCATATCCTTGGCCAGCTTATTCTGTCTTTATACATCACCGGAATAGCTCAAGAAATTTTGGAGCTCGGTCAAACATTGACTGATAGCATATGCAGAAAAGAATTGAATTTGACCCAAATAAAGGTGTAATATGTTTACTAGATTAGTTGGTGATCAATCTGGGCACAGGTAAATAAGAAAGATCAAGGAAAATTATTTTTTTCACTGTTTGAAGAAAAAATGATATAATTAAAATGAAGTAATCATGATAACTATCCAACAGGCTAAGCTAAGAATAGGGAATTCATGATAGGACAAGGCAGAATGTTATCACAAGGCTGCTTCTGAATACACACACACACACACACACACACACACACACATGTGAGGGCACCCATTACTTTATGTTAATTACTATTCTTGGAATTTTGAAAGACTGGAATTATATCTAGCTTCCCCAAAAGAAAAGATTTTTGGTATAGCATAAATATTCAGTCAGAAACGGTACAAAGCATACAAAACCAGCTTTTAGAAATATGGGCACTGCATTATATGTAAACAAAAGTGTGTGCCTGTGGTTTATGCTATTGGTTGTCAGACTTCAGTTCTGATAATGGAAGTTTCTGTTTGTTTAGACTGTGCAGTTCTTCCATTTAATTCACTCTGGCTCCAGTGTCACACATTCAAACTGTTGTCAATGGAAAAATTCACATTTCCCTGAAAGGCTTAAAACAGCAAACCCTGTGAACTGAAATTATCTCCTCTTAAAGGTAATTATGGTAGAACACTTGAGAAAGCTATTGCATAACCCATCTGTTCATTCAGCTCTATGCAGTGAAGTAAGTTGATAGGAAATGGTACAACTGTTTCTTGATTCTATTTCACTTTTTTCACCATATTTACATCTGAGCAGAACATAAGAAATCATAAACCATTGCAGTTATTTTGAGAAATTCACAAGGGAGAACTAGTATTAGGCTCTTCTCCAGGGAGTCCTTCCTTCTCATGAGGTGGCCAAATTATTTGAGCTTCATCTTCAGGATCTGGCCTTCTAAAGAGCAGTCAGGGCTGATCTCCTCTAGGACTGACCGTTTGTTCACCTTGCGGACCAAGGGACTCGCAAAAGTCTTCTCCAGCACCAGAGTTCAATTCTTTGACACTCGGCCTTCCTTATGGTCCAACTTTCATAGCCATACATTGCAACTTGGAAGACCATTGCCTTGACTATATGCACTTTTGTTGGTAGGGTGATGTCTCTGCTTTTTAGGATGCTGTCTAGATTTGCCATAGCTTTCCTCCCCAGGGTCAAGCGTCTTTTAATTTCTTTGCTGCAGTGATCTGCAGTGATCTTGGAGCCCAGGAAAATAAAATCTGTCACTATCTCCATTTCTTCCCCATCTATTTGCCAGGAATTGAGAGGGCCGGATGCCATGATCTTCATTTTCTTGATGTTGAGTTTCAAGCCAACTTTTGCACTCTCCTTCTTCACCCGCATCAAGAGGCTCTTTAGTTCCTCTTCACTTTCTGCCTTTCTGCCATTAGAATGGGAAGCTTAACCACCTCGATTTCCTTGTGCCATAGACATCAGTTCCCATTATGCTTGTTATTTAATTATGTGCATATCCTGACAGGAGTAGTATGAAGCAGGTGAAAAAGAACAACTCTCATGGCCAATTAGGGCGGAACCCCAAATTGCTACTTAGCACCTTGGTGACCTGCTAACCCCACACATCTTCTGCAAAGAGGGTGGGTGGTTCAGTTCACGCCAGCAATGACTGGCAGTGGGACCAGCCTAGGCTATTCAAAACCTTGCAATATCAATTTTGATAGGCTGAACAGAACTCTAGTGACAGTGCCGGTCAAAATTCTATCCTTTGCTGCAGCAGTGGTCTTAGCGATTCTAAGGCACTGGGCAGGTCTCCAGGATATGGCCCTGGTAAGAGTGCCACCAACCCATAACCACTCCTGCCAGGGCCAAACAAGACTACCACTGTTGTCAGTAGCCATCTGCCAAAGCCCTGAGGGGCAGGTCCAAAAGACAGCAAGAGCCTGCTGTTCTTCTCCCCACCACCACCTCCTTTGAAAGGGCAGAGGGCATATGGGGCCTGTGTAAACTGCTCTTCCCTGCTCTTCTGAATGTGGATGACATTGCACAGGATTGTAAAGAAACTGAGATCTCTGCAAAATCTGAGTACCCAATCTGAGTAAACAAGGAAATTAGATTTTATACTTACAGGACTATAAACGATGGACAGACAGACAGATAGGCAGGCAGGCAGGCAGATGCCATTTATACTATGCTTTATTTTAATCATCTGTGCAACTCAGACTTGCATTGAGGTAATGAATGATGCATAGCAACTGCTATAAAGACTGATGTTCCTTTCCTTAACTTGGGAGGTAGTTCTGAATATACCATTAAGAGAAACATTAAAGGCAGGCATTTAATGGTGTATTGTGTCATTTAGTGAGCTTCTTCAGATATTACAAATAAATATCAACTGCTGGATGCTTAGTCAGTCAAGTACCTACCTGGAGGTCCTTCTTTATGAGGTCAAAGTATGTCCCCCATATAAAGCTCCTCTTCCAACAAAGCAGCCAGACACTACCAGCCAGATGTGCTGATGATCTTACATCCATCTGGTGGTGCTTCTGTCAAGTGCTTTAACGCTGTTCATTATCCTGATGTCATAATTTAACTTTGTACTTAGTAAGATTTTTGCCATGGAATAAATTCCTAGGCCATTTGGGGACCTTTGGATATGGCTCAGTTCAGGCCCTGTTCTGGACAGTCTGTACTGGAACAAGGTCTTCCTCTGCCCAGATAGATGTAATTTATACAGGGTTTGCATTTATTTGGGTGGAGAGAGGAGGCAATCCATCTTTCACTCTTCCATTCTTTCTTTCTTAGAAAGCAACGTGTGTCTTTTGTTTTTATTAGAATGGCTTCATGATCTTAAAAAGATAAAATCATCAATGATTAATTTACTCACTCTGAAAAAAAATCCAAACTTGACCATGCTGTGCTTCAGTGTAGCCATCTGGGACGTTTAGTAAATAAGCAGATCCTCGTTAAAACCAGATGCTTGTATCTTAGCTGTGTTACACAGAGAACATAGAAAAGTAGTTACCTGTTCCTTTCCCCTTCTCCAGTCCCTGAACACAAGCAGATGGAAATCTTACATGTATTCATTTCATCCATGTAAGAATCCATATACGGATTCGGAGTAGTAATGTGGACAACTTAAAATACACTGAGGTATATCCTATTCCTAATTAATCTACATCTGTTATATAAAATATTGTTGGGATACAAAGGCAACTTATTTTGGAAAGTGGGTCGAAGTAGTAGGCAGCATTTTAAGGAAGGTCAGATTCTGTTGGTGTTCTCAGTGAAATATCTGTGGGCATGTCTAGCTGACATGATTTCAAAGGCTTCCCATTCATGCAGAATCTATGCATGCAGATTCTTTTTATGATACTGGCTTTGGTGAACTTATAGGGTGTGATGAGCTGTGCAGTCCATATGACCAAATTAATCTTTCATTAATAAGCACAGGCAGCTGCAACTTCTTAAAGTATGCTTCACCATTGAATAGTATGGCCATGATAAGGCCAAACTATAATTAAAGGGAAGGGAAAGAGCTTCTAGGGACTTCCCTAGCCCCTTCAGGGAGCCCATTGCACAATGGAAAGGCCCTGGGCTCTTGATCAATGCCAGGTGGAACACTGGGCGGGTGACACTCTGACGATCATAGTTGTCTCACAGGAACAGGTGGGAGGAAGCAGACCTTAGATATGTGGTTCTCAACCTGTGAAGGGCTTTAAAGGTCATAAACATCACCTTGAATTGAGCTCTTCTTCGTTCAGGGAGCAAGTCAACACATAATGGGGAAGATCTTACAGAGCTGAATTCCCACATATATTGTGTCATTGTGTCATCGGTGTTTGAGAATAATGCCCTCAAAGCATGGCTGATAGCATCATTATTTTGTTTTCTATATTTGCTGGCAAAGTCTTGTTAAGATTTGATGGACTCTGTGGCTGGGAATAGCTCTATTACTATCCTTTCTACTCCTGGTGATTCATCTCTCCCAGTTGCCCACAGTGCAGTTCTCACTTTTCTTTAACTGTAAGTTCTTTTATAAATGATGCTTCTTGGAAGGAATATATCATACTTTACTTTCTTTTATAGAGTTGGAAGGGACCTACAGGGTCATCTAGTCCAATCGCCTGCACAATGCAGGAAATCACAACTACCTGCCTACCCATAGTGACCCCAATTTCATGTCCAAGTGATTTCCCTCCCCCCCCCCCACACACACACATACCAAAAATCTCCAGAATCCAGCCTGGCCTGGAGAGAATCCACCTACCATCTCACAGTGGCAATCAGCAATTCTCTGGAACACTGGGCCCAGACCGTCAATGGCCTTGAAGGTTAAAACTTATATCTTAAACTTGATCCAGAACATAACTGGCAACCAATGTAATTCAGTAACACTGGCTGGGCTCACCACAACGTTCCTGTGAGAACCCTCACAGCAGCATTTTCATTGATTAATGCATCTGGAGCATTTGGGGCAGCAAAAGGCAGGATACAAGCATCAGGCAACCCACCAGTTAGCCAATGGACCCCAATCCAATCCACATGCTTGGAGAACCAAGGAGGGCAAAAGTACAAGCCTCACAAAAGTACAAGCCTCTGCATGGTACCCTTGCCACCAGGAAATGGAGCCAGGCAACTAACCCAAAACTAAGCATGCCACTAGATGGCTCAAACTGGAATAATTAAACATAGGACTCAAGTCTTCTTGTAAATGCAAATTTTCTTCAGCTGTCTGTATCTGAGTATGAAATTTGACTTTTTAGACACAAAGTTTGAGATAGTTGGTATACTTTTTGAGTGCAAAGATACTCAGTTTTGAAAATAAAATCTTGATGGCCCACACATGCTCACAATTAAGAATGTATTGGACAAAGCAGGGCAAAGATGATGGGAGGCTTTCTTGACAAGGATGGAAGGCTCTCTTGAAGTCACGGGGCTGATACTGAACACAGCAAAATGGCTTTACAGTCCCAGGGGGTTCTATTCTACTTAATTTTCCTCAGCCATGGGACCATCTGAAATTGCTTTTGCAGTGGTAATAAAAATTTTAATTAGCTGTTAATCCTGCCCTAAGGGGTAGCTACTCCTAATTATCTGGGGATAGGACAAAAATGTCTGAAGGCTAGAAATGACAAATGCAACTAGAAACATTGGATGAACTTTTCAAAAGGGAGTGGCAAAAGTACATCTTGCTTCTCTGACACATAACGTATAAAGTCCTTTAATAAATATTGTCTAATTTCTCCTCTGAGCAATGGTCAAAGTGCTCTGGTAGGAGGCCAGCTGGCAAAGCCAGTTGGGTAGGGTTATGTCTACACCAGGCTACTGAGCTCTATAGCAACTACTCCACAGCACACAACACATTCTACCTGCTGGTCTACCCAGGTCTATTTGGTACCACCTGAGTCTACTAGTCCTTCTTTTTGACTATTCATAGTGAAGAAAAGGCCTTTACCATTGTTACTATTGGCTTATTTCTATTATTTTGTTTTTTTATATTTTTGGATTTTGGATCCACAGCCAAACTCTATATGGAAAGACTAACAGGAATTTTTGAATTATTCAAAGATATTAATTACTTCTCTTTTGGAATACAGAGTATCTGGTACAGTTTTTTCATCTCACGGAGGGCAAAAATAGTTCAGACTTTTCTGTAGTACGGGTGAAATATATGACAATTGCTTATAAATTATATGTGTAATTCCAGACACTTCACCCGCAATGATCTAATCAGCCTTGAGTCATGAGAACTACCAGCATGAAAAATCATTTCCAACTAATGAAACAGCTGGGAGGCCTCACAGCCCGTGCTTTCACACAGCACCACATCTACATTTTATATCACTAGTTTCTCCAGTATGTGAAAAGGGAAACCTATTTTGTGACCTTTATTTTAAAACATTTGCTTAATCTTTTAAATGGAACACACATCTTTCATACCCTCCAACACTTCACAATATAAAGTTTTAACTTTTAACCTCCCAATTCTCTTATCGTTTTTATATTGCTGAATGCTCTGCAGGACTATATTATGACATGACAAGGCCCTACATTTAAAAGGTTCTATACCACTGTCAAAATTTTGTATTAGTAACATTTAGGGGGAGGGGTTCTTGTTGAATGTAGAAACCTTTCAGAGCTTGACTGTTCAAAGACTGTGCATATGTCGACCTCAAATATTCTATACTTTATACAGTATTCATTAGCTCTGCAATCATTTATTTCCCATGTTTTAAACAAAAAAGGCCAGGAAGGTGTTTATTCTTTTAATCAAGGATGAACCAGAAAGAAACTAATTGTCCTACAATATGCTTTCAACATTTCAAAAACAACCTCACCAACATGTGAGATGTCGGACTCTGCATTACATGGAGGCTGAGGGCCAAACTTCACAAGATGCTGAGAGTTCAATTTTTTTTCTTATAAAAAGAAGGCATATAGGACCCCATTGGCATCAGGACCGTGGCACAAGGATTTGATGTGTTACCCCTCGCTCTGTTTCCCAGACCCCAAATAGCTCCATAGAGCCTATTTGCCCCACTGAAGTAAATTATGGTCTTACTCAGCTGGGCTTTGACAATTGGGCAGGAAGGTGTATGATAGAAGGGTGTGATATAAAATTATGCATAGAGGAGAGAGTTGACATAAGGAACTCCCTCTCCCAAAATACTAGAATTCAAGGGTGTCCAATGAAGCTGATCGGCAGTAGGCTCAGGACATGCAAGCAGAAATACTACTTTACACAGAGTTGGGACTTGGCTGGATCCTGAGTCCCTCCAAAGAAATAGGCCTGCAGAGTAACAGAGCTTTTGAAAGCATGCAGTTATTAGCTACCTTTGTGGATGGGGCACAGATCCAGACTCACAGTGCTTTGAGGTTTAAAAGAGAGTAATCTTTACTGGGAACGAATGTTTACAAAATATGTGATATCCATCTGCTTCAAGAGTACTTACAAAAGTAGCACATTGCAAGCCTTTTGTGGCTAGGCTTCAGGCAGACTACATGCCATAAATCTGCAGATGGAAAAAGAGCTGAGCCTAATGTCTGCTTCTTGCCTGAGCAAAAGACACACACACACTGATCTCTTCCTGAAGAAGCAGGAAGTGGGTGGGATCCCAGCTTAAACAAAGGATTTCCCAGATATGTACTGTGGAATTTCCACTGCAACCTCACCAATGACCACTTGAGACACTAGTGAGCATTTAGGTACAGCTCAGCTTCTTAAACAGCTTAATAACCCTTCAAGGCTGCCTTCACCAAATTACAAGTTGATTGCAATTCCAAAACACAGAATACTACTTTACAATGTGGAATTTGCGGCCAGCGGATATAGTAATGGCCCCAGAAATAAACAGTTTTAAAGGGCAATAATTAATGGAGAATGTCTATCAATCGCTACTAGCCAACTAGCCATGGTTACTGAGGAGAACCTCAACATTCAGAAACAGTCACCCTTGGAGTCTCAGTGCCAGGAAGCAACATTATGGGAAAGCCACCAGCATCTATGCCCTGTTGTTGGCCACCCAGAGGTTGACCACTGTGCGAGACAAGATGCTGGACTGGATGGACCATTGGTCTGATCCAGAGTGGCTCTTATTATCAAGGCCTGTATGTTTGCCCTAAGAGGTAAGCAGTAGTTCTGGGGAGATTGTTTCTAATTAAGAAAATGTAAAGCCTTTGCTAAGGAATTTTAGTGAGGAGGGCCAACTTGGAATATATATCATAAAATACCAGTAGTGGGACTTAGGTCTTTGTGGAGGATCATGGCTAATATAACATGGATTTCCTTGACATGCAATTCCCAGCAACACATGGAAATATTTTTAGAGTGCCAAATATAACATTTCAATTAAATTATGGATTAGGTTTGAAGTAACTCTTTCTTATAGTGGCAGCTGGAGGAAAGGGGGGCACTACAGTTTATTTATTTATATATTTATGATATTTTTAATTTTTCACAATAGATTGACACAGTACATTTGCTTATGTTCCCAAATAGTTGAGGAAACGCTTTGAGTTGATATTGTGAATTGACTTCAGGATTCTCTAACAGGGAAAGTAGCATTTAAACATCTGGATGTGCATAGCCGGAGATCCTCTCTGTAAGTATGCCAAGTCTTGTAGTGAAACTAGCCACCATGGAAATACTTCCAATAGTCTTGCGTAGTAGGAGCTACTTGAGCATAATGGGTGGGATCCTAAAGGCACTTTCCCTGGAAGTAAATATCACTAAAAAACATGGCACTTCCACAAAGCCTATTCAGAATTGCTCCATTAGACCGTTTATGCACTGGGAACTTCACTGCCCCAGCTCCCGAGCAGGAGAACAAATCAGGGGTGGATGAGGTGCTCCAGGCTAAATGCTCCCTTGTTTGGGTGCAGAAAGAGGTGGGGCAACCTGCCATGACTAAAACTCCTGCCTGCAGCCCGGCATGAAACTTCCAGTGCATAAACGGTCTTAGAGTGGTACTATTACACATTTCCAGAAGAACCGCAAAAATGTGAAACAGTGTAGAATAGTAGAAGTCAGACAAATACCTTTCAGACGACAAAGTCAGATAAAAGTTTAATAGGGTTGAATAAAAGCAAAACCTGGACTGAGAAGAGCAGACAGAAGAGTTTCATCTTTCTTTTTTTACCAGACACGGAGGCTAGTCTTAGTCAAACAGTGATAAAATGTGTTTGATATGCTGCTGTTTAGACCAAGATGATTCAAGTCTTCCTCTTTTGACAGGATCTTGGCTCTGCCAGCACACATAAAATATTCAGCTCAAATAAACTTGGTCAAAAATACCAGTTACCTTTATAGTTTTGCCAGGTTTATGCACTTTAAGCACAAAAAAATGGACTGCTGTGCAGAAGAAGAAGAAGAAGAAGAAGAAGAAGAAGAAGAAGAAGAAGAAGAAGAAGAAGAAGAAGAAGAAGAAGAAGCATAAAAACAGCCCCTGCAGGCTTGTGGATGAAATCAACACTTTTGCTCCATGGAGCAGTGTTTGGGGAAGAGAATGGAGCAGTGATCTTACACACTGTTCTTCTTCACTCCAGCCCCACAATCCATGTATCTGTCCTTCCAAGTGGAACCTGAGATCTTAAGAAAGAACTTCTGGGAGGCTGGAAAGACTGCAAAAATAGAGACCAACACAGGAAAACTCTAAATAAATAAATAAATAAATAAATAAATAAATAAATAAACAAATAAATAAATAAACAAATAAATAAATAAATAAATAAATAAATAAATGCATTTATTCTAAATGAATACATTAAAAACTATTATTGGGTATGTTAGAAAAATCATTAGAAAAATCATTAATGCTTGGCATGGTTAGCAGATCCTAACGGTCATGCTCAGAAGTGAAGTTGACTCTGTTAAACTGAGGATAATATCTTTGCTGTATTCCTTGCATGCATGCAAAATACACCACAGAAAGTGTGTTAATACCAAGTATTTATTATTAATTTATTGTATGGCATGAGTGAAGTGTAGCCAAGAGATCCTAGGTTTGTCTGGAAGCCACGGAAGAGACATTTGCCTCCACATCATGGCCCCTAGTATTTCTTGGAGATCTCCCATCCAAATACTAGCCTGACCCTGCTTAGCTTCCAAGATCTGAGAAGATCAGGCTTGTCTGGGCTATTCAAATCAGGGACTTTGTACCAAGTAATTGAATTCTTGTTAATATCCTTCCATGGAAACGGAAGGTTTGGTTTTGCTCTATGAGTAATGTAAGCTTTAGAAACTCTTAGTAGCATGGCCTATCATTCCTGAGAAATTTGATCATCATCAAGGAGTAATGCAAACAAAGGATTATTACCCCAAAATATAAATCACTTCTGCAAGATATAATCCTAGATTACACAAGAAAGCTGAGGGATTCTTTTTTTATTTTTTTCTTCCACAGAAAAAGGAATGTTTCATTCTCAGCACCGCATTATACGAATGACATCATCAAAGCATTACTAATAAGACTACACAAAAGTCATTGATTTAGAAGTTGCAACCAATTAATCTGTTCAATCTTTTCATTTCGTACTCTGTTTGGTAAACACACAAGAGGCTCATAGACCTGCAGAACAACTTAATACTGTGGTTAACCATTCCATCCAAGTTGGCTTTGGAAATGTACCTTTGAACAAAGCATGCTGTTTTTTTGTATGAATCTGTCCTGTTTCGGTTTGTGGGTTTAATAGGGCAAAAGTATCTTGAACTAGTAATGTTGCAGCCCTCTACATATTCTATGCCATATTGGATGACTGAAATCAATGGACAGAGTAGAGGGAAATCATAAGGCACATAAAAATAAAAATAAAGCACTATATTCGGTTGGACCAACTTGTCAAGATTAAGTATGCATGTTTTCAGGTTCCAGATCTCTTTGAATGGATTATGAATTCTGCCCAATGACGAGTTCTGCATAACTCAAAAATGTGATATTCACAGTTTAGAACAGTAAGTTCCTCCCTGAAGCTGAACAATTGTCTATTCTGTGGTTTTATTTACTTAACCAATTTTTCACAGTTGTTACCATAATGTCTCAGTGGACAGTGATCCTAACGTATATTAGAAATGGCAGCTCTGTAGAGATTATTGGTAATGATTACAACTATTAAAGCATGTAGATATCATTCCATCATCATTATTCCACTGAAAATACATGTCAGTGTACATAATTTGAAAAGGAAAAATACATTTGTAATTACTGCAAGAGTCACTCTACTGGCATGCTTTCCAAATTAATTAACCACCTTAACATATTTCTCTGAAAAATAACTACTTAAATAATACAATATCTATATACAGTTTTGGTTCTCTTACCATCTGGCATGTGACTGGGAACTGTTGTTAAGGTACCTTGATTACTTTGCTCATTTTAACAGAATAGATACTTCCTGATAAGTATCTCTATCTATCAACACCTGATGTGCCAACTTTGCTAAAGCTAACAAGTTCTGTGCCTGATTAGTGCCTGGACAGGTTAGTTCCTGAGAATCATATTTATGTGTGATATCCTTATCCAGTAAGTAGAATATAAATGGAAATTGTGTGTGAGAGTGAGTGAGTGAGTGAGTGAGTGAGTGAGTGAGTGAGTGAGTGAGTGAGTGACAGAAACTGGGCTTTCCTATATAGAGATAAATGCATTCTCGTAATTTCATGTACTGATAAGTCTCTCACTGGGGTGAATAAAGAGCTATACAGAAAATGAAATCACCACCCAGGCCAGGGATAGCACGGCTTATTTTCCTTCTGTCCACTTGATTTATGTATTATACTCCCAAACCAGCTTCCTTTTCATACCTGGAAAACTAAATTGAGAAACGCAATCCTCCAACCATTTTATTATTATAGTTTTCCAAAGCCATAAAAGGACAACGTGTGGCGCGTCTATTGTATTATCATTGCAGGAGAACATAGCTGGCATAACTGAATTAACTATACTTATGAGACTGAAGGAGGCTTGACCTGTTTGTCCTATATGTGAAAAAGCCAGTGCCTTATCAGGTCAGGCACAGCACAGTGCACTTCTGAAGAGCAATTTCATCTACACAATGTGATACTGAACCTAATTAAAGTGAACTTCATGACTGTCACTTCTTCCCATCAGCATGCTCTTTGCAAGCTTTTAAAATGGAAAGGATTCTTCAGAACTGATAATGCATTTTTTATTTAGTATGTTCACATCTTAAAGAAAATGGCATAATTATGTTGCCATTTCTGCTTCCCCAAGTGCTCTGGATTGAGATTTGTTTTTTTAGAGCACACATGGTGAATCTAGCAACATATTCAAATAAATGTGGTTCTCTTTATCTGGACTTCTGCCCTTCAATGTACAGACAGTACGTTTTCTCTGTGAAACTGAGAATACTTCAAAAGACAGCATGGATATAGTCTATATGGGTACACTTGTACATACATAGGGTTTACTCAGACTATAAACTTAATGAAGGTTCAATTAAGGATGGAAATGAACCACGTTTTTGCAGTTCATTTTGGTTCATATTTCATGTTTGAACCACAAACAAAACCACGAATGGATACAAACCAGTAAGTTGGTTCATGAATGGAACCATTTTGTATAGGTTTGTGACCCCTGCTTCCTGCTCTCTCCACTTTTTATGGGGAGCAGAAAGCAGGGGCTTAAATGAGTTGGAGCCATTTAAACCCCTGATTTCTATTCTTTATGAACTGCCATGAACCGCCACAAATTGTCATAAAATTTATGGAAATTCATTGCAGCTCTTCAGTTAGCAAACCAGTTCACAAACCACAAACTGGCCAAATTCATTAAGAACTTTCATTTGTGAGCTGGTTCATACGATCCCTAGGTGCAATCAGCAGATTGTGAGAACTGGACAAAAGAAATAGATAACTGACACAGTAAAGCTTATGCATTCTGTGCAATTTGTCACCTTAAGCAACTGCTTTAGCCCTTATATCTAGCAGAGTGATTGAGGCAAACTGACATGACAAGGCACCCTTGACACCCCATGAAATCGATGAACATGCTATTTCACAAACCCTGTGAAATAAGTTTAACCAATAGCCATGCAGGGCCTCAGAATATGGAACAAGGAGACATGAAGTAAAATTTGGGCAATTTCTGCACATCAGTTTAAAAAGCATTATACCAGCTGAATGGCAAAGCGCTAATTTTTTGGCGCTTCTGAGCCCCTCCTCATCTTTTCTGCTGTCTTGCCTTTGTCTACGCCTTTTTGCATGTCTCACCCTCCACAACTGCTGCTGGAAATGACAGAAGAGAGCCACGCACCTTATACGCATTGTGCTTCTGCCTATCAATCAATGCAGGCAACCAATCCCCTTTCTTCATATTTTAAAGGTCCCACAATACCCATTTATTTTTTTGAATGCATACTTCTCCATTGAAATGCCTATGCATACAATTATAGATAAATAGTGATTTTTAATGCCACCCCTTAAGGGATCATGAGTCCTTTGAGACATTTTAAAATTAATATAATTCATTATTTTTTTTGGGGGGGGAGAAAACTTTTGATAGGCATGCAGTCTGCCTATTCATTGCTCCAGGAAGTTAGCCATTTGAAAAAAAAGAAATTCCCATCCCCGGGAACAAGGGAGAGGGAGGCGGGTACGAGGGTGGGATGAGGCAGGCGACTCTAGCACGCTTGAGCCTCCATACATTCCCTCTGCTGGTTGCCTGCTGGTTGCTTTCCGGTTGCTAGTGCTTAATAGGTTGGTGTATCCACTTTATGCAATTCCCCAACTTGTGCTTTAAAATGGAAGATGTCATAAACGACAACAAAGTGCCCTGAGCAGTAAGCCACATAGGGACAATGATAAGTCCTGCCCATTTCAAGAGGTATGGAATTAGCAAAAACAGAGAGACTGACCCAGTTCAAAAGAGAGTTTGCCAATGTCCAGGTGAGTGATAAGCAAAAACAGATCATGGAGCTGGACAATGCAAACAACAAGAAAAAAAAAAGTTTGGAGTCCTCCTGGAATTACAAATGATCTACAAATTACAGATATTTGTTGCCCAGAGGTGACAACCCTATTGTTGCATTGAATCTTCTTTTCCTGCCACTTCTGGTTTAGAGCTAACATTGTTTAAATAACTATAAAATCTTTCCCTGCTGAAATGGCACTAGTCATTTTAATCCTCCTTTGCTACAGCAAAGCCACGGCAAACACACTCACCTCTGAGTAATGCGGACATTAATTTTTCTTTGCTTTGCCACCTTCCCCAGACTACTCATGTCTGGCTCCAACATGGCTGGGAGTCTTAATCAGATACCAAACTAATGAAAGGTATGTCAGTATGATGTCAGATGAATAGCATAGAAATAACCTCAAGAAAGAAAGAAAGAAAGAAAGAAAGAAAGAAAGAAAGAAAGAAAGAAAGAAAGAAAGAAAGAAAGAAAGAAACCAATGCTTGTATTTGAGTCACTTTGACTTAGCCGAAAAATGGCTTGGATCACAAAGAAACTTGACAAATGTATGAGTTGTTGTCCTTAGATTTTCACATGAGTGGGATTTTCACAATATTTTTTTCATGTACTTAAACTATAGTGGAAATATAATTCAACTGTTCCACATCATCAGATGCATCAGATCCACATGTTGTGTGCCAGAAAGAATGGCTGTATTTTGTCCAAAGCCGAATATTACAGAAGAGATGGATGCGGGAACGTCTAGGTTTCATATTATGTTGACTTGTATCAGAAATGCAAATTTAAGAGCACTGGAATGGGTAGAGTTGGTGGTCTTCCTGTATGGTATGAAAATCTGTCTTTTCTATCTTTAGAACTTTGGTTGATTTCTGTAGAAAAGCCTTTCTGGGGGAAAAAACTGGATTATGATGAAAAACATGAGAAAATTTATTATCTTGGGCTGCTTTTGTGGATTAGCCTAACCAAGTTATAAGAAACCCTGAACCTTTAAATTCTAAACTTCATCCTATCTAACCATTGAAATGACCTTCCCACCAGTTTCATTTTCACTTAAGTAATAGCTTCATAATTTGGGCTGCTCCCAAGAGATTTAATGAAAAGCCCATCAGATAACAGATACCTCAAGATTCTATGATATTGGTTTATAGATCTAAGTTTGAATCCAGTGGTACCTTTAAGACTAACAAAGTTCTTCTGATATAGTGAAACAGAATTTCTTCAACTGTTACTAATAGGAAGGGTGGATTGGTTGCTAGGAAGGACTAGTTAGAGTCAAGATGCTTAAGTAACTGGGCAATTATAACTGAGATTGGATTAAGGTGGATAAGATCTGTGAATGCCAATAAATGAGCAGATGTAAGAACATGGTAGGAGTCCAGTGGCATCTCCAAAACCAACAAAGTTCAATTCTGGGTATAAGCAAGAATGGTGAGACTTAATATATGTAGATGCAAACCCCAGACCAGAGAAATACGTTCCAATCTATCATTCCATATTACATGACATGACTTTGTATCTACATAGTTCAGAAACAGGGCAGAAATGTTGATCAGTGCCCATAAATACAAGCAGATACAATTATCTCAATAGTAGGATATAATTCCAGGAAAATTCTAGGCCCTGCTGGTCAACAATCCTATTTAACAACCACCTTTCCCAGCGAGGGATCTCATGCTAGATCAGGTGAGAAGAAAAGCATGCAATGAAATAGGAAATGGGCCCAAAGTAGGGAAAGTTTAGCATTCATTTTGCTGTAAAACAATTTGTATCCCATCTCAATTTTTTCAAGAATCAGGCAAATCAAGGTTTAAATCAATGATTCTGCTGCCAACATGTCTAGTTTGGTTTTGAGTTGTTGCATCATATCCTAAGACTTTATTGGCCAGTATCCATCATTTCACAGGCTTCAACTGTAAGAGTTTTACCATTACATCTGAGCCTACTGCACTACTGAAAACTGGAATCTTTAATGGGATACTACCGTTAAAATACCAAATAGAAACTGCTAAAATAAACAAGATAATTATCTAATTTTATAATATCACTCATAAAATGTCTGCCTCTTGGCTTTATGAGGTTCATAGATTAAATATAGGGCAGATGTTTTGTGTAATTTGCTCAGAAAACAGGAAAATTATTTTTAAAAAATACTCATAAAACTCACAAAATGAAAATGAAACTAATTCAAACCATATGCACTCTACAGGTTCAAATGAAATTTAATTTTTGCCCCCTGAAGCAATGGATAGGCTATTTACAAGACAAAGACATCCATTCTATGTGATTTAAACTAAGATGTTCCCAAATGGTTTTAACAAATTAATGGTTCTGCTGAACATGAAAGATGGCTATTTGCATTTTTAGTTAGCTTTGGCTACCCTCTAAAAAACAGCGGATTCAGGCAAAACACTCTTAGCTGTCTGGCCCTTCCCTATTCTTCCAAAGCCAAGGAAGGAGACAAGATACAAAGTCATTTCAGTCCAAGGTTTCCAGAGGGAAAGCAAGCATGATAGACCAGTCCAAGGCTTTCAGGATTCAAGCAAGATGTCAGCATGTAGCTTCATTGCATCCATACTCCACAACATCCCTCAAGAGGTTGTATAGTTAAATACCAGCTGCTCAGACTTAATTCTGCTACAACTCATCATCACTTTCAGCAGGTAGGCAGCATCCAGTCATAAGGTAAATGCAACTCTGCTCTAAATCTGTGTCTTAACCTCAGACAGAGGTCCAGATTCCTGACAAGTTAACAGGCTGCACACCTAAATGCACTTACCTGACATGATTGAACATGGTGGAATTTATTTTCAAGTAAATGTTTTAGTAACAGATTGTGGGTTACAGTTTTCCTTAAATACAGGATTAATTCTCTCCTACCTTTCACTATTATTGCAAATGATATGTTAGAACATATCAATCTACTTCAGGGATGGCCAAACTGCGGCTGGCAGGGGTTCGTGGCAATTGTAGTCCATGGACATCTGGACAGCCACAGTTTGGCCATCCCTGATCTAATCTGATAAAGCACATACTGAAGCAAGGCATCAAGTACATCAAACAGGGCAGGAATGGATAACTCCTCTTCCCCTGCTATGTAGGTATACACAGCTCCAGTAGTACACAAAGAGTTATAACAGCAGGTTTTGGTAATTTGCCATTATAACCATGTTTTTTGAAGACAACTGGGATAGACAATGACATGCCAGCCTCACTCACCAGACAAGGGGAGGGCTTTTAGCTTCTACAATACAAAGTTTCACTTACAGTGATCCACTTGAAGCTGATTTATTGGGTCTGCTGCATTATAAAGAAGAGCCGTAGGAGCTGTGTCATATAAGCAAGATTTGATTTTCCTACAGGACATGTTTTCAGGATCAGGGAAGGAAGGAAGGAAGGATACTGCACAGCTAATTACACACGGCCAATGAGATTGTGGACCTACAATTCTTATAGGATCCTGTTATTTCTAGACTACATGGAAAATTAGAAGTTGTGATGTGGTAACTATTTACATCTGAGAAAAATAAAAAATCCCACTGGATATGCCCACGCCATTGGGCACACCTAAAACAGTACTTTTGAAATTCACTGTTCAGATGATAAACAAGATAAGGAAATATTCACACTCAATAAATCTAAACAGACAAGGCAAGTTGCAAATCTAAGTCAGTATCAATTCCTAAAGATTATACTCCAGAGGAGTCACCTTTTAAGGAATCTGAAACAGATTTTTGTTCTTTTAACCATACAAACCATCTCCTCGTAGCTCTGTGGATTTTAGCAGTTTGCTGGTCAGAATATTATTCATGCACATATCCAAGTGCAAAATGCTAGGTACTGTATGTACTGCCAGTAAACAAAGGATTAGAAAAATTTTTGTTTTTGTGCCCATTAGTGGAAAAGAAATATTTGAGGTTTATAGTCCCTAAGCACACCGACTTCTTCAATGAATATAAACAGTTTTATGGCTCACTGTAGGCAAGATGAAGCCACAGGAGTGGAAAGTCCACAGCTGTTCAGAGGAATGACAGCAGTTATGCATCTACCTACTGATAAACTGTGACAATGCAAACAAGTAGGTAATGGAATTAAACCACTTTTCAAAACATGATTGAATTCATGACTAGGATTACTGTATCACAAATATCATTTAGAACAAATAACACAATTTAGTAAGGAATGCTAAGCTAAAAACAGTAACAACAAAATATAAAGTAAAAACTGGTAAACTATATTGGGTTGTGAGGAATAATGGATATCCCCAAAAGCCTCAGGAGACATCAAATATCGAAGTAAGACTAGCATAGAACTTGCATGTGCTGAAATTCAGACAAATGAATTCAAAATAATCATTTGCATGTGATAAAGCAGCCAACCAATCACAGGTGAGACATATGCCAGGTATGATTCACAGGTAGAATTTGTCTGTATACCTAAGCAGTACAGTAACTGTTACACTGCACCTGGTGTTGCACTAAATATAAATGAGCATGTGTAGAACAAACTGGGGCAGGAGGACACAACAAACAGTCTGAAAATGAAGAGATGGCCATAACATGGGGAAATTTTACCCCAAAACCCAAGTCATGTGGAATGACTGCCTTAATGGTGCAATGACTGCAAAAATCCCAGAATATATAACGACTAAATTCTGGAGGATTCCTAATGTTTAATAATGGAATGATGCCAATAAAACAGAATGGAGTAATACTGAACCATGAACCGAACCACAAACCGATACAAACCAGGAGATTAGTTTATGAACTGAACTGGCTGTATTGGTTCATAACCCTTGCTTTCTGCTCCCTTTTAAGAGGAGGCCAGGAAGCAGGGGGTTAAATGCCTCCGAGCTATTTAAATCACTGCTTTCTGCTCCCCACCAGTTTTCATGGGCAACAGAAAGCAAGGGTTTAAATGCCTCCCAGCTTTCCATGGGGTGCAAAATATGGCTGAGCAACAGGGAGCGGCTACTTAAACCACTGTTTTTTGTTCTTCATAAACTAACACAAACTGCCTTTAAATTAACAGAAGTTTGTGACAGCTCTTCAGTTAGTGAACATTACTTCATGAGCCAGACAAAATTCATCATCAATTTTCATTTATGAGCCAGTTTGTGCCCAACCCTAATTAGCTTATCAGAAGTGTAAGCAGAGACACTGACTGGTGGAGTTACAGCTTTTCTGAGAGGCACCATATATTCCCCCTCACTTACTGCATGCACACACAGATTTTAACAATCGATATTAAAATGCAGTTTATCAAATCACTTTTACTTAAATCAATGACAAAACACTTTAGCTATCAGTAAAAATACAGTAACAATGTAACTTTCTTTTTGCTTTTAGTGATTTCCCCTTGCACAGTTTTATTGGGCTTTTCCCTCTCTATATATATCCCCCAATGAATTAATTGACGGTAACTCTGTTCTTTATTTAATATCAGTATATGGGGGCTTCTACCTTCCTGGCAAACCTGTAAAAATAGAATTATTCTGTACAGGTTTGGGGGCACTTACATAAGACAAGAAAGGAAAAATGATTCTGGATGTTAATATGGTGGTTTTATTTAGGTCATTTTAATGTAGTTCTAAATTTATCTTTTATATTTATTGTTTTTCATATTTGATATTGTGATATGTTTTATATTTTAATGTGTACAGTTTAATGCATTTTAGATTTTTTTGATATTATCTATATTGGTCACTGAGCTGTTAGGAGAAAATTAGGTTTATAAATTACCATTTTAAGTTGCATAGTGCATTTTAGTGATAACTGTTATTTATATATTAGTCAGAGAATTTAATTCAGAAATCCCAAATAACAAAGCAAATATTTTGGTACAGAACCATCCTAATGTTTTAAAACTCATTTGCTTTAAGATGCAATTCTGGAAATGCCTTTTGAAGACCTTTAATGGGATTTCCCAGGAATGGGATATTTGGGAATGTGGCATTTATTGTATATGTATCTTTACTGTACTTAAAAGAAGAAAGTAAAGAACCTGGATTCCTTAAAGGAAAAAAGAAGAAGAAGTGATAACAGACCCTACTCTGTTAAGGCTGGCTGCAAAGCTTTACTGGAAGCACAGTGACAGATAAAAACATAAATCAGTTTCCTTATCAATCCTGACTTCCTTGCCTTCCAAATGGGGGAGGGAGTCATTTTATCAGCAACCTATGGGCTCTCTGCTGGCTTTTTCGCTTATTCCTGTGCAGGAGAGTGGAATTGAATGGAAGCTAAATGGCTGTTCTAAAGCATGTTCTTGTAAACATTCGAAGGCAGGACTTCCTTGAACTGCCAGTTACTAAGTGTGATCCATCTCACTAAACTGGATGCTTGATAGGAGTGTATCTTCGGTATCTCGAAAAGAAAACAAATATAGTCACAGCAGATTTAAGGGTGGGATGGGGGGGACTTATCACAGTACTATGTTTGTTGTGGCTAAAGAGGAGGAAAAAGAGGGATACAAATGAACAAAGCTTCAATGCATCACTGTTTGTTAAATCTAAGAAAAATCATTTACATAAACAATATATTTTAATTTAAGAGGGAACGAAACCATATGGCATGAATGAATAGTGCAACATCTATAAAGTTTTCCAGTAAAATCCTAAGCATATCTGCAGGCTTTTCAGAAGAAATAGTATCTGAAAATGACAAAAGTGACCTTAATTTGAACTAAGGGAATGTGATTATTTCTGAACTGAATTGTGAAACTGAAGTTTTTAAAATGTCTCACCAATAGTAATGCTTCCAAACTTCCCTTGGCACTGCATCCTCGTTTTCTATGTCAGCTCAGTTTTCATGTTCCCCTCATTTGGTCTTCTGGTTTCTTTGACCTCAGTGTGACATCTTAGTTGGTTGATTAATTACTACTAAATGGCACTGTGTTTATTAAATGGAGCCCTTGTCACCATAACAGCACAGTAACAATGCTACAATTCAGTTCAATAACTTAAATATACACCGATCGATGTGGCCATATTTAATTTGCCATACAGCCACAGATGATTTGTTGATTGGACAAGAAACTCAATGTTCTAAGCTTAAATGTTCCCAGGGTATACATCCAATACCACCACATAAACTTTTTTCTGAGCTATCAGGAGAAAAAAACAGTACTTTGAACACAAATAATCCTAAAATCAGGACTGAGGCCATCTTCAGATAACAGCATAAGCAGTTGAATATGCATATTGCCTCTCTTCACGGGTAGACAACTTGATCTAGCTTGCTGGGACATTATTCTGACATAAAATAGAAAAACAAAGACAAATATCATCAAATGTACATGTGAGGAATAAACATGCCATGAGTTGGTTGACAGTGTAGCATCGAGAAAAAGTCATCAGGTCCCTTATTTATTTATTTGATTTTTATACTGCCCTCCCATGGCTCAGGGCGGTTCACATAAAACATTGCAGGGTGATACACATATAACACAATCATAAATAACATATCAACAATACTCTAACAGTGGCTTCAAAGAGAATGATAACTTAGACAAAGCCCCCAAGGAGGTCAGGCTGCTTCAGGTCATGGAGGGGGTGTCTGAGGGGTATCCAGTTGATGTTGTTGGGTCAGTCGGAATCAAACAAATGCCTTGTGGAGGAACTTCCTTTTGCAGGCCCTGAGGAATTATGGGAGTTCAGACAGGACCATGATCTTTTCAGGGAGCTTGTTCCACCAGGTGGGATCCAAGAAAGAAAAAGCTCTGACCCTTGTTGAGGACTGATGTGTTTCTTTAGGGCCAGGGATCACCAGCCAGTTGGTAGTGGCAGAGCATGGTGCTCTTTTGGGGGTGTAGGCAGGGACACGGTCTCTCAGGTACACTGGGGCCATATTGTATATGGCCTTGAAGGTAAGAACCAGAAACTTAAGCCTGATCCGGAATTCAGTTGGGAGCTAGCTGAGTTGTTGGACTACAGGCTGGATGTGGGATCTCCGTGGTGTTTTAGTGAGAATCCTGGCTGCAGTGTTCTGCACCAGTTGTAGTTTCTCGATCAAGGGTAGGCCTGTATAGAGCAAGTTGCAGAAGTCCAATCTAGAGCTGACTGTTATATGGATCACTGTGGCTAGGTGTTCTGGTGCCAAGTAGGGTGTTAGTAGCTTGGCTTGGCGTAGGTAGTAGAAAGCCTGCCATGCTACTCTCGTGACCTGTGATTCCATGGAGTAGGAGGTGTTGAGGATCATGCCCAGGTTTCTGGTGGAGTGGGCTACTGCTAGATGCACTCTGTCCAGGTTGGGTAAGTGCGCTTCATCGCTTGGTCCCCTCTTACCCAGGCACAGGACCTCTGTCTTTGAAGGGTTGAGCTTCAGACTACTCTGAATTTTGAAGAAGAAGAGTTGGTTCTTATATGCTGATCCTCCATAGGAGATTGTATACAGGGAGTCTGTGTCTCCTTTGTAGGGAAAGGCAGGAGTAGCATTGAGAATATTTGTAATGCACTTCAATCTGATTACCTGAACTTGTAAATAAGAGGAGGCCAATCACATATTTAGTGCAAACCTTGATGAAGGCAAGCAATAATTTCCATGTGTTAAGCAGGCATCAACAATAAATCATTACACACAATACTTTGTCCTTAGGCCAGGCTCCGACATAACACCTGCAGTGCAAAAAAGGGCAACTTCTCTAAGGAATTATCAGCTTGGACCAATATTCTTGACACTCCCCCTCCCAAGCAATTTGTTTGAACTGCAAATAATACTATAATCATTTTATTTGTGAAATATTACTTTTGGGAATAAAATAAAATTGATTGGATCCAGTCATCTTTTCTACTGGGAGGAAAGCTATGCTGAGGATCATGGGACTTTCGTGGGTAAAAATCAGGTGGGATGGGGGCTGTAATGGGGAGGGAAACTGGTTCCATTGAGTGAAAAAGTGAGCTAGCTCTCCCAATGAGAGAAGGGAACTTTGTATAATACTCAAATAGGAAACATGCTCCTTCCCCCTCCATGCTCGACATACCCTTGGCTCCTCATCGATGCCTTGACACCCGCCGCTCCAGGTTTTGCCGCCATCGCGCCCCATCCCGTGCATAACCGGTTTGCTTCGCATCTTCCCCCTCTGCGTTTTCCATGTGACCCGAAATTGCCGTTTCGGTGGCCGTGCATAATGGGCCCAAGTGTCACTTTTTTCCCCCATGAGGGCACAGAATGGTTTATGCCACTCATCTTTATTTTATCCTTGTGAGGTAGATCAGACTGAAAATAAATGACTGGCCCAAAGTCACCCAGCAAGAATGATTGCCTGGGTTTCCTAGATCCCAATCCAACATTCTGACCACTGCTACTCAGTGCTGACTCTCAAATATGACATCATAATATGATCTCATGAGCCATGAATCCTATTTTAACGTATTTTATTTAAGAATTGACATGACATAATTGATCCTGTCATGGTAATGGACTAGGATCACAAGCTGGACTTTCATACCCTCAGACTTGCTAAGATATATTTCCCCGCCTACTCCATGCTTGGATTTTGTCCGTGCGTGTGTGTGTGTGTGTATGGCTGGCAGACAATGTGTATATATAATATTCAAAACAATGTTTGGATATTGGATTGGGAAATCACATATGTGCATCCATATAGTTAGATAAATGTAAAGGCAATTCAAAATTATATTATTTGGAAAATCACATAAGAAATCATAACAGGGAAAGTACTTTGTGAGGTTATGATTTTGCATACAAAAAACACCCCTCTCCATAACGTTGAGTGCCAGACGTTGTACCATCTGGAGACATTAAAACATGCTTGGCCAGAGGCTAAACACCACTAATAAACTCTGAGTCTAAGTGAAGCAATAAAAGCTATAATCACAAGTCTTTGTAAGAGGATTATTTTAAAGGTGGCTTTGACCACCAGTCATAGCCAACAGTCAAGGATGCATAAATGATAGTGCCCTTTGTTTGGCATATTCTGTTCAGATAGGTTTGGAGTCTAGTCCTTACTAATTTGATCTGGAAAGATAATGAACATTTCCAAGAGGCAGCTCTTTAAATGACCTATAGTTGTGTGCAAGGTGCAGGTCTGTAGTTTTTGAGTCATAGGGATAAATTACCAAAACAGATCTCCTGATTTCACTAATGATTTACATCTTATTGAATAAGAAGATAACTGGGCTACATCTGTCAGGGATACATACTAATGTCTGGGGGAAGCAGGCCTGGCAAAGAAACACTCAAAGCACAATATTGGGTTTAAGATTTACACTTGCCAAAATTGATGGCTCAAAGACTGAGAAGATTTTAAGTGCAATGCTAAGGATATTTACTCAGATATAAGTCCTATTGAGATCAATGGGACTCACTCCCTACAAGTGTGCTTAAGACCACAGCCTTAGAAACAAATGGTGCCTTGCACAAGATATCCACAATCAGATTTTTCTTCAAAATGAAAAAGCAACAATCATTATCTTAGAACTGAGGGTGAAAAAGTTAACACTTTCCCCTGTGTCATTTCCCCAACTCCACTGTTAGCTGCAGGGGGGAGGGTCCTTGTAAAAAGGGCCAGCTGGAGGCAGATCTAAATCACTGTTGGTGTTTCTATTTTCAGCATGACAACAGCCAATGAGCTTGTTTTCTGTGGGTGCAAAGGGTAGGAGGGCTCTGTTTTGACCAACAAAAAAGATTTTGCAAGAGATCTTGAAACCTGCCTGGCCAAAAGCCATGTAGGATGGAAACTTTCATTAAGAGGAGAATAGATCAAGATAGAGTGAGGAAACCTGTCTAGAGTCAATCCCCATTGTTTCTTTGTCCTCGTAGACTTGTTTCATGACTTGAAACTAACATAGTCGATCTATTAAGAGGTGATATGATAGCCATCTTCAAGTACTTGAAGGGCTGTCATGTAGAGGATGGAGCAAAGATCACGCTACTTCTGGCCACTTTGGTTCTGCACATTCATTTCGCTAGCGGTTGGATTAAATTTAGCAAGAACATCCCCGTTACATATTTAAATTAAAATCTGATATGTGCTTAATATCAGAGGCATTTTTTGTGGTTATTTGTGGTTATACTTCTCACTTTATTTAATTGTATTCGCAAACTCTACTCTACAGAATGATAGGTGCGCTTAAGATCCACTGAAATGAACGGAGCCAGAGGCAGCTGTGATTATTTTCTCTTTACTGATTTTTGTGAGGCTTGATCACAACTAATTCCCTCCATCTTGAGGACAACGCTCCCTCTATTTCAGAATCTGGTAACAAAATTAGCTGCTCCAAGCTGGATTTATTTGATGGAAGTACACAATATTTGAGTCCATCTGGCATGATTAATCACTTCAGTCCAATTGGTTTTAGTGGAACTTTAAAGCATTTTGAACTTTCTTTGGCTTACACCCAATATTTCCAGATTGCATCCATTGTCTTTGCTTAGAATGTTATCCATTAGCTGCTTGTACGTCAGAACTGGGCTGTGGCTATGCAGAGCGTGCTCATGTTCTGGCATCGGCTTTGGTCCAAGCTGCATTATGCTTCTGCTTCATGCTGCAGAACATTGTATGAACAAGCTCCTGGTATTCAAGCACAACACATTTCCTCAAATTTGAAATAAGTTCTCTTTTGTATACAGGGGGGATGCTGGGCGATGTAATGAATGAGTAATAAGAGAATTGAATGAGGTTGCTAGTGGAAAATAAAGGTGAATGAGCGAGACCGAGAAAAGGCTGCAAGTATAAAAGTAACCCTTAACATATGTCTAATAGTCATAAAATAAAACTGAATCTCAATCCACTCAAGTCTGTTGCCTGGTCCAATTGTTACACTGAGCATGGAAAGCTCTCTGTTTTCATGGGACATATTTGTTCAATTACAAAGGTTGCCATGTGGTGTCTCGAATTATGAGCTTGACACCTCAGAAATCCACATGACCTTAAGAGTTCTGTGATGGTTTGACATGGTCTTTTTGGTGGCTCATGGAACACACACAGCTTTTAGTCTAGCCATTGTGATCTGTAACAACAGAGACTGACTAGGTGTGTGTGTCTATAGTTCTCCTCCAAAGGATGGACTTTGGCTATCACTTCTATATGTTCCTTTACATAGGTGGCATTTCATGGAATGGGAAGCCTTGGGAACTCTGAGAGGAGGAAGAAACATACTATGACAATTTTTTATTATTTATGCCATGGACTGTTTTGCAGTGATCAATGCTTGTGGTAAATACTCATAGTACTGTTAGTTTGTGCTAGTACTGATTTTGAAACTGGAAAACAGCCTACCCTAGAGGGTTTTCCTTCTTTGAAAGTTTACGGCTAGAACATACTATTGCACTAAGATCTACAGTTGGACACTCAGATTTATTCTGTAGTAGGTAGTCCATCTACTGCCACACGTCCTCCAGTAGTGTGAGCTGGCCATAGTGATGTGTGCTCTTGTTGCTTAATGCATTCTATGCTAGGCTGCCCTTGAAGGCAGTTAATAAATATAATGAAGCAGCATGACTGCTAGCAGGTATAAGCTCTGTTGTTGTTGTTAGTTGCGAAGTCGTGACTGACCCATCGCGACGCCATGGAGAATGACCCTCCAGGCCTTCCTGTCCTCTACCATTCCTCAAAGTCCATTTAAGTTTGCACCAACTGCTTCATCCAGCCACCTCTTTCTCTGTCATCCCCTTCTTCTTTTGCCCTCGATCGCTCCCAGCATTAGGTTCTTCTCCAGGGAGTCCTTCCTTCTCATGAGGTGGCCAAAGTATTTGAGTTTCATCTTCAGGATCTGGCCTTCTAAGGAGCAGTCAGGGCTGATACCCTCTAGGACTGACCGGTTTGTTCGCCTTGCTGTCCAAGGGACTGATAAGAGTCTTCTCCAGAACCGAGTTCAAAAGCCTCAATTCTTTGACGTTCGGCTTTCCTTATGATCCAGCTTTCACAGCCATACATTCCAACTGGGAAGACCATAGCCTTAACTAGACGCAGTTTTGTTGGCAGGGTGATGTCTCTGCTTTTTAGGATGCTGTCTAAATTTGTCATAGCTTTCTTCCCCAGGAGCAAGCATTTTTAATGTATTTGCTGCAGTCCCCATCTGCAGTGATCTTGGACTATACCAATAGGTATAGGCTACTGATAGCATATAACAGCTATGTTTTAATATCTCTATTAGCTGCCTTCTAGTTAATTGAGGCTTAATTAGGGCCAGTGATAAGGAATAGATTTATTTTTTTAAGTCCCTACATGTTTTGTGTAGGTTTTATCCAAAGGAATCAGAACATTCACTTGGTACTGGAACTATCCCCAGCCAATGGAGTTGCCTTCTTGTGGCCATGCCTCCTCCATGCAGGCTTTTATGCAGACTGCCGACCCCTCCTCCCTCCCTTCAACATCACAGGATTAGCTGGCTGCCTTTGAGGCCAAGAAATTAGGGAGGTTTCCTTTGACTGGCTATTGAAGAAGCTTTCTTTGTCCTGTTTTGTGATGTAGGGATAGGACAAGCTGATTATGATAGGTAGGGATGACCAGCAAACACTCTGAGGCATCAGCAGTGATGGAAGGTCAGCACATTACTAGAAGGGCACAGCTGGGCAGGAATTCCCTGAGCACTGAGCAACATTTGCAAAATCTTCTGTGTTGCTGTGTGTACACAGGGGACGGCAGGGCTTTTTGCCCCACCACAATGGCACAGCGGCGCGGAGTAGCTGCCACTGTGCACAATGGGTCTATGAGTCGTAGATACTTTCTGATAATATGTTTAGCCATATAACAATATAAGTCCTGATCACTTAAAAAGAAATAAACCCCCAATATGCTTCCAGATATTATATAAGACAAGAGCACACAACTCTAAGGACTTTCTTTTGAACTAAGCCAGCCACACTCTGAAAGTACTGTTAGGACTTATCCTATGAATTCCAGTTCTTAAGAAGCTGGAGATCTGGCACACTTAATGCTCAAATAGATAACATACAGAGTGCCATCTCATTCCATAGATCAGCTACAAAATGCAAGCTCATGCAGACAGAGGGCCACACCCTAAAAATATAGTGAAAGGATTACCTTTTGCAGACGCCATGTCTTTGGCATTTCTCACTACGTCGTCAACATCCAGCATCCAAGCAGCAAACTGGTAGCTACATCCTTCATTTTAAAGTGCTAGCTGGGGAATCGCATAAAGTGGATTCCCCAAAATATGTAGCGCCAGCAAAGGAGAGCAACCAGCAAGCCACATGCCAAGGAAATGTGTGGAACCAAAGTAGTGCTATCTCCACCTCCAGGGCCAGCCAGAAGCACATTATCTTTTAGTGTTATGCCATGGCACTGGCGTAACACTATTTTTTTAATGTGTGGAATTGCCCTCAATTTTCCTCATGCCAAGTGGAAGCAAGGTGTTTAACCCTTCAACCACCACTGTTTCATTATTCCAAATCTGCTATGATTCAAAACCTGTTTCTTGGAAGGTTTCTCTTTTACATCATTTGAGAAAGTTAAAACAAGATAATTTGTCTACAAGAGACTCATATTAGAAAAAAGATTCAAAATACTTTGTCCATAAAGAATTCATATTGGTATTAAAAAGAAAAAATGGTTGTGTGTTTTATATCAAATGTCACTTGAAACCAGACTTAGACTTTTCTGATAAAGATGGTAGATATGTCAAGGTCAAAACTGAACTTCTGGAGTTTAGACACTGATTTATGCACCAAATTTGTGCACTAAATGAGGATAAAAGAATGTTTTATAAACAAGCAGTGGACAAATTAATCAATTTATCTTAATTGGTGTTTAATGAGGGACTGGAATGGTATAACTTTGCTGCAAATGGACAGGTTTTCAGGAAAAAATATTTAAAATACACAGGAAAAACTTCCCACCCAATTTTTTATTTGTTTTTTAATTAATTAATTAATTAATTAATTTTAATTTGGGTAGAAATTTGGAGATAGATACATGGTAATTCTAAATAATTCACTTATTTCTTAGAAAGAAATAGGTCTTTGTCAAGGCTTGATATAGTTTGGAGTTCCAACCTTCTAGTTTCTAAGGTTGTAAAAGCAGAGATTTCACCAAAGACTTTCTCAGACCACAATCTTGTAAATTTGGTTATTAAAAGAAAATAAAAATATTTAAATAGAGGCTAAATGACATCTTGCTGCAAAAGGAAGTATAGTCATTGTATAGTCCTTGAAGACTATACAAAAAATTAAAATAATTGTTTGAGACTAATTTAAATAAATGGAAATTAAATTGAATTATGCAAAATACAAATATTTGAATATGCAAATAAATCTGGAACATAATTGGTGTATAAACTAGGAAAAGAGAGAGAAATGCTAGGCAATAAGATTTTTGTGGATAATGGAGCTATTCAAAAAGCTTTTCACAGATACTATGCCAATTTGTATAAAGAATATTAAAATTAAAAGACTATCTTGGAAAGCAAAATTTACCTGGGATTGCAGAACAAAGACAAATTATGAGTGGCCCCATTACAATAAAACAGATTACAGAATCTATAAAGAAAATTAAAACATTTGTTGATGTACAAGATTTTGAAGATTAATTTACAAATTAAAGCAGAAACTTTTATTTGGGAAAACAGCTTGAAGATAGAGAAAGCTTGAAAATAGCAATAGAACTTTGTTTTTCTATATGATAACAGCATTGAGACTATTATATGCTCAGAATTGGAAAAATGTAAGAATATCTACAATGAAAGACTAGCTGTAAAAGATGTTGGAATTTGCAGAGATTGCTAAACTTATGTCTTTGATTAGAGAACAGATAACTTCTTTCATTACATTGGAAACTTCTTATTGATTTCTTGCATGAAATAAAAATGATTTGATTATTTATGGATCTAAGGACTAAAAGAGCCTCTTGTGCCGCAGAGTGGTAAGGCAGCGACATGCTATCTGAAGCTGTCTGCCCATGAGGTTGGGTGTTCGATCCCAGCAGCCGGCTTGAGGTTGACTCAGCCTTCCATCCTTCCGAGGTCGGGAAAATGAGTACCCAGCTTGCTGGGGGGTAAACGGTGATGACTGGGGAAGGCACTGGCAAACCACCCCGTATTGAGTCTGCCATGAAAACACTAGAGGGCATCACCCCAAGGGTCAGACATGACCCGGTGCTTGCACAGGGGATACCTTTACCTTTACCTTTAAGGACTAAAAATAAGTCTGAAATGCTTTTAATATAGTTATGTAATCTTGTTAAAAACTGATGAATTTGAATTATTTTGTCATTTTCCCCATTTATTAATGCCAGTAGGGAATTGGCCTAGTAAGATATGAACAACTCTTCTCCAGACATGTTTCCATACCATATTTAAGGGAGCAGTCATACATGGTCCTCTCCGCAGACATCTAGAGGTCATGCATCTTCTCACTGGAAAAAGAGATGTACATTGTCTAGTTTTGGATGGGGCAGCATGAACAGAAATGGAAGTTGAAGTCATTTAGAACAGTCATAACCACAGAGATCAATATTCATAAGAATGAGTGAATGAACTGAGGTAAGGCAGCTAATTAGATTCCATTAATGTCCAGCCTTAGAGCTTACCAGCAGATAAGAGAATAGGCAAGGTTTTTTTTTTTTTTTGTGTGGTACTCACTGACTAAATACTGCTACCTTGGAGCAGGGAGGCAAGGCCCTAAGGCGGCAACAGCAGGAATCAGTGTGAATCCATATGACTACCAGAATCTTTTTCAATACAAAGAAACAATGAGAATTGAAAATACTATAGCACCCCCACCTCTGTCTCTTATTAGCTGTTACAGTATCCAGCTGTGGATTTTTGTTTTAATAACATTGAAAATCTACAGAAATTTACTTGGAAGTGACATCTTTATTGCTACTGAAAGCCATCCGACTAACAGAATGATGCTCAGAACTTAATGTGTGGTGACTAATTAGATGCTCAAATCTATCCAGCTCTTCTGCCTTGCTAAAGAGTAAAATGTATTAATGAAAAACTTAAAGGTATCAGCTCAAGTGAGCTTCTCTATCGGTAACTATGCATTGCACTTCATCTGAACGACAGTGATAGAATGTAACATTACAGAAATGTCATATTTGAATGTCTACAAACAAACAACTTCAGAAAACAGTTCGTACTACTTCTGGTAAATCCTGCTTAATTTATATGCATCATCAATGCCTTTGCTTTCTGTCTAAAAACAGCAAATGCATTTCTATTTAGGAAACAACTCTGCTTCTGAGGACCTCTATGTGCAATAATGATGCATTTAATTAAATACATATGCTTGTGGCTCAGACAAAGTCTTAGGCCACCATGCCAGGCTCCTGCCAATAAAAAAGAACTGCCACGGCTTAATGATACTGTTTATCTGTGCAGTAACTTGTTTGAAGAATACTTCAATCCCAAGTCTTTTTAGTAACTCCATATTTCAGGTTTTGGTTTGTTATTGATGATTCCAAGTGTGCCCTCCATCTATAGATACATAAATCTGCAGATTGGGGCCACAAAATAGTTCTGAAAACTTGGGGCACCACTGAAACTTAAAGAAAAATCTGAAAACCAATAAAAATGTATTGGGATTATATCCCCCATGAAAACAGAAGCACTGTCACTGCATGCACCTATCTCATTTTTTTGAAGTGAGAGGGAAACTGGGAGCTACAGCTGTCATCGGAGTTCATTTGTAATTCTGGGAGGTTAGCAATCCTTGGCCTGGAAGCACTTTCTGGGTGACTTGATATCACCCATCTTGCATGTCTCATCTAGGCCTGGCTGCTTGCTACTATTCAACAGCAGCCACCCAAGGAAAGTCAGTGCAGGGTAGCAATTAGAGCTTCAGAGTAGGGTCTGGAAAACCCAGGTTCAATCCTAATCTTGCTGTGTAAATCACAAACGTTCAACTGAACCTACCTCACAGGGTAGTTGTGTAGATAAAAAGGAGAGAAGAATAATGTAAGCTGCTTTGGTTCTCACTATGGAGTAAGGTAGGGTATGATGAAGTAAATAATAAATTCAGCTGAAGACGGGAGGCAGACAAAACACATGTTGGTGAATGGCTGTAGAGAGATGAGGCAAGGAAAGGGAAGAGTATATGGGGGTGCCAGGAGGAGAGAAAGAGGAAATAGTGCAGGGTGAAGGATATACAGAAACAGAGGTGAAGTCCCACAAGTCCCTGAGGATTCCCTACCATGTCCAGGGGCTGGCACCACAGAATTGTACCATGCTTCTCCTAAGCATAGGTCACTAGAGGAAACAAGAGAAGCTCAAGTCAGAAGGTTAGATAAATGTAGGTTGGCTGTTGTTTGGGAAGGAGCTCAAATTGTCAAATCCATTTTTTCCTATGAGTTGTTGTTGTTGTTGTTATGTGCGAAGTCGTGTCCGACCCATCGCGACCCCATGGACAATGATCCTCCAGGCCTTCCTGTCCTCTACCATTCCCCGGAGTCCATTTAAGTTTGCACCTACTGCTTCAGTGACTCCATCCAGCCACCTCATTCTCTGTCGTCCCCTTCTTCTTTTGCCCTCGATCGCTCCCAGCATTAGGCTCTTCTCCAGGGAGTCCTTTCTTCTCATGAGGTGGCCAAAATATTTGAGTTTCATCTTCAGGATCTGGCCTTCTAAAGAGCAGTCAGGGCTGATCTCCTCTAGGACTGACCGGTTTGTTCGCCTTGCAGTCCAAGGGACTCGCAAGAGTCTTCTCCAGCACCAGAGTTCAAAAGCCTCAATTCTTTGACGCTCGGCCTTCCTTATGGTCCAACTTTCGCAGCCATACATTGCAACTGGGAAGACCATAGCCTTGACTAAACGCACTTTTGTTGGCAGGGTGATGTCTCTGCTTTTTAGGATGCTGTCTAGATTTGCCATAGCTTTCCTCCCCAGGAGCAAGCGTCTTTTAATTTCTTTGCTGCAGTCCCCTATGAGTTGTATACTCAAGCAAATACTTAATATGTTGGCTCTGCTTATGGCTACTGACAGCCCTGTGGATTACCATCTTAAATCTTCTTTGGAAGCTGAGAAGAAGACCACAGAAAGAGCACTAAAACATCATGACCAAATTTTGAAACCATCTTGATCAACTGGATTCTGAAGGCCTTATCACAGACAATTATTTGACACACCCTTTTGCAAAACCTTGACAATGAGATCTTAGAATTACGACCTATCCTTTTTCCTGCCAGCAGTTATAGGTTTGCTATTGTTAGTAGAAAAATATAGAAGCAGATATCAGAGAGGCCTCTTTTTTACAATGTTTATGACATGCCCACTATACTAAACTATAGTAAAATTAAGAAACCTGAACGACATGCTTCCTTTTTTTACCACACCTGAAGCAGCATGTTTTTGACTATTTCAAAGCATGTCTTATAGGCATAAAAGAAACTGTGGCCATTGCCTATATATGATGGAGGTGAACTATGAATTTAATTTTGTAACATTGGCTTCATCACATAGTGGTCCTAGATGTTCCTCAGTTTTGCTCCAAAATATATTTGACCTTCCTCCCTATCTGTGAATTCCTGTTATGCATCTGTTTCCCTTTGGGCAATTTGTTGTATCGATTTAGTTCCAACTTCTGTAGTTCCACTCCTCATTTTTCAACAGTACATTCTTGGTCTGTTCTTATTTCAGTGCCCTTTTCTTCTCTCTAGCTCACCTTCCTTTCATTGATTGCCATCTCTCTTTTCAGAAACACATTTCTGAATAAAACTTTGAAATACTGACCATATCCCACAGATCCAACTGAAAGATTGACATTGTGACCCCTAGTTAATTACCAGTTGAGGTATTAGCTGTTCAGGACAGACTGCTCACCTTTTCTGTCAAAGCAAATTAATGTTTGTTGGAATTATCTTGTCAGTTCCAGAGACAAGAGGGGAAGGTTGTAATAGCCTTGATTCAGAAGAGATGATTGCACTCTTCATTTCCTTCTTTTTCTTAAAAATATTTTGTGCATAAAAGTATATGATTGGTAGCTCTCTACACTTGAGTGAGATTAATAATACATACAGAAAGGCAGCAGACTTCAGTTTCTCCCCAGATTGCTGCTTTCTACTACAAGAATTGCGATCAGTGACAGCTCTCACCAAAAGCAGAGTTGTTTGAGACAAACAGTGTTATGTGTACCACCCGCAACCGTTCCCTCCAGATAATTGAGAACCTCTAAGTTCTAATGCATCTATTAGAAAATGAACAAGTTGGCTTCTCATTTTCAGGAAAACCAAGGAGTGACTTCTTTACAATTTGATCTGAAGTGTGGAACAAAAGACTATTTCTTCTTTGCTGATATTTTGGCATGCCACATTGTTATGGATTCTCCCATCAAATGGTATGTCCAGAAAAGATTTTACAAGATCAGTTTTCTTTGGAGGAGAAAAGACAAGGAGGCTTAAAGTATCCTTGGAATTAATAGCCTAATTGCTTCAATGAGTACACCAAATGTTATTTTTTATTATTATTTTATTTTTGGATTTATATACTGCCGCTAGCCAACAGGTCTCATGGTGGTTCACAGTAAAACATTAAAATTACAATAAAAACCCCATAGTCCCCATTTTACAAAAATACAGACAGCGATGGCATTTTAACTATTAACCCCACCTTGTTCAAACAGAAGCCATGAGAGAAGGAGCAAGACTGGTGGATCCTGGGAATCCAAGATGGAACCTGGGCTAAGGTGACCAGATTTTAACACTGGTAAAGCGGGACACCTTTGACCAGGGGGAGGGGAGGTTCTTGAATAAAAATTTGGTCTATATGGAGCAACAAAAAGTTTCTAGAATGCATAGAATGCAAAAATAGTATTGTAATTGCACAGGGGATACCTTTACCTTTACCTGGGGGCACCTGGCAAATTGTACTTATGTTGAAATTAAATATATATATATATATATATATATATATATATATATATATATTACAATACTATTATTGTGTTCTGCTGCTCCATATAGACCAAATTTTTACTCAAGACCCCCCCCCCCCCCGGTCAGTGATGTCCCGCTTTACCAATGTTACAATCTGGTCACCTTACTGCAATGGTCTGGCCAGATGTGAGTATCCAATGGCAATAACCTCCACCATTTTTTCCAAATAACTTAAACCAAGGGAGGAGACAAGATACAAAGTCATTTCAGTCTGAGGTTCACAATTCCAGAGATGAGGCAAGCATGATAGGCTAAGGAACCAAGGCTTTCAGGATTAAAGCAAGGCTCAAGTATGAGTTATGTTGCATTCACACCCCCACAATGTCCCTCAAGATGCTTTATAGTTAAATGTCAGCTGCACAGACTTAATCCTGCTACAACTCATCATCACTTTCAGCAGGTAGCTGACATCTTGCCCTATGGCAAGCACTTCTCCTTTTAGCCTCAGCTCTGCTCTAAGCCTGCACCTTCACCTCTAGTGGTGCAGGTGATCCTGGAGGACTGGAAACAGGCAGCTGGCTTTCATCTGCTGGATAAGAGCTGGGGGTGGTAGTGGAGATGACTCTGTTCAAGCTCTCAGCTGTAAGTTATGGCATGCTTGCACCTCTCCCTCTTGTTTGTCACTTCTGCTGCCTCTGGTATGGCTATGTTGGCCCCTTCTTCCTCTGAAGAGTCCTCAACATTGTTGAGACCTGGCTGACCCATAGCACTTTCCCCTGCACTTTCCTGCCACTTTCCACAGTTACGTTTATATAAGATAAAATTGAACTTAATGAATTATTTTTCGGCCATGTTGACCAAATCCTCAAGCCACACACATATTTACAGGGAAATCCATGGACACACTGAGAAACTATTAAAGAGATCGAGTGTGATTATATTCTAACACAGTATTTAAATTTCTCATTAGTATAATCGGAAAACATCCCAGTTTCCACAGCAAAAATGAATTATTGCCATGTGCCCACTGAAATGCTAATAGCATATGGTCTTGTGCAAACCATCAGATATTTTGCCTCTGTACCTGATTAATGTTATCAAAAGGTCTCTAAGTCCTTAATATTTAGCAGCAAAACTCTAGGAAAAGTCTAGTCCCATGAAGTGATTATCTGTTATGTTTCTGGACATTCTGAAGATATGTTACATTTTCTTAATAGTGCTTACCTTCTTTTTTGATATGATGTTTTGCAAGAACAGCTTGCACATATAATCAGCACAATTTATCACTTATCCCCCAAAGTACCCTGCTGTTGAAATGCCTGACATATATATTAGGCGTTGTGGATTTAGCAAAAATTGAATTATAAATTGCCTTGCCAGCTTTGCCTCTGGAAATAATGAAAAACCTTACTAAAGAAAAGTCCTAGTGAAGGGTTTACTTTGAGTGGCTACACCAAAAGAACAACAAAATCTGCATTCATCAAACTTTATTCTTGCATAAACATAATGGATTTTTAATTTTACAAAGGAGTTTGGCATTTAAGAGATTCCATGTGAGATTATTTTAGTAACCTTAACAGTAATCTCCACAACAACAAAAAAGAGCTATAATGAAATGCAATGTACATTTTTGATAGATTCAGCACATTAAAACAATAGATGTAACCAACCACAACTATCCATATGAAGTCAATTTAAATGAGTGGAAGTTACCCAATTCCACATAAAATTCTAGGGCATCTATTTAAAAAATTATGTCCAGTAGCTATTTAAACAGATGAAATTATAGTCAAAGATAGGGCTAAGCACATCTAAGCAAGTATTCCAAGAATAAATATAAAGAAATCAATCCTTTCATTGGGACTTAAAGAAGTATTTCTATATAATGGGGTCACTTGATTTTTGAAGAAGGAGGTCTGTTTCAGCCTTAAAGTTGGTGAAAACTTGTATCTTCCAAGCCACCTATGCCTAAAAAAGACCACTTTCCTCTTTTATTTCTGTTGTCGTAATATAATCAATGAGTGATGATGATGATGATGTCAGCTATTCAGTCATGTTCAACTCTTGGCAATCCTATGGTTCAGCTGTTTCCACGTCTTTCAGTCTTGCACTTCTTCTTTTAGTTATATAATGCTTTGGCCAGTGTCCATTTTGATTGTGTTTAACCCCCATGCTCTCTGTCTGCCTGGTTTCCTCTTATCACTAACCAATCCTAGGATAATTGCTTTCTACAAAGAGTTGGATCACATGATATGACCAAAGTAAGTGGGATGGAGTTTCATGATTTTGCCTTCTACTGATATATCAGGCTTCATGCATTCTAGCTTGTGGTTAAAATAATTTTTTTAAATAATTTAGTTATTTCTTTAAAAAAACAAAAACAAAATGTCAGTGATATCCAACACATTTAAGAAGCTGTGCCATCAACAAACATACAGGGTGACAAAGATACAAGATAAAAAATAACCACCTTATAGGCCATTTTCAAGGTCAAGATCGTACTAACTTTTCAAAAATTGTTCCTGTTCCAAAAATAATGCAGAGTAAATCAGTTTCTAATTACCAGTTGCACAAGGAGTGCAAGGAAAGGAATAAGCAAAAAGATCTAGGACAGTTGATTGCATCACAGCCATAGTTATCTGTGGCATCATATGGCTATGGCATCATAGCCATAGTAATATATTTCAAATCCATTTTGAAACAGATGCATCTTGCATTCTGCTTTGCAACTCCAGGGGTTGCTCCAGGAGGCAACCTAGTCCAAACTGGTAATGCATCAGGGTATTCCATGCAGGGTGAAGTATATTCACAAAGAGTATGTGAACATGCTGATTAGTAACATGGAGTTCAAGAGTGTATGTCACTGGGGATTCCCCTTGTGCTTGGAAAATAATTGTAGCTTGAAATGATCAAAAGTTTTGGCATTTGGGGCCCCATAAATGTGGCAAACAAATATCTGTTCATCTGAGTAATGCCCATATTGTCCAAAAGCATTTAAAAAGTGGAGTGTTTAAACACTTGTTTAATCATATGAGTAACACTCATCTTGTCCAATACCATTAAAAAGGTGGGGTTGTTTCAACAAAATCCTCCATCAAGACTTCTTTCCATAGTCACTGAAGTATGGTATAGTGTCACATCCTGTAAACATGACAACTTTGCAAGTTCTCTTTGCAGTCTATGAACATTTCAGGGTAATGGTATCTAATGGCTCTTGAGGACTCCATGCTCCAACTGCTTTCATGTTCAGGGAGTTCAGTAGCAGAAACACAGTACATGGTGGTTCACTGTTGATGTTGTTAATTACGGTAGACCTCAACCAAATGCCTGATGGAGGAGCTCCATTTTGCAGGCCCTGCAGAACTGTTTTTGTTCTGTTAGAGCCCTGATCTCATCTGGGAGCTCATTCTACCAAGTGGGAGGCAGGACAAAGAAGGCTCTGGCCCTGGTTGAGGTCAAGTGGACTTCCTAGGAACCAGGGATCACTAGCCAGTTGGAGGTGGCAGAGCGCTGAGCTCTTTGAGGGGGCTAGGCAGAGAGACAGTCCTTCAAGTATACTGGCCCAGACCATGTATGGCCTTGAAGGTGATTACCAATGAAGTAAATAAATAAATTTTAACAAAAGTATACAGAATTAATTTTAATTTAGAAAAAAAAATGTTTGATAGCACAGCTCCTTCCCTTCATGCTGGCCTACAGCATGTCACAACTTTTGAGCCATGACACTTTCTCTGAAAGTAGTCAGATCCAGATCAGACAATGATACATTAACTTTACCCTGACTATCAAAGAGACTTCTGCCCTCATTTTCTTTGGTACTCTGTGTTGGATTGCTTTGGCTAGGGTAGCTGCATTCAACACATCAGCACCAGGTGGCATGCTTTCAAGATGCCAAACTATCACTGTGATTGGCTGGCCAACACAGGATTCTTACTCAGATACAGTAATTTCTTTGTGTCCATTTGAGGCCATTTTGTTACTAAAATCTGAAGCTTCTTTGTAACATGAGATTTCAGATGCAGACTGGAAATCTGAAAATGTTTTCTAAGGGTATGACATAAATGGTTGTTTCCTGAAAATAGATTCAGGTGGGCAACTGTGTTGGTCTGAAGTAACAGAACAGTAGAACCTTTAAGATCAACAAAGTTTGTCTGGGTATAAGTTTCTGTGTGCTCTAACTTTGTTTGGTTATTTGATGAGTAAGTAGGAGCTGTGGGAGGTTCAGTTTCTGCTGCAGCATATGAGTGGGGGCTTGGGTTAACCCCTTCCTGGCACTATTTTTACACATGAAGTCATACGTGAATGCCCTATTCTGAGGCAGATCATTGGTTTGTCAACATGAACATTTCCAGTCTGGTGTACAGTGGCACTCCGTGCTATCAGGTAAAAGTGTTTTGTTTCACTTATTACCTGATCCTAGTAACTGAAGATGTGAAGAATGACCTTGGGAAATTCTTTATGCTCTGCCACTGAGCTGGGGCCTCTGCCATCTTTAGTTTTTCTTCTGAGGTTACTATTTACCATTTTAATGAAGAGTGAAAATCTAAAATAATTTTCATGGAACTAGAGCTCCTTATTATAAGCTAGGAGGATACTGAAAAATACTGGAAATGTTGTCAGTCAGGGAGAAAAAGCCTATTGATGAATTAGTTACTTTTGGCCCAATCCAAATTGTTCCCTGTGAGGCGGCTAGTTAGAAATAAAGCCATGATTGGATATCCAGTCATAGATCTCCTGATATCTCATCTGGATTGAAAGGAGAATACTTTTCTTCTTCACTTAGATATCACATCTTGAGTGGGATACAAGTCCATCAACAATAGCTTCACCAAAAGTAAATGAACCCTATCCCCAAACAGGGAATTATCCCAGCTAAATAGAATAATTTGATCTTTGCCAGAAAAGTTTGCTAGACTTCATAGCAAAGAGCCTCACAAACCTCTAATAAACCCCTGAACAGTGGTTGCTTCAAGGAAAATGCTGACAGGTCCTTAACTGGAGTGGTGTGAACAGCCCTGCTGTAATAAGCCATAATTTAAAGGCTGTGGGCTAGCCAGCTATTAGTGCTAGTAAACAAGTACCCCTGATGGGATTTCAAATTAGAGCTTCAAGGGAATTATTTTATATTTAACTCTGCTCCTTTTACACCTAACATAAAGGGTGACTTTACTTTGCAATGTAACATTATTCTGCATTTTATTCTCTGGGCAGATACTATACTATGATACTCAGATTATAAATAACAAATTTCTCCACTGCAGTCAATGCCAGCATTCTGCCATTAGCAGTTCCTTCTGCAGGGTTAAACTACCTTCACTGGTTGCATAGTTAGCAACAGGATCACTCAAAATATAAGGTATAATCTGTTATTATGAATTCCTATGAATTCCAAGGGAATAACCAGTTTATAGGAATAGCTCAAATACCACAAAGCTACATATGAATTGAATTGTTGGAGGCTTTCACAGCTGGAGTCAACTTGTGGTGGGTATTCTGGGATATGTGGTTGTGGTCTGGTAGTTCTAGTCTCTAATGTTTCACCAGTAACTGCCATCTTCAGAGGTAGGACATGGCAAGATGGAAATCTCTCTGTACCAAAGAATAGCTTTTCTGAAGAGTTGCTTGTAATTTTATTTACTTCCTGGGGCAGGGGAGGTATAACATCCGATTCCTGTTTGACTCCCCCAGGAGATGGATTGGAATTAGGAAGTGCTTTTCCTGTGTTGGGGTGGAATTCATTAGCAAGTCCATTAGGACTTGCTAATGAATTCCACCCCAACACAGGAAAAGCACTTCCTACTTTCAAATCATTTCCTGGGAGAAACCCAAACAAAACTGGAATATGATGTGATGTTACACACACAGAGGAAGGAAATTAAATTTCCAGCAACTGTTCACACACTCCACACTTTGGCATATAGTGATTCCCATTTTGCCATGTCCTACCTCTGAAGATGCCAGCCACAGTTACTGATGAAATGTCAGGGACTAAATCTACCGGGCCATGGCCAGACAGCCTGAAATACCCACAACAGCCACTTGATACAAGTTGCACAGTGGTCCACACTTTGATCTTCAGGAAAGCAATAATACAAGCTCAAAGTGTCAAGGGATATATTTAATAAGTGAGAATGTGTCCCATGCTAAATTCCAGAGATGCTCAAATCTGCATTGAGTGTAAGTGGAAAGTTGCAATAGCTGCATAAGCTATCATAAAGACCGTGGAATAGCACAGAGGTCATATTGTCTTTGCATCAAGACTTGGCCTATAAATGTTGGGTGTTGAATTGTCCACACTGTATATTGTAAACCAGATCAAATAAATTATGTATGATATTTCTTTATATTTGTACTAGGGGCCAAGCCCATTCAGGAATACAAAGGGCTCTAGATTGGGGGTGGAGTGGAAGAACTCTGTGGATGGCCTCTCCCTCCCCTGAAGACTGGGAAAGGCTGCAGGCTGGAGGCCCCCAGACAAGGAACTCACCGGCAGGGGCAGCTCTCATGTAACAGGGATCTGCAGCCTCTGAGCCTTGGAGGAAAGTGGAAGGAGGGTGTGGTCAGGGATGGGGGACAGAAGGTGATTGGTTGGCTGCTGGACAGACAGGCAAGCTGGTTGGAGGAGGAGGCACTAAGGGGCAGGTCAGCTGCCTGGGTGTTGAGTGGCACCTAAGCCATGAGACATGCTCCTCCTCCAAGGCCTTAGCAGAAATATATTATGTGGAACAGATATGTTATATTAAACGTGTCTCCACATGGTGATGAACACTAATTAAGATTTCCTGTCAACAATTATGGCAAGTCTGCAGGAGAAAGGCAAGATGGTTGTACTAATCAGGTAGATGTGCTGCAATCTGCTACCTTAGTAGGCTCCATGAGAAATCAAATTCCAGGACAAAAGCTCCATATTTCCATTATACAGGTAAACTGGAAGCCAGGAGCCTTTTTATTACTGAAGTCATAAGTTCTTACACTGACTGACGGCATTTGGACTATCCATTTGTGTATTGTCTTGGGCAGGGATCCTCAGCCATTTTGAACCTGTGGGAATCTTTGGAATTCTGACAAAGGACGGTAAGCACAATCACAAAATGGCTCCTATGAGGGGCAGAGCCAGCCATAAAATGGCAGAGCTGCATACCCAGAGGCAACCTTAAGTGCTAATATACTAGAAAAGAAGTAATGGAGAGTAAAACCAACCTGGTAGTAGCAGCTACAACTGAAACAATGCAGTTTTAATCTGCACATCCCTTTGGATCTCTGATGGCCTATAAGAAGCCCTGTTAGTGGGTACCACGGAGCACACCGGCACCATTGACATAGGTTTCACCCATAGAATATATGGGTGAATTTAAAAAGTATCATATCACTTCTACAGTGATCTCTGTAATCCAGTGGTTCTCAACCTGGGGGTTGGGACCCTTTTGGGGGTCGAATGTCCCTTTCACAGGAGTCGCGGCAGGGCAAGCAGCTTGGCCAGGAGGGTGCCATCCACACAACAGCCTTGCAGGGTAGATCGAGATAGAGCATTCACCTGTCTGGAGCAATGGAAAAGAGCGAGGTCGGTCTGGTGGGACAAGAGGCAGAACTGAACTGAGAAACCCTGGGGAAAAAACAATTTATATATACAATCATAAACAATGGATCTTAATGGCATTGGTCAGTTTCGATTTAATTTCTGTGAAAGAACACCTGCATAATTTTATGGTTGGGGGTCACCACAACATGAGAAACTGTATTAAAAGGTTGCAGCATGAGGAAGGTTGAGAACCACTGCTGTAACCTGAGGATCTGTTTTCATTCCACAAGAACTCTCACCCTCACCCTGAGACTGGTAACCCTTCCTTAAGTAGTAAAATGGAAATGAATATGGACATGATGTCAGTTGTCCCACCCACGAAGCATGCCAGAAGATGTAAAAGATGTTCCAAGCACAATAGTTCTAAATATGACTGGAATTCTTCTTCTCAGCATCTTGCCTTTTCATGGGAACAGATTCCCTTGGCACACTTGGAACATCTCCCTCTACTGCCATTCCTAGGCTAACCTGTGCATGACGGCATTCACACATCTGAGAAAACAAGGAATGGCTGTTAGGGCATAAGGTAAAGGTATTCCCTGTGCAAGCACTGGGTCACATCTGACCCTTGGGGTGACGCCCTCTAGCGTTTTCATGGCAGACTCAATACGGGGTGGTTTGCCAGTGCCTTCCTCGGTCATTACCGTTTACCCCCCAGCAAGCTGGGTACTCATTTTACCGACCTCGGAAGGATGGAAGGCTGAGTCAACCTTGAGCCCGCTGCTGGGATTGAACTCCCAGCCTCATGGGTAGAGCTTTCAGGTTGCATGTCTGCTGTCTTACCACTCTGCGCCACAAGAGGCTCTCTGTTGGGGCATATCTTGATGTTTTTATTTGCCATAGTCTGTGGGCTGTCATTCAAGGGCTTCTAAGGGTTCCGATAAACTGGAATAAAATTAATGTTACTTAATAAACTGTATGGTCTTGCTATTATACTTGTTCTCGCAAAGTTTGGCCTGTGTCTGAACCCTGACTTTATTACTCATGATTTTCACAAATATGAGTTGGTAACTTGAAAAAGAACATGGGTTTGTCATAACATTTTGGTTCACTCATTGCATTGGTTTGGGGTCAAACTAGATACATTCAGTTTATATACAAGACACCCATGTTAACATTATTACATGATATGAACACTCAGTATAACAACTGTGAAGGCTTGACTGTAATCTGCACCCTATATGTTTTCAAGACTTTTACAGCTTTTAATTTATCAAAGGAAATAATTAGCACACTTTGTGGCAGCCAGTGATGGTATTTATTCATTTGGAAGGCATTGGTTTCCTGTCATTAAAACTACATCATGTCCTTCCTTTTCTATTAAACTTGAACTGAGGGCAGCAAGAAGTCACTAAAAGGAAATGAAGAGGTTTCTTGGCAGTGCTCTCATGGAATGATTTAATGCTGCGAAAAGATAGCAAGCCCATAACACATGCCAAGAAATGGATTTTCAGGGATCGAGATTCTAATTAGCATGTCGCTCTTTTATTTGATGTTTGTTTGTAATCCAGCAAACTCTGATTTGTAAAATCACTCCATGCAAATGTGGCTCTTTAGTTTTAGTCCCAATTATGATGAGAGATTATGCTGTGGAAGGGAGAAGATTTTTTTTTGGCTTTCTAGGATCTGATTTATAGCCTTTAAAATATTAATTTTGTTATTTCTAAGTGATCAAACCCTGTGCTTCTAAGAATTATCCTGACAAACTCAGTCCTAGAAGTCATCAAGATGTTTTGAAGCCTCTTATGAAGAATACCAATGATGATACCATCCCAGCCATTTTGGGGGCAACAGCAGTAGCAATTTCAGCAAGCAGCAGACAACAGAAGACTGCAGCCATTTCAAGTTCTGCTTTTTCAAAACTGGTACAAGTAGTTTGTGTGGGGACAGAATTATACGCCCTAGCACCCCCTAGGAATGGATGGTCATTGCAGGTCACTGGCAAAAGGAAAATGAGCCTGCTTTAACCCTCTGTAGGGCTCCCAGCCTCTAGGTGGGGCCTGGAGAATTGCATCTGATCTCCAGACTACAGAGATCAATTCTGCTGGTTGCTTTAGAGGATGGACTCTATGCTCTGCTGGACTCCCTCACCTCCCCAAACACTGCCTCCCCCAGATCCCATCCTCAAATCTTCAGGAATTTCCCAACCCAACACTAACTCTCTGTCAGGTCTGTAAGACACCACTTATAGCTTTTCTGAGTTTTGCTCCCAAATGGGGCACCTGTCTCCTCTTTCAGGAAAGTTGGTAAGATCCTTGCCATGTGGGACATATGTTCAGCAGGTGGTGTGCACCTTGAAACACAGGGGGAAAAATATACTGACAGTCTAACTCTCAGAGGGTATGTGGGACATATACCTGTCCTGGGGCTACTTGGTCATTTACTGAAACTTTGAGCGCTGCCATTTACCCGGTCACCTGCAGAGAGTAAGTGTTGCCAGATGAATCTCTGTTCTATCTAGTACCAGAGACTGACCTGCTCTTTAAAGCTAGAAGATGACAGTATTTACCAGGAAGTTTCCATCTCCTTTTCTTAAAGGAGGATGGGCGAATGAAAGTTCTGAAGTCACAAGATTTCCTGATAACCTCCTACCACTCAGACCAACAATATAGCACTATTTAACAAAAGACTGCATGCCTACGATCACAAGACAAGACTTGAGAACAATGTCTGAAGGAGGCTCAGAGCATGTGCTGGTAGTTAGTGGAGGTGTCATTTTTCTAGCCTTGAATCTTCTGGCTCTAGGTCTGAAGCATTAGCAGGCATAGTATGCAGAACTGATTCTGCCTTTTCCTCAGAGCTCTCATATCTAAATCTAGGATGGCAGCTTCCAAGCAGTCTTCTATCAAATGGCAGCTATTGAATGGCAGTTTCTGAGCAATCTTCAAGGGCACCCCATACATAGCACATGGTACCAGCTTGTCCTCAAGTCCATGAAGCGTCAAAGATAAAAGCATGAGTTCATACAGCATGTCCACACAGTGTAGTTCTCAGAATGTGTGACACATGTTTTCTTCTTTCCCCCTCGCATTATTAGCTGCTGCTGGGAGGGAAAGGCAGGAATGCACAAGGGGGTTATGCCACATCACTTGTGAGGGCATGGCTTCAGGGGCAACTGTGTCTTTGTCCATCACACCTTGTTCTATCTCAAATGGACATGATCCATACATAAGCTCCTGACCAGGGATATAAATCTAGAGGATGTACAGCAATGCAATGCAATGCAAGTATTCAGATAATTCCTATAGAGCATGTAATATCTACTCATATGTCAAACAATGTATCTAACAAACAATGTATCTCATATGTATCTAACAGCCTAGTGATAACTGATGTGGGCGCAAACCAGTTCTATTCAATCCTATAGAAAGTTTGACATTTGCTTTATTATGAATATGGTTTTCACACATACACTCCAGGTATAGCATTTCAGTACATGTAAATTTTGTGTTAGGATTTCCAGAGTTACATACAGTTTCTAAATCCCTGAACTATCATGGACTAATCTTACCCTCTAAAATGGCACCTTATCACAAAATCCCTGACTATTTCCGCATGAGTAATCTATCCCTGGACAGCCTTCAAATGTTGGCAGCTTTTAGAGCCCCCTCCACATGATGTCACCGGAATCCTGAGGCTGTCCAGCAGCCAGGTAAAGATTTGGCCATTTTTAACTAGTGATTCTGAGAATCGCCAAAACTAGGGGCATTTCTGCACATCAGTAAAAATAGCATTTTGCCAGCTGAATGGCAAAGTGCTAAATGTTATCTTGCTTCCCAGCCATTCCTCATCTTTTCTGCTGCCTCACTGCTGCCATTTCGTGTTCCTTACCCTTCACATGTGCTACTAGAAATAGCAGAAGAGAGCAACGTGCCTTATATGTGACTCACAATCAATACGTGACTGTCAGTCAATCCAGGCAGCTAATCCCCTTCAAATTCTATAATGGGAATTTCAGCATTCCCAACTTTCCTGGGGGTTGGGGGGTTGGGGTTCAAGGTAGAGCCTCCAAACTTTTAGGGTAGCTCCAGGAGGCTTTTCCCTGACTACCCTCCAAATTTTATAATGATTGGTCCAAGAGGTCCACACCTAGGGGCTCCTGAAGAGGATATTCCTATCCCTCCATTATATGCTATGGGACAGACTCTCCATTGGATATAATGGTGGGATGGGGGCACCCTCTTTGGCAGCCTCTAGAAGTGGACCCTTTGGACCTGAAATTTGAAGGAAAGGCAGGGAAGAGCCTCACAGAGCTACTCTGAAAGTTTGAAGGCTCTAACTCAAACCTCAACCCCCCAGGATCTGGGAAAGGCAGGAATGCTGAAATTCCCTTTATATATGACGCCATAGACTTTCATGGGCTCTGAAGCCAAGGCAGCTGGGCCCCTAGTGATTCCAGTCCTTTGATTTAGGGAGGCAGGGAAAAAATCATTCCTGATGGGGAGAGAAAACTTTAAAGAGGCATACTTTGCATTTAAACTGGGGGGGGGGGTTGCTTTGCCTGCACGAATAAATGCCTATTTGTTGCTCCAGGCAGATTGCTTAAAAAAAAAAAAACATCCCCGGGAGAAGGGAGAGGGAGGTGGGTGCAAGGGTAGAACATTGGAGGTAGTGCTACTTCGGTTCCACACATTTCCTTGGCATGTGGCCTGCTGGTTGCTCTCCTCTAGCTTGCACTTTTTAGTTGGTGGAATCCACTTTATGCACAGGAGGATGTAGCTACCACTTTGCTGCTTGGACACCGGATGTGGGTGACATGGTGCAAAACACCAAAATTCTAGCAGTTTCATAAGGTAAGCATATCACTACATTTAATTGGTGTGGAATGGCCCTGGATTTACATTCCTAAATTTTCTGTTTCTGGAGGTAAGTATGAGCTCAGAAAGAGGTGGGGGTGTGATTGGGCTGCCTTCTCTCAATCATACAGGGGTCTGAGCACTTTATTTTTAAGCCAATCATTTACAGAAAATGTCTTTCTAGGCTTCACTTATCTGTCCAGCCTTCTCACAACTCGGGCAAGCAAAAACAGCCCAGTTTCTATTTTCTGTGGGTAGGAAATGAGCAGGGAAAGAGGAAGGGGGCAGGTGATCCAGCAGCCTTCTCCCAAACATACAGAGGTCTTAGCACCTTGTTTTTAAGCCAACCATTAGCACAAAATGTTTTTTTGGGCTCCAGGGACCATGTTCAGAATTTCAGAAATTCACCCAGACAGAAATAAATGGCAAAAGAACAAATTCCAAAAGGGGGGGGGGGGCAATGATGTATCATTCTGGTGTTTCTCCATAACAATGTAGCAATGTTGATTTTCATTAGAAATGCATCTATGTTGTGGCATTACCACATAACAACATGGAAGTGCCTTTAAAAAAATTAATTTTGGGGCTGAGAGGGGGAGATAGTTTCAGCCCACAAGATAATTGCTGTGCTGTGATTGGTGGCTTGCTGTGATTGACAAGCCAAGAGCAGAAGGAGAAATTTGTTTTGATTTCCCTTGTAGCCTCATCAGGAGGCAAAAAGCTGCGACAGGAAGAGGGAAAATGCGGGAGGGGTCTCCCCATGAGGAGGGCTGCAAATACGATATTTACCATCCCACGTTTGCAAGCAGGAAGCCACTCACATTTTACCCCTCTGTGCGGAAATGGTCCATGAGTCGCTGTTTTATTGAGGAGTCCTAAACAATTACACTAATCTTTTTGCTTTAAGTCCTTAAGAAATCCAGGTCATGTGGAGGGGGAAGGGGTGACTCGCAGAGTCTTGGACTTCAGCAGAATAGGAAATTGATTAAATTCAAGAATATTTTCTCATGGTTGTTTAAATTGGGTTCTGATATTGTTGCTGAGTTTGCAAATTAAGATATAAGATCAGAGCTGGCTGAGATTGCCATATTGTCTCCTCTAATTTGGAAAAAGTAGGCCTAGACAAGGGGAAAGCTCATAAAAAGGACTTTATTACTCTCTGCAAGTTTGACATAGAAGTCGGTGCACCAATCCCTTCTCCCAGCTACTTACAATTACATTTCCGCAGGAAGAATGAGAAGGAATTAGAAACAGGATAATGTAGCTTTAAATCACTTTCCGTGGCTTTGGCCTTCAAGGGGGAGCCCAGAGGGTTGCTTGGTTGTTGTTGTTGTTTTTGAAAGACGCTTCCTACATTGTTTAGTGTGACACAACAAAAAGCACAACTCATTTGACCCCTGCTCAATAAAAAATCATTTTGTTCCAACATCCTATAAAATCTGTGCCTGAGCCTTCTAAGCTCAGATGTCTCCTCCAATTGACATAGGGAAGCTCTGGCATATCCACACAGTAATGATCCATAAGCAGACTGGGGTTAAAGGTAAAACAAGCTATGTCAGGAGGCTGGGTGGAAGCACATGGCAATATGCAGCTGTTAAGAAGAACAATATTTCTAGGACTGGTAATTATGTCATCACTAATTTCCACATGAAGGTTCGAAGTGGTCTGGGATGCCTTGCTCTTCGGAGAGGGTTAAGTTTTTCAGATATTGCACAGCAACATATAGCACCACTTACAAGCACATGAGAACACCATGTTTTTGCCTGTGCAATCTTGGCTGGAGAGACATTCTGAGCTAAGAAAATTCCTGTTCTTCATTTGGGGTATTATTTTTTATTATTATTACCGTTTTTGTTTCTGGCTCTATTGCAACTTATTTTCTTTATTTATTTATCATTACATTTACGTGTCGCTGCTCACAAACCTGCCATCTTGCGGCAACAACCCTCAACACCCTTCAACCATCACCACCTCCAAGCCCAGCACAACTCCCAACCTCTGCCCTGGTGTAGCTCCTGGCTTCTGCTGTTGAGCCCACCACATCTTTCTGTATCCCCCACCATCTCTCTAATAAGGACATTCTCTGTACCTTCACAGACAACACTCTTGGTTTTTTTAGGGAGTGTTGTTGTTATTGTTGTTGTTAGGTGTGAAGTCATGTCCAACCCATAGCGACCCCATGGACAATGATCCTCCAGGCCTTCCTGTCCTCTACCATTCCCTGGAGTCCATTTAAGTTTGCACCTACTGCTTCAATGACTCCATCCAGCCACCTCATTCTCTGTCGTCCCCTTCTTCTTTTGCCCTCGATCGCTCCCAGCATCAGGCTCTTCTCCAGGGAGTCCTTCCATCTCATGAGGTGGCCAAAGTATTTGAGTTTCACCTTCAGGATCTGGCCTTCTAAGGAGTAGAGGAGTAGGGGGTGGATTTATACTTCCCAAAGTATTTTAAAGTATTCAATTTTTTTCTGCTAATTTGAGGGATCCTCCAGGTTTGTAGAACTATCTGCTTTGTGTCAGTCTGTGAATTTAAGTATTGTCAGATGAGGCCACACTTGACTACATTGTGTTATAGGAAGTAATCCTGAATATAGGGAACAATGGGCAAGCCATAAATGTTGGTTGCCACTGGCATCTAGTTTCAATTCCTCCATGCAGCTATGTTTACTTCTCAGTAGCAAACCTCCATAAATGCCCCCCCCCCAAAGAAAGGTTCATCTGTGTAGCAAGTTTCAAAATGGATCGACAAATGAAAACAGCCATTGCATGGAGTGATTTAAAGGGATTTCTGAGTGGCTGCCCTAATATATAAACAGCCCCTCCTATCCGCAAAAACATTGTTTGGGATTGGAGTGTAAGTCAATCCTAAATCTGCTAGAATTCCAGTAACAGAGATTCTCTTTGTTCATCAACATCTATTAACAGCGCACATCTATTGATTCCATGTGTTGCCATAGTTCAACATCATCAGGTGACAAGGAATAGGGATTTGTAAACTGCAAAAAGCATTTTCTCTTTCTCCCTACTCTTCTTTCTAACTGACATCATCCCCCTTCAAAGAACAGCCAATTTTTTACACATGTGCAATGTGAATGTAGGCTTTGGATGGACTTGCGTTTTAACAAACCTATTTTGAATTAAAACAAAATGGAGTCCCGTATCATGTTAAGGCCAATGAATTAATTGCACTCTTTGTGAACTAGCCCCTAGTCATTTCCAGCCCTTCCACATTTGGCACCCTAGATGGTAACCCCTGTCGAAAGAGTAATTAACACAGCACAACCTGGTTAAACAGAGATAGGGTCCTAGCTACATCTCTAACGGAGAGAGGGTCAGACTAAGGGCCATTTCGCACGGCTTCAAAGTAGCAGAATGGTTGCTATTTGGAAACGCTACTAATTTGACATAACCCACGACGTCGTAGACAATCTGCAACAATCCTGAAACCAATCAGCAAAAAGCGCTTCGTTGTGGCGCTTTCAGGGGAATCCAGAAAAGTGGATTCACCCTCCGGATAGCGATACACTCCTGCAACCAATCTGCAACAGTAGCGCTAAAGACCTGTGCGTTACCATTGTTGCTGGTTCTTCAAAGTCCCTCCCCCTGGCTCTCTCCTCCAAACTTCCGGCGAAGCGATCGCCATTTTTTTTTCTCCGAGCGAGCGGGGATAAACGCACCGGCGAGCCTCTTTCTGTTTAGAGGCTTCCCTGGCTTCAGTCCTTCACCTTTAGTCACTAAGCACAAACAACTGAAAAGCCCGTTTGCTGAAATAAAGTCCCTTTATTTTTTACAAATAAATTCAGCCGAAAATCGTGCCCGTGAGAGGGGGGGGGGGATTTTTTTTTTTATCACTCGAGGCAGCGTGCAAATGATCATACAATCAAACGACAGCTCACATTAGGCAGCTGGATGGGTCTCTCCGTAGCAACGAATCTACCTAGATTCATTGCTATGGGTCGTTTTTTTTTAAAAAAAAAACCTTTCTTAAAGGGAAAGGGGCTGTTTGGGAGCATGCTAACGGCTGCCCATTGGCTGCTTAACGGCCAGGGGCGGGACGAGCTTGGCAATAGCGCTTCCTTTCTAGCGATTTCTGCCGAGACCGGAAGCCTGTGGGAAACGCTAAAAAACGCAACTGATTCCACTACAAAGGCAGGTATGCATAACGACGAATTCCACTATTTTAAATGGTGATTTTTCATTCCGCAAACAATTTGCAACAAAGATCCCTGTGCGAAAAGGCCCTAAGTGTGGAACTTCCAAAAAAGTCTGGAGACAAACAAGGAAAGACACTTAAGAGAGAAAGTGCTGGCATGTATCATTATAAAAGAGACCATTCTATCTATCTATCTATCTATCTATCTATCTATCTATCTATCTATCTATCTATCTATCTATCTATCTATCTATCTATCTATCTATTTATTTATTTATTTATTTCACTATTAAAATTCATTTTATTCAAATTAGCCCAGTTTTCCAGCCTGTCAAGATCATTGTGATCTGATAGGATCAGGCTTGCTTGGGCTATCCATGGTACTTTCACAACAGTTGGGAACATGCTTGGGAATGTGATCCCAACTTTGGTTCAAACTACGAACCTCCTATTTCAGTGAAATATCAGTGTTCTTATGAGTGTTTTTGTTGCCACTGTGTATCAAATAGACACCCAAGTCCTGCATAAATAACCCTTTTGCATAAGCTCAAACAATGCTTGTAAAGTCATGGGGTCTAGTGCTGGGGCCACCCAACAGAGAAACTGTCTAGGAAATAAAGTCATCAATGGTATAGGATACATGGCACAGGACAGCAGCAATGTATGGTGGAATATTCCTTTCTGGCCCTTACCAGTGAAATCTTTGCACCAGTTTACCTCCTATCCACATTTTGACAAACACTTATTGAGGCCTCATCCTGTTCTGGACTGGAATCTATCCTTTTTTTGTTACACCTCTTAATTCTAGAAAAGAATTTTTAGGAATGTGTTCATTGCTATCATTCTGGATTTTCACAAAGCAAAGAAACTAGCTAGAGCTAAACATTTCTTCTGGGACAGAAGTTCTGGCCCTTCAATCCCAGGGTAAGGCTTCCAGCCAAAATCAACTGTCTCCAGGAATCCTCTGTGTAGTTACTGATGGCCATTTGAATTGGATACCCTCCTACTCCCTCTGGCTCATTCCCCTGTCGGAGTTCAAAAATGCACACTGCTCATCTTGGGTTCTTTTCCATCCTGACATTGAGCTAGAGAGAAGAACAGTTGTAAAAGCAGTTAGTGGGCTAGGAAACCAAAAAACCCTCAGCCTCTCTATGCAGCACAATCCAGAGCAGCTGAGACTGTTGGATTTGATGAGAGACTCATTGACAGAGGAGAACACCTGCTCAAACAGGGTGTTGGAGGAAGGGGAAGAACCAGGAAGGTAGCCAATAGGCAAAAGAAAGATCCTGCCTAGAGTCCTGCCCAAGTAAATAGGGATAGCGTAAGCAAAACCTAAAGCTAGACAGCAGACTGTCCTCCTCAACAGGGCACATAGTCATAGATAGAGTTGGTGGAGAAAATCCAGCAGGGAGACCATGGAGCACCTTTTAACAGAGCTAGACGGTGAATTACACACACTCAAGCATTTTAAAACTGCCCACTTTATAGATGCCATAAATAATTTTATACTTTAGAAGAATAATTTTGTGTGTCAGAAGGAAAAGCAAGATGCTCATGTGAGATATCAAATGTCAGGGAACCAATAGAACTCAAGAGATTTTGAAATTAAGTTAGAGATCAGGAAACAGCACAAAGGAACTTTGTATGGGGGTTATGATAAAATTCTATGAAATATTTATAAAGGAACAAGGAACAAGAGGTCAGCAGAGGAAGCAGGAGGATCACTTAGAAATGACAGAAGAAGTACTATAGATATTGTTAGAAATTAAGGAAACTAAGGAGGATATGGGGCTAGTGCCAAAACAAGACATAAATTTCCCAGAGGAAGAAAAGATATCAGGAAAGATCAAAATCATCATGATAACATGAAATTAGAAAATCCATGGCTTGATGAATTTCCAAGAACAGACGCATTCTGGAAGGAGCACTAGACCAAATATTTTCTTATAATGTACCATTAACCATTAGAGCTGTGAAGTTCTAACGTTTTGTAAATAAATGACTTTAAAAAGATCTTTCTAAACTTCTTTCAGTGCCTGTAGATATTACTGAAATATGAACTCATTCTTTTGACTGAGAGGCCCCACTATGATGTGTTTCTTGCCTGAAGACTGTTTTATGAATATCATTTTAGGTTTTTAGATATTGCTTTATCCTGTTTTATGCCCCATTTTTGTTTTAATAGCTTGTTTTGATGTTTGGTGTTAGTTGTGACTCACCTCCAACAGCTATTTGGAGATAAGGCATATACATCTTCTATACAACTAAACAAATAGTATCTTCCATTTCACCAGAATTAATATTTTCATACCATTCTCTTGGTGTAGTGGTTAGGAGTGCTCTGGTGAGCTGTGTTTGATTCCCCACTCTTCCACATGCAGCCACTGGGTGACCTTGAACTCGCCACAGCACTGATAAAGCTGTTCTGACCAATCTGTAATATCAGGGTTCCCTCAGCCTCACCTACCTCACAGGGTGTCTGTTGTGGGGAGAGGAAAGGGAAGGTGACTGTAAGTTGCTTTGTGAACTCCTTCGGGTAGAGAAAAGCGGCATATAAGAACCAATTCTTCTTCTTTTACAAAATCATCCCATTTCTTTTTTTTATGTCATAGTGGCAAATTGATCATCTCCAGGATCAATGTTATTTAAATCAGCAGATTTGTTTAAATTTCTTCCAAACAGAGATATAAACATTACCCTCCTTTTCTGCTGGATCATCTCTTCCAAACTATCATGGCTTCTTAACAGAACCACATCCTTCTCTAAACAATTAATACTCATTGATCATCAACCAAGCCAATAATGCAAGCCAAGACATCAACTAAACCAATAGTTCTGATTAACCTAACGAAGGCATTGATCAGTTAACACTCGATGCAACTGCAAATATCAATAGACCCTTGATAGGGAACACATCAACATGAAACCATAATAATATCTGAAATCTCCAAAGAAAAGCAAAGGAAATTTTTTAAAAAGCAGAACACGTTTTAAAAAAGGAAAGGAAACCCTAGAAAATCAGAGATTAGAAATGTAATATGAATGCTTATATTAAATAAATAAACAAACAAACAAACAAACAAAATGGTCTCTTTTATAATGATACTTGGATCTCCATGACAAGGTCAGGCTAGGATTTTCAGCCAGGATTCTCATGAAGGGAAATAATGAGGGGGAGGAAGATTTACAATCCAAGTAAAACCCTCGATGCTTCCCCCCCCCCTCTGCTATGTAATCAGTTGGGGGAATCAGAAAAGGTTATGTTTGTAACCTACTGTTTTTAATGATGTTGTTACCCACCCTGAGCAGTATTGGAAGGTCAGTCTAGAAAAATAAAGATTTATTTATTTATGTGAATTAGACATAGGCACCTCATGACATCATGGCTATTATGGAAAGATATTAGGAACAAGGGTATTTCTGACAGCCTGTTCCACAGAAAACGTGATCCTGCACTGATGTTACTCACATAGAGGCTACAAGCAGCCTTTTCCTGTCCTCAGTGCTTACAGCTGTTTTTTAAAAAATAATGACAGCAGACATAATCTGTCCTGCATGGAAGTAAAGCTATCTTGTGAATTATCCCTGAATCCTTCTGTCTTGGCTCTAGACACCTCTCCAGTAACCATTCACAACCACCTTCTAGCTACTTGCAATTCTAATTACTGCTGAGACATTTGATTGAAGAAAGGGAAGGAATGAGTCGGTGTTTTAACAACATTATGGCCTCTTTTTCCTGCCCTTACTACTAAATGCAAAAATACTTTTAAGACAATAGAACTGTGCAAATTTTGTAGCCCTGTCTCAAACGTTCCCCTCTATTCTACTCAGGTCACCTAATCAATCTCTTAAAGTGACATATATTAGCACAGCAAAGGGAGGAAGGGGCTTGAATTATAATGTCTCTTTGCTGTTAAAGCCACAAGCAACCATGTTGGTAAGGGCTTGGGGTTCAAAGACACTAGTTTATTTGTTTAGGCAATAATTGTCTCCTTTGCATTCAAAGAGGCCTTGAAATCGCTTCTATGTTTAGAAACAAAATTGCTCTGTTAGGGCGGCCTGTCACAGCCTTTCTCTTTTTTTAGAACTGTTTATTCCTAATACCCCATTTCCCAATTTACTCCCTTATGGCATTTGATTGATGAACGGGCATCTTCCTGACATATTATAGCCCAGAACTCTGGAAACCTTTACAATGTGCCTGAAGGCAGTATACTTAGTATTTTCACAGACCATGGCTGTTAAATTCTTTTATAGCCCAAAAACTTACCATTAAAATCTCTGGTTTATTATTCACTTTAGTTCCTTAAAATAAAGTTAGCATGAAGAGCACAGAATTATACAACTTTTGCATTTTTGTCATTAGAAAAAATTCATTAGTTTATGATCTATGGAAGAGTTGTATTCTTGAATTTTTATTTTATGTTAGAAAATCACTGTGATTAGCAAACAAGTATGCTCCATAGACTTTAAAAAGTGACTGTGGAAGAAATGGGCTGTGGGTTGCAATATGACACCCATCTCCTAGATATGCATGAGGCTGGCACAGGGCACAGTGGATAGATCTACTCTTGTATTGATTTTATATCTGTCTCCCAAGCCAAAGTCCTGGAGCTTGAGTTTGGCAAGGTGCTCAAAGATCCCTACTGCACCTGCCACTCCAAATGACACATTACTTTGTATGCCCAGAGAGATTTGTGCAATGCAGCTATAGCACTTTCATGTAGAGGACAATTTACTATGCTGCCCATAATCTGCATTTTATAGCTGAAAAACCAACTATTACTCAAATCAATATGTGAAATTGGCCATAAACACTCCTTTATGATTGCCCAGTCACAATACTACAGTGATAATGGACGTCATGAGGGGAAGTCATTCCCCTCTTCTTTGCAATTCTCAAAGTTATAGCCACTCCATGTTCTGTTGTTTTCCAAGGCCTTATTTCTCATTGGTGGCTTTTTGCCTTCTCTGATCTTTTCCCCAAAGTCCGTATCTCTTCCCAGAGCTTCACTTTTCTTAGCTGGTTTTCCATTTAGCATTTTTCCTTAACCATTCTTACTCTCTTTTGAGGCCTTTCCCCAGTTCTCATCCTGCTCCAAAGTTCTTCCTTGACCCATATCAAGTTTATTCCCAGCCAAAGTTTGCTCCATAGAATTCTCACTTTCTAAGCATTTAACTTAGCAAACAATTAGTATATTTCTGTCTGCAAATCAGTGAAGACTCTTGAGGAACAGGTTTATCTCAGTCAAGCAATTTCTGTTAACTTGCAGGAAGGCATTTGGGGCTGGAATAAGACGCAACACACAGTTATGGGTATAAACATGCCTCACTTTCCATGGAGGCCCAGGTCACTAAGGTAGCCTGGACGGCGTTTCTCCATCTACGCCAAGCTCGGCTACTAGCGCCCTACCTGCCCCCGGAACACCTGGCCACTGTGATCCATGCAACGGTTACTTCTAGATTAGACTTCTGTAACTCGCTCTACGCGGGCCTACCCTTGTCTCTAACCCGGAAGTTACAGCTGGTACAGAATGCAGCTGCACGGGTCCTCACTAAATCATCTTGGAGGTCCCATGTTCAGCCTCTGCTGAAGCAGCTGCACTGGTTGCCAGTTTGTTTCCGGATCAGGTTCAAGGTTTTGGTACTAACCTTTAAGACTATACGCGGCTTGGGTCCTGCATACTTGAGGGACCGCCTATCTCCTTATGCCCCCCGCAGGGCACTTCGCTCTGCGGGTAAGAATCTGCTGATGATCCCAGGACCCCGGGAGGCACGCCTGGCCTCGACAAGGGCCAGGGCCTTTTCGGTCCTGGCCCCTACCTGGTGGAATGAGCTCCCTGAAGAGCTGCGGGCCCTGTCGGAGCTCTCTGAGTTCCGCAGAGCCTGCAAAACGGAGCTCTTCCGCCAGGCGTTTGTCTAAGGCCGGGTGATGGCCCGAGGCTAAGATCGGACCCCTCTCCCCGGAGGGGGGAGGCCAGTACTAAACTGACCTGGTTCCCCAGAGTGTTCCATCCTATGCCCAATTATCCTCCGTTCCCTTCTGCTCATCCAGTGGGCCTGTACGGGAATAGTTTTAATCGCCATCATTGTGACTTAGTCATTGTTTTAATGGGGTTTTAATGGGGAATTTTAATGGTTAATATATTGTATTTGTATTAAAATGTTGTGAACCGCCGCGAGCCGGTTTCTGAGAGCGGCGGTCATACAAATCAAATAAATAATAATAATAATAATAATAATAATAATACAGCTTTATTACCCCCCCACGGGAGGGTTGGTACAGCATAGGACAGGGAGCCTGACCTAGCAATCAGTGGACTGCACAAAAGAAACTTGGCTTCCCAAGGCGCCCTGGGGATCTGCACCATTCCCAGCTGGGAGACCAGATCCTCATGCCTACTGAAGTCCTCTCTACAGGAAGCAACCTACATAGGGGAGTCACCAGGTGCCCACCTGATTTGGCTGCCCCCCTGGCTATCTGGCAATGAACTCCTGGCCTCCCAGCCGGGTAAGCTTCACTCATTTACATGCCACCTCATACAGAGTCCCTGAACCCCAGGGAGTCTGATCACCCATCAGACTCCATCCTATGCGAAAACTGCAGTTGTGATGAAATATTAACCAAGAAATATCTACCACAGACACAGCCTAGAGGCTCTTTACACATCACATAGGGTGGGAGGGAGGGAAGCTGCTCCATGGCAAAGAGGCCGGGACCCACATGCATGGCACCTTTATAGGCATCATGAGTCTCGCCTGCCTCTTTATGCTGTGTGTGCTGCGTATGCGCAGCGCACACTGTGCACAGGCCAGAGGGCAGTCATGTATGCCTGCAGCCCGCTCTCTGCTGTGTCAAAAAGCGGTGTGGGAGATTCCTTGCCACGCACAGTCATGGTCCTTCACATCACCTGATTCATTTAACTGGACAGGTGAGAAATGATCCTTTGCCTTTCCGCATGCAAATCAGAGGTTCTACCATGGAGCCAAAGCCAACCCAGCAGAGATTAATTAATTAATTAATTAATTAATTAATTTTATTATATTTATATACCGCCCTCCCTGGGGGCTCAGGGCGGTTTACATAATAACACAAGAACAATACATGGAACAGTCTTATAAAACATACATCAAAATATCTAATTCTCAACATGGCCCCATCTATGGATACTTACATCTAGTGAACTATGAACAGAATTTTTCTATAAACCTGAGAAAATTCCTAGGTTTGCAAAAAACAACATCTGAATTAAAAAAATCTTTTAAAGTAAGTAAGAAATAAAGATGACATATGGTGCTTTCAGTGAAGGAAAAGAGGAAATAGTGAAGGGTGGGTAAATTAAATGCTTCTGGCAAGTCCTTGCAGATCCCCAACCTGTATTTGTTTAATCCTGTTGCACTGCTGGAGCAGTGGAAACTATTGTTGGTATTGATTAAGGCCCATTAATGCAGTTGTTCCCCTCTGACATCTTGCATCAACTTGAAATGCAGGTGCAACAGCATAGGTAAGAGTTAAGAGATTGTGTTCCATCCTTGCTCTCTGCTTCTGGTGCAATGACCAAAATGGTATTCCTATGCACAAGTACTACAATTAATAGGCTTAGACCTTTGTAAAGCTGCACTGGATTGCACTTAGTTTATTTTTGTGTGTATGGTGCATTCTGACCCACTTCTACTTTAGGGTCAAACTACCCACAGCCAGAAGTAGAACAGATAGTCTTGGCTGTTTATTTAAACTCAAAGAAATAAATGCACAAATATAATCCCACCAGAACATTAATCTCTTTTATCGCTCCCCTGTTAATGACTTGCAGCATACTCAGCCATTCATCTTCATTTTGACATTATGAAAATCTCTTCACACAGATTATCCTATTAAACTTTATATGATTTCTTCTTAGAAGCAGATATTATTGCCAAGGAGCAAAAAGTAGGAGAAACCTAGTAAAGGAAATGTTTCCAGTGCCTTCTTGGTTTTAATGGCTTTTTATTTTCAAAAGAAGAAAATTTATGATGGATTTATTTCCTTGGGTGCATCAGAGTTTGCATCCATGTCAGTTCTTTATCTAAAGCTTAATGACATGAACAGGAAAGCTTTCACAGTTATCTCAGAATTCTCAATTAGCCCTTAAATGGGATTAAATGGGAACACATTAGAGCTTTTATAGTAGCAAGTTGTTGGTATTGTTTTTGATAACACCACCTCTATAATCAGCTTAAGAACAATGTGGGTTGTTCTACTTTGAGTAATACATATTCTCCTGTAAATGAATGCACCTACAGATAGGGGCCAGGGCAAATATAAAGTAGAATTGGGTGATTTGACTTTTTAGAACCTAGAGAGGGGTCCATGGTAGGTATTTTGACTTGCCTGCTTGATGTGAAGGTCATGGGCATATTTTGTCTAGATAAACTGGCAGATATGCTGGGGAGGACTCAGAAAATGTGGTGTATATTTGCACCAATGGCATTGGCAAATGTCATTGTATGATCCTGGAGAAAAAAATAGGTTACTAGGCAGAAAGGTAAAGGCTAGGACTTCAAAGCTAGTATTCTCAGAAATGCTACTGTTTCTACACACAGGGCCAGCTAGATAGGCAGAGATCTGGGGTCTCAATGAATGGATGAGAAAGTGGTGCTGGGGAGGAAGGGTCTAGATTTGTTCAGCACTGACAAGCCACACCTATACAAAAGAGAGTTTTCACTTGATCCAAAAGAGAAACACACTGCTGGCCTTTAAACTATTCTGCAACCACCATATCAGAAGGATCACCTAATCCCTTAGGAACCCGCCAACCATTACATTCATCTTCAGAGGACTTGCTCAGCTGCCATTGCCTTCTGAAATCAGGGAAAATATCAGGGAAGGGCCTTCTAAGTCATGGCATCAAAGCTCTTGAATACGGATAGACATGAACCTAGGAAATTACCTGGGAAATTAAAGTTCGTGTAGGTTCAGAGTTCATGGATCTGCACCAACCAGGAACCTATATGAATCCTTCCTGTTCCCAGACCAGTTCTGTTTGTGAGGTTTGTGATGTGGTAGAATGTGTATCAGACCATTTATGCAATGGAGGTTTCATGCCAGGCTGCAGGCTGGAGTTTTAGTCGAAGCAGGTTGACCCACCTCTTCCTGCACCCACACAGGGGAACATTTGGCCTGGTGTGCCTCATCCCCCCCCCCCGATTTGTGCTCCTGCATGAGAGCTGGGGAAGTGAAGTTCTCAGTGCATAAACGGTCTTAGAGATGTTCAATCCACTGTGGAGCCCCAAGTGCTTTATCTCATCTACTTTCACCTGCTGAAGGATGCTCTGGTGTTTGGGAGCACTGTCACAGCAGCTACCTGGGGTATAACATTCCTCTTTTCTCTGCTCACCTCCCCATCTATGTTCTTGCAAAAAAGAAACTTTCTCATATATTTCATGAAGGGATTCAAGATGCAACACAACAAAGCAACTTTCACACTGGAATTCCCTAATTCAGCCTTGTCAGTTGATCAGGGTTACTAGGTCACCAGATGGGGGGTAGGGTTGTCAGAGCCAGGTTGGGAAGCTCCGGAGGAGGACAGGGTTACAATACATACAGTCCACCCTCCAAAACATCCATTTTCTTGAGGGGAACTGAGCTCTGCTCAGATGAACTGTAATCCCAGGGGTTTCACCTGGAGGCTGGCATCCCTAATCGCAACCCAAGTCATCCCACATGATGTTTTAAAAGGTTGCCAACTATCTCATATGAGTTTCCTGATTCTCCTGTAAGTCAAGTACCTAGATGAATGCATCAAGAAGTAACTGCCTCTAACACCATCTCAGCAGATATAATATTCAGTGATCCAGAGGGATGCTATGTCTTCCTGAAGATCAAACTACCCGATGGGCAAAAGTTTGTTTTGGTCAACTTATATGCTCCCAAAAAAAGACTTTTTTGTACAACATTCAGGTTTGCTTGAGAACGAGGCAATGATAATTGGGGATTTCAATGCTGTCCCAGATGCATTCTGGGATAAATCATCAAAAAAAGTAGGATCAACTCTTTTATACTCAGCAAGGTCTAATTTTCAGTAACTGGCATTAGTAGAAGGAGCAGCATCCAAAATTACATCAATATACATTTTATTCACACAGACACAATGCTTATTCAAGTATAGACCAATGCCGGTTATCAAAGCAGATGCTCTCGAAACTGATAAATTCTGAAATATTACCAAATACGTATGCGGACCATAATCCACTGTTAATTGAGCTATCTATAAGAAGAATCGGATTGAGAAGGTGGAGGATGAATGATCTTGAAGACCCAAAGATACACCAAACCTGTGAGTCCAACTTGCAAGAGTTCTTTCAGCTAAATACCACACCCGATGTCTCCTTGGCCACAGTCTGGGATGCGAGCAAAGCTTTTGCAAGGGGCATACTTATGCGACAAAACACAAAGACAAGGAAAAGAAGAGAAAAAGAACTGGCTGAGATCAAGGAAAAGTTACAACAATTGGAATGCCAGCATCAAAAATTACAAACTAGGAAACTGTTAAATCTAATTAAACTACTGAGAATACAGAGAGATAACACTGAGGTAGAAGAGATGAGGAAGAAACTAGACTACCTCAAGCAGAAAAGATTTGAGTGGGAAGAAGTAACTGCCTCTCATTTAGTGCTAGAGTATGCAACATTTTAGTGCAGTGTTTGAGCACACAAGAAATTGCAGAGGGGAAAGACAACTGGTAGTTCCCTACAGCTCGAACCTCTTCAACCAGCAAGTAGGTCTATTCATAAGTATGACCCCTTTTATTCAGTGGAACTTACTCTTACTCTTCATTGCAGCCAATAGCTCCCAATCAGGCCAACTTCCCTTAGTATTATTTATCTCTTGGAGGTTAATCAGCATGGCCAGGCATTAGCAGGTTATTTTCTCCTTTTTGTTTTCTGCTTTGGTTAATTGACAAGGTAATTTTTTAAAAACTTTTAATTATTTTTACATGCAATAAATAAAATGGAAAATAAAGTACATTCAATGTCTACAGAATATTACAAATGCACGGGAACAGATTTTAGGATGTATTCTGTTATTTTTTAAAATATGATGAATATTTAACACCTTGTGAAATATCTGTCAATTTGAACTCTGAATTCAATAGTAAAATGTCAACACTGACATTAAGGTTTTCTTCCAGATATGACTAAAACCATCTAGAAGCTAATAGACTTTCAAGGAGAAATCCCTCTTTTAGAAGGATCAATGGCTATTTCTAAAAAAGTGGATGCTGGAAAAGAAATTGCAAGAATCAATGGAAAGAGTCAGAATACAGCGCAGGATACACCTTCTGGTGATCAGTGCCAATTGAGCAGGCCCAGGTGTTCCTTTAACCAAGACACTGAGATTTTCACAACACTCCATGGCCCTTTAAACTTTCAGTTTCCACCTGCTTTTTGCTAGCAGTCAAACATTATTCCTGTTCCCTGTGTTCTTATGGTTTATATAGGTGTGTCTGTTTGTTTCTGCATCTAATCTAACACATTTATGAAGTCAGCCCAGTAAATTTTAAAAAGCTGTTATTTAGAGTTTCTCACATTACCACCGTCTGCATGACTAATATGTAGATGCCTGATGGAGACAGAGCATGAAGAATGTCGAACAATGAAAGATTTCCCTAGGTGAAGTTTGAAAGCCTGTCATTCTTCCTACCCACCTGTAAAAAAAAAAAGTCATTTTTATTTATCCGTATATTACATGACCACACTGCTCCACAAGCAAGCTACTCTGAAGTAGTAGCCTCCTGCCTGTCAGAGAACATCTGTGAGGAATGTAAGATTTCTTCTTATTTCAGACTTGAGGTGGCGGTTCACAATTCCCACAATGCTTTGTAGGTTTCTTAGATACTTGCAATTTCATGAGAATGTGAACAGGATGTATATAAGGCTTATTACTACCTTAGTTTAGTTCCTATTGTGATAGGCCAGCAGCATGACCCAGTGACTTGAGAATGCAATTTCATATAGCTTCTTTAGAGATGCTGAACTAGCTGAGGACTTTTCTAATTAATTTTAAAATCAGTACCTGTGTGGTTCACTCTTGCTGCAGACCTCCATTCCTTTATGCACTGCAATTTTATTTTCTCTTCAAAATAGCAAAAAGTATGTGTGAGTGTGTGTGCATGCATGCGCATACGTGCATATACACATGCATGATATAATTTAGGGGGATGCGTAAGGAAGAGATTGCGCATTTAAATATTACTTGGCAGCTTTCATTTTATTCTTTCCCCTTAAATGACTAATTTGATCATACACAAAAACAGGAGACGTGTGGGTTTTTCTCAGACTTTGCCAAAATTCCTGCAGAAGCCAAATTTTATTTTATTTATTTTGTGGACTTTTAGTCCCCCCAATCTGGATGGTCTTGGGGCGGCTTACAATAAAGCATAAAAACAGTCTATTTACAAATACATCTAAAACCTAAATATTCCTACTAAAATCAATTTACAGTTTAATCCATAGTGGCTCCGTCCAAGAATCATTCTGCTAATAAGCCAAGGCCTACATCAGCTTGCCAACTCTCTGTTTTGTGGTCCCTCAGAGCCACATCCATTTTTCTCACTTGTCTCCTCTCCAATACATTATGTGCTCCTGTAGTCTGAAAATCCACATTTTTCTTTCCCTTCACCCTTGTGCAAAGCAATTTTTTAAACGGAACCATTGTCTTTTCCTTGCACTCATTTTCTCCATGAAATGTTTGTGTTTTTCAGTCTTATTTGTGCATTGTAAGACAGCCTTATGCATAATGTGTGTTATTATGCATATAAAGGAGGTCCATAAATACTGTATCGGTTGCATATACAAATCAATTCAACATGTGTACACATATAAACCCAATAATGAAAAGCAGAGAGCGAAAAATGATGACAAAAAATGTAAACAATCTGTTTTAAAAAAGGAACATTTGCTCATCCCTGATATTTGGCTGCACAACTATATTTATTTATATTTGTACTTGTTGACCACCCCTCCCAGGTCTAGTTGGCTTGTGATGGTTTACGTAAAAGTCTAAAAAAACCACATAAAACAATAAAATGAAAAATAAACTATAGCGGGTAATTTGAGTAGGCAGAGGGAGAAATTAGAGTGAAAAAAACAAGCTTTGTTTTTAAGGAAATCTGAGTTGATATGGCATTAACTAAACAGAAAAACAACATTCCTTGGGCCTTTCTTTATTGCCTGGGGAAAATAGGTTGTCCTGCAGGATCTCCAAAGTTACACAGTGCTTCTGTTTCAAGACATTTCAATGGCTTTCATCTATCACATTTTAAAACCAGCTTCCTCAAAGGGTGGCATATGGTGTGGTGGAAAGCGACATCAAGTCACAGTTGACTTATGGTGACCCTGTAGGGTTCTTAAGGCGAGAGGCATTTAGAGGTGGTTTGCCATGTCTACTTCCAGGTCATGCCCCTGGTACTCCTATCCAAATGCTAAACAGGGCCGTCCCTGCTTATTTTCCTAGATCTGATGAGATTGGAGGGCTAGCCCAGGCTATCCAGGTCAAGTCAAGGGCAGCATCCCTTTACTTTTTTTTCTTCCTCTCTGAGATGAGTTAGGATGAGATGAGAAGGATGGCATTAACAAAATTTGGTCATCCAGTGAGCTTCAGAGAGAAAAGCAGACACAAAGCCAGGTCTTACTATTTAAATTCAGCACCAACTTCTGTATCATACTAGCTCTAGTAAAATAGTTAGCCATATTACCTGGGCTCTGGCGACTCATGACAAACACATACCTCAGTTAAGCATCATGAAAACAGAGGGGAAAAAAGTGTAACTTGCCAAGACATTTCTCTGTTGCCAAGGAACATCCCACACCCCCTGGAGACAAGGACCCTTAAGGGATCAATAGATCCACAAAGAGTCTGTAAATGGACAATCTTGTAAAAAGATAATCAGGAAAAACTGTTAAGTCACATCTACTGTAATGAGTCTCTTGTGGCACAGGGTGATAAGGCAACAGACATGCAGTCTGAAGCTCTGCCCACGAGGCTGGGAGTTCAATCCCAGCAGCCGGCTAAAGATTGACTCAGCCTTCCATCCTTCCGAGGTCGGTAAAATGAGTACCCAGATTGCTGGGGGTAAACGGTAATGACTGGGGAAGGCACTGGCAAACCACCCCGTATTGAGTCTGCCATGAAAACAGACTAGAGGGCGTCACCCCAAGGGTCAGACATGACCCGTGCTTGCACAGGCGATACCTTTACCTTTACCTTTTTACTGTAATGTCTGCCCAGAAATAGAATTAACAATTTAAATGAGGAAGGATTCCAAGATAGTAGCACAGCCAGTCAGAATCTATTATACTTCTTGATTCTGCTTGATTACAGAGAAAGGTATAACACCTCTACTGCCCCTGGCTATGGCAAACAGGAATTTTAAAGGAAGTTAACAACTCACTCCTTTCTTAAAACAGAAATATTGTCAGAAGTGGGCTTATAAGGACCAAGGTGGTCAGGTTAAGTTGCACCAAAGAAAAAAAGCAGCTGTATCATCAAATTATCCATTCAGTGTGCTTTCTGGCTTGTGAGACCATGTTGTTTCTTATTTCCCAACCTCTAGGAAGTTGATCAGAGTTTGGGAACACAATTATGTGATCCCTTTTAACAGTTTTAACATTATAAACAGAAAAGACCAGGATGTGCAAATAAAGAAGACTGCTATGTTATGTATTAACATTAAACAGTGTGGGCTCAATATATGCTAGAGAAAAATGAAGAGGAGTGAAAGGAATCTTTGGACACTCACAATTTCACTTGCAAGAGTTTGCAAAAATACTAATTGAATTCATCAAATGGGATAATACCTGACTCTAAGTTTGTGGAGCTCAAATATGCAGCCCAACCTTGGTGTGAACAAAAAATGCCTTATTTTCTTCAATGGTGACTGCAGTGCCTAATATGCATAATTTTAGCATGGCAAAACCCAAGACAATCCCTGCATGCACAAAAATCAGTTTGGAGATTAGCAATGCCATTCTAAGTAGAGTTACGCCTTTCTAAATCCCTTGAAGTCAAGGATGTCACTGTGCTTGGGATTAAGCATCCACAAACTCAGCAGATGCTGGCTTGGGACTTCTGCTTCTCAGCACTGGCAGTGCTTGATTGCAATGCCGGTTTCATGCCCCATTTATAGCACTTTCACTGAGAAATCCCTTCATCCAGTAAATGAAGATGAATGCATACAGAGGGTAGGGGTGGAAAAAAGCTCGCTATGATCTTGTTTCCTGGGTATAATCAGAGAGAGGCACGCAACCTGAACATTAGAGCTCTTAATGGCTGGCTTGGAGTGAACCGGAGAAGGCCGAGGATGCTTGGCTGCTTGCACTGAGTCATAAATTGGAAACAAGGCCCTAAGTCAGAGCTATCAGCCCTAGTGCTGCTGTTTTCCTGGCTCATGATAAGCCTGTCTCTTTCTAGCCTGTGCTTGGGTCTGCAATTTAACATAGCAATGACAGCAACTGGTCGTCTTGAAAAACATCCCTCGCCACTCTAAGTCTAATACAAATCACTTATTCTTTCTGAAAGAGAAGTGAGTCATGCAACTTAACAGACAAGCACATTAAGGCTATATTGTTAATGTGTGCTTTAATTAGTTATGTGGCATATAATGATGTGGGGTCAAATCATAATTGAATTTTGGGACACTATCTTTTTTTTATTGTGAGTTGCAGCTAGACCACCCCTTACGATAAAGGATCTCCCAATATTATGGAAGACCCTAACTGTAGAAGACCAGGAAGTTTGTGATTCTCAGCCTACAAAGGCTCTTTACATCCCCCCCCCCCTCAAAGGCTTTGGCTTTATACAACCTGCTTTGAAATCTGTAGCTTAAAACCTTTGTAAAACATCAGTTGAAAAACCAAAACAGATGCAAGCAAATGTGAATGAGTCTTTTTTAGACAAAATAGAATATGCCTTTTTGTTATTAATTTTTACCTCTACATCATAAATGCCTAGGGTTTCATGTAATACATCTCTAAATGTAAGTGAAGAAAAGCCATTGTTTTAGTTAATTTTTTTTCCCAAGGAAATGTGATCATGTTCTGCTGAAAGGAAATTCTTCTAAGTCACATCACATATGAATTTGCATTTAATTACAATTGTTAGCACACTATTAACTAGCAGTCTAGCATAATCATATGATGCAATCGAGTCATAAAAGTAGAGGCGCAGACGGTCATATTATATGTAAGGTCAGTAGGATTTAATTTCTGCTCTTGTATTCCTTTCCTTTCCAAGATGCTAGCTTCAAATACTCATAGATGCAATGGTTCATCTAGCCTAAGGTGACCAGATTTTAATATTGATAAAGCAGGACACCATTGACCGGGGAGGCGGGCGGTTCTTGATTTAAAATTTGGTCTATATGGAGCAACAAAATTTTTCATAGAATGCTAAAATAGCATTGTTTTATATATATATATATATATATATATATATATATATATATATATATATATATATATATATATATATATATATATATATATATATATATATATATTTAATTTCAACATAAGTACAATTTGCCAGGTGCCCCCAGATGTCCCTCCAAAAGTGGGACAATCTGGTCATCTTAATCTAGCCCAAAGGTTTTTTGAACTGTGTTGCTGGGAATCTCAAGGGTTTCCCAGTCCATTGCATGAACTCCTCAATGAGAAGATCAGTTACAATGGACAGGTTTCCTGAGAGCTTGTTTTCTATTACTGATCTGCAATATTGCCATGGTGAACCTATGTTTAGCTTCTACTTGAGAGAGGAAAGATTTTCCATAAAACTTTCCCAGACCTAAGAATCATGGGGGTCAGAAACACCAAGGAGGCCCAGAAACCACTCCCAGGTAGAAACCCTAGTCCTTGGATTATTGTAGTACCAGAAGCTCCTTAGTTGATGCATCTATCTCCATACTGGAAGAAGCAGTGAATCCATGTATAATCACAATGAGATGTTGAGAGTGTGCTGCTACAAGAATGGGACATACCACCACACAGTCCTGTTTGCAAAGTGGGGGGGGGGGGGCTGTGCTCTGAGACTTGGCAGGTTCAGAGCCTCATTCAGGTTACTATGGAGGATAAGGCAATTAGGCACTATAAGAGCACTGGCCTTTAACTAGCACTATATCCCCTTATACCTGCTCTTTCTCTAGACAGCTTTGCTTCTGGCTTGTGTACCAGCTTTCAGATTCTGGAGCTCTTTTCCAGCTTCCAGATCCCTTGGACAGATGCTGTGCTGGTCACTGCTTAGCAGTCAGCTGGTGTTTCTTGCTACTCCAACTGACTGAACTCTGTGCCAGACTAAACCTAGGACAAATATTCAAGAGATTTGGGGGCCGGGGGGGGGGGGGAAGAGTTGAGATCATATTCTTTATCCATGAAGTGTGTCCTAACACACCTGGCTTGGTGAACGCCTCACATTAATTGTGTGAGTAGTCTTTAAACGTGTTTCAGAATATACATACAGGGATTCTCATCAGACCAGCCACTGAGAAAAACAGTTCTTTGAAGGTACATATGGATTTAAGCCAAACTCTAGACTGATAACAGGGTGTTTTATATGAAAAGATCACACAACCAAGTTGGTCCAGCTTCTAATTTAAAAAACAAATCAGGAAATTCCTTGCTCACTGCCTTTTCTATATTACAAACCTATTACCCCCCAAAATCAGAAGCATAATTTAGTACTAAAATCAATCCATCCCTTACATAAGCTTTAGGAATTGTGAGCTCAGGGATGAGGCTATGGTTCAGTGGCAGAGTATCTGCTTAATATGAAGAAGGACCCAAGATCATTTGGCAGTATGTGATATGAGAAACTCCATCTGAGACCCTCGCTGAGTTGCTGCCAGGTACAGGAGACCATACTGACTTTATTTGTATATTTATTTAGAATGTCTGTCACCACTCCAGCAATTTCTTTATTTTTCACATTTCTATGCTTCCATGAGGGCTCAGAGCAGCTCACTACATATTAATACATTCAGATTAAAATATTTAAAATTATTAGACCCAATTTATATTAAAACCCAGGAGTTCCCACCCTCTCTCCAGTGGGAGGGAGGGGAAATAAAGAGCTGTGCTGATATTGACTATATGACATCCAGATGTTATTATCTATATAGGAAGACCAGTTATTGTTGGTGTTCTATGGGCCTCAACCGTAAACCTGGAAGAACCGTGCTGTCTTGCAGACCCTGCAGAATTATTTTGAGTCCCCAAGGGCCTTGATCCCTCTTGGGAAAGCCGTCCACCAGGCTAGTCTGGGTCAGGCAATCTTCAGCTACAGCAGCAAGCATAGTATTGAGAGGAACCTTGCAGTACAATACATGAAGACAAACACTGTGCTTTGGAATCCCAAGATTTTGATGCCATATTTTTACCCCCTCCATCCTCCAAAGGACCAGAGCAGTGGACACTAGTTTTGAATATCATTGGCGACTGATGGTGTGGTAGTCCCTGAAAAAAATAGAGGTCATTATATAGATGATCAATCAAGCAGTGATTCATTGCTCAGATAAAGCAGCACTTTGATGTTCAAAACCTGACAAGCACCCGGTTTCCCCATCTATTTGAATATTACTGGGGGGGGGGGGATCAATTAGCCCTAAGAGAAAGTTTCTACTCGAAAAGTATGTCTGGTCCACAGTCATCCAGTGAGCTCTGTGGCTAAGGTGGAATTGGAACCCTTATCCAGTCATTACCCACTGGCTCTGGAAGAAATGAACAATGGGTGTAACCTGGGTCAGGATGACCAATCTGAACCTGTAAGCAAAACCAATTTCAGAGGAAGAAGAACTGGTTTTTATGCCCCACTTTTTACTGCCTGAAGGAGACTCAAAGCAGCTTACAGTCACCTTCCCCTCCTCTTCCCACAACAGACACCTGTGAGGTAAGTGAGGATGAGAAAGCTCTGACAGGACTATCAGGGCTGTGATGAGCCCAAGGTCACATAGCTGGCTTCATGTGGAGGACCAAGGAATCAAACCCAGCTCACCAACTGGAAGCCACCACTCTTAACCACTACGCCATGCTGGCTCTCTGCTTTGATTACATTTAAAAGTCATATCAAAAGGCAATACAAAATGTACAATCAAGGCATCTACAAAGGGTGAATTATGTACTGGTGCATAGTTTACTAATTAACTGTGTAAAGAGCCTGAAGAAAGGCTTCCATATTATGAGAATCTTAGAACCAACGAGATTTGTACCTATGTATATGAAGATCTTTATCAATTGTGTTTAATATCGTGTTTTAGCATCCATCAGGCATTACCATTGCACTGGTTAGCCATGTGTTCATTTTGCTATAGCTTCACTTTCAAGGGGAATTCTAGGTATGTTGTGGAATTTTTTAGCTCCTTCGAAAATTCCAATACTTGGCCATAAATAGCTTTTCTGTGGCATATAGATGTAGAGATATGTTGTTGTTTTTTTTTAACTAAAACAGTGCTACATATTGGGAAACCTTTTTAAAGCTGAATGGGTCTTTATATTCCCTATATATCAGCTCCCTAATGGCTTTTCAACAGTTTGAGGTATTTTCTAAAAATTCCCACAGCTGCTTCACATTAGTAATGGAGCTTGTTAGGAAGGGACCAGGTAGTTGCTAAGACTAAGTAGGTCCTTACCCTAGTACTTTGCAGATTGCTTATTTGCAAGCACAAAACATACAAACAGTTCCAAATCTCTTCTGCCTGCATTTACCCCCCATGCCCCAAACGGCCCAAACAAAGACACAAGATACAATTTAACAGTATTCAACTTCTATAAATGGCCAATCTATGCCACTGCTTATTTCTATAAAATAATGATTTTAAGGGCAGGCTGCACAAAGCCTCCATGTCGTCTGCCTTCTGGACAGAGTGCTTCCAAACCCAACCAATTGCTTTCACTGGTCTCACTCATCACCACGCCCATTCTCATGTGGAAAGAGGTGCCCAGCTTCATCCCTTTCCCCTGATGTGCCACAAGGCTACCAGGTTCAAAAGATGCTACCAGCTGTTCTTCCACAAAATCAGCCCTGTCTAAGAAACAAGATTTCAATGGGTGTTTTAATAATCAGGCTTATGCTGCAAAACCTACTGCAAGGACAGGCTAGGATTTGGATCAGTTGCTCCTGAATATAGAGCAGCAGAGTATGTTGTCTTTCTTAAGGTGGTGTAGGGTAGAAACTGAAGTACTGGAAGCAGAATGTATGGATCTTCCCTTTAATCAAGTGACATTTCCTATGCTGTCATATTTATCCAGCACACAATCTAGCTTTGTGGTCTTTAACATGGAAGAACCAATGACAATCCTGCTTCCTTCTGGCCCTTACAGCCCTTTGAGTCACACTTATCTGCACCACTGAAATGGCAGCCCTAATGGCCACAACTGCCATCACTAACTTTCTGGGCTTAGCAAGAAGACATCACACCAAAATGAGGAGCTCCATGTTTGAACTGCATTAGCACAATAGCAGACTTTCTTTCTGATGTTAATAACTAGAGTTTAGATCCCACCTAAACTATTCACCCACATAAGGAAGAGTGATTCTCAACTCCCAGGGAAGTCCTCCAATTCCCTTAAATTATTTCTGGGTGTCTCCTATCCCTCAGGAGCAGAATTTCAGGGGTTATCTCCCCCACAACAGGAGAGAGGAGGTAGTGAAGTCCATAGATGGAAATCCTTATTGGCAGGAGCCAAACCTATGTTTACATTTGCTTGTATAGAATATATCACTTTCTGCCTGTGCCTAAGTATATCTAGGGACCATCCATTAAACATTTGGCTGCATTCCATTAACCTGATAATCCCATGTGCTCTGGATCTCAGTTCATACCACGCAGAGATCAGCATCAGTCAACCCAAAGTAAATAGTTTGTATAGTGATTAGCATGAACATCTTGATGGCCACAGGCTACCAGCCTTGTCCACCCAGTTTGTTTTGGTTACCCAAAGGTCATGTACAGATGCCTTAATTCATCTTTATAAGAATCTTCCAGCATTTTTGCAACATACTTCTTGCTTTTTGCATGTTCTACCTAGGCTTGAATATGCTTGGTATGCTTCAGAGATTGATCTTTGTGGGGCATTTATTCAGCCGAGCATTAAAGTTGAGCTTTCTTGCATTCAAGTCATCTTCTGGCCCTCCAAGATCAAAGGACAGAGCTTATCTGTCCTCATTTGCTGCTATCTATGAACGTCAATGGGCCCCAAGTAAACATAACTGTTTTGAGGACTGCAGCCTAGTGTAGTCTGCAGACTTTTGGCAAGCAACTTGTTTCACTTTTGGTAACATAAAAGCCAAATATAGCTGAAATCCACTTAAACTCTCCTACATTTTATTTGGTGTTTAGTGTCAGGAAACGCACTGCTATGAAAATGGTAAGCAACAACCTAGTAAGAAATATTTGCTCACTTTCAGAATCTGCCATATGAATTAAAATGAGTCGATTTTGGCTGAAAATAAGGAAAACAGAACCATAATGACTAAAAGGAAGCAAGGCTCAACCCCTGTAAAAACCAGGGCCAGTTATTAATGGAAGCTAGAAACGAATCTTTAAACCCAATAAAAATCAAATATCTGCATTTGGTTCGTTTTGATCCCCCCACTCCCACTTACGTCATGTGTATCCTCTCAGTGGCTGGAGCCTAGAGCAACTGGGTATTTACAAATGAAGGGCCAAATCCTCTCCTTAGAAGTGCATGCTTGGCTCCTGTTGGCAACAGTATGAGCTCTGAGCCCACATCCAAGAAAAGCATTTGGCTCCATAATAGTTAACAAATAGCTCTCATAATAAATTCCAAATGTCTGTATCATCAAAAGCCAGGCACTTTCACAGATAATAGCATAGCTTGACATTTAAAGTTAGCTTTTTTACGCAACAGAAAAACATATGCTTGTTTTCAGTAGACACAAAGTTTTGCAGCTAAAATTGCTAAACCTGTTACTACTACTGATGAGAATAAAACAACCAAGCTGAAAGGCTATTGGGTATAAGTCTTTTGAATGAAAACAGGGATGTGAAATTCACAGTTCTCTCTGAATTTGCAGCATGTGGATAACACAGGAACATGTTGACTCTTCTTTGTATGTGGGATGAGAATCAACTCTGTATTATTCCATACTGTACCATAGTGGTACTGTTTTTGGGTGCTTATTGGGCAGAGTCCCAGTGTATCTCACTGAGAGACAAAAGCATTCAGTCTGAGGATGCTTAACATGCACCAGTTGGCTCATATTCTGCTTGCTGGTCATAAACAGAGAGCCGATGTTTCATTGGACAGTTCAGGAAATGAACACAAAAAAACACTTTAAAGACATTTTAAGTTGTTTTACAAAGGTTATTTCACACATGCACATTATATACAGCCTTATGACAGTCATCATTCCACCCTCCCATATCATTTAATTGTCTGATTTAACTATCCATAACCCTGGGATGAATCAGTTTCATCTTCTGCACAGTTATAAAAATTACCAGGCCTAAAAAGCAGCTGCAAGGCAGAAGAAATTGAAATTCCACCATTAGAGCTACTGAGCAGCCACAAAACTGTTCAGCAGGTATTCAAGCAAGATAGTAGCAAGGCAAGGAGATCTGAGCTAATGAGTAATTGTGGCTGTCGACTATATGTTTGCCTGCCAGATACACTCTCCACAAAGTCTGCAGTATTCCTGGTTAGGAACAGTCTACATATTACAGCCAACTAGTAAAGCCCTCGTTTTATCACTGCACATGGAGGTAGTTATCACATAGTATTAATGGTATTTATGCACAACACTTCATCATGTGCTGGAGCAACTTTTTCTGTGCCGATACACTTGCCAAAAAAAGGAATGTTTACACTGATATAGAAAAAAAAGTCTCAAAATCAAGTGAGCCATTGCTCATGAATGGCTTACTAAATGATGTCTCACTGCCTAGGAAGTGCTATATGGGGTGATTTTAAGCAGCATGTGTGTAGCAGTCATAAAATCAAACATGTCCCTTAATCCACAGTGAAACGACAAAGCCACAGAACATTTCAAGCTTATTTCCCCTTATCCCAGGGCAGTAGAGTAATGTGGAAGTAGTCATAAAGAAAATGTTGATTGTACAAGCTGCCTGTTCTTCACACACACAGTCTTCCAGTTTGTAGTTGGCAGGGGAGAGGGATGATCCATGCCATTGTGGGCCTGAGTAAGTGAATGTAGGCAAAGCTGTTCTCAGGAAGCAGAATGTGCAGATTTGGGTTCCGATGAAAGAGTTTTTGTAGCTCCCCTGTTTCTACCACCCTGAGCTGCCAGGTCTCAGACAACCCAGCCATTTCTCCCTCATTCCTGGGATTGCCATATGAACAACTGCATGATGCTTCCTCATTCACTTCCTTCAAGATAGATAATTAAATAGGCAGATGATAGGTAAATAGATTCATCTTCTCATACTGAATATTTAATTGTTTTCCATTTCTCTACTACAGGCTTATGTCAAATAAATCTTCAAAAGATCCATGAAATTTCTGTTCCCCCTCTTAAAATAAAAAGCAACCATGAATCAGCAAAGGCCACAGTTGGCATGGTGGGTGGGTGGTTGGGCCAAAAGTAAGGTGACCAGATTGTCCCACTTTTGGAGGGACATCTGGGGGTACCTGGCAAATTGTATTTATGTTGAAATTAAAAAATATATATATTACAATACTATTTTTCTGTTCTATGCATTCTATGAAACTTTTTGTTGGTCCATATAGGCCACATTTTTATTCAAGAACCCCCCCCCCCCCGGTCAATGGTGTCCCATTCTACCAATGTTAAAATCTGGTCACCTCAACTTTTGGCCCAAAAGAGACGTGGGTGCATCCAGCCCATCCAAGAGGAGCGTGCAGGCAGCGTAGGGGGTGGGCTCCAAGGCACCTATTTAAGGCGCCTCATGTCGGAGCCCAACTTCTGCTGCTGGAGTCGTCTTGACATAGATAAGAGTTTGGAAATAAAAAACTTGCCTCCAATCCTCACCAACCAAAGATTCAGAACCGATCAATGATACTCTCGCTCTGGTCCAAACAGTAGACATCAAAGCAAATTCAAGCTGCCTTAAAAAAAAATGCTACCATGACATGCAGGAAAACTGACCCCATGAGACTCTAGACCAGGGGTAGTCAAACTGCGGCCCTCCAGATGTCCATGGACTACAATTCCCAGAAGCCCCTGCCATCATTAGCTGGCAGGGGCTTCTGGGAATTGTAGTCCATGGACAGTTTGACTACTCCTGCTCTAGACCATCTTGACACTTCTCCCATAGCTGCCAAGTGGCTGCTAAAAGTAAGTTATTCATATGTAGAGTGCAATGGGACAGAAGAAAAACAAAATACACATTTAACCCAGTGACTATTTCCAATTCAGTCCATTCCTTAGCTTCACTCCACAACAGATAATTGGGTCCATCAGGCTCTCCATTTATCTTTGGGGTCAAATAGATTTTTAAAAGGAGCTTTGAGCACAACACAAGTGGTTTTTGCCATAGCCATACAGAGCTACTGGTATTTATTCCAGCACAATCACAGATGCCCATTCAAAACAAGCACCTTTTCAGTCTGCTTAAAAATAATGTATTAGACATTTCCTCCTAATTAATCAGGCTATAAAAACATACCTAGTGCATAGGCATTAAAGTATAAACTGTAAATGGATCCCATACACACTTCGCAGCCACTATTTTAAAACAAAGATCTCTTTCTCTGACAGACCATTTCTTGAAGTGTTGAGCTCTCGTGTCAGTGGCTCTTCAGAGGGAGGGGGCATTCTTACTGAGGCTGACTGAATGATTTCCATGTTTGGCAATATTTGGGAGTGAAATCTCGGGAAACCAAAATGTTTGTTTATGAACTGGATTTCCATAACAAACAAAGAGCACCCCCAAGATTTTGGTCCTTGTGTGTTTTAAATTTACCATAAAGTAGATCACAACTCACACTTTACAAATAGGATTTGTTAATAAGAAAATATCTGGATCACTCACATCTTTCTTTTCTGTGCAAATATCAATTGACTTGTAAGATACAATATTACCAGTTAAAAGCAGGAAAAGTTAAAGTTTCCTATGCCTTGTTGGCCAAACTGATATGATGCTGCCCATAAGTTTCTGATTTCAAAGAAGCTGAACGTTAATTAGGCTCCACAATGAATCTAAATATTTCTTGCAGCCAAGCACAGATGAAGGAAAGTGACAGAGAGAAAACACCATGAAGTTATCACACCAGATTACTCTCTCCCTAGAACAAACCCACAGGAAAAATGTCTTTATCTTATCATTCCATGCAAACAGTTTGTTGTACTGCATTGTGTGTGCTTTCCTTTATGAAATGTGTCTGTGGAAAACTGTAGTCACATTATTTATACAATGAGAGTCTTGTATGCCTCGACAATGAAGATGTTCCAACACAACATGGATACTCCAAGTGAGGTTAGAATGTTAGACTAGGACCAGAGAGATCAAGGCAAAGCTAGGAAATTAACCAGGTGACTTGGAACTGTCACACTCACTCATTTTAGGATTGCTCCATAGGATTGCTGGTGATGATCCAATGAGGAAAGAAAAAACATGGATTCTGCCCCCCCTCCTTTGGAGGAAGGGATGGATGGATGGATGAATGGATGGATGGATGGATGGCAGGGTTGCTAGATACAAAGATGGGAGTGACAAGGACTTATAGTTTGGAGGAACAAATGGAATCCCTCTTGCAACAACATCGCTTCTGTTGTGACCCCAAATTGATGTCATCATGCTAGTGGTGATTCTGTAGCACTTGCCCCAAACTCTATGGTTTGACCATAGTGTTATGGGTGAGTGGTAGAGTGTCAGCTGACATGACCAGTTGAAGCCACATCATTGTACCAGGAATGCTCATTGCCCCCTCCCCTTCTCCCTGACTTTTCCTTTTGCAGCCCAACTGACTGGCAGTCCACAATGGGAACTAGGAGCAGGACATTTTCTGCCCTTGCTAGAAGATGGTAACTCTAATCGATAGAAGGAATTTAATATAGCCCACTTAGAAGGTAACCCTGAGCAATCCTAGGCCTATTCTGCATTGATTGATTTTTCCCGCTTTCATTCTTACAAATCTCCATTCGATTTGAGCCAGGACATAGTGAGTCAGCCTTCAGTTGCTGAAGAGAAAAGAATCAGCCTTCAGCCATCTGCATCTGGGTGGGCTCCCCCATCCAACTGTAGCCCTTCTTAGTGCTTCCCGATCACACCACCCCTCCCCCAGTTTGCAGTGGGCTGCCAGGAAATTTAGCACCCACCACACCACTTTAAAGCAACCTTGCACTGATCAGCCTCCCCACCCCTCCCTCCCCCGTGCAGAGCAAGATGTGAGCCTTTGAAATGCATGGCTGAGGAGGGGGGGGGGTTGAAAGTGCCACTGAGCTGGAGTTTGGAGAACAGGTCACCAGAAAACTGAGTTTCTATTTAGACAAAGAATATATTATGCCTCAAGTCCCTTAAATAACTAAAAAACAACAACAGAAGAGTCTCCGTAAAATGTATGTTCAGATTAGTGAGCAGAGGCAACTGAAGAAGGGAGGCGCCCAGAGGGAGGGGAGTCGAGACGAGTGGAGTCGCCACACCAGTGCCTGCTCGCCACCACCCCCACCTCTCCTCTCCCCTCACTGCCTTCGCAGCTCACCCTTGACAAGTGCACGACTCTGGCCCCACCTCCTCGTCCTCCACCACTGCTGCCTCAGTCCCCCTCATGCACACAAAGGAAGGCGGGAAGGGGGAGAGCAGCAGTGCCATTACTCAGCCGGCAGCCCCTGGTTGGGAACAGAGGGCGTATGGCCATGGCTCAGGCTGGCTGGCACCCTGAGCGCCACTCCTTCCATGTGCCATGCCGGGTCACGCCCCTTGCCCCCACAGTGGCTCCGGCAAGGAGGTGCTACAAACGAGGAGGAAACGCCTGCCGCATGTCCACCCGCCCGCCTGCTTGCCAGCCTGGCAGCCCTGCTCTTCCCCCCTGCCCCCAGCCAGCCATGCTGGAAACGCCTCCCCGAGCTATGTCACCATTGGAAACGCAGGGGGAAGAGGAGTGCTAGTTCATCCAAAGCCGAGGACATCTACACTTTAATATATTGGGATACCAGAGCAAATTAGTTGAATATCCCGGAAAATAAGTGCTCCCTGATGTTACGGTCAAAAGGTAGGGTCAATGAAGGTCGAGGCATGAAGGTTGCAGATGGAAAATTTCCATCGACCAAAATCAAAATGGAAATCAATTTCAGAAAGGAGGGATTTAATTGATCTGGGATTGGAATAAAAGCTCCATGCAGCTTAGACCCTAATCCTCTTTTTAGAATTGCACTTTTAAACTTAATTCTGGTGACCAAAAAATGATGGAACAGGAAATATTTGTAACACTTCTTAAAAATAACTTGGGCCCAAGCTTTTTTGGCTGTCTAAGAGAAGGGACTCAATATTTATAAAATGATTAGTGAAAATGTCCCTGTGAATTTTCTGTCTGACCTTGAAACAAAAATGATTGCCACGGTCAATTACCAACTCTTATCAGGCATATAGTAAGAAACTGTCTCAAAGTATGCACATTGTGAAGCAGATATAGGACAGAAAAACTCCTGGGTTAATGGAGTGACAAGCACTCAAAGTGATTCATCTAAATATCAAACTAAATATGGAGGGTTTTTTAGTGCTTACCTGCTAAAATTAAATCTTGATTGAAAATATAAATATGTTTGGAAAACTCTATTGTATGGATCATCAATGTATATGTTTAGAAAAGGAAAATCCATTGAGTATAACATTTGAATTCAAAAATCTGTACTACTGCTCAGTTGCTGATTTTTAATATGGAAGTACCTCAGAAGCTTTCTTAGTTAGCATGACCTTCATTTTCAGTAAATCAGCCTCTACAACAGGAAATTTACACACAGGCAGACAGGCCTCCTTGGTTTAGTGGTTAGGAGCGTGGACTTCTAATCTGGCGAACCAGGTTTGATTCCCCGCTCCCCCACATACTACCAGCTTGGTGACCTTGGGCTCACCAGGGCACTGATAAAGCTGTTCTGACCGAGCAGTAATATCAAGGCTCTCTCTGCCCCACCTACCTCACAGAGTGTCTGTTGTGGGGAAAGGAAAGGGAAGGTGATTGTAAGCCAGCTCCTGCTGGTAGAGTAAAGTGACATATAAGATGCTAAATAGCTGTCAAAACCAAAACTATGATTATACATATGTGTTTTAAATCAGGGTTGTAGGCTAGAAATATTTCAAAGGAAGAAGAAAATCATTGGTGCTAGTAGGTATACAGATCCCAGGCCATGATGAGTTGTGAAGGTGAGAATCAGCACCTTCAGGTGAAGCAAGTAGGTAACCACTGCCTGTGCTCTTTAGGCCAGCTGAGGTCTTCTCTGAAACAGAGTCCTCAGCTACATAATGAGATTTGGGAGCATCCATATCCTTAGGATTTCAGCCACAATCAACAGCATCCACACAAAGCTGACCACTGATCCTTGAGAGAGGCGTGAGTGCCTTACCCACCCTACCCCAGTTGGATGTCCAATAACTAATCCCTGCAGGGTAAGGCACACCAAAATATGGGCAGTCATTCCTGGATGGTGGCTAATGAAATCCAAAGATGCTTTGGAAAAAGTGAAGGCAAACCTGTGAGGTTTACTCTTTGACAACAACAGTTTATTAGTTAGCAGACAGCATCTGAGAATTCCCATCAGAAACAACTACTTGTTTATACTCTTTCTCTTGATCTTCTCACTTTCATGTTCCATCCTCTGTAGCTACAGCACAGTGTGACATATTCAGCAGTTCCTTAACAGATGAGAACATCATTTCACCATACAGTCTTTCTGCTTCAGTCACTACTACATCTGTCTGTGCAGCACATGTAAATCTGAACTTACCCTTTGGTATGTGAGAGACTGCCCTGACCTGGTCAACTACAATAGAACTTTCTGTTTGTGCACTACATGTTGTTTCAGTAAAGCAATAAAGCAAAAAGTACAGCACTCCATGAATGGAGATGATGGAGATATCTGATCTTTCCCTTTGTGTAGAGCACCAATGACCAGCTTCAAATAATTTTACAGATGAACATTTTGCACCACTTTAACTTGATGCGGGAGGAATACCAGGCTGTCCCATAAAGAAGGCTAAAACCAGCCTGTAAGATGTTTTAGCAAATACTCGTTTAAGTCTGTGAGCCCAAAGGAAAACTGCATTTCTCCATTGAGTGATGTGGTCTACAAATGGCTGTCACACATATTAGGATTCCAAATTCAGACAGGGAGACAATCACAGATTGTTGCAACAAAAAGAGAAGAGCAGTATTGTACGGAGAGCCACCATGTCCTGGCATTTTGAAGGTATGGCAGATATGACATGGTCTCTGGGTGCCCCTAATGGGAGGCACTGCGGAGCAGTTTCTATTATCATCAGACAAGCTATCCTTGGATACTGATGACAACTCAAGAGATGCACCAGGGGGTGCAGGGGATGTGTCCCACCCCCAGTTCAACATTAAGAAGTCAGCTGGAGTATGCTTCAAGCCAACCTTATGCTGAATTCAATCCAAGGTCTTCCTCTTATTTTTAAGCTGCAGTTCTGACTGCAGCCACTAGGGATGCCAAGAACCTTTAAGATCTGCTCCTCATCTTGATCTAGGATCAGCTAGCTAGCCATCCATATCTCCTATACTTGTTTAACAGAAACTTGCTTAACAGATCATACAAGGGAGCCAACACCAGTCTGAGAGCTGCTCATTAACTGCCAGCCTGCAGATGGAACCTTTGTCCATGGGTCCATGGTGACTCTCAGAAGCCCTGGAGACTATCAGCACCCCAATCTAAAATTAGATTAGATGTGTGGCTGTGATTGCAGTAGCTCATCTTCCCACATTGAAAAAGCAAGGGCAGCAGTCTGTGAGACCCAGTTCCATCTCTGAAGTCATAAAAAGATATGAGAAAACGATATGAGGTCTTTCCTGGTACTGGATCATGATATTAAAGATTCACAGTATGTTCTTGTAAGAAAGTACTATTTTAACTCACTGAGAAATTAAATTGGCAGTGGATACTGTGATGGCCACTAGCTAGAGGGATTTAAAGGGGATTAGACAGAACTGTAAAAGAGAAGACAACAATTGCCTCTGGCCATGATGCTACTCTCAAAATGCATGAAGTTTCACAAGCCAAGCAACCTGCAATAGAATCAACTGTTTCTGAATGGGCACTCCCAGAAGAGGCAACGGTGGTGCCTCTTGGACTCTCCTGCATGCAAGATGTAAAAGAATGCAATGTCCAGCTCTTTGCTTTGGTGGAATAGATCTTGTTTGCTTTCAGTTTCTGAAGGAAGGAGATACTTACAGAGGGGAGCCAATGGCAAAACAAATTCAAACATCTCTATGCCTAGAAATCCCTATGGGATCATCATAAGTCAACTATGACTTGATAGCAAAAACAATAAACAAAAAACAAAAAAGAGAAGGGTATGAGCACCGTGCAAGAGCCTCTTGTGGCGCAGAGTGGTAAGGCAGCTGTCTGAAAGCTTTGACCATGAGGCTGGGAGTTCAATCCCAGTAGCCGGCTCAAGGTTGACTCAGCCTTCCATCCTTCTGTGGTCGGTAAAATGAGTACCCAGCTTGCTGGGGGGTAAACGGTAATGACTGGGGAAGGTACTGGCAAACCACCCCATATTGAGTCTGCCATGAAAACACTAGAGGGCGTAACCCCAAGAGTCAGACATGACTCAGTGCTTGCACAGGGGATACCTTTACCTTTACCTTTACTATGAGCACCGTCTGACTGTAATTATGTATCTATAATAATAAAGTAATCCGCATGTCCATCTGTCTGTCCATTTGTGACAGGCCTAACATCAGATAATAACACTAGAACTCTTGAAACTTGTCATGAATTTCAGGATGAATATGGGAGTTTGAGAGCCAAAAATGAAAGGAATCAAAATATCCTGCCTCAGGTTATATCCAGACAACACCCCCCACCCAATGTTCTTTACAATGGAAGCTTTACAATGGAAGCTATATTATAACTTTCGTGCTTCATTTATAAAACTAAAGCAGACTAACATTCCATTATCATGCATGAAAAAGGTGAAGGGGAGAACATTCTTTTACTACTCTGATAGATCATGGGAAAGTTTTAACTCCCTTCTTCTGTTCATAACATTAACAAACATTTGTTGCTATACTACTATTAGATACACTCTAAGGCCCATTCTGCACAAGGTTCAATGTGGCAAATTGCTTTCGGAAAGAAAAAACGGAATTTTAAATAGTGGAATTCGGCGTAACGCATACCTGCCTTTGTAGTGGAATCCAGTTGTGTTTCAATCATTTCCCACAGGTTTCTGGTCTCAGCAAAAATCGCTAGAAAGGAAGCGATTTTTTCCGTGCTTTGTCCCGCCCCTGGCCGTCAATCAAGTGAGCAGCCAATGGGTGGTTATTACCATGCTCTGGAAAAGCCCCTTTTCCTTTAAGAACAGGGTTTTTTTAAAAAAAAAAGAAAAAAAACACGTTGCAACGAATATGCCTTGATGAATGAAGGCTCACCAGCTCGTTGCTCTCCGCTTGCTCCGAGAAAAAAAAATGGCGATCGCTTCGCCGGAAGTTCGGAGGAGAGAGCCAGAGGGAGGGACTTTGCTGAAACCGCAACAATTAACGCACAGGTCTTTTTCGCTAGTGTTGCAGATTGCTTGCAAGAGTGTAGCACTTTCCAGAAGGTGAATCCACCTTTTGGGATTTCCCTGGAAGCGCTACAACGAAGCGCTTTTAGCGGGACTGTTTCAGGAGTGTGGCAGATTGTGTACAACATCGTGCATAACTGCATATTAGTAGTGATTACAATTTGCCACACTCCTGCGACATTAAACTTGTGCGGAATGGACCTAAGTACCAACCAGGGGTGAATCTGCACTGGGCTTTTTATCCCCATTTGAGACCAATACTGAAAAATGGGGGAGGGGGGATTAGCAGTGGGGAGAGAGGAATGAAGGTGGATCATGAAAGGAAGAGAGGAAAATGAGGAATAGAAAACTATGGGAAAGCAGAAGAGAAAAGAAACTTTTGTTTTGGTATCTTTTCTTTTCTACAACATAATAACAGGGTTGTTCATTTGCATACTCTGATTGGGCAGACAAAACTATGGAGCAAGATGGAACTAAAGAAAGAGGGAAAACATAAACCAGGGGTGGCCAAACTGTGGCTCCCCAGATGTCCATGGACTACAATTCCCATGAGCCGCTGCCAGATATTACAGTCATAGTATATTTGCCCAAATATAGTGGTACATGATTTCTTGCTGCCAATGAGAAAAAATGGGGAAAGAATCAATGCAATCCATTAACTGAGGTAAAGCTTAACAATTTATACCCAAATGAGACCTTGGAAGTTCCTAATCCAAAGCAACACAGTCTTCCAAATGTACATGTACAAGGGCCTGCTCACTACCACATCACACCTATCATCTTAAATTATATCAAACTGCATCGGGAGATGCATTGTAAACAATAAGCATTTATGGCCATGCTTAAAATAATGTTCCAACCAATGTATTTTCACATGAATTTGCATATGGGTTCAGGTGACCTAACATCAAAGCAATTTTATCTTTAGAACTCAAATACATTTACACGGCAAACTTCATAACTCCCAAATAACACATGACTTCAGAAATCAGCTGCAGGGTCATGTACAGTATCTTTAATATCACCTGCTGAGTGCTTGCAGGAATGTTTAAGGGACCCAAAGGATATGAAAAACCACTGAAGTGAAACACAATACCTGTGAAGATGAGGAAAACGCTGAAGAATAGCCAGGCAAGATCATAAATAACATGAAAGACAAATCCCACTCTCTAATGTTCTCCCAAAAACTTGGCTCTCAGACAGAATGCTTAGGTCAGACATGTGAAAGACTGTGCCGAGAGGCATCATCTGAATTTGATGCATCAGTTAAGGACATTGTCACACCCAATGTGCTGTAACCAACAAATTCCTTGGGGAGAAATTTGCATTACATTCCCAGAACATATTATTTAGTTAGTGTTTCAGGCCATAGCTGGCTCAAGTAATACCAAATTTGAGTCAGGAGGTATTACAGTGCCAACTATATTGCCTTTTAGTTGTCCCCAAAAATTTTCCAGATCTGTTATGGTCATAAAAGAATAACTTGTTTGGAAACTGCAGGATAAAGGAGTTCCATGTAAGTCTAGAAGATCTTGTGAGTATGGTGCATGGCTAGGATTGAGGAGACCCAAAATTAAATTCCCATTTTAAAAAATTGGTGTCTTTGGACTAGAATCACTCTCAGCCCATGAGGACAAATGGACACTGCTCTGAGATCACCCTGTATAAGAAGCATATTACACTCTTTTAGCATTGTACAATAAACAGAAACCATATAGGTTTATTTCCATGAGTCTTTATAGAGATTCATACAAGAAGATAGTCTCTTATCATATTATGTTTTTCCAAAAGGCAATATGAAATTATTATTCATTCATTATTAAATTTGTAATTTTAATATAAGGAAATATTAGCTCAGCTTGACCATCTGGAACCATTATATTGACCATTATAAAAGGGGAGGAAAAGAAACATCAAATATGTCTCTGTTGTTGTTGTTGTTGTTAGATGCGAAGTCATGTCCGACCCATTGCGACCCCATGGACAATGATCCTCCAGGCCTTCCTGTCCTCTACCATTCCCCGGAGTCCATTTAAGTTTGCACCAACTGCTTCAGTGACTCCATTCAACTACCTCATTCTCTGTCGTCCCCTTCTTCTCAATCGCTCCCAGCATTAGGCTCTTCTCCAGGGAGTCCTTCATTCTCATGAGGTGACCAAAGTATTTGAGTTTCATCTGGCCTTCTAAGGAGCAGGCAGGGCTGATCTCCTCTAGGACTGACTGGTTTGTTCGCCTTGTAGTCCAAGGGACTCGCAAGAGTCTTCTCCAGCACCAGAGTTCAAAAGCCTCAATTCTTTGGTGCTCGGCCTTCCTTATGGTCCAACTTTCACAGCCATACATTGCAACTGGGAAGACCATAGACTTGATTAGATGCACTTTCATTGGCAGGGTGATGTCTCTGCTTTTTAGGATGCTGTCTAGATTTGCCATAGCTTTCCTCCCCAGGAGGAAGCATCTTTTAATTTCTTTGCTGCAGTCCCCATCTGTTTTCTCTAGGTTCGCTATATTGACACATAGTGGCAAATTACAAATGTTACAAATATTACAAAATGTTTGAAGGCAGAACTAATTATACAATGTTTGCTAAATATGTTTCTGCAGGTTACTACTAGAGCAGAGATGGAGTAACATTTGCAAGGGAAAGTGATAGGTGGGAAGTGAGGTTTAAATTTTTTCTCTGTTCTGATTATTAACTGTAATTCAACTGCCTAAGGAGATTGTGAGCTCCCTCTCATTGTCAGTCTTCAATCTTGGATGCTTTAGGCTAATCCTGCATTGAGCTGGGGGTTGGACTATGTGGCTTATATGGTCCCTTCCAACTCTATGATTCTATAATTCTAATTTCTCCCCAATGCAGGGAAGAGGATAGAGAGGGGAAATTTTTAGACAGGGAATGAGCTAAGCACGTGTTCCCTACCCAGTGATTGCCTATTTCAAATGCCCATTTGTACACTCATGTTAGGAGGCAAAAACATTAGGGATGTCTAGTTCTACCTTAAATTATAAACCAAAGATATTTAGAAAAACACTTAGGGACTTAGACAGAATATTAGGGACACAAGCCAAATATTATTAATGAGGTCATCAATTAACGAGGGACAGAGAGTTCAGAGAGCAGGTTGTTGAAATAACTTCACCTCATGCAGTACCTAATCCCCAATCAGTTGGTGCATACCATCCACAGGCTATCCAAATTCCTCTTCACAAAGCAGAAGCATTTTGAACCAAATGCATGGGAAGGTCAAACATCAACTTAGAGGAGTCCTGTGTCTAACTACACTGAGGGCTTGAGAAGCTCACTATAAGAACAAAAGGCATCCAAAGCATTTCCATGGACACTGCTCTACAAAGACAATAGTACCTTAATGAGCATGTGTATACCATGTCAAAACAGAGTTCCCTTGTTTTTGTTGGTAGAGTAGCACCTTTAAGACCAACAAAGATTTATTCCCACTGTCATGATGGTCAGTTCCTAGTCTGAGGAAGAGTGCTTGCACTCGAAAGCTCATGCCTTGAATGAATCTTTGTTAGTCATAAAGATGCTACTGGACTCTGACTCTTTTATCATTCTCTGAAGAACCAGGAAAATGTTGGAAAGCCAATCAGAGACAAGAAAGGAACAATTTGAAATACAGGGTGGTCCCTAACCTTGGTAATCTAGCTATCTGTCTCCTTTACTGCCCCTCCAGGATTTCACAGTCATCTGTCTGCATTTATGCACATTAGAACTTGTATATTCTGACAGTTTTGTGCTTCCCTAATTCTGAAAAATTGACAGGAAAATAAAAGTCTGACCATGCCTGTAAATTTTGGTTATATGTTACTGTGTAAAATGTCATATGTACTCTTTGCTCAACAGAAATAAGTAAGCAAAAGACAATGTGACAGGAATAAATTGGAGAACAATGGAAATTCCTTCAGAGGTTAACCATGACATGCAAATGAATATGTGTTTTTAAAACTCTGGGGGAAGTAAAGCTTTTAAGATGGAAATGGGGGGATTTAAAGGACAGAAGTAACAGGTAGGTAAAATATTAAGCCTCTGCTTCTCTATTGCTTCCATATCAAATATCTACCTTTCAACACTGATTTTCTTTTTTTAGGCAGAATCAGGGTTTTTTATGCATCCTTGCATATTACATATGGTTAACTCCATAGAACCAATGTATGATATATGTTTGATTTATAGGTGTAGTCATTGAGGAAATAGAGAATATTGAAAACAGGATATTGTTTACCTAGAACCTGTTCTTCACTTTACCAAAATTGAATAAATGAAACACCAAAAGAAAAATATTTTCATTAATTCTGAAACAACCCCTGGAGTCTTTTTCTTCTTGGGTTGAGTCTTCTTGGACTGGTGGACACTCTTTTTTTTCTTATCTCATTAGAACTGCACATAATTTGTGACAAGCTCTGTGTGTTCAACTGTTCCAGTCATACATAGGACCTGGTACAAAGATATCCGTACTCTTGACCCTGAAAAGGAAAGCCCTGCAGTCTAGAAAGCCTTCCAAGATGTAATATAAATGGAATCTGTTAGGTTTGCCTGACATATGATTTTCACTAAAAAAAAATACTTAGGTAATTTAATCAGAAACACTGAACAGTGATTTGTGTAGTTGCCTATTGATAGGATATGCTTCTTGACTCTAAATATGTTTTGGATTTATCTGAGGTTTGAAATAATTGGACCTGCTCTTAATTGTGCCAACAGCACAAAAGAAAGCTGGCATTATTTTTACTGTTTTAGAAAACTCTTAAAGTAATTCTACTATATGGCTAACAGTTCACATTCTTTCAATGCTAGGAAAGGGAAACAGAAAGGGAGAGAACCGGTTGTTTAATTCTTTCCCTAGCCAAATAAAGAACAAATTTTGCTTCCAGACTAAGAAAAAAGGTCTATGAAATTGGATTATTATGATCAGTTTTATTTCAGAACATGTGATCTGAAGAGCAAAGCACATTGGTGTACATTTTCTTGGCCCTTCCCAAGTGAAATCAAGTGTGACTTTTCCATTTCCATATAGCCTGTTCACACATACAAATAGTATTGATGTTTTCTTCATGATAATATGCACAAACACAGAGATTTTTAGGCTCAGTTTCTTATTTACACCAGCCTTTCCCAACTTTTCTACCATTGAGAAATCCCGAAACATTCTTCAGGTCTCGAGAAAACCCAGAAGGGGCATGATCATTTAGAGCAGTGGTCCCCAACCCCTGGTCCGGGGACCGGGACCGGTCCGTGGATCAGTTGGTACCAGGCCGTGGCTCCTCCTTGTCCTCCTCCCCGGCTGCTGCCTCAGGGGCTGCCCTGCCACTCTGCCGCTGGCTCACCTTTGGTGCTCTCCAGCAGCCGCCATGGCTGGGGCTCCCCCTCGGCATGGCACTGCAAAACTGCTGCTAGCAGAGCTGCCCAGCGGGCGGTGGGAAATCAGGGGCGTTGGCAGGAAAGCAAGCGGAGCAGGGGCTCAGGTGGCGGTAATGTCTCTCAGCAAAAGACTACCCCCCCCCCCCAGGCCTCAGTAAAATTGTCAAGTGTTGACCGGTCCCCAGTGATAAAAAGGTTGGGGACCGCTGATTTAGAGCATGGTTTGGAAGCATAGCTTTGTACATGCCCACCTCATCTCACATTTCCTAACTGCCAGACTTCTGAGCATCTGGCTTCTAAGAGAGCTGGCCCCCTGCGTAGGGCCTGGGGTGACTACACCAGACATTTCATGTCTAAGTCTGCCTTGCCCATCATGTCCATGTTAGGAGCAACCTGCCTGAAAACGGTCAAGATGACAGTTACATGGATTTGTCCCACCAATTTCCAGATTACAGCCTTGTTGAAAAATTAGAGGAAATATAAATTTCATATAATTTTCATGGTGGACACATTTAAGGTTTATCCTGTCAATAACATACTCCACCAGCTTTCCAAATACACTGCAGAAGTCTTCTCCTTTAGCATTATGAGCTATCTTTTACTTCTGCAGTAGGTTCAAAAGAATATAGCTTTTTCTTCCAGGGTCTGAATGTTTGCTATGTCATCTATGTATCTTTAAATGTCTTCTTCATATAAATACATATGAAGCAATTTTAAAGATCTGGCTGGTGTCCAATGAGATCCTTTGTAGAGCACATCTTACAGAATAAGACTTTACAGGTTCCCATACACACAGTGCAGTCCATTCACCCCACCCAACATTTTCTTCCTGTGAGTCAGCAGTTCTGCTGCATCTATAATTTTTTAAAAGCATTGTTTTGAAATACTCACAAAGTATTCCAAAATACCCTTACTACTTGAGGAGGAGGAAAAGAGCTGAGTTTTTTGTACCCCACTTTTTACTACCAGAAGGCATCTCAAAGCGGCTTACGATTACTTTCCCTTCCTCTCTGCACAACAGACACCCTTTGAGATAGGTGGGGCTGAGAGAGTGCTGGGAGAATTGTGACTGGCCCAAGGTCACCCAGCAAGCTTCATGTGGAGAAGGGGAAATAAAGCTCAGCTCTCCAGATTATAGTCTGCCACTCTTAACTACAACACCATGTTGGATGTAGGATAATGAAAACTATTAATTGACTTGCAGGCAAGTCTGATGGGGTGGGAAGATGGACATGGACACTTACGTGGCTTCAACATGGCCACAGCTTTATTGAACAGAAAACATTGCTGGCACAAAAACTAGGCACGGAACAGAAGAGCCTGCCTACACTAAGTTATTTCTGCTACAGTTGGCCACCACAACCCCAGGGAACCACCTGTCTCCTTTCCCAGGATCACAGGTCCCCCTGTGCTTCTGGGCTGCCCATCCGGGAGGTATTCCAACCTCACATGCCAGAGAAACACACAAACCTCCTCGGAACACACAGACCACCTGGCTCCAAGCTTCCAGCCTTCCCAGCAGGGTTGGCCTAGCTCACATCAAGCCGCCTCTTTAATGAGGCCCAACCATTACGTTCAAGACCCCTGTTCAAACATACCCATTAGGCTCTCTGCCTGTGCCATAGCCGCCCAAATAAAAGTTGTGACATTTTATAAACACTGTAACTCCATAACAATCCACATACCATATAACCACAAACCAAACTTATGCAGGGAGGGTGGCTAGGAGCTAACTGCTCACTACTCTGCTGGAGGGAGAAGGAGGGTAGCATGATACAGCCCTCACCTTAAATAAGATGCCCACCTCCCGCGCTCCTCCTTTCCCACTCCTGTTTTTCCATGAGGATATGTGTCCTCTTCCCGCCCTGCCCTGCCACTTCTTCAATGGCGACGTGAGGCAATTTCCCCAGCCACATTTGTCTTTCATTAATAATTTTAACCTTTTCAGACCAATTTTATATATAATCTGGCATTCTGATGTCTAAATAGTGTCAGGAGTCCCTTTTATAACTACTGCACAAATGGCTTTAGATTGAACTACAATCAATGGTGTCATATTATTTACATTACCAACTTCCTGTAAATAGTCTTCCAATGAAAAATCTGATTGGTAAGGACTTTTCTACAAATCATTGCTGATTTATTTTATTCCTTATTTTATTCCTTTTTAAAAGGGGGGCTGAATATAAAATAACAAGAGACTTCGGCCAGGAAATCTTGTCATTTTATAGAGCTCCTCCCTATAAAACAGATGAATTTAGTAAATTGACTGGGTTGTAAGACAAACAAGTGCGGTTACCTCAGTATAAATGAAAGCTTTAATGAGGCAGCCTTCACTTGAGAGTTTTCAAAAGTGTTCCAAGATTTTTGTCATGAATGGACTTTCTTTGCTTATTCATGTAAGTTCTTGACCCTTGAAGTTTATGTAGGCACAGGCTGCATGGTCAAGGGCCTGTTGTGTGCAGAGCAATTGAAGTGAAGGAGAGCTATGTAAGTGCCTTCTGGAAAATGCGCAAATGAAGGGTGGCTTATGCCTGACTTCAAGTATAAACAGCATTTGCATTTATACAGGCTGTGGTTTTATCCGTGAAATGGCACCAATGCTCGATATCTTACCAGTGTTGAAGTCAGGCATGCAGCATTCCATTGATTTCAGTGGAACTTATTTGCATAGAATTTTGGCCTTAAAGCATGATTTACAAAAATGACCCTTTTCTCCTTCAAGCTAGTACAAACTGAATGGACACCAGATATTGCAAGGTTCAGGTGCCATTGAACAATGTGCAGTTGCAACTGCTTATCGCAGTTATGACTGCTCCAAGCATAGATTTATATCTGCTTAATTCTCATTCGTCACAGAACAATTACCCAAACCAAGCAGCAAACTAGGGTGTAAACTGCACGGAGCTTTTATTCCAACCCCAGATCGATTCAGTCCCTGCCCTCTACACAGAATGTGATTTCCGTTTGGATTTGGGGCGATTTAAATTTTCCTTCTGCAGCAATAAGGATTGATCCTGAGTGACCCTACCTTTATTGTGCGATATCTTAGAGTGCTTTTAATCCTGAATATATTATAAAATCGCATTATTTTGAATCTTGGCTCTCCTCCGTGATAGAGGACCCGTGATTGGCTACAGGTGGTCATGTGACAAGCCTGCCTTAAAGGAGAAGCCCCTAATTTCTCTCAACTTCTGTCAGCCTTGGATTTTTTTGTGTGCCTTCTTCATCCCCCCCCCCTTCAAGAAAAGAAAGGATTTTTTCCTCCCTCCTCTGACTTCTTTGATCCTCTCCCCCCCTTTAAGAAAACAAAGAAAGAGTCTCCATTTGCCTCCCCCCTCTTCTGAGCCTCCCTAACCATGTGCAGAAGACTTTCCTGTTTCAATGGGGAGGGGGGGGGAGAGGAAGACCTGAGTTCAAAGCGATCTGAATTCAACAGGATTGACAATGGAATAAACAAAGTAAGTGCAGACTCTGCCTAGGATACCTAGTACAGCCAGGCATTAAAAATAATACAACAGCTTCCATGAATACCAGCCTCAACCACCAATAACTATTCATCCTAATACAAAAAAAAAAGGATGAAAGGAGCTGGTACAGCTATTAGAAAATAAGAAGAGCCCTGCTGGATCAGACCATCCTGTCTCACACAGTAGCCAAAAAAACTGAATTCTAAATAAGTTCTCAAGGAAACCTGACAGTTTAGTAAGGTTTGAAAAATATAATCATGGGGTTGAAACCTACAAACCATGAATGCAAGACATTCATGGAAGAGGATCTTCCCCATTTATCCCTCTTCATAGCAGGGAAGGCTTTTGGCTGGGACAAGTGGGAAAAATAACATCTACTGGGCCTTCTCTATAAAAGATCACCTTAGACCACAATCTAGTTCCAGGTGAATCGCAGGCATACAAAACCAAGGCTGTTGATGTGGCTATTATTTTAAACAGCTGACAAATTGATTTTAAATTTCATTTTAACTAATTGTTTTAATTATATTGTGTATATATGAAATGATGTACACCACCCCTTAGGCAGCTCATTGGGAGGGCACTATAAAAATCAAATCCTTATCCATTGTTCCTCTTAATATTTGTGAAACAACCCTGGGGGTGGAGAGTGTCCTGGCTGTCTGAGCTGGCTGTCTCCAGCTCCCGCTCCCTTCCCTAGCCACTAGCCACTTTGCTCTCAGACGCCTGAGAGAGACACACAGAGACATAGAGAGCCCTGCCAAACCACAAACGACCCCTGATTACCTACTATGGCTCCTGCTGTGAGGGAGAGAGAGACAGACAGAGACAGATAGACAAACTGCAAACAAACCCCAAACTGCAAACGTCCCTTGCTTCCCTGCTAGGAAAAAGCCCTGATTATCTCCTATGGCTCCTGCTGAGAGAGAGAGAGAGAGAGAGAGAGAGAGAGAGAGAGAGAGAGAGAGAGAGAGAGAGCTGTGCCTGCCGGTGTCCCCTGGGTCCTAGCACCCATTGCATTCCTGGTTGTAATGGGTTTTCTTGCTAGTAAATAAATAAAATAAAAATAATAATATCCTGTGAACTCCAAGAAATAAATGATAGAATGAAACTTTTCATCATCATTGCTCAATACTATATACAATATAAAGAAGCTGATTATCATTCAATGAAATTAGCCTGTATGCATTGTGTGTTCCAACTCACCATCTCACTAAAGACTTTGAAACAGTCAGCTAGATGAAACACAATGGCCCTAATTCAGAGACATTGTCATGATGGAAGTTCATAGTCTGAGGAAGAGTGTTTGCACTCGAAAGCTCAAGCCTTGAATAAATCTTTGTTGGTCTTAAAGGTGCTACTGGACTCTGATTTTATTGTGTTACTTCAGACCAACACGGCTACCCATTTGAATCTAACAGATACATTGTATTATGCATACCTCATTGAAAAGGTTTTAACATATGCAAATCACTTTCTCTGAATCAGGGCCATAATGTGAGAATAAAAACAGGGTCATGTTGCTGATCCATAGCATTTAAAAAGTACACAGTCTCTAATCAGATTGCAATGTCCTTCCCAAAAGTCTGAGTTAAATGCAGGATCATGCAACCAGATGTTAAGCTACAGGCCAAACAGAAAATGCCTTCCTTTGAATGAGAAGGCAGTTAAGCAATCAAGTCTGTTTATTTTTTGAAACAAAGGCAAGAGGGAATAATATTGTATATTATTTTAATGATGCCATCAGGCTTTAAAATATTCATAATAGTGAATCTATAAGTTTCAAATACATTGGATTTGATTTTTGAGGGGCAGGCATCTTCTCAATACTGCATCCACTATACTGCCTGAGGATGGGATTCTAGTATGAGATGCAGTGGGGAGGTGGAGTCAGTGGAAATCACCCTTCCTCCTTTCCACATAAGAAACAGATTTGGATCTAGACCACTCAGCCACTGTGTGCTGTAGAACTCTGTAAAAGTGTGATAGTTGCCACAGAAGAATGACCAGAGTATGAAATAGTGTGAAATTTTACTCTAAATGGCAGACAACAGTCCCTCTTCGCATTGGGTAACTTAATTAAATTCACTATTTAGTGGTGAGTACTGTGAACTGGTAGAATGTTTAATGGAACAGAACAAATAACATGTCTAATCTTGGCATTTAATTCCATTGGCCTCCATATGTTCTTCCAGCAGGAGGTGCCTTTGGTTGGCACACCTGCTTACAAGAGTATTTTTTGGTCGGAGGAAAGCACCATGAGGCAAAGGAACACACTGAAGCTAATGGAAACCCAACCCACTACATTTTAACCTAGTTTGTCCAAGATACATATAGAGTAGATTTTTCTGAAAAGCTGTTTTCTCTGTATTTGAGGTATTTAAAGACCATTTCAGTGGAATCACTGCAAATGTGGTCCTACTTACATCATAGTTCATGGAAACTTAACATTTGTAAGAGGGCTTTTAAAGGGAAATACACATGAACAGAGCATCCTGAACTTCCAAAACACACAAACTAATCATTGCTAGCCAAGTGATGGAAAACACTGACAGTTCGGATGACCATCTCACGTTGCTAAGTAAAGAATATGTATTCCAAGGAGCCAATGGAAATTGAATGGGGATTCTTCTGACCGTTGTTTCTCAAGCCTGATCTGTGAGTGCAATTAATGTGGCAATTACATGTGACTTGCGGGAAGAAAGGGGAGAAGAGGTACTTGAAATAAAAATGTAGGCCAAATTACAGTGTTCTGCAGCTCTGACACCAAACCTATGATCATGCAAAACAGAGTATCCTGGAAGACCAAGAAAAACACACTCTGTGTTTTTGTTTGTGGAGCATGTGGAAGGGGAGGGAAGAGCATGAGTGAATCGTTGAAGGCAGTGGGATACTATGGGTGTATACCTGAACTTAATTTAAGTTTATATAGTTGATCTGTAACATACTCATTTGGAGATTAAAATAAAACATTAAATGTTTACACACTGCTGTTGTGTTTTTCATTTCCATATTAATGCTTCCAAAATGTCATTCAATATCTTCTCACTGCTTCTCTCCACCCCTCTGGTGATAGGAAAGTTTCCATGTCTTGCTAAATATGTACATTTGAAAGCAAATGCTATTTGAAGAAAAAATAAACAGAATGGAACACTCGGCATTACAGTTTCCATGCAGCAGTGCAGAAATCCAGCAGAGAGATACCAAAATGGCATCATTGTGGATAGGTCAGTGGTCATCTCTGGTAACCTTTAAAGCAATAAGATGAACACTTCTAGTAACAGTACCCCAAAGCATTTCAGTTAGTCATTATATTTATCATATATAGCATACAAAAAAACATGATATATACCAGTATATTTTCACAATTTATCTATTATCCTTCGTGATTTAATGTTATCTTTTAAAAATTCTGTTGTTATTTACAGGAGGCTTATTCCACAATGAAGTAGCAATTGAGTGCTTAAACACCAGAATAAAATATGTACATATTGCAGGGAATTTCTTTGGAATGTCCTCAGTTCTCAATAACCAGCATGATATATGGGTTCAGAGCAGTAAACTCTAATCTGGAGAGCTGGGTTTGATTCTCCACTCTTCCACATGAAGCCTTCTGGGTGTCCTTGGTCTAGTCACAGCTCTCTGAAATCTCTCAGCCTCACCTACTTCACAAGGTGCCTGCTGTGGAGAGAGAAAGAGAATGTGATTATAAGACATTTTGAAATTCCTTAAGGTAAAGAAAAGCAAGGTATAAAAACCTTTCTTCTTCAAGATCTTGTTTCTCCTTCTCAAAGGAAATACAAAGGAGAGTCTTATTGTCTCCCAAATAATACCCGGTTTGTGTCCACAATGAGGCACCAGATAAAACTCATCCTGATAGGCCCTCAGTGCAGGATATGCACACAATACGGAGAGGGCAGTCTCCCACTAAGGGCCAATTACGGGTCTTTCCTGTCCTCCTCCTCCTTCCTGTTGCTTCTGGACTCTTAGAAGGGCAGGAGAAGAGCTGGCCCTGCTCCATGGCCCCACTTCTGGGTGAAACACCAATGGTAAGAAGAAAATGAGGAAGAGTCAGTTCTTATATGCCACTTTTCTCTAGCAGGAGGAATCTCAAAGCAGCTTACAATCACCTTCACTTTCCTCTCCACACAACAGGCACCCTATGAGGTAGGTAAGAGTGAGAAAGCCCTGATATTACTGCTCAGTCAGCTTTATCAGTGCTAAGCCCAAGGTCACCCACTGGCTGCATGTGGAGGAACAGGGAATCAAGCATGGCTTGCCAGATTAGAAGTCTGTGCTCCTAACCAGAAGAGCTTAGTTTTACCAACATTTCATAAATTTGTCCCAATGTTTTTTAAATTCTTTGGCTGGTCTTTGATTTACATACTTGTTAGTTTAGCCATCACAGCTAGTTCTTTAATCTTCTCATTCCAAGAGTTCATCTGCAGCTTATGTTGCTGTTTCCATCCAGAAGCAATGATCAGACTTACCACTATTGTCGCGTAGAAGAATTCTGCACCTTCCGCAAGTAAGGTTGGTAGGGAAACACTCAATAACATATATTTTGGTTCACACGCAAATTTACATTTCAATATATTTTACAGTTTAGTATGAACTTTTATCCAATTTTTTTTACCAATTTACAATTCCACCACATATGAGAAAAGACCCTACTGTTCCCTGACATTTCCAACATTTACCATCAGTTTGGTTAAACATTTTACACATTATGACAGCCTTAACCATCTACCTTATGTAAAACTACTACTTAATATCCTGTTTACTCTCTCCTTTTTGTCACATCTTCTCAATGATACCCAGGCTGTTGGCATCCTCACTGAATCCAGGTTATTCTATTACAAATATTCCCAGTTTGTTCATTTGGAGGAGCCTTTTCTTCTTTGTCTCAAAGATACCTGAGATATGATGTATCTTGCTTTCTATCTATGGCCTACACATCTTGATTGTATGGCTGTATGTAGTGGCTCAGGAAACAGCCTGAACAGCCCTGACTAGACTGAACTTCTCAGAGCCAGGAAACTAAGCAGTATCAGTCATGGTTAGAACTTAGATGGAAAACCACCAAGGAAGAAAAGGGTTACTATTTAGTGGAAGGCAATAGCAAACCATCTCTGCTCATCTCTTGCCTTGAAACCCCCATGGTGAGTCACCATAAGTTGTTTACAACTTGACAGCACTTAATTATTATATAGTAGCTCAGGAAGAAAGGGGAATGGTGAATCCTGCTTGAGGCACCACTTAATTTTTATGCTGTCATTACTAGTCTGTTTCTATTATTATATGCATGCCAGAATGCTTGAAAGGTAAAAAGACAAGTGCAACGATTACACATGTACACAAGACTATTTACTACTTGATCATGTGCTCATTGAAAATTCACTGTATCTCCATAAGATATTCCTGTTCTTGTTAGGGATGGACATGAACTGGCTCACAAACTAAAGTTTGTGACAAATTTTGGCTGGTTTGTAGTTCATGAGGTCATGGCAGGTCAACGAGCCATATTGAATTCCCAATGGGGATGGAAAATCCTTCCATTTTTTCCATCATAGAAATCACAATGGAATTAATGATGCATATAAAACAAAACATGGTAATTCTATAAGAGTCTCTTTGGCATGAAAAAGTATAGTAATAATTATAGTAGTAGAGTAATAATAATAATGTCTGGAAAGTACATTATAACAGTGGTCCCCAACTCCCGGTCTGGGGACTGGTACCGGTCTGTGGATCAGTCAGTACCGGTCTGTGGCTCCTCCTCAGCCTCCTCCCCGGCTGCTGCCTTGGAGGCTGCCCTACCACTCTGCTGCTGGCTCACATTTGGTGCTCTCCAGCGGCCACCATGGATGGGGCTCCCCCCTCAGCGTGGCACTGCGCAGCTGCTGCTGGCAGCACCCCCAGCGGATGGTGGGAAGTCGCCAGTAGGAAAGCATTGGAGCAGGGGCTCAGGCAGTGGTGACGTCCCTCGGCAGAGAACTACCCCCTCCCCTGGGCCTCAGTAAAATTGTCAAGCATGAAAAGGTTGGGGACCACTGCATTACAATATCAAAATATTCACACTTTGTTGACTTTAGACCTTTCAACTTCTAATTGACTTAACAAATAATATTCTCTCTCCCACTTTCTCAATAGTCAGTCTTGAACACTCGCTCAAAGCTACCCTTCTGAAACATGACAACTTAATTTGTACTTTATATGTTTCCAGGCCTAACTGACAAAGTCTGCTCTACTGATCTCTGGAAAAATTGTGCATGTTGTGGTTTCCTCATTTTGGAAATGATTCCAGCTGAAGTTTTCCTTGCCCAAAAGTGGAACTTGTTTTAACTGCTCATAAAATTTTCCCCACAAGAGCTAACATGGGAGAAACCCTCTTGTTATTTTTGATAAGCAAGAAAGACTCTGAAGCACACCTTTCAATTACACGACTTGCAGTCAAGCCATACATTTTTAAAAAAATCATTCACTTCAGCTGCTTTCTTCACAATAACATCTGCCTTCTAGCTCTCCTGTTTTGAACAGAGGGCCTGCTGGTAGAATTTTCCCAATCAGCAAAAGTCAAACTTTGCTTTAAAATTATTAGTATTTAAGGAAGCATAACATCATTAAGTCTAAAGCTACTTCTTACTGGAAATATATGGAATTATTTTATTTTAGTGGTGAACTGACATAAGCCCTAGCATGTGGATATTGTAGATTTTTTTCTGTTTCTAAGGAAAGAACATCAGGAGAGCTGTCGTGATGGCACTTGGTTTGTATGAGACTAATAAAAGAATTGAGAAGTAGGCATGTTTCTTGAGTTCTGGATTCTTTTTTTTTCTCCTGCTGGTCAGAACTTTGAAGTCTTTTTAAAGCTTTGTTCTCTTCCTTTTTGCCAGGCTAATAAAAAGAATTATTATTACTACCACATTTGTGTCTCTTGAATTTCTTATTTTGGCAAACGCAACCACTTTTTTTACAACATAATTGCACAGAAAAAGAGCAATTAGAATTAAAGAGTCTTGGCCAATAAGTTCAGAATTTCTTGCAATTATCATAGTGATTTGAGTAAGTCAAAGACCTACTTGAATTACCCATATGATCCTCTTAAAATATAGCTTTTAAACTTAGCACAACTCAAACTGGTGAAGAAGGGGAGGGGGGTTATACAAATCTTTGGCAACCAAATTCATAGTCTGAACAGTTCATCTGCCACACCATTGGCCATCAAAGCAAGCCTGTCCTACCAAGCTTTTCTTCCCCCCACAACAGGATATCTGGTTTCTTTTATGAGGATACAGCTAGGTTAATTTGGTTTAGTGGTTTGTTGGAGGTAAGCATGCTCTTCACAGCGCAAACACCAAAATCCCCCCTTAAAGCAGTTTCCTACTAATAGCCAAGGTCTGATTGGCAGTTTTGCATTGTAAAGTGTGATTTGGTTGGATAAATATGTTTAGTCTAGTAAGCACTTTAGTGATTGAGTGTCTGTTAATGGATAAAGTTGGATTATAGGGAAACCTCTATGGGCTGTCATTGAGCACTTAGAGATGCAAGATGTCGGGAAGGGGAAGAGGGAAAACAAATGGAAATCACTATAGACCAATTCTGCAAAACTTACTGCATGTTTAAAACATTTGGTACTGCTAATTCTGTATTTGGTTTTGAAGTCCAACTTCTTGTACTTCAGATCCCTCTATTTTGTAATCTCTTGTTTTTGATACTTCAGACTCCAATCCTTGCTCTAAAAACAAATTTTAGAGGTTTTACCCTTTAATCCACAACAATTACAATTTGGTGTTAAATTTTAAGTAAAAGGTGCAGGATATAAAGGATATTTCAAAGTTTAAAATCCTGTAATGTGTTCCTTTCACTTCTGATCATCTCTAATATTTTATCACTTTAATAATGTGTCAGTACTTTAAATTGTTTTACAGTAATCAGCTACAAGGGTAAAATAATTAAACATTTTTTTTCTTTAAAAACAGAGTTTTCTCCCCAAAAGCAATTTTGCCAGTCAACAATATTTTAAGAAACATTGTTGTAAAACTGATGTTCTAGCCTAACACTATTGCAGACATTCAAGTTTTTGCTCCCCCCATCCAGTACAAATAAGAGGACTTCTGTTTCTTTTAATGCATGCAACTTGATTCCTCCTATAAATCAACAGCGTTTGTTTTCTGTCCCCTCCTCCCATTCTTTCCTTGTCAGATTTTTACACAGAAGCCTTTTAGAAGATGGTGACAATTGGCATTTTTCATTCTTCTAACAGATCACTGAAAAACCTCTTATGTACAAATAATCCAAAGCACTAGTTTGAATTTTAACTCTCTAGGTGTTCCAGTACGTTTTTCATGCTGAAACTGTTGTTTGGGGACTAAAAACAAAAAATTCACCTTTCTACTGGAAATTTTTATAAAGATTTTTTATCAAAATGTACAATTTAAGCTGTAAATCTGAGTCCTAAAAATCCATGTCAAAGAATCAACAAAACAGGTCAGTTATAAAGCACAAGGGAGACTAATAATGCACATCCAAGGTCAGTTATAAAGCACAAGGGAGACTAACAATGCACGGCCAATGCACGGCCACTATTGATACTGTGGAGGGCTGGCTGCAGGGGGATGCACCTGCCCCAGCAGCCCATGTACAAGGCACACTGCACATGCACACACACGTGCATGCACAACAGCATAAGCCCCAGAGCACCTATCCACAGTGATCCATGGGACGGTCACCTCTAGACTAGACTTCTGCAACTCGCTCTATGCAAGCCTACCCTTATATTTGATCCAGAAACTACAACTGGTGCAGAATGCTGCAGACAGGGTTCTCACTAAAACATCATGGAGATCCCACATCAGGCCAGTACTCTAATAACTTGGCTGGCTCCCAGTTGAATTTCGGATTAAACTTCAGGTTTTGGTAATCACCTTTAAGGCCATACACGGTTTGGGCCCAGTGTATTTGAGAGACTGCCTCCATGCCTATAACCCAAAAGAGTCTTACGCTCCGCCACCTCCAATTGGCTGTGGATCCCTGGTCCCAGAGAAACATGTTGGTCCTCAATAAGGGCCAGAGCCTTCTTGGTCCTGGACCCCACCTGGTGGAACGAGGTCCCTGAGGAAATCAGAACCCTGCCTGAACTCCCACAGTTCTGCAGGGCCTGCAAAACCGAGCTCCTCCACCAGGCATTTGCTTGAGGCTGGCCGACTCGGAACATCTGCTGGTCCCCTGCCCCCCCCTCGAGACACCCTTCCATGACTGAACAATTTGTTCTCCCCAGTGTTGTTGTTATTCACATTATGTTGTAATTGTTACCAATAGATTGTTGTGATGTTCTATTGAAAAGTGTACAATGCTATGTTATAATGTTCTATGTATACTGCCCAGAGCCATAAAGAACGGGTGGTATAAAAATCCAAATAAATTCAGTTTAAAACAATAGGGAAGAATTTATATAAAATATTTTCAGAGAAGAACATTCAGATCTACTTTGGAATGGCACATGCAATTCAAGATCTTCTGTATGCCTTACTATTAAGCTTTATACATATATCCAAAACATATTAAATATTAAGGAAATAGCTTTTGTTTCTGTAATTTTAGGCTATTAATATAGTAGTGCAAATTAAATATCCTAACAGTATCTTTAGTTAAAACCTTACGTGATTTGGCAGCTTACTCTTGTGAATGACAAACTTCGTGGAGCAGAACAGCTGAAAAGAGGAGGGCTCCAGACATACATCTGGGACATCATCTGCTAGTAATAAATGTATTTAACCTGTGCAGTGCCTACTTCATGATACCACATTTTGCTAGCTCAGCATGTTGTGGAAACTATCATAAAGAAATGTGAACATCTTTGCAGGTGGGAAAACCAAGGCAGAGAATGTATTTTTTTTTTACAAAGCAAAGAGAAATGGAATTGAGTCTGAGTTGCAAGAACAGCTGCTGTGCCAAGAAGTAACTCTACGATTCTACTAAAAAAACTATCCCAAAATGTTGTTCATCCTATTATTTTCACCAGATTTTTTTTCATTTTAATATTTGCTTTTTGCTTGAAAATATTTGCTCCAGGGAACTCATAGCAATTTTTCCCAATGTCACAACAACCTTATGATATAAGTTCAATTGAGAGAGCACAACTTGAGCTACTTTCACTTAAGGGTAGGAAAAGCTGGCCCCTTGTGGAAGCAGTAGTAAGTGTGATTGAGGCATGTGGGGATGGGCATTCACATTCCCCATCCCCACATAACTCTTTACAGGCACCCTCCTCTAGCCCAGCAACCACACCACCAAAAGTATTTTATTTGCTTTATTTTACAAAATATATTTCCCACCTTTCTGCCCTCATAAGTTTCACCAACAGCTCCCATCCACTTTCCTCCCTCAAAGTCAAGATTTCCCTCCATTTTTCTTTCCCATCTGTGGCCGAGCCACCCTAGTTATTTGTTTTCTCCATTCCTGAAGAATTCTGGCTGTCCCACCCTGTCACAGGATAATATTTTTGCTCACACCAGGAATCAGAAGGAAGGAATGGGAGCACCTCTTTAACTTACAGTATTTGCTGGCGTATAAGACTACTTTTCCCCCCTGAAAAACATGCCTCCAAGTGGGGGGGTCGTCTTATACGCCGGGTGCACTTCAGTTGGGATAGACATAGTTGCCCATAGTGGCCCATAGTACAGTATTTTGAGTGGAAATGTTGGGGGGTCGTCTTATATGCCCAGTCGTCTTATACGCCGGCAAATACGGTATATGACTCAAGAAGTTTTTATATTCCAAATTAACAAAATATTTTATTCAACAGAGGAAAAAGATTAGGTGAAATCAGGGGGAAATTCCTGAAGTAACTGAGTCTAAATAACTGATGTAAAATCAGTACATGCTGCCTCCTGCTTTCAAACATGTATGCCAGCTTCCTGATGGGAGACCCCTTCCACGTTTCCCCACCACCTTCTCACAGCTTTCTGCCTGCAAGGCAGCAAGGAAAAACAAAGCGAACTTCTCTCCCCCCCCCCCCCCGCTCTTCAGCTTATCAAGCACCACAAACCACCAATCACAGCACAGCAGTTGTTTCAGGGACTCAAACATCCTTCCCCCAAACCCTACCTCCCAACATTTTAAGGCACTTCCGTATTGCTATGCGGAAACACCACAACACAGGAGCATTTAAAAAAAATAACACTTCAGCATTGCTATTGAGAAACATCACAACAATAAAGCATTCCTCCCCCCTTTGGGGATTCGTGGTATTTTGGTCTCTATTTACATGTGGGTAGATTTTTGAGAGGCTGGCCATGGTAACTGGACCCCGATGAGTGATTTTGTGTGAACACTACAGCTTAAAAACAAGGATCACAGACACCTAGCTGATTGGGAGAGGGCTGCTTAATCACACACACACCCTTCCCTGTTAAAAACCAAATGCTAGAAAACAGTAACAGAGATGTGTCTTGGCTGCCCGATCCTAAAACAGACAAGGACAATGAACAGAATGTTTTATTTTAAAACTTGGGGAATGTAGCCTTGCAGTCCCAAAGCAATGCAGACAACGGCATTTTTAAAAAATTATTGCGAGCAGGAAATGGAGAGGGGAGGGTGAGGACAGGACAACGCTAGTGAGACTATCACACATTTCTCCCTCCACATAGGCTTGCCCCTGGTTGCTCCCCAATGTGAAGTGCAATAAGAAGTGGCAAATCCAGGGCCATTCCGCACAAGGACCAATGTTGACAATTGTTCACAGAATGAAGAAATGCTATATTAAATAGTGGAATTTCGTCATTCCGCATATCTTTTTTTTCTAGTGGAATATAGAAGTCCCAGTAGCATTTCATTCATTCCCCACAGGTTTCCGGTCTCGCTGGAATCGCAACAAAGGAAGCAATTTTTTTTCTGCGCTTCTTCCCGCCCCTGACCATCAATTAAACGGAACAGCCGATGGGCTGTTGTGTTCATGCTCCCGAAAAGCCCCTTTCCCTTTAAGAACTGTTTTTTTCTAAACCAAACATCCGTTGCAACAAATCTGAACGCATCACCCCGCAAAAGAAGCCTCACACATTAAAACAATTAAAAAGAGATCTAAAGTAATACATGAAAATAAAAACAATAGCAGCTAAGGCTAAGCTGAGCTATTTTTTAAAGCCCTATTAGTGGGCTAATTGAGGGGAGCACTAGATCTGAGGATTACCAGTTTGAAGGGGGCACTAAGCTTCCCCTTCTCTCTGCATGTATTACAGTCAGAGCCTTCATACAGTCTCTCTACCTGCCTACTCCTTTTAAGGCTTTTTCTGCACTTACAGTTTACTTTTGATTACTGGAAAATTTAAGATGATATTCCTTTAATTTGAATTCTATTTTTAAAATCCAATTTTCTCTTTCGAATTCTTCACCAATTGGTCAAAGCGTTGTTGCTGTTGCTGCTGCTGCTGCTGCTGTTGTTTGCCTTATTGGTCAGCTTCAGGCAGGATATTTTTTCTTTGAAATTGTAGTTAGAGATTCTTCTATTTGTAGTTACTATCAGATAGCCATTTTACCAGACCACTAAACCCTCAAGGCTCTCTCCCCTTCATTAGTTTAGAAAATCACTTCCTTGTGGGGAGGGTTGCAAAAAAGAAAAAAAAGGGGGGGTGCATCTAGAGTTATGAGTTGAATGCTAGTCTTGGATCATTGAGGAAAAGAAATTAAGCCCAGAGTGGTGGAAGCTAGCAAGGGCCAGAAGCAGCTGTTGGGGAGAAGGGGGGAGGAGCTTCTCTTCTTTGCAAAAAGGAAGAAACGGCTTTAATATTTTTTTGATTAAAACTTTTAGAGCTTGCCTTGACAAATTATTTTTTCTCAGCAATCCAAAACTCATACCACTAGACTAGTCCTGGTTTGGTATTTTAAAGAAAGGAATTGAATTTCTAAGCTTAATGCTTAGAAAGGGTCGAAGTCACAGCAAAGAAGTTGTATGCCCTCTTTTTTTGTTTCTCTTTGGAAAGGGCATAGTTTGTGTGGAAATGTCCAAATGGAGGAAGGATATTCTGTATGCCACCCAGGAAGAAATCCCTGTGTGGAAAACATGCTTGGTCAAGGAACTGCCTACAGGACAGGCTTTGTGGTTTAGTCAGGATCTAACAGTTGAGTCCTAAGCAGAGTTACACCTGTCTACATCAGCTGAAGTAATGGTCTTGGAAGGGTGTGATTTTGCTTAGGAGTGCATTGTAAACCTTTATGCTCCAATCTCAATTACAAAATTCTAAATAAAATGTTAGATAGTGTCACACTATCACAGATTGTGTCGAGAACTAATGCATTTCAGTTCTTCTACCAAGGCTCATAATTAGCTAGGAAACTAGGGGCTGCGAATTGTCCATTTTTTAATGAACAAAGATAAAAACATTGACAATGAAACAAGAAACATTTATTATTTTGTCTTGGAAACAGAACATTTGTATTCTAGTCCTAAACAAGTTTACTCAGAAATAAGTGACTATCCAGTATGCAGATAAGGGCTGTTTCCATACCAAATGCTTGTCCTGTGTTTTCTCTGTCACCTCTGTACTTCTAGCTGAAGCTCTCTGACAAGCCCACTTCCTGACAAGTTTCTCTCCTCTGCTTTCCCCCTTCTTATTCTAGGACCTAGTCTGCACACAATAGATAATGCACTTTCAATGCACTTTCGAAGTAGATTTTCCTGTTCCGCACAGGAAAATCCAGCTGCCAAAGCCCATTGAAAGTGCATTATCCTGTGTGTGCAGACTAGGCCCAGGTTTCCCCTTGCATAGGATTCAGTGAAGGGTTGCATTTTACTTCTATCATTACTTTCAATGGCATAAAGCCACCACAATTCTCTCTCTTTTTTCCCTTGTGCACAGGTGATATATTGACACAGATAGATAATGTGAAGTGTTGTTCCCATGAAAATAGAGAGTTCCATTTTTTCTAGACCTAAGTGTCCCGCCCCCCGCCCCCAAGCAAGCAAATCTCTGCAGACTTACTAGGACCACTATCAAAACAGCAAAGGAGGGAAGGAATACTCAGGTCCATAGCTCTCTCTTTCTTGAAGCCTGAGGACTGTTTCAGGGGTTTCTCAATGGAGAAAGGCTGTTTTAAGGTGGGAAAGCAAGGGAAACGGCAGCAGCTCAGGAAAAAAGAAGTGGCTAGAAAGCAGTATGGAAGTGGCTGGACATGGGCAGGACCTTTAAAAATGCAGCAAACTACACAGACAAAAAAGTCTTCAGGTGCATTCCTTCCAGAGACACCAATGCAAAGGTGATCTGGGAGGGGAAAACACAGGGCAAAATTGGCAGGAATTCAGCAGAGAAATGCCTGGCAAATGATACTGCGTGTAAGGCTGGAGGAAAACCAATGCCATTAAGAAGTCAAGTTGGAGCAAAAGCACCATTCAGAAATTAACAAGGAGATGTCAGGCATACAAATTTGACTGTTCTTATTGCATGAACTATGATTTGGGTTATCTAGGTTCCTAGTCCTGCCTTCACAATATAGTGGTGGACAGAACACTAACCACCATGTGTCCTACCATCCATAGACTTCACAGAGCAGGATATTCCCCCTTCTGCACTCCAGTGAGAATTTCCCCAAATGAACTTCCTAGGGTTCAACAGCCCCCAGGGTCATTTTTGCAACATTGCTATTACAGATAGCTTGTGCTTCTAAACATCACATTCATGAAAGTCCACTTCTCTTTGATCATTTTTTAAAAGAGCTATATTTCACATCTCTCACATCCACTTAGGCGAATGTTGCCCTAGCAAAGGGCAAGGGAGATAAGATAGGGAGATAATGTTTGTGCAGCCCATCTGAAAAAAAAAATAGACCTGCATTTCAAACCATTTCAAAAGAGCCATTGCACGGGTATGACTTTTGTTCCTATATTAAGCATCCTTCTACCTATCAAGAGGAAACAGCTGGCAGGCCGATAGAGAAGACTTGCTTATAATCAAAGGGCCCGAGCAAATCTCTTTATGCATGAATATTAGATTTGTTGACTTCTGCAGATATCCCTTGCAGCGATAACAATATACCAGAGGAGTGGAACAGCTTGTAGTCTGAGAGGTGTCCAGGCAAGATAAGTGAGTGGCAAAGTGGCAAACGAATACCCATCTTGACAGCATCGGATACAGCCCACAACAAAGTGTCATCTTGAACCCAGTCGGTCTGCGACAAGTGGATAAAATGATCGATGGCCATTTGTACCACTCTCCCTGGATGGAGGTGGAATAACAGCTGTTTCCATCTGGGAACTGCTGCATGGACGTTCTTTACAGCTGTAAAATAATAAACAGTGTAAAACTCAACCCTGCTCTCTATCCCCTTTGTCAGGATTCATTTGCAGCTGTAATTGTATGTGAAATTATATTTTAATCAGCATATTGTTTATAAAGCTTTAGATTGCACTGCGTATATATCAAAGCTAATATAAACATCCAATTACCCCCCCCCCCTTCATTACCAACTGCAGAAGGCAGTTTAAGGGTTTTGGGGTTTGGTTTGTTGGGAAGCAAGAATTAGAATCCCCTCCCACCGCCCCCCCCCCACCGCCCCCAGAAAGGTATAGTTGCACAACATGATTTACTAGACGTAGGCCTCTGGGTCTCCAATTCCCATAAATAAAAGTGACAAAGTATCAATAAATCATTCCTAGGCCTACCCATATCGCACAATGTTTATTGAAATCCCCTTCTAATAAATATGAGAGTCACCCTTCTGAGCTGTATCCTGAGAAACAAAGATGACAGCAATTACAAACAGACATGAAAAATGAAAACTGAGGCCTATGGAAGTCACACTTCTTTCAGCAATCTCCTTAGTCCTGTTGCCTTCTTTTAGAAGAACTGTTTCTTTCACACATCAAATGTTGTTTGCTGTAGAGCACCAAAATGACGTGAAAGGGGAATTACTAACAGGTAATTCTTGACCTTTAGAGGATTAGTTCCCCTTTTTTACTATTTGCAGATAATCTGTTTCAAAACCGAGAGTCCTATGCCAAAAGAACTACTAATATAGTGCTGGGTGATTTGTGCTCTAAAATTCCAGTGTCACCACCATTAATCCCATAAAATTGAGTGGAAAGTGGAACAAACAGACATGGCAATATTTGGGGCTCGGTTACAGCTGCTGTTATATTGAAATGTGGAATTATGACCTGCATGTCATAAATTTCAGCCCTGACAATATACCCAAACACGTTGGGGTTTAACTGTTGCTTACCTTGTATAAATTGCCCCATTGCCATGAAACGGTGATTTATTGAATGGATAGTATGGATCAGGCCCTTCACCCTTTCTTAC